>NC_066582.1:403328487-403942141 GCF_024323335.1 Lathyrus oleraceus
GTAGATGGGTGAGCACTTGGATTCAAGCTTCAAATCCTATCCTCATTGCCTTTTGTCCTTCTAAATTTATATCCCAAAGAATCTTCCACTGTCTATTCTTTCATTGGGAGTCTCAGAGCTCTTGGTTCCTCTGACCAAGCTCAAGGCTTACCCCTGCCATGAATTCCCTAACTCTTTTCCTCTTCTTTCTTTCCTTTGTAGTGGCTTCCTATCTTTTGTCAATTTATTTCTCTCTTTGACCAAGATTGAATCTGAGTTTGTTTCTTTCAAAGGTAACCTAGTGAAGCTTCAGTTGTAGTTCTTCATTTTTTTTCTCAAGCCTAGATATGGTGGCCTTGATTTCCTTTGCTTCCTCTTTCAGAACATGAGTGAGCTCAGAAGTTGGAGGTGGAATAATTATCTCAATGTTAAAGGGTAAGTTGATCAGTTGCACCATTTCCCTTATCCACATGCAGTAAGGTTCTTTGGCAATGCAATTTTTCTTTCCCAACTCAAATTTCCCTTTCCTATTGATTCTTCCCTAATCCTTCTTAATCTTCTTGAACATGGTTGGGTTCTCAGCCCCAAGGTCATGCAAGATGAAGCTTCCAATATTTTCTCTTCAGGCGGGTTCTCCATAGGGTACCCAAGTTGTCTCAAAGATAAAATCGGGTTAGAGTTAATGCACCCTCGGGTCCCAATAAGTGGTATGTTAGGGGAAATTCTCATAGCTGAAGATGATCTCAATTCCATCATAATCTCGTGAATACCAAGAGATTTTGCTTTCTATGAGGGATCCCATCCTTTGAGGCCAACTAGAATCATTTTGCTGATCCAGGAAAGGTCCATTCTTTGGAAGGTGAGTTAGAAACCATGTATAGTAAAAGAGAACATCAGGGAACCGTTCCTCCTCTTTGCCCATGTCTCAGTCTGAAGTTGTAGTTCACATCAGCAAGTAGAATGGGAATTAGGTTCTTTGTAAGTAAGATGCAGATGGTTGTCATATCTATGAAATCGTCAATGTTTGGAAATAGAATGATCCCATAAATAGACAGTGCTAACACAGTGTAGCAAACTTCCCAATTATGAGCGTTAATAAAGGTAAGAGCCTTCTCTATTAGGAACATGATTGAGAAACCTTGTGTATTTCCCTTGGTCTCCAGGTTAAGAGTGTTCATATGGAGACCATCAGCTATAACTTCATGTTTAGGGAGCTCTTATATACCAAGGAAAGGAAGCTTCCCTTGGTCTCCAGTTGGGAGTTCATACCCACAAGATGTTCAAACTCTTCTAGTATGGGAGCTATATAGAAATCCTGGAAAGTAAACCACCTTAATGGAGGATCATATAACTAAATTGGTGTTAGGAATGCCAGTGAGTCCACCTCGTTACTTAGGATACTGAGGAGATTCCCATGATTTACCCCAAAAATGATCTTGTTGACTGGATGTAGTCGAGAAACCAACTCTAGAAAACTTCCCAACTTGATATATATGAATATGAATGAGTACATGTTTTTTCTATCTGACCCCATACTCTTGGATGCTTACAAATGTAGTTCCTTAGATTCCATGGAAACGAAAATGCAAATGTCAAGTGTTATGTTCATGAAAATGCATATGAATGGTTCAGGATCGTGGGTATATCATATTCAGGTCAATCATGGTAACATATAGGAGAATATACAGGTATCCCTAATTAATGGAACCCCGTAGGTAGGCTTTATGGTTGTAGGTTCCTAGAGTCATGGACCCTCCTTGAGAATATCTATGCCTTGACAAAGACTCGTCAGGGAGTGACACCCTTAAGACAATCTCTTCTAGGTGAGGTCTTCGTATTAAACCCACGAGGCATACATCTGGTAGGTTGATACTACACAACCATCAACTCTAAGGTTCTAAAAAGGTTCCTAGAGTCATCAATCCAACTTGAAAATGTTATATATTTGATGTTGACTCATCAGACAATAATACCTCCAAGAGGGTCTACTTTAGGCGGGGTATACGTTCCATCCCAACGAGGCAAACACCTCGCGGGCCAATACTACACAACCACCATCTTAATCCTAAATTTTCCTCAGACTCAGGTATAGAGTATCTCACAAAGTGCCAATAATCAGAGAGCCTCATTCATGACATATGAACAAGTAGCAGTAATAGCACGTGAAATAAAATAAAACAAAGGGAAGAAAACAATTTTAAAATGCCAATATTTAATCACAAAGTTAACAAAATAAGGTTTGACTCTCTCTTGAAGGAGAAATCTCCCCAGCAGAATCGTCAGCTGTCGCATCACAAAAAATACGACTTATGAGTGTGTCTCATGCTCTCTGATGATAACACAAAGTCACCACCGAACTTTATTTATTATAAAGAAGGGAAGGGAAAATATCGATAAAACTCTTAAAAGATAAAGAAAAAATATTTGTTTCATCCAAATTCGAGTTCGGGAGTCTAATACGTAGGAGGAATGTATTAACATCTCTCACGCCCTTTGTACTCAACAGGGACCATTTATTTAGATTTACGATAGAATGTTAGCTCATGTTATTTTTTTCTTCGAATGATAAAATATTCAAAAGGAAAATAAAAGGGGTTGCAAGAAGGTTTTTATTAGGGTGCTTAACGAGATTGCGGGTGTTGCTCATGCGTATCCTCAGGTGTGATGAGGAATTCAAAGCAATGTAGTTCTTCGTAGAAAACTACATATTGGTTGGTTGATTTTATTGAATGGCTGTTTAGATCACGTTCTAGCAGTTAACCATTGCTTGTACTCACAATTGGAGGCTCTAAGCATTTGTTTGTATTGCGGTAGAATAAATTAAACAATATTCTTTTGTTAAAGGTTTTCGATCGCACAGGGCGATAAAATATAGTTTGATTTGTCGAAATTTGTTTTTGAATGGATGATAATTTTTCGAATGGTCGAGCTAGACAACTCGTATCCAAACAATAAGGGAAAAGAATAGTAGACATTAGACTATTCCTTTTTCATCCAATTAATTGCAATAGGATTATATATGGTTAAGATGTTTTGAATGGAAGACGAATACTCGAATGACCGAGCTATACACCCCATATCCAAGTATTCGGGGAAAATAATAGTAGACAATAGATTGTTCCTTTTTTGTCCTTTATGAAAAGACATTCATGAGGGATTAGATGTTTTATTTTGATTTAAGAAAAACACTTGATACGAATCAAGGTTTGATTGGCTTTAATTCAAAATGAATCAAACAAAAAAATAAGTTTGAAAATACCACTTGACGTTGAATCAAGGGTTCAATTATTGAAATTACTAAATTTAATTATCATTTAATTATTTAATTAATTGAAACAGTTAATAAAATAAATAATAATAAAAGGATGGGGTTATGGGGGTAGTAAAGTTACAAATGTAATACCCTAATCCCCGACTTGATATTTAATAAAATGATTCAAATAAAAATCCACGATTAGAGTGTCATGCATACTTCAACATAGCATAAAAACATCAAATATGAAATAGTCATGTGAAAATAAGCAGCGGAATAAACAAGTTCGATACAAAAGTCTCAACAACCAAGACTCCGACATAAATAAATCATAACACAAATAGAGAATGACATCTCATCCCCAGTGCTACATATCAGAGCGACTCCTTTAAGACCCAATGGTAAAAGATAAAGAGGCATTGCCGTCATCCCCTAACTGAAGTGGCTACTCTTGTACCTGATTGTATGTATGCTCGAAGAGAAAATACGCCACAACAACAAATATGGGGTGAGAATACATCTAACAAATGTTAATAGTAAAATTCAGCAAAGCAAGCTAGTAATAATGAAATATAAATCATCTCAATCACACTCAAACACCATCAAAATAAATAAAAATGCAATGCAATGTTAATTCCACCAACTCCTTCTCAAATGCATGTGGTATCAAAATTATACGGATCAGAGATATGTTATTGATATTCCCATGTCTCTGGTTCCTCTTTGAATCGTGTCCCTCTCTAGACGTGAGACCGTCATAGTTCCTCTCTGAACCAGATCATCACTGGACTGAAGTCTTACCTATCTCCGAAATAAATAAATGCATGATTATACACAACAAAAACATGAAACAACATCTACACCACTAAATCATAAAATCTCAAGTCTAAAAAGATACTAAAAAAGTTTCCACTCTTGTACCTATAACTCGCCATACTCATACCATCACTGTAATCCCTATGGATTACTATACTCAAAATCTCTAATAAAGGCCTCACTGTAATATCTCTCTGGATTACTATGCTCAAATCGCCAATAAAAGTCTCATTGTAATCCCCCTATGGATTAGTATGCTCAAATCGCCAACAAAAGGCTTCACTCTAATCCCTCTCTGGATTACTATGCTCAAAAATATATTTTAAAAACAATTTCAATTATTTTTCCTTAAAAAGGTAAAGTTATGTTATCATCCAAAATTCTCAATTTCTGAAATTACTCAGGGAGCTAAAAATATCTCAAAAATGTATAATTCTCAAAATGTCTCAAAAATTCATAATTATAAAAATGTCTCAAAAACTCAAAATTCTCAAAATGTCTCAAAAACTCAAAATTTTCAAAATGTCTCAAAAAATCATCAATGGAGTAACTGACAATTATTATTACTTATGTCAGACCATCAACAGAGTAATAACCCTTAACAGCAAAGCATACCAACACAACTCTAAAACATATCAAAGTTACTCAAATACTAACTCTGACAACTCTAAGGTAACAAACCACTCTCTTAAACTTATCCAATAACATAAAACTTATCAGAGTTACTTAAAGGTAACTCTAAAATATATCAAAATATTAATTACACTCTCACAACTCTAAACAGCTCAAGACCACTCAATAACAACTATAAACTCATCAAACAACCCCAAAATCATGTTTTCTACTAGTCACACATCATATTCGAATAATTATTTAAAATATCCAACGAAATCATCAAGCAAATGAATATGTTACAAAAATGTTAGAGAGTCTATTTTAAGAATATGATTTTTATTTCAGACTTAAAATAATAATCGGTTCAGTTTAATCAAACAATAAGAACGGGTACTCGCATCGAGCAGAATGTTTTTCCTGACTTCAAAATGACACCAAAAATTGAATACATATGAAAAATTATGAAAATTTGCAATTGAAAATAATATTAAACCCTATTTCTAATGAAGCTGACGAAATCCCAAAAGGACTTAAGAAACTCAAGTTATGTCTGAAACATTATGACCAACGCATGATCAAAGCTTACTATGCCTCTCGTATAATAACCAGCAAACTGCTATTGTTCTAGTTCCCGTAGACCCAATTTATCTACTTCAAAATAAATATTATCTTGTTATCTTTCCAACACTATGAACTGTGCCTCAATCCGAGTCACGAAATTCAAGATATGCCTGAAATAAGATGGTCAATTCTCTTCTAGGTCTACATGCGATTTTTCTGGGTTTTTCTCCTTATTGAACAAATTTTCGGTTTTTTTTAAAGTTCTAATTTTTGAAAAGTTCTGAATTTTAAGTTTCTATACAAAACTTATTTTTTTTAAAATAATCAAAATTAAAGTTTTTCTATAATTGGGAAAAATTACAAATTAATCACTCAGAAAAAAAAAGTTTAGGAAAATAGAAAAGAGATCTCAATATACTCAAATGGAAACTCGAACGATCCTAACGGAGTCATTCAAATCTCAGGGGCAATATTCTAACACAACAAAAATCAAACAACAACAAAAACACATAGCTTAAGATATTCAACACAAATAGAGACCCTGGTTTTTTTATCCCAAGTCCCCCAATTAGGGCCTCCGAGCAACACGTATCAACGTTCCAATTCATTTGAAATTAAAACAGTCAAGAAAACACGTAGCTCATACAATATTCATCACAGATTAGGGTCTCAAAGTAACATGCATCACAATTCACTAACAAATCATTACATAAAGGAAAAAAAATAAGGGAAAACTCATATCAACCCCTAAGACGCTGATAGGAGGGTAAGGAACCCTCACTGCAAGCTTAAATTCACCCAAGAGTAAACAATCCCTCATTTACCTCAAATTGCAGTAAGGTTGATGCTCTAAGGAGTTTCTTGGATTTCTGCTCTCCAACCTTGCACTTCTTCTCAGAATTCTCTCATATCATTATGCCTCTTTTCACGTATATTAGAAAACTCTCCAAAAATCTAATTTTTCACTGCCCTTTAGTATTTATATCCGCTAACTTCTCAAATTCACGCTTTTTACACAATTAAATCTAAACCTCTCTCCTCTAACCTCAAACTCTCTTCTATGCACAAAAATGGCATATCCTCCCATTATTCAATTAAATTATTATTTAAAATAAATGAATATTTAATTTAAATAAATATTCAATTTAAATAATTATTTAATCAATATTATATTATTTCTACTATTTTATCTTATTACAAAATAATTAGTATAACTAATTATATGTAACAATTCAATAATATTATTACTTTATCTGCGCTCAAATCTCAAATTCCCGATAATTAATAAATTACTAAAATACCCTTATACTCTAAAAATATCAAAATCAAATACAATGAATAATTCATACCAATAATTAAATAATATACTCTATTTAAAAGTTGGGGTGTTACAACAATCAGCCATGGCCCAAGGTTCAAACACACACACAAAATGTATCATAATAGAAGAAATGGGGGCACATGCAGAAAATAACGCCCAACAAGGCGGAGGATGAGAGGGGGACTATAATGATGGAATCTCTTAGGTGAGACTCAAACCTCCATTTTCCCCCTCTCTCTGACTCAACTCTCTCTCTATCTATCTATCTATCTATCTTAACCACTATGCCACAAACAAAAAAACATAATTAAAACGCCACCAAAATAGATCAGCAACGATGGTTGAGGAAGAACACCACGGTGGTGTTCATACCTCCAAACCCAGAAACCACCAAAAAGTCATAATCCAAAAAATGCTTCACACAAACCCTAGTCAAAACACACTCTTAAACATGATTCCAACCCTGATTTAATCATGCAATCAACAATAATACAGATCCACACACAATCCCAAATGAAACCCTTAGTCTAATCAATAGTCCAAATCATACAAGTCATGAAATTGAACGTGTAGCAAGCATAAAGCAACAAGGAAACATGAAGAAACACGATGAATAATGAGGAAGAAGACCTCACAAGAGCTTTGAAAATCCGACGAGGGTGGCCAACCTCAGGTAAACATTTATCACTTCTCTATGTCTCTTTTTTATTGTCCCCCCCCCCCCCCCCCCCCCCCCCCCCCCCCAAACCTCCAAACCCAAAAACCACCAAAAAGTCATAATCCAAAAAATGCTTCACACAAACCCTAGTCAAAACACACTCTTAAACACGATTCCAACCCTGATTTAATCATGCAATCAACAATAATACAGATCTACACACAATCCCAAATGAAACCCTTAGTCTAATCAATAGTCCAAATCATATAAGTCATGAAATTGAACGTGTAGCAAGCATAAAGCAACAAGGAAACATGAAGAAACACAATGAATAATGAGGAAGAAGACCTCACAAGAGCTTTGAAAATCCGACGAGGGTGGCCAACCTCAGGTAAACATTTATCACTTCTTTGTGTCTCTTTTTTTATTATCCTACCCCCCCCCCCCCCCCCCTCTTCTACTACTTCTTTTTCTACATGTGATCCGGCGAGGGTGTCTCATAGGTCCAGTGATGTTTGTGGCTTAGCTCAACTAGCTCAGGTTTAAATAATGAACCTGAGTAGTTTTTGTATGAGAGATTTAGAGTGAGGTTGAGGGATGAATCGGGGAAGAGGTTCAGTGAGATTTTTTCGTCCTCTTTTGAGTGCAATAATGATTATGGTTTTATAGTGGATTTGAGTGAGTAAAAGAGAGGGAAAGAATTTGTTAGAAATGAATTTGGAGGGAGTTTTGGTTAGCAATACGTGTGAGCTTGATTGAAGGAAAGGTTTAGATGAATTGTGAGAATTGGAAGTTGTTAGGATTTGTGTTTCTTTGATGGTATGGGATGAGCTTGATGAATGGATGATGGTAAACATGAAAAGGGAGTCACGCGTTCTCTTCTTGAATTGTTTTTCTGTGGTTTTCTTTTGTTTAATTCAATTTACATTTTTTGATGTATGCTACTATGATATGGTGTTTATCTGTTGTTTGGATGGTGTCGTACCCCAAAACTTGCCCTCCCCTTTTTACTCTTCATTTGACCCTTGACTTGAGATTCATATGCATTCACCCATTATGCATCATGCTGTCATGTTAATACAATCACATAGATTCAAGCTTGTGGTAAATCACAAATAAATTTTTTGATGGGAGATTGAAGAAAGTTCTTACCACGTGAAATGCAAACCCTAATTCATGCTTCTTAGTTGACTGCAGTCAACAGTTGACTTTCGGGTTAACTAGTTCCTCCAAAGTCAACTATTCCCATTACGATCTTCGTTGTCCTATTGGCATACCATGGCCATTTCATGTTAACAATAATCAATATTAATATCTTATAGATGGTAGCATTGGCATTGTTTCTTTCTATTGATTTCGGTCCATGGAGAGCTAAGACGGTTAATCCAGTTCAAATTCCCATGATATTTTCAAGTCTGTCAAAGCATTTTGTTTAACTTTTCAACGGTATTCGAACCGTAATCATCCCGAACCCGTTTTCGATTTAATAAAATTTTGGAGCTTTTCTATTAAAATAACTTTAGTTGACTTTCAAAAATATTCCCAATGGACATTGGAAACAATTTCAATCCAATCATTTAGTCTTAAAAACACATTTTAAAATTAACTTTGTCAATTCTATCTCAAATAGATATATTTCCCTTTAATTCTATTCCATTAACCTTTTAAAATATGAAGAATTCAATTTTTAACTTATTCGGAGCCTGTCATGAAAAAGAAACCGTTCGAATTTAATTGACATAAGCTAATGTTTGACTTCACAACGGTTCAACACCATATCCTAATTATCATTCAATCTCTCATTTCCATTCAAAATAACACTGCATGTACAATTTGTTTACATGATATACAAGATTAATACTTAACTATTACGTACACCAATACAACTCCTTATCTCTATTTCAAATTTCATGGAAAACAAAAGAAGTTGAATCCCATCTCGTCGAATGCATATGAGAAGGAGCATGACGAATTAACGTTTCAGTTCTTCCTTCTACTTGTTCACGTGAGTTGTCAAGAATGAGGAGAAGCCTTCGCACACTCCATTCAGAATTCATTTTCTAGACTACATGCTGCCATTGAAGCTTTAGATTCCCTTCTCTCCGTCTCAATTCACGATGTTGCACCCTCCCTGCAAAATCAATGACAAAACTGACATTTAATTTATAGCCAACTGACATACCAAGATATCACTAACACACATGAGTTAACATTAGGTGGCTAACATAACCATTGCCAAACCCGGTTCAGACGGCACATTGAATCCAAACTCGAACAGAATTAAAACTCTATTTCAATTAGAAATTCATTTCACTTTCATACCCCACTAACCTATACTAACTATTAATTGATCATAACAGAAATCCTGTATAAGACCATTGGTTGTTAACAGTTCAAAACTTTTTTAACTCCATAACCGTAAGTGCTAACCCGTAAGTTTTGACAATTCAAATATTTCGTAAATAATAATTAACGGCATTCGCAAACAAATTTGGGCGTGATTTGAATTTGGCTCACATTAACAACCATCCATGGCAATAATCATGCATTTGAAATTCCAAGCATAATCTCAAACCATTCTAACAAGCATCGGTCATCAAGTATCACCAACAACAAGTCATAAGTAATGCACAGTTCATATCATACATTGACAACGCAACTTATCATGACCTGTCCAAGTAGCCCTCTACAATTTGTTTTCATTCAAAATCAGTTAACCAACCAATAACCGAACTTTAAATAAATTCATTGCATCAATTGTGGCATAACTGCTCTTTTTAACTGAATTAACAACTAACCATTATGCATTAACGTTCTAACAGATTTCAACTAACCCCAATCAAATTTTTAACTAACTTTTCACCCAAGCCTAACAGAAATAACAAACTCATAATAGTTTTTTTTCCAACTATTTTCTCTAACTAATAACTCTAACCAACTCTAACAGAATCCATAACAGAAAGATAAGAGGAAGAAGGTGAGAAATCTATAAAGCATACCTCATTTCAGTTTGAGGGGTTGCTCAATTCACTTCGAAGTCTTCTCCCTCATTCTCCCCCTTGAACCTCTCACTCAGAGCTCGATTCTCATAGCCATTAAAGCTCTCTCCTTGAGGCTTTAAACGGCTGAGCTTGACCTCATCCCCGCGTTCGATTCGTTGCACCTGCAATCAACAGAGAACGGCGTCACCAAGAAGATTCAAAACAGAAACAGAAGAAGCTGAGAAGAAGAAGAAAGAAGCAGGTCGAAGCATACCGTTTGTTCGTAGGGAGGTCGTATTGCCGACTCCGACTTCAATCCGATGAGTTTTCCGCCATTGCCTACTTTACTCAATGTCAATTTCTAGGATAAACTTGCGTTGCTGTTCAATTTTGCGTGCGCGAACCTAAAGCGTTTAGAAGAGAACGCGACGCTGTTTGAAACACTAAGATGAATGAGGAATCCTAAAATTAGAATCGTGACGAATCCGTGATGCAATCAAAGTGTGAGCATAAGCGTGATTAAACATCAACGTCGAATCCCTGAATGCCAGAACAAGGCGAATAAGAAAGATTACCAGAGTTGGCGCTGGATCCGTGTCGAATTCGCTGGACGTTGGATTAGACATGAATTCGTTCGAGATTTCACGGAGGTTCATCAGCATCGGCAACAGAGATCACGCATAAACCTTCATCTTCAGAAGCCACTCACGGATTCACATCATAACAACATCGAAGTGAGTATCTTTCCTTCCGTCAATGACAAGCACGCGAAGAGGACGAAATCCAATACACGAGGTTGTTGATCTTGGAGATGGTGAGGTTGAAGAAGGCACATGGAGAAACGCGACAGAATCCACGATGACAGGAACGTCGAACGCGACGCCGAAAACAGGGGAGTCGCGGTGCTGGTTCGAAACTGGTTTGAGTAAGCATTTCAGCTTCGTGTGTGTTTCATTCGTGTTTCTTAACTTTTCACAGAAGCACTTTTTTCCCCTTTGCTTGGTTCAACTTATGGAATGCCATCAAGAGAATAAGGGGAACCCAATTCTGGCAGTGGCTTTGGGCCAAAAGCCCAAGTGTTCCTACCCACACCACCACGCGGCCCAACGTACCCCCACCGAGTTCATGCAGGTTTTGGGTCTTTTTGCTTGTTGTGGGCCTAAAGCCTATTTGCCACTCCACTACTGTCCATACCACCATATCCAGGTTTTACCTTATTGTTATTTGTTTTAATTCATGGTATTTAATTTAATTAGGATTAGATATTGATTAGGATCATTTAGACTTTAGAATTAGAGTTTTAATTAGAATTTTGGAATTCTTTTAAAACTTTAGAGTTAGAGTTTAATTAGGTGCAACTAGCCATTGGATTTTAATAGTAATTAGGATTAAATTTTAGTTTTAATTAGAAAGTTAGGATTTAGGTTTAATTAGATATAATTAGATCTTAGGGATTAATCGAAATTTTGTACTTTTTGGATTTTTATATAGTTCTAATTATGTTAAAAATTAGGATAATGAGTTTTTTTAACATAGCGTAATCTCTAAACATTAGGCTAAAATCAAACTTTAGGATTGAATCATTTTTTTGGCTTCAATTAGAAATAAATCTTTTGGTCCTAATTGAATATTTGGTAAATAACCATTTCACCCTTATGGGCTTATTTTGTTATTTTAGTGATAGAATGACATGATCCCATTAGAACTAGAAATTGACATAGAACTTTAATCATTTCCTAACAATTGTAGGACTTATACATAGGATTTTTAATCAATATTTTGACCAATATGTACATGCTCCCTTAGGACCTCTAACTTAGAATTTTCAATCAATTTTAATAAACCAATGCATGATCCTTTAGGATAGTTTCTAACAATTACTAACTTCTAGAATAGGATTAATCTAATTCCCTAAAACCAGAATAAAACCCATGATTAAGTTGGTCAAAAGTAATTTTGACGAATTAAATCCTTTGAACTTGTATAATCCCCCAGTCTAAATTGAGTGACCAAAAGACCCTTGGTCACTTAATAAGACTTTTCTTCCAAGCTGTGGAGCTCAAGGCCTCAAGAGAAGTTCTTCAATCAAGGCATCCTCAGCCATACCAAGCAGCGGATTATTCAAGCACATCAAAGGTGGCATCTTCAACACTTGTTAAATCAAAGTTAGAAGAGTGTGGCACGAGCCTTAAGCAATAGAGAAGGAGTGGGACTAGAGTATTCCTACCCCCATTCTGAGTATCTTTGGATATGGGATGTATGACCCAGCGCTCATTGTATTCACCTCTTTTCATAGACTTTAGCAAAATTCTAATCATACGATTAACAAGTCTATCTTCATAAAGCAAAAACAACAAAAGCAAAGACGTCAACAACTTATCAATCATGAATCAAGTTGTACGATACGAGCCTTAAGTAATGGAGAAGGAGTGGGACTAGAGTATTCCTACCCCCATTCTGAGTATCTTTGGGTATGGGACGTATGACCCAGCGCTCATCGTATTCACCTCCATTCATAGACTTTAGTGCAATTCGAATCTAACGATTGATAAAGTCTTCTTCATCTTCACTACAAGAAACAACTATAGAGACTCTTCTCTCTCCACTTGAAAGTTATTGTGATTCTCATCATCCAGTAACTATCAAGTTTATCCATTCTTCATTCTATTCAATCCTCAATCATTCCAATTCTAATCATATCAATTTCAATCATTCATTTCTTTTGCCTCCATCATCTTCTTTTCAGCCCTAGTGGGCTGAACTACGAAAGCTCTAATTTCTTTATTGCACTATAAGGACATGTAGGCAGGAGAATTCAGATTCTTCGCGAGCTACCTTATTTATCAATCTACCTTATTTATTCTTATCTCATTTATCAATATATCATATTTCGTCGATCAATCATTCAACACTTCAATAGTAAAACACCATTGCACATTAATCATTACTCTCTTCAGTGGGTCATTAATCATACTCCCTTTGACATTCAGATATCCTTTGGGTCGATTCCCTTGTAATCAAATCTTTAAATCCTAATCAATCAACTCAATCATTGTTTGCCTCGTCAGTCCTTTTGTGCTTTGGCAAACCCATATTCATTGTGAGCCTTATCAGTCCTCTTATGCTTAGGCCTACTCCATTCAGTCATTTGTTTGCCTTATCAATCCTCTCGTGCTTTGACAAATCCCTCAATCATTTCATAATCTTTGTTCGTCTTAGAAGACCTCTCGTGCTTAGACGAAGCTTTTGCCTTGTAAATCCTCTCGTGTGTAGGCCAATCATTTCATAATCATTGTTCGTCTTATAAGACCTCTCGTGCTTAGACGAATCTCTTGCCTTATAAATCCTCTTGTGTATAGGCCAATCATATCTCACTTGTCCTTGTGGTTGATCACCGTCATCAGTTAGTACCACATTCTTGCTTGTTAAGCAGTCCGCTTCTGGGCAATCCAATCAATCTCGTACCCTTTGTTTTTAGCCATAATAGGCTTAACTACGATTGCTCTGATTTTCTCAGTGCACGATAAGAATACGTATGCCTGAGGATGCGAATCCTCCGCGAGCATACTTATTTATCATTCTCGCCTTAGGGAATTCCTTCCATTCATCTCCATGATACCTTCATATACTACCTTCTTTCACTCCATGTGATATACCTATTCTTTGATCCAAATACACTATACCTTTGTGCTCCGTCTTGTACCCCTTTTTGTGAACCAAGAGCCGATTTGTTCGTCTTGTCAGACCCTGTAGCTTAGACGAACATCTCCTTACTTACTTTGCAACCGTACTTAGGCAACCCTTTCTTTTCGGTTATTCCAATACAGTGATACCATGTCTTAGACCCCTCATTTGTTGGTTCATACCAGTTTTACTCTTGGGTTCATGTTTTCACCCCTTGTTGGAGTTCAAATCACATTACCCTTTGGTTCAGGCCATACCTTATATCACTCTTCTTTTCATCTCCCACCATTAGTTCTCTGAACTACGGAGCTCTGAATTCCTCATTGTACTATGAGGATACGTAGGCATGAGGGCCCCAATCCTCACCGAGCACTTTATCTATTTCTCTTCCTTTCCCTTCATTCTTTTGCGAGTAATCTTTAGACAACACCTATTCGAGCGAGAACAATCAAAAGAGTTCCCATGGAGTACCATGGATGTTTGGGGTGCTAATATCTTCCCCTTGCATAACCGACTTCCTTACCCAGTATATCTCTTCCCCCGGGTTTTATCAATGTTTTCTCTTCCCTTTGGGGATAAATAAAGTTCGATGGCGACTCTGTTGTATGTTCGAGCGTGCGATACGTTCGGGTATATTTCCGCTAGCTTCAGATGGTATGATGAATCACACATTTTTTTATGCCTGCTTATTCTTCTTGTTTTCAATTTTAATCTCTTTTTAAATTAAATTAAAGATTATGGATGTAAATATATGCATGTATGTGTGTTAGTGAAGTTATGGATGTTTGATGAATTGATTATGCAATGATAACTTGACATGATGAGATCTTTGTCTCTGAATTTGTCTCTTTTTTCAATTTCATTGCAATTTGGAAATGGATGTATGTTAGACATTATTGATGTTAGATGTATGAATTGATGATACTAAACACGTTTTGTATCTTCATTTTATTTTAATTTTTTGTTTTATATGCTATGGTGATGATATATGTGTGAATGTTGATATTGAATGATGCAATGTATGTAAATTGTAGCAAAACTTGTGTGTGCCTTCCTTCTCATTTGCATTTTGTGTGTATGTAATGCAAGGTATGGTACTATGACATGAAGATGATGATGGTGACATGAGGATGAGTTGCACATATTATGGTGGAAAGGAAATGGGGTGATGATGAAGAGAAGCAGTAATGCATAGAACTCATATGGGCCTCAAAGCTTAAGATTTACTTCTTTTATTTATTTAAACTTCTTTTCATTTTCTCCCTTTTGTATTTTCTTTTAGAAATTTCTTTTTTGTTTGTATATTTAAACATGACATAACATGTGTACTATTTGGAAATTCAACATCATTGATCTTATATGTAATATTATCTCAACTTTAAAAGCAACATGAACTTCTTCTTTAGGGTATGTTCAATTTTTCATGAAGTGTGAGGTGTTCAAGATGACATGAGACATGCATTGTACTAAAATGTAAAAATACATGAGTGAATATGACATGGTGCTTTTAGTGAAGTTATAAATCAACACACAAACCATGACCAAATCCAAACTCTATTATAAAGGAAAAACTAGTTTTAAGGATCTTCAAATTTTTACCTAAAATATATTGAAAAGTACAATCAAATTATGAATGACCATGGCCAAGGGCCAAATGGTTTGTTATGAATGCAAATGTAAATGCAGATGAGACATAAATGCAACTAATATGGTTTAAGAATGATACAATGCGATGCAACTTGAGACCTTGATCATATGGTTCCTTAGTCCCAACTAGATCCAAACCTAAAAATGCAAAAGATGCAAATATGTAAAATAAGTTAAAGAATAAGTAAAGAGCATGACAAAATTGAGGTATGACACAAAGCTTGCATCTTGCACTTGTCCATCCTTTTCCTTTCACCTCTAAAGTTGCCTTGACCACCATTCTTGTTACAACTGCTCTCACCCCTTTAACAAGTCAAATTCTTAGAACTTTGAGACTCTCTTCCACCAAAATTATGAAAATTCCCTTTACTCTTCATAGGTCATTTTCCTTTCAATCTCTTATCCTTCTCATTAAAACGAGCTTGCAAAGCAATCTCCGTCTTTACCTTATCACAATTTCTCTCCTCCATTATTTGCTCATGTGCCTCAGAGAGTTTTGTAGCTCCTCTTTGTTCGTCGCTGGAAGATTCTTCGATTCCTCAATCGGAACGACCACATTCCCAAGTCTTGACGTTAAAGAATGCAAGATTTTCATGACAACATACTGATCTGTGATTGTTTATCCACATGCTTTGACTTGGTTCACCAACCGAGTAATTCTCGTTGTGAAATCATTGATGGTTTCCTTCTCCTCCATTTGAATAAACTCAAGTTGACGTTTATGGGTTTATAACCTCACCACCTTCGCCTTGTCAGCCCTTGCGTATGCATTCTCTAAGATTTCTCACGCTTTCTTCAATGATTCGCAATCACCAACTTTTGCAAAGTTGTCACCATTCACACATTGATGGATCAAAAACAGTGCCTTGAAATCTTTTTTTTTTCTTCCTTATGTGTTGCTCGTTGTGCATCTGTTGCATCTTCGACAAGAGGATTCACATCGTTCTTGATCACTTCAAGAACATCTTGGTAGTCAAACAATACCTTCATTTGTTTGCACCATTTGTCGTAGTTCTTCGTATCAAGGATGAGTAAGTTTGTAGGGATTCTTTCATTGGAGATAGAATTCATGTTACACACTAGGTGTTTGGTGGATCGAACGTGGCTTTTTATGCAAAATGTTAGAGCTTAAAATCACCTGGTTGGTAAAAATGGAGCAATTGCGTGCGGAGAGGGAGAGAGTGAGACAGAAAATTAGAGAGAATATAATTGACGGTGAGAGTATAATTTTCATTGATAATGATACCTCCAAGATATTTAAATAATTACAAGTGGATTGAGACACAAGCAACAAGTCAAATAACATAAGGAAAAAAAACATAACATTTGTACTTGTAACCGATTACACAAAACCTATAATCGATTATAGCGGCTACAAAATTGAAAAAATACTAACATTAGTAATCAGTTACTGCAAATGCATAACCGATTACACCCACAACAAAATTATTTTTTCTCAGCTTAATTGACTTTTTCACATATCAGTAATCGGTTACACACTTGTGGTAACCAGTTATTTTCACCTAACAATTTTTACTGTTATCAATTCAAAATTTGAAATATATCTCAAAGATATATATCCATTTACGATTGCTTCTTGTAATATTCAGTGTTCTGTAGTAAACCAAAAGCATTAAATCATGCGGCAGTGCAGAATCATAAACTAGAAGCAGTGCAAAATCACATAAACCAAAAAAAATCGCCCAACAGCATAAACGTATAAGTGCATAAAATGCAGATATAACATTGAGCAGAATATGCAGAAACATAAATCAAAACACAGCAGAGAAACTAAAAAACAACAACACAAGAATTGATTATGGAGATCAATCCAATAAGACTGCTTAAGAGGGAAGAGAGCAACTCATTCGTTGTTAATCATAAAATACGAATGAAGATTACAAAATGAGAACTCTTTTAATTGTCTCTTTTGTTCAATATGAACAATCAAATCAACACACACAAACCTTTCAACCACTCAAATTTATGACAAAATATTAATAAGCATCACAATGACTCTAGTGGTTTATGTCTTTACATTGAAAAGAACGTATTTAACAATAATAATTAAAACTTACCAAATTAAATATGAAGTAGAACTAATTCTAAATGTTTGATATAATTGATTTTTATTAAAAATAAGATGAACGTGAATTTGTTATAGAACGTGAATTTATTTGTAGACTAAAATATTATTGTCTTTAGTTTCTTAATTTAAAAAAAAATTAATCTCTTAAATTTTTAATTGTACTAAGATAAATGTAATGACGTTAATTTTTACTAACATAAATTTTTTGTGACCGATTTATAAAAGTATATTGGTCACAAATCTCCATATATATTTCAAGATCATAAAACTTAACAGCAAGACTCTTAATCTGCAATAGTCCTCAATTTCAGGAAAACAAATACATTTGTACTTTCTTATGCTATTGTTTCACCAATAAAGAGAAGAGTTTCACGCAAAAAAAGTTGATTAAAAAAAGAATTTCAAGTTCATAAATGCTTAAATACCTCAAAATTAGCTTCATTACGAGATCTTCTTGAATTATTACGAGTCAGAAACTATCCTTCTTGCCATGAACTTGTCTGGATGATCAGCTCTTTACATTTTATTGCATTGACTTCAAACTATAACAATGGAAGTGTCTCAAGATGAGAAAAATATAAGAATGGGGTTGAATTATATTGGCTTTATCTCCTCAAGAATTTTCAACTTCTGCTTCTAACGGTTCTTAATCAGATTCTAAACATTTGATTCGGAGTCTGGCTTCAGAAAACCTAGGTTTATTTCTGAAGGTCCTTATCGGATTCTGAAACAGATTCTAACTTAGAGTATCAGAGTTGACAATAGTGGAATATTAAGTGCAAAAGTAGAGAAAGTAAAAGCAAAGACACAGGCAATTCTTTTGATTTCTCTCACAAATTGATTATAAATGCTCAAGCATCAATTAAGAGACTTTCAATGCTCAAGCAAACAAGCAAGAGACTTCCTTTACTCAAATCCACAAGTAAGAGATTTATATGCTCAAGCACACCAGCAAGAGACTTCAAATGCTCAAGCACTAAAGCAAGAGACTTCTAACTCTATAACAAACTGTTAAGATATTGGGTACAAACTACACTTGATATACAATCAGAGGTGTAGAAAGAATACAACTTAGAAAGACTTTAAGATTTAAGAACTTCTAAAATATACAAGTGTTAAGATGTTCTAAGTCTAGCAATTTTGACAAAGTAGTTTCTCTTTGAATGTCAAGTTTCAAAGTTTTGTTATATAGTGTGTAGTTGTGTAGTCCATCTTCAGGTCTGTTATTCCTTATATAGAGAAGAGAGAAAGAGACGTTAAAGACTTTCACCAAAAGGTTGGTTAAGCTTTGTACTTGATTCAACACATTAAGAAATCACTTTTAATTAACATGTTAAATTTAAGGTCTGAGGTTTGTAAGCTCCCCCTGAATTTGATAGTCTAGAGGGTGAGGTTTGTAAGCTCCCTCTAGATTCTATCCAGGTTAATTAAATTCTTTTAACAACACAATAACATTATTCTTCAGAAATTAAATTAACTAGCAGTAGAATAATCATCAGATTCAGGTGCTTAAATACTCTATTATATTTCCCCCTTTTGTCATAAACAAAAAGATAAATGAAAAAGGACAGAAAAGATACCGAAGAAAACTTTACATTTAACCATAAAAATGCATAACACAAGTTTAGAAAAGATAAAATAAAAGGTGACTAAATCCTAGAGCCTAAGGTTTCTGCTTCATAACTATTTTCAAATCAGCACCCGTATCATCTTGTCTGGAAGACATAGCCTTCATCGTATCATCCACCTCCCTTTGCATATTACCCAAGGATTCCTGATTAGCAGATACATTAGCCAGCTTTGCTTCCAGAATATATTGCCTCTGACTGGAAGAAGCAACAGACTCTGAGGAGATGTACTTCAGATTCTGAAGAACTGATACCACAGAGACTGTGAGAGGATCCTATTTTGCAGCATAAGCTACTGGGTCAGAGGTTGTAATTCTCTCAGCAACCAGATTTTGCAATCTATCAAAGAGAACAATTTTGTATTCTTACATTTAGGCTTGGATATAGGGTGGATGAGGTGGAACGTTTGTTTGTGGAATTCCAGTTTGTGAGGGAATGGATAGGATTGGTGTGCCGTATTCTGACACAACATTTGTTCTTTTAGGAGAGGAAAGATGGTCAAATTATTGGTTTTCTTGAATAGTTTGGTTAAGGTTGATTTCATGTGGAGGTTGGCAAAGAAACTTGTTCAATTCCAATCTTAGGTTCAGATGAAACTTGAACTTGAGATTGAATCTGAAGAAGGCTAGGTTCTTGTTGATGTGTATGTTTAGTAAGGGTTAGGGTGTAGGATCAGATGAGGGTTGAAGTGTAGGTTGGGATTTTGGTTGAGTTATAAGTTGGGGTTTAGGTGAAGGTTCAGGTTATGATTGATCTTGGATTACATGTTCACCTTCAAATTGAAAAGATAAATTATTTTGTTCAGAAGTTGTTTTAGAAGAACGTGCTTGGTCATTTTGTGGATTTCCTGGGGTGAAACTTTTAAGAGAGATAACATGGATGGGTGTGCCTAATAGACATTTCAAGTCACTCTTATCATATTCAGAGTTTGAGTTAGAGCTTGAATTTGTTGTAACTTTACCACTAGATACCTCTATAGGGGGTCCAATCATGATGTTTAGAGGTGGAGGTTGTTAAAAATCAGACATGTATCACAATTGCCTCTAGCCACCAGTGGTTTCACCATTTAGGTGTTCAGAATCAACTGAATTCATGGCATTTTCTAAAATCTGAAAAATGGGTGTATGGTTAGGAATCAATCACAGGTTTTGAGAGATGAACTTTCTTATGAACAGGTGATGGAGTGTATTTAGAAGATGGTTTGGGTGATGGTTTGGGTGAGTGTGTTGGTGATATATGGTTTAAGGGAAGGAAGTACTTATCAGATTTCTTGGGATCATAAACACTTCATTTTCTACCTGAAGAATGAGGGCAACATAAATCTAGCAGCTTACATTTCCAATCATCTTTGTGAAGCTATAAAGGATAACACAAAGCTTCAAAATAAGAATGTGCCTTATGCTAGATTGTTATCAAAAAAATTCTTTCAAGGTCGTCTAATTGATGCATTTAAAATCTTGCCTGATAATAAATATTTAAAGGAGATCTATGGAAATATCCTTTTTGCTTATGTTTTGGTTACAATGAAGATGATGAAGAAATGTGAGTTTGTTGCTTCAAAGATTCCTCTCTTTGTCAGACGTAATAATTTTGTTTATCTTGAGGATTACCTTATCATCACTAAGATGGATAACCCTGAAGCAATCGAGAACTTTATTACTCAATTTTTCAAGAAACGTAATGAAATCAGACTCAAGGATATTCTTGCCAAGTCTATTAAAGTGTCTAAGGCTTCTAACTAGAGAAAGCAGGAAGCTTTAGTTGTTTTGAATCCCCTTAAGAAGAAATTTGTTCATCAGAAGGAGATTGAGAAGGATATTGAGGAAGTAGTTGTTGCTACTAAAATAATTCCCTCCAAGACTAGGATGGAAGGTCTCCTCAAAAAGTTACTTTTGTGTCTGTCATATTAGAATAACCTAGAAGGAAGAAGAAATTGAGGAAATTGGTTAAGTTGGAAGAGGAAGAAGAGGAAGAGGATGATAATATATCACTGACCAGGAAAAAGAAGACTGTTGATGGGTTGAAATTTGCTGAAATTCAAGCGGTAGAAGTTATGGATGGTTTGAAGTCTGGCGTGTCTGAAGCTCCTATGCTTCTGAAGAAATTGTCTCAAAAGATGTGGATACTTCAGGAGCTCTTAATGCTGATGGAACAGGTATAAATCTGAATTATTGTTAGGAGATGTTTTTGATTACTCCATCCTTAACAAAAAATCACCAACACCTTCACCAATCCCCTCACCTATTCACTCTCATATACAACCTT
The DNA here is from genome assembly GCF_024323335.1 of Lathyrus oleraceus. NCBI lineage: Eukaryota > Viridiplantae > Streptophyta > Magnoliopsida > Fabales > Fabaceae > Lathyrus > Lathyrus oleraceus. The sequence goes on from NC_066582.1 coordinate 403,349,985, forward strand.
CATCACCCATTGTTGAACCCATGGGAGATTAGAACCAATTAGCTCTTCAAACTATGTTTGATCAACCTATTCCTGCCATCCCCATCAGAACCTTCCCTCCCAAAGACCAACCTTCTACCCAAACATGTTCTGCTTCTGAAGCTGAACATGTAACTTATGTCCAACCATAAATTACATCTCTTACCAGAACACCTCAACCATCATCTATACCCTCATCTCAACCTTCATCACCTCAAAGAGAACCTAACCCAGTTTAGAGTCAATCTGAGAATGAAGTTGTATTTGAAATTCAAAGTGGAACTGAACAAATTATTCATGATCTATCTTTGGTTCAGATTACTTCAAACTTTGGTGTTGAGTCTGAACATATTTCCTTTGATTATCTTCATCCTGAAATAGCCACTAACTTACCTGACCAGTTAAATCAATCCTCTGAACTCGGGCCCTCTCAAATAACTCATTCGTCAACATCACAGACTATTCAAACCTATTTGGCTGTAATAAAAAGTGTCTTAGTGGATGATATTCAGAATCTGATCCTTGAGAAGTCCTTTACGCTTGATCCTATAACATACTCTACTAAATGGAATTTTATTCAAACTTATGTTGCATCAGCCATTCAGAATATGAAGGAAGCGACTTATGAGTCATCTTGTTCTAAATAAAGTTCTTTCAAAAATAACTTGGTTTCAAATTCTTCATCTCAACAAATCTTGACTAATAAGCAGAAGTAAATGGATGACAAAATGAGGTCTATGGATGTCCAACAAGATTCTATGTGTGCAGATCTTAGAGCCATCTTGGATTTATTGAAGAAACCTTAGTTTTAGGCCTCTAGAACATTTGTTTCTTTTTATCATGCCCTATGCACATTTTTATGCTTATATATGCCATTTTATGTTCTTGTTCATTCATGTTATTCTTGACTTATCTGTCTTGTGGCTGATCGTGATTGCTTATGCTTTATCTTAAGCAATATTTATCTGGGAAATTTTTCTTATTTTGATAAAAGTATGACATACTCTTTGCATGGCTATTCTTTGGATAAATTTATTTTTCTGGATACTTGTGATGAGCAAATGCATTCAGTGAAATATCAATCTCATAGTCAAAATTAGGGGTGGCAAACTGGCATGCACGCCCCATTCAGGGCCGCCCCGCAAAAAAACGGGGCGGGATGGTCATAGTTGAGGATGAGGGCCTAAAACTTAGGCCAACCCTCAAAAAACTGAGGACGGGTCGGGGAAAGCTCACTGACACTGTATTTTTTAAGCCTAAAAATGAAAAGTGAGGATGGGGCGGCGAAAGCCCGCGGGCATTGTATTTTTTAAGCCTAAAAATAAAAAAGTGTGTGTAAATGCCCATGCCCATAAGAGCCAGTGAAGAAAACAGGGAGGGGTGGGGCAGACACATTAGAGGGTGAGGGCCTAAATCCTTGTCCCTCCCCGCACTAAAATGCGGGCAAAACAGGCATGCTGAACGGGTCAGGCCCGTTTTACCACCCCTTGTCAAAATCATTTCAAACTAAAAAGGAAATTTTCATTGATTTTTGGGGAAGATTACATTGTTCTAGATTACATAAGTTTATCTACATCAGAACAATAACCCTTGGTTGCTACATAATCTTCATAGCCAGGAACCTGTTCCTCACTACCTTCGTCGGAATCATAATACAACATTCTCCTCAGAACTCTTCTTTTATTCTTCTTCTTATTCTTCTTCTTTTTCTTGTTCTTTTTTTGCCTCCTCATCAACAATGCTTCTCGTGAGATGACCGGCCCAGATGGTCGGGCTTCTTCCACTGGTTGCTGCAATGGTGGTGCTAGAACTTCAGTGGAGGTGGTGTTTGTTACCATCTTTCTTGGAGAACTCGTTGTGCTTAAGAAGAAAAAGGTTGGAATGAAAAGATAAGAAAAGTGGTTATGATTGAAGGTAGAGAAAAACAAGAAAGGGGGTTTGAATTATTTTCACGGACAATAAAAACTTTTGGATACGCTACACATACAAAGATAATAACAAATAACACAGAAGTTTATCCTAGTTCGCTTGAAAATCAAAGCTACTCCAGTCTAACCGGCCAAGGTGATTTTGCCTTCAATAAGGACTTAATTCAATAATCTATAAAGATTACACAAACGTCTAAGAGTACACTGATCTCTTAGCCCTCTCAAGTCTACAGACTTCACAAGTCACTTGAGGAAATTTACAACAACTATTTTAGAATTACAAGAAAGTGTTTAGTGCTTCTAGACAAGCAATATGAACACAATGAGAAAAATTATTCAAGATCACACTTAGAGCAATAACTCGTGTGATAACGTAACAAGAATTTAGTGTATGACTTGATTTTGATGTACAAAATTCTTGTGTAATGGCTTCATTTCTTGGTATAATGATACTTGGGCCTTTTTATAGTACTTGGAGATGATACCGAAGAATGGAGCATTGATGTTGATATCTTGCCAATTATGGGACTAAATGACATTAATTTTATTGTCCTTTCCATAGCAGTTTTGGAGAGTATTCAATATTATCCATATAGAGATTCATACCATATTTGGAATACTTCTTTGTTAAGTTCTTGATTTTGATATGTTAGGCGTGATTTAGAGTGCACGGAATTCATATTCTTTTCTCATATCTTGTATTCTTCAGATAGTTGTCTATTGTGTCTCTTCAAAGGATCTTGATTGATCTCCAATTAGACAGTCTTCTGATGTAAGGATCTTCAGAGTTTTCATATTTCGGATCCTTCCGATGTCTTTTACTTTGAGTCAGTTTTTCTGGACTTTGTGTGACATTAGATGATGCTTCATCAGATTCATTTTTCGTTAGAGTCCTGCACACTTAGAGAATTTTATTAGGGTACTAAAATGTTTCACTATTTGTTCTCATCAAAACTTAGAGATGAATTGCAGAGCCAAAATCTTATTCTAATAATCTCCCCCTTTTTTATTATGACAAAACTCCAGACAAATGATGAAACAATGATACTTCACAATAATTGGAGGAAAGTAAATTCAGAGTCAGATATAATATGACTCCCCCTGATATAAGCAATCTCCCTCTAAATATGATACTTAGAGAGTTTAGAGTTTCTTAACAGAGCCTCTTATGTTGCTTAGCTTGTTTCTCAAACGTTTAATTTGATACTTCCTGCAAGAAAACTTAGACTGCACAATATATTTGGAGTTTTAGGATGTAAGCAGTGCATTATGAGAATCAGATATTTATTTCATCAGAAGGTTGTTTATTTATTTCTCCCCCTTTTTGTCAGACTCAAAAAGACATAACCGAGAAAAACAAAGAGTGCAAAACAAAATTTCATTTAGATAATATGAGAGAAGTACAGAGAAGAAACAAAAACCATAGAGGCCAAAACATGTAAGAGAAAACACAAAACATAAAGACTAAGGTGCCTAAGGGTTTGGAGGAGGAGGCATCCTATGAAGCAGCTGAGCTAGGAGGGTCTGGATGCTGGAGTTGACAGAGTCCTGTTGATCGAGTCTGGCTCTCACAAGTTGTTGTTCCTTATGGAGTTCTGCCAGAGTTTTGAGCACCAGCGGAGCAAGGTCAGAGTTTGAGGACTCACCCTGAGTCATAGCAACTTCCTTTGCCTTAGCAGCTTCCTCTATAGCAATGCATGCTACTTCTTCAGCGTCATCCTTGGCTTTGGCTTCATCTTCATCAGCACCAGCCTCAGCCACAGCTTTTTCTTTGGCTTCCTTTCTTGCCAGCTCTTCAACTTCTAGTCTTGCCTTTTCTTCAGCTTTTTGGCGTGCTTTCTCTTCAGCTTCTTTGGCCAGACGTGCCTCTAGCCTCTTCCCAGCTTCTTTGGTATAGTCATTTCTGACTTGTTCAAAGAGTCCTTTCAGCTTGAAGACCTCATATGTCATCCATATGAGAAATCCATTCTAGTGATTACTGTTAGATGCCCAAAAGTGCTTATTTGAGCTATCATATGTGGGCATCTTTCACTCTATTTCCTTGCTAAATTGTCAAAACAACCTTTGTTTTAGATGAAATGCAATACATTGATAAACGATCTTGGTACCTTTGATTTGTGTGTTATTGTGCAGGAAGAAGGCATGAAATGATTGAAAATGAAGACACAAGAAAGTTGGCAAAGGAACCAAAGAGAAGATGCATTCATCAGCTTGCTCGCTAGGCGAGAGCTGTAGCGAAGGACTCGCTAGGCGAGCTTCCAGCGAACGTTGCAGCGAACGCTTCCAGACTTGGTGAAAAGCGCAGCCAGCACTCACTCGCTAGGCGAGGCTCTAGCGAGTTCCCAGCGAGGATTCCAGTAGCCAAACCTCTCAACCTCGCTGGAGCGAGGGTTGAAGCCTGCCCTTCGCTAGGCGAAGGTTTTGTTCGCTAGGCGAACATGACAGTCTGAGATAGTCTGTTTCTCTGGGCGCAGGTGCCTCAGGTGCCTCAATTAGACCCTCGCTAGGCGAGCCATTCTGCTCGCCTAGCGAGCATGACAGCCCAGTACAGCTCTATAAGTAGCAAGTGCCACTTTTGAGAGCCATACCTAGTTTTACTTCATTTTTCCATACTTTTGTACTTTTGAGAGATATTTTCCAGCATTGTTCTTAGAAGCTTTTGTGCCCTAAATTTCATTTCTCTTCATCTCTTAACCATCTTTTACAAAAAGAAGGTGGATTCCCATCCAATCTCGATTATTCGACTCGGATGTTGATCAACCTTCTTCCGAAACTTGCCGACCAAGCTACCATGAAAATGAGTAGCTAAGTCCTCCATTTGTCAAGGTTAGATGTAGATGATCATTAGCTTTGTGTGTAAATGTAAGGATCGTCATGTGTAAACTCTTTAATGGTGAATATATGATGAAAACTTTGTTCTTATTCAAAACTCTTTGTGTTGGTTTATGATCGAGAGATGTTTACCAACTCTTAACCTAGGTTTTCATCCAATCTTGTTTGTTAGCTAGAGATAGTAATGAATGATTTTGTTCACCATAAGGTTGAACCAAAAAGTTGTCATTTTGATAGGTTGTGTTAGAGATAAACAATCGATCAAAATGGGAAAACTCACAATGTGTGTTCGAGAGAAACACATTGGGAGGACTTTGTGAAATAATTTATCATCTAAAGGAGTTTATAAGATTGTTGACCGAACAAATACATGCAAAGTGATCGTTGAACCCTAACTTTGGCAATATTTCTCAAATATTCAAACCATAACTTTTACCGCATTTTATTACCTTTTTATGCAAGATAACGTGACAACAACCAAAACCCTATTGTTACCTAAAGCTAGAATTAATACAACCATCGAACGGCGGTGATATCTTACAATCCCTGTGGATACGATAACAAAAACCCGACACTAAAAATTACAACTAACAATTACTTACTTCAGAAGGATTATCACTTAGGCTGGATTGTTCAGACAATGTTCTGAGCTTCACAGCTGAAGATTTTGAAAATAAAGAAAATGACTTTCTAGGGTTAGGAAGGTAGGTGCAGGTTCAAATGATGGATTAATGGGTTCAGATGAAGTGTGGGTAGTTTCATTGGGAGGTTCAGAGGGTTGTTCAGTTTGAGGTTCAGATGAAGTGTGTGTGGTTTTAGTGGGAGGTTCAGAGGGTTGTTCAGTTGGGGGTTCAGATGGAGGTTCAATTTGAGGTTCAAAAGGTAAGGGCACAAAGGTTTCTGGGACAAATGGATGTTGTTCAGATAGTGTTATGGCTTGGAGTTGGGCCAATGTTGGATATTGAGGGTCAAGAATTTCTAGTTGTTCAGAGTCAGAAGAGATATCGTAATATTGAGGAGAAGAGAGAGTGGATGAAGGAGGTGAAATGGATTCATTAAGATACCTAGCTTCAGATAAGAGGAGTGTTGTTGTTTCTAGGTTAAATTTATGAGGAGGAGAGGAGGGTGTGTTGGGTTCAGAGTTATGGGGTTCAGAGAGAGTTGGAATAGATATGGTAGCTTCAGATGGAGAGTAGGTGGAGAGAGGTTGCGGTAGAGAGGAAGATATTTTCTTTAAATTAGAATTTAAAGGAGCTTCAGAGGAATATGACTTACTTGGGACAAAAGAGTCCAGAGGCGCAAGCGGTCTGGTTTCTGAAGGTTCTCCCAGCTTTAGAGTCTTCTTCTTCTTGGACTTCTCACAAGGCTCTCTTTTTCTTTTCATGAAGTTAGGTGGCTACTCTAGAAGCCAGTCCACTGAGAACTCTGAGATATCCACTCATTGAGATGCCAGATCCTGGAGGTAATGGGCAATGACCTCTGGAGGGTCTATCTTGGAGAAAAGATAAAGACCATTAGATATCTTTCTCTAATCCTTCAGAGCTTCCCAGGAAGTGTCCAGAGTTGGCTTGACTAAGACTTTTTTAATGAACCTCATGCTCTTCAGATTTCTGGCATTCAGAGGCTTTCCAACATCGACACTCACATCTTCCATCATGTTGATGAAGATTAGATGGTCCACCATCCCACTCTCTATCAGGACGTTAGAGATGAGCCTTCTCAGAGGTATGTAGTTTCTAGGCTTCATGTGGTTTCTTGTATCCCTGATTGAATCCCTCAGGTACTTGAATAGTAGGGAGGGGAGATTCAACTTCAATCCCTTGTGGATGTAATACAAGATACATTTTTGATCCATATTTATGTAGTCAGATGAGTTTGAAGTTGGTCGGTGGTGGATGGTGCCCAAAATGATCTTCAACCAGACCCTTAGATTCTGGTGAAGTTCCTTGTTCTTGGAGGTTTTCCCTTCTGGATTCTGTTTGAAGATTGTGGGGACTATCTCATGAGAAATGTATTTTGCCCTAGGGTTGATATTATAGATCCTTCTACCCCCAGTTCTTTCCATGTTCAGAAGCTTGGCTATAGACTTTTTAGTGATGACCATTTTCACTCCCAATGTTGAGGTTGTAGCAGTTTGAGTAGTGGTTGGTGTAGCGGTAAATTCATGACCATCAAGCTATGGATAAACTTAACGTTAATTAAACCACAGTCGCCTCCGCTCTTTTTGTGTTTCCAAGGGAAAAGGGAAAAGTACGAACAAAACCCAAAAATAAGAAGTTTTCAAATCAAAACTAATAAAATGCCAGAGATTACAGGTAAGAGGGTTGGTTACACAGAGGGAATGTGTTAGCATCCAAAGTGTCCTAGGTACTCCTAGGGAGCCCTTTCTTGTGTGCATATGTATTTTTGTAAAAAATGATGTTTGTAATAAATTGAGTGGAGGGATGAGAAAATAATTCATTAACTATATTTTTTTGTTTGACAAGACCTTCGGACTTGTGCCTACATACCAACATAAAATGAGGGATCAAAACCTCGTAGTTCGTGGTAACAATTTCAAAGTGGATGCATTACTTTTAACAAAAATTTAGGTTGAACAAATGCACAAAAGGCCTAAAAAGTTTTGAATGGGTGTTAGTTCTTTTTGTCTTTTGAAATTTTAAGTCAAGTATAGTTAAGTTCATTTACAAATTTGATTAAGAAAAGAGTTTAAAAATTCAATGGCATAAGGCCAAAGTTTCTAATTTGCAATATGGTCTAAGTTTAGAAAACACAAGCAAAGAAGGTTTTAAAAGGAGGGAGAGATTTGAAATTTTAAGAAGTGGGGAAGAGATAAAGAGACTAATCCTAAGCAAAAATTAAAAGTTAAGAGTTGAAAAGATCTGACCAATGGCCTGTAATCTAATAGACAAGAATGTCATATAAAAACCAAATTTCCCTTGGACTTTAGAATCAAGCAATATCAATACACAAATAGCAAGATGAAGAGAAAGACATCAAATAAAGATAGTCACATCCAAGCTTAGCAACTCCATGATCTTCTTCATAATCTTCCATGTATCATATGAACTTAAAGATTGGCACTAGGCACAAGCTCAAAATAACAGCTTCAACAAGATCATGTAGCAGATGAACTCAAATGGGATCACAATACTTGCTTCAGATGAAGTTTCAAATCACAAGCACTTGGTTCCATGAAATTTGGCATTGGCCAAGTCCTTTTGCATAGGGAGTGTTGCCTAATTCTAAGTCCAATGTCTCAGAGCAATCTCACAATCCACACAAATGTCTTTTAAGGTTTTTGTTGTTATTGTGTACATTAAGGTCAAAAGACCACAAACACAAACAAGTATATACAATCACAATATAATCACAAGATAAGGCTCAAATGAGCAAAGTGAAAATGACATTAAAGTAAACAAGTTGAATGGTATGAATAATGGCAAATGAATAAAGACTTAAAATTAAAGTGCGTAAAAGTAAATGACTTGAAATTAAATGTTAGTTGTTAGTTGTTAGTTGATTAGAAGTTAGTATTGCTTTTGCTTTTGTTTTGTTTAAGTCATTATTTGGAGAACACTCAACCCACTATTCACAAGCATGAATCCTTGAACCAAGACATCTTCTAAAGGAAGGAAAAAAGGCCAAGTTTCCACACAATACCATGAGAGAGGGGAGACTTACAATCTCACTTACTAGAATGTTATGCCTTTTGTGTCAATAATTTAGCGTTGTGTTAAGCAATCGTAATTGGACTTATGTAGAAGTCATAACTATTTGAGGTCCGGCAATAGAAATTTTAGTGTTAATGCATGTTAGAGATATGATATTATGAACCATACTCCTAAAACATACCACACTTAAAAAGAATATGCAAAAAGGGGTGGACCTAATCTCATCCACATTTATATTGATTTTGCAATCAACTAGCCTTAGGATATAGAGACATCAAAGGTCCATGAAATGAATGAGAAGAGAATGGGATTGAGATGAAGAGGGAAGGGAAATGGAATCAACACAAATTGGTCAAAGGAGGACTTTTATCAAATTAAAATAATTCATTCATTTTGGGAGATGAAATGTCCATTTCATCAATCCCCTAAGTCCAATGATTTTAACTCAACAAAGTCAAATCTACCTTGACCAAGGCTCAACAACACAAGTCAAACTCAACAAGTCAATATCAAAAGCTCAACACAATTTATTTTGCATTTAAACAATTAAAATCAATTAAATAATGCATTAAATTAAATTATGGTTGGTCAACATCCTAAAACCTCATTAAAACACCAAATAAATAGCCATGAGATTTATCATAGGTCAAACGAGGTTAAAGGACCTTAGAGAAAAAATTTCATTAATTTTTGAAACTTAAAACTATTTTTAAACAATTAAGAATATTCACAAAAATAATTAAATCATGAAAAACATTAATAATGATCCAAAAAATAATTTTAATTCAGAAAATGAAAGAGGAATTTATTTTTAAAAAATTGGTGAAACTCTCATATTTTTTAGATCAATATTAAAATTAATATGAATTAATGAAAATAAACCAAATAAAATGAAAATCAGAAAAAAGGAAAAAACGTGGGCCACTTGATCTCCCTCATTAATTGAGGTGGCAGATTAAGTGGCTTCTAGCGCGCGTTGCATGGTGGACATAAGTCAAAGCGTTGTATGGATGGTATGCAAAACCAAGGCACGAGATTAAAACGTTTGAAACGGATCGTGTGGTTCAGATGAATGCCAACACACCACCGGAGCCAAAGCTCTGGTCTCCTTCTCCGGTGAGCTTCACCGGACTGGTTCACTCACAATCATCACCAAAATTAAAAAGAAGGACATGAATTTAAAGTAAAAATGCTCAGGAGCTCGAATCTGGACTCAATTTCTCCTAACTCCAAGTATATTGAAAGATACAGGGAGTTGAATTTTGAGGTGTATGATCTGAGTTGCTTCGATTTGACCTCAAAGAAACTCAATCTTGTTGCCTACATTGGTAGGACTTCAGACACCCAAAGATCAAGGAGAACTATGGAGAATTGAGTGAGAATCGAATAGATGGAAATTTCTGGAAATTTCTGGAAAATACCTTTAATGCTATTGATCTTGCTCAGGACACTTGATGGAGTAGAATTGGATGAACAAGAGGCACAAGACTCTTGGAGTTTTGAATCTCAAAATAGTGGAGATTCAAACTCAATTTCCAATGGAAATTCTCAAGATTATCCTTTGAATGAGAGGGTTTGAAGGTTGGGAATCAAAGCTGGCACGCAGGGCCTTTAATTCTGATGGCAAGGGGTTTTATATATAGCCATATGGATTGATATTTGCACACTTGAAATGAAGATCCAAAAATAGCAATGTACATTGCATGGGTGCATGGGCGTGTGATAGGCCCATGTAATCACTCCTTCTAGTCCATAATTGAGTACAAACATTGCTGAAGTCATGTTGGAAAGCTATGTAATTGTGTATAAAAGTTTCAAGCTCACTTATGCCAAATGATGATCCAATGTTCAAGCCATGTGCAGGTCACTTATATCTTGTCCAAATGGGATGAAATTAGACTTTTTAGAAAGTTTGTATCAAGAGGAACAACTTTCATGTTGAACACTTTTTCATTTGAAACTTGGATCATGATGAATTTTGAGGTGGAAGTTGGGAAAATCAAACATGTCAAAAAAAATTCTAAGTGTCAAGCCATATGTTCACTTATTCCACCTTGGCTAACTTTTTATGTGAGCTCCAAATGAAAAAGGTTCCTTCATCAAAGTTGTATAGATCTCAAATTCATTCAAAATGGTCATAAATTTTACCTTATTTGGATTTAATATGAAGGAGTTATGCATTTTTGGAGTTGGGGAAAATCACTTGTTCAATGGCATTGGTACAAAATGCCCTATAATGTATCCTCATATCACATGCACATAAAAGTTGAATTTTATCTTCCTCCAAACATCAAAGTTGAATTATACATCTTGAATTTTATTGTGCAACTTGAAAATCTTTCATCTCATAAAAATTGAGCAAGTTATGTCCTTGGGAAGTTGACCTCCCAATTAGGGTTTAGACAAAATGACCTATAATCTTTCACCATAAAAAATGACTTTCCAAGCAAAAATAGCTCTAGACTTCAACATTAAAGTTGTTTTTAATGCCATTTAGAATAACTTTTCTCTTGGAATCATTTTCATATGACAAAAATTGTAGGAGATAGGGTATAGGGAACCCCAGTTTTGATTTGATGAATTCCTCTAGTCAACCACCACGAACCAACTTGCTAGCTTGCCATTCTCTTGACTTTTGGGACTCATGGAGGATCATATATGCATAAGATGATGTAATTTTAAGTATCCCTTGAAATATTTGGTCAATTGGTGAAGAAGCTTGTTGAAGAAATTACACAAGATACCCAGATGAATTAGGGTTTCCAAGGCAAACCAATTCCAAACTCTTGATGATTTCTTGATCAAAATAACATGTGAAGATCATGGGGATTCATATATGATGCTTAGAGTCATATTAAACTAATTTTTAATAAGCTCTTTGCAATGAGGGTCTTAAACCCTAGATATGAGCTTGATGAATCAAAGGTGAGCATGTGCACTACCTACAAAAGAGTTAGTGTATACAAAGACATATTTTTTGGTATTTTGGTTAGTAAAGATGATAAAATAAAAAGTATGATACAATCACATGATACTTGGTGATCTCTCCCAATACAAACCCAATGAATAAGGGGTAAGGAGGATGCCAAGATGTGATCTCAATGCTAATGCATATGATGAGATAGCATGAGGGATCTTAGAGTCAAAATTGGGACTTACAGTTGGTTGTGGAGCTTCAGCAAGTTGTTCATTTGCTTCCATTTGTTGAGAGTAGTTGTAGACCCGTTGTTGTTGAGAATCCATTTGGAGAAGATGAAAATTGTTGTTGAATGTTTATGAATATTGAAGAATGTTGATGAACTTGTAGAGAATTTGAGCACAAGAGGGTTTGTGTAGGTTCGTGAGTGAAAAGTGTGAAAGTGAGAATTATGAAAAATATTTATATGCAACATTTAGCATGCAAAACGACAGTGTTAAGGGAGAATAGGAAACACTAACATTAATTAGTTTAGAATTTTGAGTTACACACGCTTGGGGAGAATTAATTGCAGCTAATGATGGTTATCTAATCCCAAAAATATGCACACTGCTCGAGGAGATCTCAATAGTCTGGCTCTTGAGTTTCGTGCTAGATAGTTGTCTAGAAGATCCAAGGTCAAACGTTATAGATGCTACGTGTTGATATTTCTGACATCAAGAATACCAAAAGATTTTTGATTCAGAGAGGTTCTAATTCAGATTTCATCTAACTGGTAGAAGTATCAAAATCAGAACCAGATGCTAATAATAGATTTAAGTCAGAGCCTATTTTCACAAGTCAGAAGAGAAGCACAAGTTCGGAATCATTCTGGGCAATTTGCCATGTTTAAATGTTTTAGAATGAAAGAAAATCTATATTCATCTAAGGGTTTTGTGAAGATATCAGCCCATTGATGGTTTATATCTATGAATTTTAGATTTATTACCCCTTTATGAGCATAGTCTCTGATAAAATGGTGTTTGATTTCTATGTGCTTCGCTCTGGAATGTAAAATATGGTTCTTACTTAAACATATGGTAGCAGTATTATCACAGAAGATAGGGATGTTACTCTCATATATCTGAAATTCCTCAAGCTGGGTTTTCATCCAGAGCATCTGAGTGTTGCATAGTGAAGCTGAGATGTATTCTGCTTCTACTGTTGAGAGTGCAATGGTTAATTGTCTTTTGCTAGCCCATGAGATGAGATTTCCTCCTAGAAACTGACAGCTCCCAGGTGTGCTTTTACATTCCAATCTGTCTCCAGCATAATCTGCATCACAATACCCAGAAAGCTTATATTCTGATGTTTTCTTATACATCAGACCCAAGTTAGGTGTTCCTTTCAGATACCTTAGGATTCTCTTAACAGCAGTTAAGTGAGATTCCCTTGAATCTGATTGGAATCTGGCACAGAGACAAATGCTGAATAATATATTTGGACGTGTAACAGTCAGATAGAGAAGAGAACCTATCATACCACGATAAAGTTTCTGACAAACCTTTTGACTTACCTCTTCTTTCTCCAAAATGCAAGTGGGGTGCATAGGAGTCTTTGCTGGTTTGCTTTCTGACATTTCAAACTTCTTCAGAATTTCTTTTATGTATTTGCCTTGATATACATAAGTAACATCTGATGTTTGATTGATTTGAATTGCTAGAAAGAACCTTAGTTATTGCATCATACTCATTTTGAATTCAATCTGCATTAGCTCAGAAAATTCTTGATAGACAGAGGGGTTAGCATAACCAAAAATCATTTCATCAACATATATCTGACATATCATAAGGTCGTTTCTGATGTTTTTATAGAAGAGAGTAGAATCGACTTTTCCTCTGATAAAATCATTTTCCAGAAGAAAAGAACTCAGTCTTTCATACCAAGCTCTGGGAGCTTGTTTCAGACCATAAAGATATTTTTTCAGTTTAAAAACATGTTCTGAAAATTTTGAGTTTTCAAAACCAGGAGGCTGATGAACATACATCTCTTCAGAAATATATCCATTCAGAAACGCACTTTTGACATCCATCTGATATAGTTTGATGGAGTAGTTTACAACAAAAGATACAAGTAGATGGATAGATTCTAACCTGGCGACTGGAGCAAATGTTTGATTATAGCAATACCTTCTTGTTAACTGTAACCTTGTGCCACCAGTCGTGCTTTGTTTCTGACCACTTCGCCTTTCTCATTGAGTTTGCTTCTGTATACCCATTTGGTTCCAATCACATGAGTTCCCTTGGGTTTTTGTACAAGATCCCAGACATTGTTCTTTGAAAATTGATCAAGTTCTTCTTTCATTGCCATAATCCATTCTTTGTCTTGAAGTGCTTCTTCATAGGATGTTGGCTCTATCAAAGATACTAGTCCCATAAGTGTTTCTTCAGAACCTTTGAATGTTGATCTTATTTTGGAAGGTCCGTTTTTGTTCCCCATAATCAATTCTTCAGAAAAGTTTTGTCTATTTCTTGATCTTTTCTGATTTATTGTGACTTCAGGTGCTTCTGACGTTCCCTTTTCTACTTCTTCAGATTCTTTAGCCTTATCCTCAGAACCTACAATTGTTATCTCCAATTCTGCAAAATTCTCAACTAGCTTTGACTTTTTAGAGTCAAGCTTATCATCAAACTGACATGTATTGATTCTTCCACAATTAATGTTTCTGTATTGTATACTCTATAGCCTTTAGAGCGTTATGAGTATCCCAACATAATACATTTTTGTGCTTTAGAATCAAAGTCGTTCAGATTATCTTTAGTATTTAGGATAAAACAAGAACATCCAAAAGGATGAAAGTAGGAAATGTTGGGTTTTCTTCCCTTACACAGTTCATAAGGAGTCTTCTCCAGAATATGTCTAATAGATATTCTATTCTGAATATAACATGTTGTATTCGCCGCTTCATCCCAGAAGTGCTTAGCTACATTTGTTTCATTGATCATGGTTCTGGCCATTTCTTGGAGAGTCCTATTTTTCCTTTCTACAACTCTATTTTATTGTGGAGTTCTAAGACAGGAGAAATCATGGGATATTTCATTATAATCAAAAATCTCTTCAAAATTTTCTTTTTCAAATTCACCACCATGATCACTTCTGACTCTGATAATTTTAGAGTCAAATTCATATTTGCACTTTTGAACAGAAACTAGTAAACACATAGTGTGACTTATTCTTGTGTCTTATCAATTTTACCCATGTCCAACGACTATAATCATCAACGATGACAAGTCCATACTTCTTACCATTGATTAATGTTGTCTTAACAGGTCCAAACAAGTCAATCTGAAGAAGTTCCAGAGGCTTAGAGGTAGAAGCAACATTTTTATTTTTTAAGGTTGTTTTAGAAGATTTTCCCTTTTGACATGCCTCACATATAGCATCTGAAGAAAACTTCATCTTAGGTAGGCCTATGACTAACTCAAGTTTATTTAGCTGAGAAATCCTCCTCATGTTAATGTGACCGAAGCGTCTATGTCACACCCATTGCTCTTCATTTACATACATTAAACATTTTACATTATGATCTTTTAGATTTGAAAGCTTAATTTTGTAAATGTTGTTCTTCCTCTTACCAGTGAAAAGAATTGTGCCATTATTCTGATTAATAGATGTGCACGTTTTTAATTGAAGATCATGTCATAATCGTTATCACTTAATTGACTTATGGATAACAAGTTATGCATTAATCCTTCTATGTAAAGAACATCAGAGATAGAGGGAAGAGATACATTACCAACCGTTCCATATTCTTTGATCCTTCCTTTCTGATTTCCTCCAAAGCCTACGAAGTCAGTGTCTTTAAGTTCCAGGCTTTGGAACATATGCTTTCTTCCCGTCATGTATCGCGAGCATCCATAGTCTATGTACCATGATTGGTGTTTTAACTCTGTTGCACAAGATATCTGCAACATATACTATTTTATATTTTGGTACCCATAATCTTTTGGGTCCTTTATGATTAGTTCTCCCATAGTTTCTAGAAACTTTGGGTTTTCTGGCATTATTAAATCTTTGTGTTTGTGCATGTGTGTAATGATAAGAAAAAGCAGATTTAGGTTTGTCTTATGCAGAAGGTATTTGCTCATCTTCATCAGAGTCATATCCAATTCCTCTTTTCTTATTGTGACTAACACCAAAAATCATAGAATCCATTTTACTTCTTTCAAGCCCATTTTTCAAAAAAAATTGAAAAGCTTTTTCATATTTATATATGATGGTGTCAGAAGTTAGTGGAGCTTTGGAAAGAGTTTCTTCAAGTTTTAAACATTTTTTGGCTGATAATTCATTCTCTTTTTCAAGGACAAAACTGTTTCCTTTAAATTAAGAAACTTCTTCCCCAAGCTTATCACACTCTTCAACGGTTTCTTCATGAACCCTTTTTAGGATCTTGAATTTCTGTTGAAGCTTCTGATAAGAGCTTAGAGATTCTGCTAAACAAGCTTCTAGATCAGAGCGAGAGAAATCATAAAATACCTCTTCCGAGTCAGATTCTATTTCGGATGAACTTCAGGATGTGGTAGCCATGAATGTAACATTTGCTTGTTCCTCTTCAGAGTCTGATTCTGAAGCGCCTGATTCAGAGTCATCCTAGGTTGCCATGAGCCCCTTCTTAGTTTTGAAGGATTTTTTCCTAAGTCCTTCTATTCTGGAACTATCTTTCTTGAGCTTTGGACATTCATTTCTGTAGTGTCCTGGTTCGTTACATTCATAGCAGGTTACCTCTTTGTTTGGTATCTTTCTGGAAGTTGAATCAGATCGATCTCCCTTCTGTCTAGGTCTTCTGAAGTTGTTATTTCTTTTTCTTCAGAGTTGTTTGACTCTTCTGGATAAAAGAGATAAATCTTCTTCATCATCAGAATCTTCCTTTTCAGAGTTATCGTCATCTTCTTCAGCTTGAAAGGCTTTGTTCCTTTCTGGCTTTCGTCTTTTTGATCTGGACTTAAAAGCCACTGATTTGCTTTTCTTTTGAGGTTCGTCTTCCTCTAGCTCTATCTCATGACTCCTTAGGGAGCTAATGAGTTCTTCAAGGCTTATGTTGTTCAGATCCTTTGATAGTTTTAGGGCAGTAACCATATGTCTCCATTTCTTTGGAAGACTTCTGATTATCTTTTTGACATGATCTATAGTTATGTATCCTTTGTCCAGAACCTTGAGACCCGCAACTAGAGTTTCGAATATGGAAAACATTACCTCAGTTGCTTCATCCTCTTCCATTCTGAAGGCTTCATATTTTTGGATTAAGGCTAAAGTCGTAGTCTCCTTAACTTGATTATTGCTTCATGATTCATCTTTAAGGAATCAAGGATCTCTTTCATTGTTTCCCTGTTGGTGATTTTTTCGTATTCATTATAGGATATAGCATTCAGCAGAATAGTTCTGGATTTATGGTGATTCTTGAAATCACGCTTCTGATCATCTGTCATTTTACTTATGGTAATAACAATACCAGTATCAGATACAGGTGGTTCATAACCATTTGTAACGATGTCCCATAGGTCAACGTCATAGCCTAAGAAAAAACTTTCAAATATTTCTTTCAAGTACTCAAATTTGTCTCCATCAAAAACTGAAGGTTTGATGTTGTAACTATCTCTTTCAATTGTGTTATCCATGATGTTTTTCTCACACTAGATCTCTCTACACTGTTAAGTGTTTAATTCAAAAATCAATAATAGAGTCGAAGCTCTGATACCAATTAAAGGTAGAGAAAAACAAGAAAGGGGGGATTTAATTGTTTTAACAGACAATAAAAACTTTTGGATATGCTACACACACAAAGATAATAACAAATAACCTAGAAGTTTATCCTGGTTCGCTTGAAAATCAAAGTTACTCTAGTCCACCCGACCAAGGTGATTTCGCCTTCAATAAGGACTTAATCCAGTAATATAGAAAGATTACACAAACGTCTAAGAGTACACTGATCTCTTAGCCCTCTCAAGTCTACAGACTTCACAAGTCACTTGAGGAAATTTACAACAACTATTTTAGAATTACAAGAAAGTGTTTAGTGCTTCTAGATAAGCAATATGAACACAGTGAGATAAATGATTCAGGATCACACTTAGAGCAACAACTCGTGTGATAAGGTAAAAAGAATTTAGTGTATGACTTGATTTTGATGTGCATAATTCTTGTGTAATTGCTTCATTTCTTGGTATGATGATAGTTGGGCCTTTTTATAGTACTTGGAGATGATATCGTTGAATAGAGCATTGATGTTGATATCTTTCCAATTATGGGACTTAATGTTATTAATTTTATTGTCTTTTCCATAGCAGTTTTGGAGAGTATTCAATATTATCCATATAGAGATTCATACCATATTTGGAATACTTCTTTGTTAAGTTCTTGATTCTGATTTGTTGGGCGTGATTCAGAGTGCGCGGAATTCAGATTCTTTTCTCAGATCTAGTATTCTTCATATAGTTGTCTATTGTGTCTTCTTCAGAGGTTCTTGATCGATCTCCAATTAGACAGTCTTCTAATGTAAGGATCTTCAAATTTTTCATATTTGAGATCCTTCATATGTATTTTACTCTGAGTCAGTTGTTCTGGACTTTATGTGATGTCAGATGTTGTTTCATTAGATTCATTTTTCGTTAGAGTCCTGCACACTTAGAGAATTTTATTAGGGTACCAAAATGTTTCACTCTTTGTTATCATCAAAACTTATAGATGAATTGCAGAACCAAAATCTTGTTTTAACAATGATTGTCTATTTTTATAGTAGAGGTTGAGTGTCTTGAACATTGCAATGGTAAGGTGAAACATCTGAGCGTTTAATGCTTGCAATAACGACTTCTGATGGTTGATATTCTTGAATGACATTTAACATCTTGAGAAACACAGAAAAATAGTTTAACCATTTTAGCTGTTTCTCAGTATTGGGAAGTGTAAAGGATGCTCATAATTTGTCTTTACCAAAATTAATCCTTCCCATACATTCATTTACATTATTAAATATTTTTTTCTTCTTCTATGTTGATATGTCTAAACTTACTTTTTATTGATGATAAAAGGGGGAGAAAGTCATGGAACTATTTAAGAAGGTTAAAAGTATTTATTAGTGATTTCAATTAATCATGAACCCTATTCACTCATCATTATTCACTAAGCTTAAAAGAAAAATTTAATATACTAAGAAAGTACTTAAGGAGAGCTTACAAACCCCGCCTTATTGGATTGTCTGACTGATAAGGAGCTTAGAAACCTCAGACTCTGATGTCAGACCGCGGTAATTAAATTTAAGATTAAATTAACATGGATAAGGAATTTAAGGGGAGCTTACAAACCTAACCTTAAAAAGAATTATCAAACTTAGGGGGAGATTACAAACCCCACCTTAAGAACTTAGGGGGAACTTAAAAACCTCACCTTAAGGTACTGTTTAACTCAGAGGGAGCTTACAAACCTCAGACTTTGTGTTAGACCGTGTTAATTAAATCATCAATCATTTTTCTTAAATACATTTATTTGTCATCATCAAAAAGGGGGAGATTGTTAGAATATGATTTGTTCATCCCCTTAAAAGTTTCTGATGATAACAAAATATTTAAATAATAAAAAGGTTTGCTAACATTTTATTTAAGTTGCAGAATCACAAGTATAAGAACTAATCCTGATTGTTAGCATATGTGAAGAAGTAATGTAAATTTTGATTCTGATTTATCAGAATCTGAACTTGTTCACCGTCTTTGAAGACATCAGACTATGGCCTCATGACCCAGCTTCTGATGACAGCTCAGACTTTAAAGGTGTGAAGAGTAGTTGATTTGTATGCTAATTTGAAATAGTCTTATCTAATCAAAGCCCCATATTTCTGGACAAATTCAACTAGGGTTTTATCTTTTCAAGGCTCAATAAAAGTGAATGTGACGTCTTCAGACCTTTCTACATTTTGGTAGATACTTAGTACGGTGAAAGATACTGAGAGCAACACTATTATAGAAATGGATAAAGCTTCAGACCAGAAGAAACTCTCCAACGTTTCTCTTGGCATACTTCTTCACTAAGTTTATTGTTGTCCAAACCTCTAATAACTCTTTTTCTATCTCTATAAAAGGAAGTTGAAGACTCAAAGGAAGGTTACAACATCACAACATATACAAAGATCTTAGCATAACTTTAAGTTGTTATTGTAACTGTTATAGCATAAGATCTTAAGATTTCTTATCTTAGATATATCTTAGAAATCTTAGAAAGGTTGAAAACCTTTGTGAATGTTACACAATTGTTATACTTCTGATTATGTATCAAAGTACAATAGTTATTTTCTCTACTAAATAATTTGTTTAAAGTAGAAGAAGTCTCTCGCCTACGTGTTTAAGCAAGGAAGTCTTGAACTAGAGGGTTTAAGCAGGAAGTCTCACTCTAGGTAAATTGAGCAAGGAAGTCTTGAGCCAGAGGGTTTAAGAAAGTAAGTCTTAAACCAGAGGGTTTAAGCAGGAATTCTTGAGCATTGGCTTAAGCAAGGAAGTCTCATTCGGGGATGTTTGAGTAGGAAGTATTGAGCAGTGTCTTGAGCATTTGTAATCCGATTGGTTATAGTGAAAAACATATGTTGAAGCAAGGGGATTGGATTACTCTCAGTTGAGGAGAGGAACCAGGATAAATTTTGTGTGTTGACTACATTTACTTATGAACTTTATTTTCCTATGCTATTGTGTGTGTGTGTGTGTGTGTGTATATATATATATATATATATATATATATATATATATATATATATATATATATATATATATATATATATATATATATATATATACACACTTTATTTTGTCAATAGACTCTAAACATAGTTCAAACTCTGAATCTTTGATTTCAAAAGTGGAACGATTTTTTAAACACACATTTCAACCCCTAATTCGTGTGTATTTTTCTGACTCTCAGACTCAGGTATAGAGTCTTTCCCACAAGGTGTTTGCAATCAGAGTATCTAATCCAATACCAGAGCATAATGGAGCCATATAATAGATTATATGATAATATCACATCAGATAATAAAATTACAAGATAGAAAAAAGTCATTCAATTAAAGCAAACATTTAGCACAAAAACACCAAACTAGGCTTGACTCTCTTGAGGGAACTAGAGACTTTGGGTTCGATCCCTAGCAGTGTTTCCATATGTCGCATATCGAAAAAAAAACACGACCATCGCTAGGCGCGTCGCACACCTGCAGAATGACTAACAAAGTCGCCACCGAAGCTTATTTATTCCCAAAAAAGGGAAATGGAAAATATCAATAAAATCCCTAAAGGAACGATAATGATATGGTCATCGCAATCAAATCAAATTCGGGAGTCGATTACGCAATGGGAAGGTATTATTACCCCCCATGTCCATTGTATTCAACGGGAACCGTTTAGTTAGTTTGTGCAAAAAACTTAGTTTTTGAAATTTTTGGCTTTCTTCGAGTTATTAAAAGGGTTCCAAGAGAAAAAGAAAGGGGTCACAAAAAAGTTTTTATTAATGTGCCTGACAAGATTGTGGGTCTTGCTCATACGTATCTCCTAGTGCGATTGAGAACTCAAGGCTATGTAGTTCTGGGTAGAAAATGTTTGTTTGTTGGTCGATTCTAGTGAAAGTTATTTTGTCACAATAAACGGAAAAACATTGCTTACCCAAAATGGTGGAGGCGTGGACATTTGCATCACATTGAATGGATTTCTACATATCAATATTCACGGGAAAATGTCAGTTATATCACTCACACATATATGGACGAAGTGTTATTTTGCATCGTCTCGAGACAAAACATCTTTCAATTGTGAAAAGGATTTTTTATTATGTGGCAGTGAGAAAAAAAGTGTTTGATGTGTTGGATATTTTTGGGTATGACGAGCGTTGGATGGTCGAGAACTACATATCATATCCTAACTCTCAGGAGCTCGTGAACTACACCATGTTCCTTTTTTATCTTATTCGAGAAAGAGTTTGATATTTTTAGGTATTTTGGTTTGACGATGAATGTTCAGATGGTCGAGAACTACATCTCGTATCCTAACCCTCGGGAGCTCGTGGACTACACCATATTCCTTTTTCGTCTAATTTTATTAAGAAAATAATTTGCAACAATTGTATTAAGATTTTTTTTAGAGTATGACGAATGTTTGAATGATCGAGAATTATATCTTGTATGCTAACCTTTGGGAGTTCGTGGACTACACCTTGTTCCTTTTTCTTCCACTTTTATTGAGAAAACGATTTGCAACAATCACATTGAGAGTTTTTTAGAGGATGAAGAGTGTTCAGATGGTCCAGAACTACATCTCGTATCCCAACTCTTTGGAGCTCGTGGGCTATACCATGCTCCTTTTTCATCCTTATTTGCGAAAAGATGTTTGATAATGATTACGTGTTTTTGATTTTTATTTAGGAAAATGAATTCGATGTTGATCGAGGTTTGTTTTCCATTGCGGAATAGTTTGAAAAATGGTTTGAAATGAAATGAGGTGTTTATTAGGAAAATGGCTTGGTGTTGACCAAATTAGTTTTTGTCTAAAAAGATTGATTTTATTTTTAAAATGTCCTTGATGTTGATCAAGATTTTTACTTATTCTAGAAAAGGATTTATTTTATTTTTTGTCCATTTTTAATTAGTTCATTTTATCTAACTGAAGGCAAAAATAAAAAGCAAGTAAATAAATAAGAATTACAATCAAAAGGTTAGGGGTACATTTGTCATTTGGGAAAAAATGGAAAATGAAATAGAGCAAATAAGAATTATTATACAAAACAACCCAAGCAACATAAGTTTAAAACAAAAACAAACAAAAAAGGATGGTGCAAGTTAATAAATACAAATAAGAAAATATAAGTTAAAAAATATTTAAGAAAATTGATTTTTTGGTTTTTAAATGAAAATTATTTTAAAATAAATAAATAAATAAAACAAAAAAAAATGGGCTAAGATGTAAAGCTCAAAATAGAGGGGGTGCTAAGCATGTAATAAGGGTATCACTAAGTAGCAAAATGGGCATACCGTTAATTACTAACCCTAATTTAATCATGAAAATAAAATAAAATATAAACTAAAAGAAGAAACAAAAAGAATGTTGCATGAGCTAGGGAGGGTGACGCCTCTCATCTCCAAACTCATGTCTTTTTTAAAATTCAAAGTGCAACAAATGATATAGCGACACATGACTTGGAATAATAAAACAAATTAAATACAAACTTAACACATAATATGGATTGAATGAAAAAAAGAACAAATGTACACATAAGACCAACTCCTCTCTCAAATGAGAGGTTCGAATCATGCTGTAAAGGGGGGCGGTTGGCCGACCAGTGGCGACGGAGACAACACCCCCAACCTCTCATTCATCTCACTCTCAAAACGCATCTTTCTCATTTCATGTTACGAAGTAAAAACGATCCACCTAAAATAGGAAAAGAGTTACCGACAAGAACATGGATGAACAACGGGCGGTGGTCTGACGGTAGCTCCGGCGTGCAGTGGCTTCTCCGACGTGTGGGCGACAATGGTTTTCTCTTCCTTCCTCCTTGCTTTTATTTGTTATAAATTTGTTGTTGTTCCATTTTTTCGTTTGCAAGTTACACGTTGATGTTGTATGTGGAGGCGATGGAGTTGTAGTTAGGTATGGAGGATTCGCATGGGAGGAAGAAAGGGGTTTGGTATTATGGTGGTTTAGTTGGAGATTTGAAGTGAAAAAATGAGGGGTTTCATGGGGTGACATTTTTGTGGTGATATGAAGTTGTAGTGAAGTTGTTTAAGGGTGAGATGAAGAGATATGGTTATACGGTATTGTGACTTGATGAGGTGAGTTGTTTAGTTAGTGTGGTAGTTGTGAGTGAAAGGTTGAAAGGAGTGTGTGTTTATGTGTGTCTCGATTGGCGTATGTTGAAGTGTTCATGGGAGTTTACGTGGTTTTATGGTGAGCTTTTCAAGGTTGAAGAAGAAGAAGACATTTTTATTTGTAAGAAGCGATAGTGGTGATGAGTATTAAAGAAGATGCTACATGGAATGAAGAAGTGGTATGCGGGTTTGTAGTGATAGTGAGTAGATGTTTAGAGATTGGTGAAGGCGGAGGTTATTTTATATGGTGTTAATGGTGAAAATACATGAGGGTGACGCTGGAGAAGAGAGGAAAAAGCCTATGGTGGTTTCTTTATGTATGTGGAGAGAAAGTCTTAAAATGAAGGAGAAGATCATTTGTTTGTAGTGAAGGGTAGGAGCAAGGTTTGGTGGTGTAAGAAGTGAGGTGAGATGAAATGAAAGGTGAGCATTGTTGTGTGTTAGAAAAACGTAGGAGAATTAAAAAATGAAGAAGAATTGTCTCTCTTTTTCTTTTTTAATGTTTTTCTTTTTTGAGTGAGAAGAGAATGTATTAAATTAAGAGAGATGAGATCAAGTGGGGCAAACAACTATCAATAGTTGTGTGGTTTTTTTATTCAAATTTTTTAGAGAGAGAATTGGGATTGGTGTATGCGTTGTTCCATTGGTTGTATTGATTGGTTGGCTATTTTGGAGCACAACTTTTGTTTCTTAGTCTAGGTTTTTGTTGTGTTAATTACAAACATTGGCTAATGATATATATAGTGAGAAATTTAGGGTAACGAATAAATTCAATGTACCACGATACCCTTTAGATGACTTAGGTAGTAAGAAAATGAGTTTCAACTAAATAGGTATTCACTATTTTTTTTAATAGAGACAAATAAAAATCAAATGACTATACACTTGTCTGTATTTAATTTTTTTCAATATTTTTGTAAAAAATTAAATATAAAATGAATTAAAATAAATAAAAATCGGGTGTGAAAATGCGCAAAAAAATAAAATGAACGCGTTAAAATGATCTACGCGAAATAAAGTTTCGAATACAAATATGTAAAGATCAAATTTTACAATAAAAATGTCTGGTTGAAAAGGCTCAGGCTGATCAAAAATTAAATGCAAACAGAATAAAAAAAACAAAACGAGCATGCTAGGTTGAACTACGTGAATCATATATCAATAAAATTGACAACTGCATACCCAATCTTAAATTTTCCGCTCGCTAAGTTTAAGCACATTTGCAAATTGATTCAATCGATCTGTCTATAAAATTAAGATTTTATTCTAGTCGAAGTTTTAAGCATTATGCTAAAAGAAAAGCATGCTATGATACACAGATGATGCAAAATGTCATGATGAATGTATCAATTTATTGATTTAGGGGAAATTTTGGGGTATGACACATGGCCTATTGCACAGTGTTTCTCTACGGAGGTGCGTTGTGTAGGCTTTCTTCAAGACGAAACAACCTCTCTTATATCGCCTGTGAATTTTATTGTCGAACGATGTTGTACATGATGTTCAGAAATTCATTGGCACTTTGTATTCAGAGATTGATTCGCAACAGTTGGAAACCAGTTGTGAAGTTGGGGGTGATATCAAAGGTTTGATCAGAGGCACTTGAGTAGATTTGACGATCTAAGGAGCTTGAAGCATAATTGAATGTAGAGAAGTATCTACTATTTGATCTGCAATACCTTGAGGAGGAGACATATCTGGTTGATTGACCGTCGCTTGAGCAGCAGCAGCTTCGCATGCTGCGACGCAAAGAGTAGCTTTAGATCCAGCCATTACTATAAAGTTGGGAAGTCAGGAATCTGGAAATTCAGGAAATCAAGGTTGATATGTCGTTTGATTAGTTCAAACGTAATGGATATACTGTTCGATTTTTGAAATTCTAGTTATCAGACTTTGGATGTCACACTGGTTGTTATGACATCCAATTCTGCACAGACAGGGATTATGCAGAACTTAACAGTAAGTGCAGTAAATAACACAAGTAATTGTTCACCCAGTTCAGTCCAACATGACCTACATCTGGGGGCTACCAAGCCAGGGAGGAAATCCACTATTAGTAGTATCAATTCAAAGCTAAACTCACCCGTTTACAACTTCTCACTTAATCCCTACCCAATGCAATTTCAATCTTAACCTAAGATCAGAGTTCCTACTCACTCCCCCTCAATCACCTCAGTGATATTAAAGACACTTTGAAGTCACACTTCAAAAACAACTCTTGATTATGCTTCACAGCTTAAATCAAGATACACAGCACTCACGCTTAAAAGCTTTGAGTGACACAACACTTACAACTCAATGAACACCCTATGCCAAAGCTATCATCTACTTGATAATGGCTTGGCTTACAAGATACGTCTAATACTAGACTCACAAAATACAGCAGTGAAGTATGATGGACACACTAAATCTTCACGCCTCAAAATCCCCGAAACTGAATGAAGGAATGCCTTCCTTTTTATATTGCAGCACCTAGGATTTTGCACCTGTATTTTCCTGAATTTTAGGTCACACAAGTTCCCTCAAATTCAACATTTAGGTTGCTAACAAATAGGCTATTTGTTAGGTTCATTGAATGTAGCTTGGTTGTTGATTTCCTGGATTTTCTCTCAGCTGTTGAATCCCTAAAGAATAGCCTGAGAAAAAGCTGAAGCAGAAAACTGAACAACCTACAATTTAGCATATGCTGTCAGGCACGAATGTCACGACATTCAGCTTGACATCAAGGTCCATATGCTGAGTCTGTTTTTCCAGAAAACAGACTGTACAATTTTGCTGACCTGTACATGATCAAAATGACCGTACTACAGTAGCAGCTTACATTAATAAATGTCAAAGTGTCCAACTTAACATTTATACATTTGGCCTTAAGTTAGTTCTGTTATTCTCTTGAAGAACAAACTAAGTAATATGCTGAAGTATAGCAGAACACCACTCTGCCTAATCTTCAGTAGCTGCTGTTAATGATGAATGTCACAACATCCAGTTTGACATTCAGTCAGTAGGCCTTATGCCAGGTCTGGTTCTTCCTTGATAACCAGACTGCAAATGAATACTAAGTTCTAACAGAACTTCTGTTCCTTAGTATCTGTTGACAGGTATGAATGTCACAGCATTCAATAATCCTGTGTTAGCTAGTCCTGCAGTAACTACAATGTAGTCACACATACATGTCATGACATCAGTCAAGACATTAGTGTTTTACCATATAATGCAGCCAATTAAACACCTACAAACTCCCCCTTTGGCAAATTTTTGGCTAAAACACTTTGATCCCCATAACAGAGTTCATAGCAGCGGAATAATACTAGCTAATGCACTCAGAGTGGCAGCACACTCACACACATGGAAGTTAAGAAAGAACTTCACATAGCAGCACACACTTATGAGAAGTTGCACCTAAACTTCAGCATCAGCTGCAGGGGGGGAATCTTCAGATCTGTCATGAGAGTCTGTTGTAGAGACCCACTCTGTTTGTCAGGGGTATTGGTGGTTATTACTCCCCCTTTTTGTCACAAATGTTGCCAAAGCCAACAACATAGCCAGAGCACAATGACAGAGTTCCAGACTTGGTTTTACTTCACAGTTTCAACCAAGTTAACATCCACTTGATCTTGCTTCACAGCTTCGATCAAGTGATCACCCACTTTTGCTTTACAGTAGGTACCACCATATCAGATGCCATGATTTTGTTTCTGACATCCAGAACCACTCCTGCATGAACAGCATCCTTGAACTCCTGCAGGTACATTGGCCTTCTCTCTGTAGGGTGTCTCCTTACCCTCTTGTATCCACCCTTGTTGTAAGCAGCATAGCTATGATCTGTTGACCCATCATAGCCTAGTACAAATTATTTAATAGGCAGAGATATTAAACAATTTATCCCAAACATCAGTGGTTGCTATAAGGTCTCAGAGAGACATATTCCCAGTTTGCTCCTTAAGTTTTCAAACTGAGTAGCATCCAGAGCCTTTGTAAATATGTCAGCCAGTTGAAGATCCGTGGCTACATGTTCCAAAGTGATCACCTTGTCTTCCACCAGATCTCTAATGAAGTGGTGCCTAATGTCAATATGTTTGGTCCTGCTGTGTTGGATGGGATTCTTGGAGATATTGATGGCACTGAGATTATCACAGAACAATGTCATGACATTTTGAGAGACATTGTACTCAGTGAGCATCTGTTTCATCCAGACCAGTTGGGAGCAACTGCTTCCTGCAGCTATGTATTCAACCTCTGCAGTGGACAGAGAGACACAATTCTGCTTCTTGCTGAACCACGATATGAGGTTTTCTCCTAAGAAGAAACATCCACCTGATGTGCTTTTTCTGTCATCAGCACTTCCAGCCCAATCAGCATCACAGTACCCAGATAGGACAGGCTCAGACCCATGTGAATACAGCATCCCATAGTCACACGTCCCATTGATGTACTTGAGAATCCTTTTGACTTGATTCAAGTGGCTCACCTTGGGCTCTGCTTGGTATCTGGCACATACTCCAACTGCATAAGAAATATCAGGTCTACTTGCAGTTAGATACAGTAGACTACCTATCATGCTTCTGTACAGGCATTGATCGACACTAGGCCCTCCATCATCTTTGGTTAACTTCAGATGAGTAGGAGCAGGAGTCCTCTTGTGCCTGGCATTATCCATACCAAACTTCTTAACTATGTTCTTGGCATACTTGCTTTGTGAGAGAAACATAGAGTCCTCCATTTGGTTTACTTGCATTCCAAGGAAATAGGTCAGTTCTCCCACTAGACTCATTTCAAACTCAGACTGCATCTGGTGAACAAATTGTTTAACTATTTGTTCTGACATTCCACCAAAGACTATATCATCAACATAGATTTGAGCTATCATGATTTTGCCTTCTTCATCCTTTACAAACAAGGTTTTATTAATGCCACCCTTTCTGTATCCATTTGAGGTCAGAAAGGTTAACCTTTCATACCAAGCTCTGGGTGCTTGCTTCAACCCATACAAGGCTTTCTTCAACTTGTATACATGCTCAGGTTAGTTAGGATCACAGAACCCTTTGGGTTGTTCCACATAAACTTCTTCATTCAGGTAGCCATTCAAGAATGCACTTTTCACATCCATTTGGAATAGCTTAAACTTCAGGATGCATGCTACCCCCAACAGCAATCTGATGGACTCAAGTCTAGCCACAGGAGCAAATGTCTCATCAAAGTCTACCCCTTCTACTTGAGTGTATCCTTGAGCTACTAGTCTTGCTTTATTTCTAGTAATTACTCCTTTCTCATCAGATTTGTTTTTGTAGATCCACTTGGTACCAATGATGTTGGACCCTTCAGGTCTTGGAACTAGCTCCCATACTTCATGCCTTGTGAACTGCTCGAGTTCCTCTTGCATGGCAATGATCCAGTATTCATCAATCAGGGCTTCTTTCACATTCTTTGGTTCAACCTTGGAAACAAAGCAGGAATTTGAGTTTATTCCTCTTGACCTGGTAGTTACACCACTGGTGGGATCCCCTATGATAAGATCCTTAGGGTGGTCTTTCTGAATCCTGATAGATGGCACTTTGGAGGGTGCCTCTACTTCACATTCAGGAGGAGGTTCCTGTACTTTTTCAGACTTGACTGGACTGTCAGTTGAACTGTCAAGGAATGTTTCAACATCCTCCATGACATCGGTTCTGTCATACCCCAAAATTTGCCCGTTGATACTACAAAGCATTCCTCAAGACCCTCCGACTTGCTCTGCAAGGCACTGATATCAAATGGACAAAAGCCCAGCTCACAACAGGCCCAATCCAAAAGTGGCCCAAACCAGCTTGCTCGCTAGGCGAGCAATTCCTTCGCCCAGCGAACACTTCATCATGACACTCGCCCAGCGAAGCATCAGATCCAGGAAAAAGCCCAGAATGGCTTGCTCGCTAGGCGAGCAATTCCTTCGCCTAGCGAAGCTTGCGAAAATCTGAAGTTTTGGACCTCATTTTAAGCCCATTAGGTCACCTCTACCACTATAAATACCAGCTCCTCAGCCACGAAAAAGACACAAACCCAAAGGGAGAAACACAGAAACAGACACAGACGGACGGACACAAACGGAGAGACCAAGACGGACGGAGAAGGACGGAAACCCTGGTGCAAAAACCCTGCTAACCTGAAGGCAACCCATCCGCACCGAAGCTACCGCCGCCTAACTCAATCCGGCATCCAAACGATCAGTCCCTTTCAATATCGCGATTGCACACAGGTTTGCGTATCATCGCTGTTTTACGTTTCCAATTGATATTCTTTACATACATGATGCATTTCGATTAAAGCTTTGATATGTAATTTGATTTCGTATGTGAATCTAAGTATGAACATCCTGTATAATTGCCTATGCTATGCCTGTGATCAAATGCCATAAGAGTGCAGGTTTTCGGAAGTCATGCTGCTGTCAAATTCCAAACCCGTGGCCGCTCGCTAGCTCATCGCTAAGCGAGCCTGCAGCGAGCCTTCGCTGAGCCTTCGCTAGGCGAAGCAGAGGCGGACGGGACAGGGGCTGCTTTGTCTCTTTGCTGTTCTATTTTATGCTTATCTAATTACGATTTTTTGCATCACTTAGCCTGAACTCATAACTGTTATGTCTATTTTATGGTGCAATTGTCAAATCATATTTTATCTTAATGCTCTAACCCGTGTGTTGAATGGTGTAAAAGCTTCCATATCCCCAATGAAGCGGCCGGCTAGGTACTCCACTTTACGTGTGAGAGACCTTCGTGGAGATGGATTCTAAATTGCTTCACTTTAATGTGAAGATTCATATTGATTGCCTAATTAATTTTAATGTATTAATTTTTAATGTATTGATTTTAATATGTTGATTTTAATGTGGAGATTCATCATAATTACCTAATGAACGTTAAAATATGGACTTTAAATAAATGATATCGGACCTCTCTTTGTTACCCCACGATTACGTAATACGGTCATGTCCCGCGAATACGGGGATACACTTAGCAAAGACCCTTCGGTTAAATCATCATGGTCCCTCGGATGTTGCCTTCGAATATATGATTTCGTCCCTCGATGACCCTTCGGTGTAGCCTACGGTTAAATGATGATCGTCCCTTCGAATGCTAAGGTATCCTTACAACTGTTGCCTTCAATGACCTATCGATGACCCTACGATGACCCTTTTACATCCAAAGGATAAAACTACTTACTTCTCAATAGTAAGGACAGTTTTACCCTCATAAGGATAGGAAACGTTCATAACGACCTTAGGAAGGTATAACTCTCAATTGCTGGATCATAACCTAAAACATTTTCCACCCCTCACACTTTGCAAATCTTAGAAAATCACCACTTGGCATACATTCATACTAGAATCATTACCAAGTTACATTTTTCTAAACCTTTTTTTCAAAATCAAACGAGATAAATACTTTGTACACATTCATACGAGAATCATTACAAAGTTAACTCTCTTTTCGAAACATTTTTAAACAATTCACCAACACTTTTCAGACAAAAATATAAGTGATCCAGCAATTAAGAGCCCATGGATAACCATGGATACAAAGGGTGCTAATACCTTCCCTTTGTATAACGTACCTCCCGAACCTAAGAATCTAAATTAAGGTCTTTCCTGTTCTTTTCCACATTTCCTTATGGGATAAAAGAAAAGTCGGTGGCGACTCTTGCTAACCGCGACATTGCGATTAAGAACACATTAAAGTCAGTTCACCGTATGATAGAACTGGCGACTCTGCTGGGGACATAAAGAGAGGTTACCTTAAAAACAAGATCACTTATTCCAAATTGTCTGATTTACTTTTAAGGGATTGCTTGGGTATTTTTGAGTGAAAGATCCTACACCCGGATCTAGTGTACCTTAGGTAAGTAGCAATAGATCATCGCGACTATCCGGCGTATACTGGAATGGTTAAAATGATGGCTACGGTTAATGTGACACTTTGGATGTCCTGATGTTCCTCATGTTCACTTGAGGAAAAATTTGGCATTCGCGTGGTGTCATCAAAGCATTAACCAGACCTTTAGAACCCTAATTGACTCATCCTAGCCATTAGAAAGTAGTGAGATGACTGGCTTCGGTTCCGACTGAGGTTGGTTGATACTCGATACTACACTCTTTGAGATTGGACCTTAGGGAAGCTTCGGTCAACCACTTGGTGTTGCACTGAAATGGACTTAAGGAAAGGTCGATGATTTGAGATCCTTCTAGAACCCGGTTACTATTCTAGGACAGGTTGAACCAACCAAACTTCAGTGGGGAGGGTACTTACCTATGGAACTCAGGCAAGCCTTAAAACCTAGGAATGATTGTTGTGTGACATGCTTGTGCTGGCATAACATCATAACATCATAACATCATTGTACTAACCATTTCAAGGACTTAGGGATTTAGCTTTGCTCTATTGCACAGGTTATGGCTTCCAGGAAGACTATCCGGATCAATCTTGTAACGATCTCTCCTCAACTCAAGGATTTGGTGTCAGAACTTCCCGATCATGCTCAGTTCAACAAGAAACATGGTCATCTCCTCAATTTGGTTACCACTGGTTTCAAAGAAGATATGATGAGAGTCCTATTCCAGTTCTTCGATCCTAAACATCACTGCTTCACTTTCCCAGATTATCAGTTGGTACCCACATTGGAAGAGTTTTCCAAGCTGCTTGGGATACCTATCCTTGATCAAATACCTTTCATTGGTCTGGAAAAGATGCCAAAGTCTGAAGAAGTTGCCGCAGCTTTACACATGACAAAGTCCGACATTGAAACTAATTGGGTAACAAGGAGTGGAGTGAAGGGCTTACTTGCCAAATTTCTGGTAGGTAAGGCCCGAGAATTCCTAAAAGCTATGAATGTCCATGCTTTTGAAGATATCCTAGCATTACTGATCTATGGTTTGGTGTTATTCCCTAATTCGGACCAATTCATAGACATGAATGCTATTAAGATATTCCTCACTCATAACCCTGTGCCTACCTTGCTTGGAGACATCTTGCATTCCCTCCACACTCGTACCATGAAGAAGCAAGGGACTCTCATGTGCTGCATACCTTTGTTGTCTAGGTGGTTTATTTCGCACCTTCCTCAATCAGTCTTGAAGAATGATCAAAATCTGAAATGGTCTCAAAGGATAATGGCACTCTCCCATTCAGACATCCGCTGGTGTTCTAATCTCAAAGAAGATGTTATCATCATTGACCGTTGTGGAGAATTCTCTAACGTACCACTCCTGGGGATAAGAGGGGGTATCACCTATAACCCAGCCTTAGCCTTACGTCAGTTTGGGCATGCTCGAAGAGATGGTCCACATGAAATGATTATTCAAGGTACAGTGTTTGACTATGACAATGACTCTCAAGGTCTCCGCCAAAGGTTTGTGCGAGCTTGGGGCATGGTGAAAAGAAGCACTTTAGGAAAGAAAAATTCTATTCCTATGGAGCCTTATCTCAGATGGGTACGCGCCAGAGCGCGTGAACTTGTCATGCCATATCTTGCAGTCGGACCATTGATTGTTGAATCAGAGGTCGAAGGAGGTACTTCCCAGATCATTCCTTATCCAGATATGCCTACTGATGTTAAGGAATTGAAAAGATCCTGGACCCAGTTGAGAGAGGAGAGGGATACTTTCGAAGCTCAGTTCAATGCAGAAAGGAAGAAAGTATTAGAGCTCACCAGCCAGCTCAATGAGGAACGAAGACTCAATGCATATCTTCGCCCAAAAAGAAGCCGCCCCTGGGAGACTTGAGCTTTCATTGTACTTTTATCATTATTTCTTTTGTAATGAACATTGATCAAAAAAAAAATCAGCAATAAACATTTCTCTCTTGTTGGTGATTCACGCAAAGTTAAATTCCAAAAGTCCTTGAAAACATTTCATACATTGCATAGCATAACATAACATTGCATAACAGGTATTCTAAAGGACCATATTCTCACGGTCTGCCTCTTACACAGAAACATGGATCTCGAACAAACTGTCAAAGATCTCCAGACTCAGAATGCTCAATTCAAGGAGATGATGCTAAGCTTATCCAAGGGGAAGGAGGAACTGAAGGCTCTTTTGGTCGAAAAGAAGAAAGACAAGAAAGCTGTGAGCTTCATTAACCCGGGAAGAAGGCGTAAAGGACAGGCTACGGGAATCAAATTTGGAATCCCGAATGGCCCAGAAGAGGGGGCGGAGAATGATTCAGAGGAAGAGAATGCTGATTTCTCCAACCCTGAGGATGACGATGAAGAGTATGAAAATGAACAGTACTCTCCAAGAGATGATAAGTACAAATTGCTGGAAGAACGCATGATAGCCATGGAGGGCCAGAAGGCGCCCGGTCTGGATTTCGAAAGTTTGGGTCTGGTCTCCGATGTGACCATTCCTCGCAAATTCAAGATCCCCACTTTCACTAAGTACGATGGTGCGTCTTGTCCTCAGATGCATCTAAGGGCTTATGTGAGAAAGATTCAGCCGCATACCACTGATAGGAAGTTGTGGATCCATTTCTTCCAAGAGAGCCTGTCTGGCACACAGTTGGAATGGTATTATCAACTCGAGAGCTCTGACATCCGCACCTGGACTGACTTAGCGACAGCTTTCTATAAGCAATACCAGTATAATTCTGAACTAGCGCCTACTCGGTTACAGTTGCAGAATATGACTATGGGATCTAAAGAAAGCTTCAAAGAGTATGCCCAGAAATGGAGAGATTTGGCCGGCAGGGTCAAACCCCCTATGACTGACCGGGAATTAGTAGACCTGTTCATGGGTACCCTGACTGGCCCATTCTACAGCCACCTACTGGGGAGTTCTTCATCAGGTTTCACTGAACTTATACTGACAGGTGAACAGGTGGAGAGCGGCATTCGAAGTGGAAAGTTACAGGCAGCTACTTCTACAAGCAGTAAAAAGTCCTATCATGGGAAGAATGAATCGAATGCTGTGTATGGTCAAAAGAATCATAATAAGAAAAATGGTGACCACGCCGTTGGAGCAGTGACGATCGCAGCCCCGCCAGCTCAAAACTTCCAGCAAAGACAAGACAGACCAAGAAGGCAGTTTACCAAGCTCAATATGACTTTAGCACAAGCACTGCAAAGTATGCTAAAGGTAAACTTAATCACTCTCAGAGGTCCTCCTGCAAATGTCAACACTGCTTCGCCTCGTTATAATCCCAATGCCAGGTGTGCATATCACTCCGATAGCCCCGGGCATGATACAAACGATTGTTGGTTGTTAAAGAATAAAATTCAGGACATGATCGACGCTGGGGAAATTGAATTCGAGCCTCCGGAGACTCCTAATGTTATCACTGCTCCTATGCCTAATCATGACAAGGCTGTTAATGCTCTCGATGACGATTCTCTCATCACCGCTGTAGCGGACTTAACATCTCCTCTCCCGATCATAAAGAGGAATTTATTGCAAGCTGGTTTATTTCCAGGTTGTACTGAAGATTGCACTCTCTGCATACTCTGGCCCGAGGACTGTTTGAAATTGAAGAATGGTATTCAACGGCTGATGGACGATCGTACAATCCTCTTTGAAAGGGTTCCTAAGACGGAACACCCTATTGAAGAAGTATCTGTGATTGCAAGGTCCAAAGTTCCAGTGAAGATTACTGCTCCCAGAGTACCTGTGAGGATTATTGCTGAGCCCAAAGTAGCCCCCCTAATCATCACTGCCCCTGGCCCAGTACCGTATTCTTCAAGCAAAGCCATTCCGTGGAACTATGGAGGTGATGTTTATATCCATGGCGTAAAGCAAGTTGGTGATTCTGCTAATCCTAATGACATTGTTGGGACTAGTAAAGTTACTCGAAGCGGAAGGATCTTCTCTCCAGAGATCTCACCTCCAGTTCCCGAAAACCGAGGAAAGGAACCAGTCAACCCTTCCCAGTTAGAGACACCGATCGAAGCTACTACTGAAGACGTTGCCAAACGAGAAATGGAAGAAGTGCTGAAAATCATCCGCAAGAGTGATTTTGATGTGGTAGAACAGTTGGGGCATACCCCATCTAAGATCTCGATGTTGTCCTTGTTGTTATCTTCTGAATCTCACGCCAATGCCTTGATAAAGTTCTTGAAGACTGCTCATGTACCTCAGGAAACATCCGTCGATCAGTTCGAGAACTATGTTGCTAACCTGACTGTTGACGGTGGCCTAGGTTTTTCCAATGCTGACCTGACACCAGCAGGGAAGAATCACAATAAAGCCCTGCATATCTCCATTGAGTGTAAGAGGATCACCCTGTCTCATGTGTTGATCGATAATGGCTCTTCTTTGAATGTGCTACCGAAAGTCGTGCTCGATAAACTCAACTGTAAAGGCATTGAATTGAAGCCTAGTGACATTGTGGTGCGTGCTTACGATGGTGCAAAGAGTGTTGTCCACGGTGAAGTTGTTCTCCCTATCGAGATAGGACCTCAAGTCTTCAATACTACCTTTCATGTAATGAACATCCGCCCTGCCTATTCCTGCTTGCTGGGACGCCCTTGGATTCACGGGGCAGGTGTTGTAGCTTCGTCTCTCCATCAAAAGCTGAGATACCCAATAGAGGGTAAGATTGTCACTGTGTGTGGGGAAGAGGAGTATATTATCAGCAGTGTGCATACCTTCAGATATGTCGAGATGGATGGTGAATTCTTCGAGACTCCGTCTCAGTCATTTGAAGTGGTTCCTCCGCCCCGTCCTGTCCTTAAGCCAACTCCCCTTGTACCCGAGGTTATTCGAACTCCTCCTGCCATGGTTTCCCTGAAGGACGCTCAAGCTGTGGTTGAAGATGGTGGCTGTACCGGCTGGGGTCAACTGATCAACATACCCTACAAGTCTGATAAATTTGGTCTGGGATTCAACTCTGAAGAGATGATCAAAGATCAAATCAATGCTGTAGAAGATGCTGACAGTGATTGCGACCTGGATAGCTGGATCTACCCAACAATTGGGGACGGACTCAATAATTGGAAGGCTGAAGACACTATCCCGATCTCCTTTAGTCAGGAGTAATTGTTATTGTCCATTTAGTATTGCAAATTTTAATTTTTTGATTGAACCTCTTAAAGCGTTGTGTCTATGCCCGGGGCACAATAGCTAATTTGTTAAGGGTTTTGTCATTTCATAAGCATATTCATATTCAATAAATCAATGGACTTTTTGCATTCAAATATTGCGCTCTTTATCTTTTCTGTCATCTTCCAAACGAGCTATGTTTTCTTACACACACTCACGTAACGAATTGCAGATCCATACCCACTCTGGATCCTGTTGACAATAGTTCTACTACTGTTCATTATGACTTTGAAAATCCGATCTACCAAGCCGAGGATGGAAGTGAGGAAGATTGTGAAGTACCTGGAGAGCTTGCCAGACTGTTACTACAAGAGGAAAGGGCTATACAGCCACACGAGGAGTCAATTGAGACTGTAAATCTGGGTACTGAAATAAACAAGAAAGAAGTCAAAATAGGAGCAGGCTTGGAAAACAGTGTCAAGAGAAGGTTGATTCAGATGTTGCATGACTATGTAGAGGTTTTTGCTTGGTCTTATGAAGACATGCCCGGACTGGATGCCAATATAGTAGTGCATCGGCTGCCGACGAAAGAAGACTGTCGTCCTGTCAAGCAAAAGGTTCGCCGCATGCGTCCTGAAATGTCTGAGAAAATCAAAGCTGAGGTTATGAAGCAATTCAATGCCGGTTTCCTAGCCGTTACTTCTTATCCTCAATGGGTTGCTAATGTGGTACCAGTGCCGAAGAAGGATGGTAAGGTGCGGATGTGTGTGGATTACCGAGACCTGAATAAAGCAAGTCCCAAAGACGACTTTCCACTCCCGCACATCGATTTTCTGATAGATAATACCGCTCAACACAAAGTATTCTCCTTCATGGATGGATTCTCGGGTTATAACCAGATTAAGATGGCACCTGAAGACATGGAGAAAACTACGTTTGTGACGCAATGGGGCACTTTCTGCTACAAAG
The DNA here is from genome assembly GCF_024323335.1 of Lathyrus oleraceus. NCBI lineage: Eukaryota > Viridiplantae > Streptophyta > Magnoliopsida > Fabales > Fabaceae > Lathyrus > Lathyrus oleraceus. The sequence continues at coordinate 403,387,186 of NC_066582.1, forward strand.
TAATGCCATTCGGTTTGAAGAATGCAGGAGCAACATACCAGCGCGCTATGGTGGTTTTGTTTCATGATATGATCCATCATGAGATAGAAGTATATGTGGATGACATGATAGCCAGATCTCATACTGAAAAAGAACATCTCGATCATTTATACAAATTGTTCGAGAGGTTGAAGAAGTACAAGTTGAGATTGAATCCGAACAAATGCACCTTTGGAGTAAGATCCGGTAAACTCCTGGGCTTTATTGTCAGTGGTAAAGGAATTGAGGTCGACCCGGCTAAAGTGAGAGCTATTCAAGAAATGCCAGTTCCCCGTACGGAGAAAGAAGTCAGAGGTTTCTTGGGGCGCTTGAACTACATTGCCCGATTTATTTCCCATTTGACTGCTACCTGCAAACCCATCTTCAAATTACTGAGGAAGAATCAAGAGATGATGTGGAATGACGAATGTCAAGAGGCTTTTGACAAAATCAAGAAATATCTCCAGGAACCTCCAATTCTGATACCACCAGTTGAAGGAAGACCTCTAATCATGTATTTAACCGTGTTAGAAAGTTCAATGGGGTGCGTGTTGGGACAATATGACGAGTCTGGTCGAAAAGAGCATGCCATATACTACCTGAGTAAAAAGTTTACCGACTGTGAAACAAGATACTCACTGCTCGAGAGAACTTGTTGTGCTTTGGCCTGGGCTGCTCGCCGACTAAGACAGTATATGTTGAATCATACCACTTTGTTAATTTCTAGGATGGATCCCATCAAATACATGTTCGAGAAGCCTGCCCTCTCCGGAAGAATAGCGAGATGGCAGATGATCTTAACGGAGTACGATATCCAGTATACTACCCAGAAAGCAATCAAAGGAAGCGTGCTCGCTGATCATTTGGCTCATCAAGCGGTGGACGATTATCAATCTATGAATTTTGAGTTCCCAGACGAAGATGTCATGCTTGTTACTGATGATGAAAAAACTGAACCGGATGAAGGACCCGAACTGGGATCCCGATGGACTATGGTTTTTGATGGATCTTCCAATGCATTAGGCCATGGTGTTGGTGTGGTACTCATTTCTCCCGAGGGTTACCATACGCCTTTCACGGCTAGACTATGTTTTCATTGTACCAATAATATGGCTGAGTATGAAGCGTGTATTTTGGGACTCAAGGCTGCTATAGACCGGCGGGTCAAGTTTTTGAGTGTGTATGGAGACTCAGCATTAGTAATCAGTCAGATCAAAGGAGAATGGGACACCAAACATCCGAATCTCATCCCTTATCGAGAGCGGGTGATGACATTAATCCCATACTTTGAAGAGATTACATTTGAACATATTCCACGAGAGGAGAATCAGTTGGCAGACGCATTAGCTACCATGTCATCTATGTTCAGAGTCAGATGGGACGGTGAAGCTCCCAGGATTACCATTGAACGGTTAGATGAACCAGCACACTGTTATGAACTTCACACTGAAAGGGTACAGGGGAAACCTTGGTTCCACGACGTAAAAAGATATTTAGAAGCTCAGGAATACCCTTAGGGGGCATCCATCAATGACAGAAAATTCTTGAGGAAGTTCTCCGCTAAATTCTTTCTGAGTAATGGAGTGTTATACAAACGTAATCATGACTCGACTCTGCTTCGCTGTGTGGATAAAAAGGAAGCAGAAAAGATTATGGAAGACATGCATGACGGTATTTTTGGGACTCATTCTAATGGACATACAATGGCCAAGAAGATTCTGAGATCAGGGTATTATTGGTCTACCATGGAAGCTGATTGCCACCATCACTCCAGAACCTGTCACAAGTGTCAGATCTATGCGGACAAAGTACATGTGCCTCCTGTTCCATTGAACGTTTTGACAGCACCTTGGCCCTTTGCAATGTGGGGCATCGATATGATTGGAGAGATTAAACCTACGGCTTCTAATGGACATCGCTTCATTCTCGTCGCTATTGATTACTTTACCAAGTGGGTAGAGGCAGCCTCATTCGCTTCTGTCACCAAGAATGTGGTGGCACGGTTCATCAAGAATAGCCTTATTTGTCGATATGGCATCCCTGAAAGAATTATCACTGACAATGGTACTAATTTGAACAACAAGATGATTACTGAACTCTGCACGCAGTTCAAGATAAAACACCATAACTCTTCTCCGTACCGGCCCAAGATGAACGGCGCCGTGGAGGCTGCTAATAAGAATATTAAGAAGATCATACAAAAGATGACAGTAACATACAAAGACTGGCATGAGATGTTGCCATTTGCTCTCCATGGGTATCGCACCTCAGTGCGCACTTCGACAGGAGCAACTCCTTTCTCTCTAGTCTACGGAATGGAAGCCGTTTTACCAGTGGAAGTTCAGATTCCCTCTCTAAGAATTGTGAAAGATGCACGTTTAGACGAGGATGAATGGATTCAAACTCGGCTCGATCAGATAAATTTGATTGACGAGAAGAGACTTGCGGCCGTGTGTCATGGACAGATATATCAGAAGCGCATGACCCAGGCATTTAACAGAAGAGTCAAGCGACAGGTGTATCGAATTGGCGACTTGGTGATCAAGCGCATCATTCTACCACAAGGTGATCCTAGAGGCAAATGGACTCCCACGTACGAAGGGCCATTTGTAGTCAAGAAGGTATTCTCTGGAGGAGCCATGATCCTTGCTACGATGGACGGCGAAGATTTCCCACATCCTGTGAACGCGGACATAGTTAAAAAATACTACGCATAAAAGAGACCCGCTAGGTCGACGTACCTAGGCAAAAGTAAGGGCATCCCGGCGAACCAAAAGGGTTCGGGCAAAAATTAGGGATAAATATAAAGACGTACACCCGGCAAGTCGAAAACCTGAAAAGGCGGCTTGGGCAAAAAGGGGTATCCTGGTGGACTGAAAACCTGAAAAGGTGGTCCAGGCAAAAATTAGGGATTAAAGCGTATGACTATGTCCCGTTCTTTGTCAGCTTCAACCAAGTTCCAAGGACTGAACAAGCCAATCACTTCCATCCGACGGCAAGGGATGAGATGCTTGAAGACATAATGACAGTAGTGGAATTAGAATCGATAGGACTTTTTTCTGCATAGCTCTCTCTCTGTTTCCATGACAATTTCCTCTTACTAGGATTTCTGTCTCCCTGTACTCAAATTGCCTGTTTATAGGCCCTCTTTCAAAATCAATACAATTTTATCTCCAAAAAAGATGCTTTTGTTTTTACTTTTTCTGTTTTGATTGCGTAAACGTCTATTGATTTAACTTGAATTGATATATGCATGTGAATATGATCAATGTTTACCAAAAGTGCATGCCTAAAATAGCAATAGCAATTACTACACGACATCAGGATCAAGGAGAAGGTCTAATCACGCTTCCCAATGAATCCGTTGCTAATTCTATTCCCCCGGCAACGCCAGTTACTCCCCAGAAGAAATTGGCATCACTAGACTGGTCATCTCTTCTACCCCCAGCCAGGCTCTGTTGAATATCCCTGCCATCAGATAAAAGTCAAATACCCCCAGCTGAGATCGGGTCATCGATACAAATATCTCCGACCAGAAGACTGGGATTTATTCCCCCAGTAGACTCCCCTGGAAGAACGTTTCAGACGCATAGTGCATTCATTACATCATTCCACATCACATACCTACATACAATTTTCATTCTGCCTCATATACATTACAACATTTCATAACATATACATGCATACAATGCTCGCATTTATTCCAGACGCATGATTCACTCATCACATCATTTCACAGCACACGCACGCGTACAACACTTGCATCTCATGCATCATGACATGGCATGAAGCTAACTTTATTATTCAGGTCAATTATCCTCCTGACACAGTCAAAACAAAGGTCCGTTCAGACAACCATCTTTATCAATCACATTCAAGATTCAACTACAACCCTCAGATACTGCCTAGCGTATGGTATATTCCGAGGCGTAGTCTAGCGTACGACTACTTTCTTCTTCAGATATACTCCACGTCAACATTCATTATGACGTCCTCCCAACGATGGCATCTATAAGCTCATCCCAGACATTTATTGTAAATACAACATATACAAATACTATCAGATATAGCCTAGCGTACGGTTTATCCTGATTCAGCTCAACATATGACTCCTTCAACTCAGATACGATCTAGCGTACGATCCATTCTGACCTTCAACCACTCAAATACAGTCTAATGTACGACCAAGTTAGACCTTCAAGTCCTCAGAGGCCACTCAAATACAGTCTAATGTACGACCAAGTTAGACCTTCAAGTCAGATTCTGCAAATACCGTCTAATGTACGACCAAGTTAGACCTTCAAGTCATCAGATGCTACCTTAGGACAGGTACATTTCTGAATGGTAGTCTAGTATACGACTACTCCCTTTTAAGCAGATTCAGCCTAACGGACGGCTCATTCTGTTACTCAGATGCTACCTTAGGACAGGTACATTTCTGAATGGTGGTCTAGTATACGACTACTCCCTGTCGCATCCGCGAAAATCAACCGGCGAGCCTAAAAATAAAAACACACACAGAGCCGCCACTGCGCGTTATTTATCCCAAAATAGGGAAAGGAAACGCACAGAGAAACCTGGAAAGAACATGGTCTCGCGACCAGAGAGAAAGGGTAAGGGAGTCGGTTACGCAAGGGGAAGGTATTAGCACCCCTCACGTCCGTCGTACTCGACGGGATCCACGTTCTAAGAAAAGAAAAGGTTGCTAAACATCACACACACACACAGGGAACGCAGGTGGGGGTTAAGAGGAACGAGCTCGATAAGGTATCGCACCTTATGCCTACATATCTTGTCTGGAACAAGAATCAGAGCCTCTGTAGTTCGGCTTACGCACGCCAAACAACACAAAACACGCGAACAAACAAGGGTGGCAAACATGGAGCCCGACAACCACTTGATGGAATTATGTCGGCATCCGAACCAAAACACACTCAAAAGGGCAAACGTGGAGCCCGACTGCCAATCACTGGGCTTACGTCGGCATCCGAGCCAAAACACACAGTCAGATAACAAGTAAACGCACGCAAAAAGAAAAAGGTTGCCCGGAGTGGTCTCGCACGACCACCTGCCTACATACCTCGTCTGGAACGAGGATCAGGGCGATGTAGTTCCCCTGAAAGGGACTGAATTGCTAACCAGAAACCGGGGAAAGACACACTACTAGGGAGCTGGACTCGAGCCTAGTGTTGTCATGCATCGTTTACCCTAAGTTCGGTTTTCTATCCTACTTGCATAAGCAAGCCTATCCTAACCAAGAAAGAAGCCAGCACACAAGCATACAAAATAATTCAAGCATACATCAAATGAGAACAAGCATCTCAACCAGATATCCACACAGCACGCACTATAACCAAACAAGTGGCTCACACAATAGGTTTGACTGCCGAAGCGAGTCGTCTGTACGGGCTGGGTTTGCTCTTAACCTTGCCATTACGAGGCTAAGGTGAAGCAGATGAGAGGTGAAGTGAGGATCAGACCTCACAGCTCTTATCCCTAACCAGGGAGAGCTTCTGACAAATGAGCATGGGTCCAGAATGGGGGAACCCTTCTATACTCAGAGACTCTGACACAATGTGCACTGCACAGGATCTTGGGCTTGGATCTCAATGCTACAACCATGTAATGGGAGCAAGGAGAAGACTCAACTGAATAGTGGGGGATAGATTGCTTATCCTTACCTTCCACCAATTGCCTTGATTAAGGACTTTACCTGCTTAGGCACAAAATTAAACAATCACAATCATCGCCTCTTAAGGAGGACTTCAGACATTTATTTGCCCGGCCCGGTAACAGCCGGGTCTCCAGACTACATGAAGTCAAGAGGACCTACCTCAATGCAAGTTGCTTAAGCAAAGCAAAGCAAAAGTTCACAAGGAACTGAGCAACTAAAAGTACCTGGAAACAGTCAAACACAGTTAGTACTCAGACAGACAAAACTAAACAGCAAAAGTTCAATCAGTTAATCTATACAGCTCAATGCACAACAAGGCAAGCTCAAAGCTTAAGCCCAAACTTCACAACCTACAAAACAATGTTATGTTAGTGTACAAACATCAAACAACATCAATTGCATTTAACTTGATTCATTCTCCATGTGCATTATGCTTTTGATCCTGAAAAATCAAGCAAATATTAGCAACAAGACCACTAGGCTAAGCCTAGGGTCCAAAGGCAAGAAAAATTCCTAAACAGCAAGGTATTCACCAACCAAAGTCAAATTAATGTCAAACAAGAGCAAACACAATTAGTCTCATGTTTATATCATTCATCATGTTCATGTTATGCACAAAACAATCCAAACTAGTTCAAATGAAGCACCAAACATGCAAACAGAACTATTGCATTCAAATCCACATCAAAACACTTCTAAAAATTCTCAAATAATTTACACCTAAACAGGGGATATTTAAGGTCTACCATGTCAAATTTGAGCTCAATTGGGCAAATGGAACCATGTCAATGAAAATCAACAAAAACAGACACAATTATAGGCTCCAAATCACAACATCAACACATACATCCACTTCAAAAATTCATAACTCAATGAAAACAAAAAAGAAATGGATGAGACCAAAACAGGGATGTCACATCATGTGTCTATTACAAGCATATCAAATTTCATGAACATTCAATACCACATGAGCATTTCACAAAAGATTTGCCAACCTATGTCACATGAACTTGCAATTTCAACCACCAGAGATGAAAAATACCAAACAATTTGAAAATGCAATGTAAAATTCCACAAAAATTCATATAGCATCTTAACATGTTAATCAACCTTCATGCAAAATTTCATGTCATTCCAACAAGTCTAGGTCATTCAATTAAATCCAGCAAATTGACATAATGAGGTGTGACACACATTGTCACACCTAAGTTCAAAAATTCATAACTCCATGGCCAGGTATCAAAAATTCAAGAAATTTACATGGAAATGAGCATCAATCAGTCAAGAATCATCACAAAAATTTTCAAGAATTTATTTTACATTGTGAGCATTTCATAAACCAAATGGTAAAATGTATCAATTTTGAACACATGTGAAATAAGCCTAGGTCAAACAATATTTTTGCCATGCACAACTTTGACCAATAGGTCAAAAAAATCCTACACTCAACAACAAAGTCAACACAAAAATTTCCACATTTTTCTGAATTTTCTACAATTTTTTATGAATTATTTCATGTGTTAATGATTTTTTTGTGAATTAAACAAATTAATTAAAACATTCAGTGGCATTTTTGTAAATAAAACTGGCGGGAGAGGGAAACACGATTTTCAAATATTCAAACAGAAAAATGGATCAAACAAGGTTCTATCATCATCTTCAACCAAATATTTTCCAGAATCCAAAAAAATCGAAGAACAACAAATCATCATGGAAATGAACAAATAGATAGTCATTCGAACCGTCTAAACATGAGGAACACGAATATGAACCTATTTTAACCTAATAATTCCTATATCATGCGAATCGATCGATCTAGGGTTTTGGATCGAAACTTCATTTCCAGATTTCTCCTCCTATAGTTAACCATTTGCTAAACTACAACCATCACCGTAATCTACAAAGCACGATCTATAAAACGCATATGAACTTTAAGCATTTCGTGCAATTCGATTTTTCACCAACCTGGAAATGGCAGCAGTGAGATCAGTGTTCTTCGAGCTTTTCTTCCTCAAACAGATGCGCTATGACCTTGTGGAAATGAGATGCTATGCTCAGCTGCACTCGATTTTGCTCCTAGTGCTCCAAATCACAATTCACCATGGATGGATGCATTTGCAACAGTCGCGGATCAATGCTCTTTCCCTTCCAAACTCCACAAACAGTTGCTAAGGATGATGATTGGAGTTGAATACAAAAGGAAAATCGAGGATTGGTTGAGGAATGAAGAAGATTGATGAATTTGGATCCAATGTGTTCTTGAGCAAACTTGAGAGAATGAAGAGGTTTTTTGATCCAACTTTGGTAAATGTGTAATTCAGTTATGATTAGAATGTGTTTAGGTTTATATATGTGAGCTTAATCATCCCTTAATCATGTAATTAGCCAAATTGGAATTGTTAGTGAAAATGCAATTTTTCAAGTAAGGGCATAATTGGAATTTCAAATGCCAGCTCATTGTCACCTGTTTTGACAGCTCACACAACTTCCAAATGTCATGTGTGAGCTGTTGAAACTTGTCTCATGCTCATTGGTTAGGCCATTCTCATTTTCACCTTGTGTTTGCATTTTGTCCATTTTACAACTTCCATTTTTCAAGCCAAATCCCAAATTATGAAGCCTAGCCATGAAATGATGATTCCAACACATTTCAAATGCCATTCATGAGGTGTAGCAAAAATCCCCACTCAAAAATTCCAATTATTTTGAAAGTTGGACAATTTTGCCCTTGGTCCAATTTAACTGTCCAGTTGAAAATTGACCTTTTGCATTGACCACTTTTGGAAAAATCCAATTATGCACCATGAAAGTACATGTCAAATGGAGTTTGTGCATATAAAGAACTTGCAATTTGGACAAAGCATGTGGAAAATATGGCCTCCTGATTATGGGTCATTTTTGAATTTCACTGAGCCATAATTTTCCAACCATACATTGGATTTTCAAGTTCTTGGACTTTTTGGAAAGGTGAGAACAAGATCTACAACTTTCATGTTGAACAAATTTTTATTTGAAGCTTCTTTGGACACGTGGCTTTGAGGTCCAAAACTTTCCATTTTTGGAAACTTCAATTACAAGTCACTTTCTATTTTTGGCAGTTTTTGTCCTGACTTGATTTTCTTCATTCTTAAGCTTTGAAATGTCATATAACACTTGTTCCAATATGAATGAAGTGTATCCAACTCATTTCCACCTCCAAATCCATCAGATCCTGTACAGTTGACCACAGTTGACTTTTCATCTGATAGATGAATTTGGCCAAGCATAGATCAATCTGAGCCCCATTCTCCAACTGAAATGGCCCAAGGGTGAAACCCTAGCCTCAATAACCACAAAATAATCACAAAATGATCCTCATAACCATCATGAACCCCATCTCCTGATCTAGCCCTGCTTGGCCCAATGCAACTGATTAGGGTTGACCAGTGGTCAAAACCCTAATCTCAAGGAATCTTCTTCAATCTTCTGATGACATCCAGCCATGATGATGACGTATCATTGCAATCAAGATGAAGATCAACATCCATTGAGAATCATGAAACCCTAATCCACAGCCCAATCCTCAGATGGCCAATGATCAGTCAATAAACCCTAGGCTTGCACTTTGACTTCCTCATCTTCTGATCAAGACTTGGGAGAATAGCTTGCACAATGTAACCACATGATATGCAATATGCAATGCCTAATGACCTAAAAATGTAATGCAATATGTTAAGCTTAGTCCCAAGAGAGGAGGGCAAATTTTGAGGTGTTACAGCTGCCCCTATTCAATCCACTGTGAACCTGTCGATATGAACAACCTCGGCTTTCAGATGATCAGGATGAAGAGTGATTGAATACCAAGAACAGACGAACAATTTGCACTCTGATCGGGATAATAATTAACAACGCCTGTCAGAATCGGCGAAGAAACAAACTCGAAAAACGTCGACCTGGATACCAAAATAAATGGTAACACAGGGATAACCATGGTCTGAACACCCCACATCCACTCGGGATTATTATCTCTTCTTTTTATTTTTCTTTTCTTGAACCCCGACATTTTCTCTGCGCAAACGATCCTCAGATCTCTGCATTTGAACCCCCGAAAATGCCTCAGCACTCCTTTTTGCCAAAATAATGAACCCCAATCTCCAGTTTGAATCCCAGTCGCCTGACGATAACTCGCGATCGCCAATATGAACCCCGTTCTCCAGAAAATGTCGCAACATCTCCTTTTCTCCATTTGAACCCCAGAAAATGCCTCAGCATTTCTTTTCTCCGTTTGGACCCCAGGAAAATGCCTCAGCATATCCTTTTCTCCAATCTCTCGTGATAATTCCGCTGGCAACGTCGGAAATAACACCAAACCACTCTGAGGGCGACATGTCAGAGGGTAAACCTTCATAAAGAAGGTAGCATGTGTATCTCTTCCTCAGAAGACACCTATAACGACCTCCATCGGCCTCAGCCAGAGTCTAAGGTGACACATGAACAGAAGATAATCCTGCGGACCGCATCCTGGATACAATCTTCAACTCCAATCTCTATTTGAACCCCAGAAAATGCCTCAGCATTTCTTTTCTCCAATTGAACCCCGATCTCCAGAAAATGTATCCACATTTCCTTTTCTCCACTTGAACCCCGGAAACGCGTTGATCGCGTAACGTCCTCTGGTTTTATTTCCATCTCCGTCCGACGGAAACATTTCCTCCAATATCGCACTACTGGGGAACCCTGCTGATCTGACGTCATGATGCTAGACTCCTCAGAGTAACACCTTCACCCTCAGGCGAAATAAAGACTCCAAGCGGTAACCACGGCTTGAATTGCGCTGAACGCCAAACATTTCCCATCTCGGCTTGACGGGAAACAATTACTCCAGTATCGCACTACTGGGGAATATCTTCGATTCAATCACGATGCTGAACTCCTCGGAGTAACACCTCTTCACCTTTGGGCAAAACCACTTCTCGAACGGTAACCACGGTCTGAGACCAGCTTATGCTTGCAATGATGAATGATTGATTTTTCTGCGTAATGCTCCATAATTATGGAAATGCTACGCGATTTATTATTATTTTTTCTATGCAATATGCTATGCTTTATTTTACATGATGAATGCATAAAAAGTATCCCCCTCAAGGGACTCTTCTGGGGAGCACGAGACGCTCTGCTGAGGAACTCGTCAACGCTCGGACTTCCACCATGCTGGGGAATCACTGCTGCTGGGAAAAGGCAACCCTTGCTGGGGAAGAACCTCCTTTGCACCCAATCCACTCGAGAAACCGCTGGGGATAAGCACCACCAACGCTCTGTGGGGATACAGTCTCTTGACTTGCTGGGGAATATCAATCCTGACTCCGCTTCGGGAAAACCCTCACAGATACCTGACGACTTCGCTGGGGAAATGCTCATAGATACTCCGCTGGGGAAAATAGCAGCCTCCAGGCCTATCTGGAGATGCATCACTCTATCACCTGCTGGAGATAACCATCTTGACTCTGCTAGGGAAACGAATACCGCTCCGCTGGGGATTACCCATGCAATCCATAGGTAGAATCATCTCAGCTGGAGATGCAAAATCCGTCCGCTACGGGAACTTGTTCAATCCACTGGTAGAATGAACACTGCTGGAGATATATTTCATTGAAACCCGCTCCACTCGGGGAGTAACAACCTTCAGGACTGGCTGCTGAGGCAACACCGTTGTAAACCTGCCGGGGATAACCATCTTGATTCGGCTGGAGAAGTTTACAGACTTTGGATCTGCTGGGGAGCTAGTCCTATGATTCTGCTTGGGGACTTAGCTGGGAAACGAGAATAATTGGCACAGAACACCCGTCGACTCGTCGAACCACGGTATCTACCTCCAATACTCATATCAGCTTTCCACTTTTGAGAATTCCCAGACTCGTCTGGACCTTTTCTGCTCCATCATCTTATATTCCAAGTCGCTCCGCGCTCGACGAGAGACGTACTCCTGGGATTTACACAGAAATTCGATTTTCCGACTTTGAAGAGTCTTCTTGATTAATTCCACAAGTCGTCGGACGTCTCTCGTCGTCCTCTACCGTCCTCCTCTGGGGAATTTCTACAAACTTTCAAATCTTCCGATTTTGAAGAGTCTTCTTGATTATCATCAAGGATCGTCGTACGTCTCAACGTTTTCGCCATTTTCGTTCCTGAGCGAACTCTCTGGGGATCTGTTTTATCAACAGCTTCCACATCACAACCTGCAAGTGAGTGAAAATATCTAACAGTACCTGCAAAACAGATCGTTAGATAAAACCGTGCCCCAGGCGTGTCAAGATTTCAACACTTGGGTCACTCAACCTTCCAAATAAGATTTCAAGCTTTCAATCTTATAAACATGCATTGGAAGGGACCTGTATGTCTTAAAATGCAACATTCTTTATCAAAAATATCTGGATGTTTTTGCAATCAAAGCGGTAATGAAAAACAAAAACAAAATTATTTGACTGAATATGCATTTTATTGATTGGAAAAGTGTGGCTCAAATGAGCAATACAAAAGGAAGCAATTCCTGAAAAGAGGTAATTGCGCAAAAGGAAAAATCTATTCTAATGGCGATGTGAAACCCGTGATCTCATCGAGTTCCAACTCGGTTACACCCCATATGTCCTCAGACTCTCCATGCTTTCTGCCTTCTGAACAAGACGTTTCTGATTGATCCCTACCGGGTATTATCCATGATGCTTTTAACCAAAGCGCAAACGATCATGCTGGACGCAGTTGTTCGTTTCAATCCCTCTTTTGCCTGGACCGCCCTTTCGGGTTTTCAGTCCACCGGGATACCCATTTTTGCCCAAGTCGCCCTTGTGGTTTTCGACTTGCCGGGTGTACATTTTTTCGTTTTATCCCTAATTTTTGCCCGAACCTTTCTTCTGTTTTTGGTTCGCCGGGATGCCCATTTTTGCCTGGACTATTTTGTTCTTTTCGTCCAGCGGGTCTATTTATACGAAGTATTTTTTAACTGCGTCCGCATTCACAGGGGATGGGAAATCCTCGCCATCCATGGTTGTTAACAACAAGGCTCCGCCAGAGAAAACCTTCTTGACCACGAATGGACCTTCATAATTCGGCGTCCATTTGCCCCTTCGATCGTTTTGAGGAGGAAGGATCCTTTTCAGCACCATATCACCCACGTGATATACCCGAGGTCGCACCTTCTTGTCAAAAGCACGCTTCATTCTGTGCTGATATAACTGCCCATGACAGATGGCTGCCAGCCTCTTTTCCTCTATCAGGCTCAACTCTTCGTACCGGGTCCTTACCCATTCAGCCTCTTGCAACTTCACGTCCATCAGGACTCTCAAAGAGGGAATCTGAACCTCAACAGGTAATACCGCTTCCATCCCATACACCAATGAGAAAGGAGTGGCCCCAGTAGATGTACGTACAGACGTTCGATACCCATGTAATGCAAATGGCAACATCTCATGCCAGTCTTTGTAGGTTACCACCATCTTCTGCACAATCTTCTTTATATTCTTGTTGGCTGCCTCAACCGCCCCATTCATCTTCGGACGATAGGGAGAAGAATTGTGATGCTCGATCTTGAATTCCCGGCACAACTCTGCCATCATCTTATTGTTCAAATTAGAACCATTATCAGTAATGATTCTCTCGGGAACTCCATATCGGCAAATGATGTCTCTCTTGAGAAATCTGGCAACGACCTGCTTCGTCACATTCGTATAGGAGGCTGCTTCCACCCACTTGGTGAAGTAATCAATAGCCACTAATATGAATCTGTGTCCATTCGAAGCCGTAGGCTCAATCTTTCCAATCATATCAATGCCCCACATAGCAAACGGCCACGGAGACGACATTAAGCTCAACGGATTTGGAGGCACGTGCACCTTATCAGCATAAATTTGGCATTTATGACACTTCCGCACGAAATTAAAACACTGGGCCTCCATTGTCATCCAGTAATAACCTGCCCTTAGCAGCTTCTTCACCATTGCATTCCCACTGGCATGGGTACCGAACGAGCCTTCGTGAACCTCTTTCATCAACTGGCTTGCTTCTGCATCATCAACACATCTGAGCAAGACCCAATCAAAATTCCTCTTATATAGAACCCCGTCCTTATTCAGGTAGAACACCATGGCTAACCTCCGCAGAGTCTTTCGATCTTTCTTTGATGCTCCCTCAGGATATTCTTGCGTCTCAAGATAGCGCTTGATATCGTAATACCACGGCTTCTCATCATCAGGCGCTGTATCAACAGCAAACACATAAGCCGGTCTATCCAGACGACCTACTTCCACACTGGGGAACTGATTCCACCTCTGCACCTTAATCAAGGCAGCCAGAGTAGCCAAAGCATCTGCCAAAGGATTCTCCTCTCTGGGCACATGATGCATCTTCACCTTGGTGAAAAACGTCAACAATCTCCTCGTATAATCTCGATACGGAACCAAATGAGATTGATGCGTATACCATTTCCCGTTAACCTGATTTATCACCAGAGCTGAATCTCCATATATGACAAGGTTCTTGATTCTCAAATCAATCGCCTCCTCAATACCCAATATGCACGCTTCATATTCAGCTACGTTGTTGGTGCACTCAAATGTTAGCCGGGCAGCAAAAGGAATATGGGATCCTTTCGGCGTAACCAAAACAGCACCAACACCGCATCTATTCACGTTAACGGCCCCATCAAACATCAGAATCCATTCGGATTCAGGGTCAGGCCCCTCCTCCGGGATCGGTTCCTCGCAATCTTTCGATTTGAGAAACATGATGTCCTCATCAGGGAATTCAAACTTCATCGGTTGATAATCATCAATAGGTTGCTGGGCGAGGTAATCAGACAATACACTCCCCTTGATCGCTTTCTGAGAGGTATACTGAATATCATATTCAGTCAAAATCATTTGCCACCTCGCAACCCGTCCGGTCAATGCTGGTTTCTCAAAAATGTACTTGATTGGATCCATCTTAGAAATCAATAAAGTGGTATGAACCAGCATGTACTGACCTTAGTCGGCGAGCAGCCCAGACCAAAGCACAGCAAGTTTTCTCGAGCAGTGAATATCTTGTTTCACAGTCGGTAAACTTTTTGCTAAGGTAGTATATGGCATGCTCTTTTCGACCAGACTCGTCATGCTGCCCCAATACACACCCCATAGACCCCTCGAGGACTGTCAGGTACAGAATTAACGGTCTTCCCTCCACAGGAGGCATCAGAATCGGAGGCTCCTGCAAATACTCTTTTATCTTCTCAAACGCCGCTTGGCAATCATCATTCCACCTGACCGTTTGATCTTTTCTTAACAATTTGAAAATCGGTTCACACGTGGCTGTTAGATGAGATATGAACCGTGAAATGTAGTTCAATCTACCTAAGAAACCACGAACCTCTTTCTCTGTTCTCGGTTCAGGCATTTCTTTTATCGCCTTTACTTTTGCAGGATCAACCTCGATTCCTTTCTCACTTACAATGAACCCCAGCAATTTACCGGACCGTACTCCGAACGTGCACTTGTTCGGATTCAACCTCAGTCTGAACTGTCTCAGCCGGTCAAACAACTTGGCCAAGTCTACCAAATGCCCCTCTTCTGTTTGGGACTTTGCTATCATGTCATCAACATAGCATTCAATTTCATGATGAATCATATCATGAAACAAAGTCACCATGGCCCTCTGATAAGTAGCACCGGCATTCTTGAGACCAAATGGCATCACCTTATAACAAAAGGTACCCCACGGTGTAATGAACGTTGTTTTCTCCATATCCTCTGGCGACATTTTGATTTGATTATAGCCAGAAAAGCCATCCATGAAGGAAAACACCGAGAATTGAGCTGTATTATCTACCAACACATCAATGTGAGGTAATGGAAAATCATCTTTTGGACTAGCTCGATTCAGATCCCGGTAGTCCACACACATTCTCACCTTCCCATCTTTCTTCGGGACTGGCACAATATTCGCGACCCATGGCGGATAGTTAGTGACAGCAAGGAAACCAGCATCCCACTGCTTCTGCACTTCCTCTTTTATTTTCATTGCCATATCAGGTCGAGTTCTGCGCAACTTCTGCTTCACTGGAGGACAATCTGTTCTCAACGGTAGCTTGTGCACAACAATATCGGTATCCAACCCTGGCATATCTTGATAAGACCAGGCAAAGATGTCGACATACTCTTTCAACAACGCTACCAATCTGCTCTTTACACTTTCCTCCAAAGCAGCCCCGATTTTCACTTCTTTCTTAACCTCGTCGGTACCCAGGTTCACGACCTCAATCTGTTCTTCATGCGGCTGAATCACCTTCTCCTCTTGTTTTAACAACCTGGCTAATTCCCCCGGCAGTTCACAATCTTCTTCGTCTTCTTCTTCAGCAAGATAGATCGGATTGTCGAAGTCATATGAGGGTGTAACAGGATCGTTATCAATGAGATCCGGAGAGGAATCGCATCTGCATGAATGTTGATTCATGCATTGCTTTAGAACCGGTGTGAGAAATCAAAAAGAAAAATGAAAACATTGCCATTTTTATTTTGTTTTTATTTTTAAACTGCAAAAATAAATGAAAAACAGGGAACACCGCTTTTGACTGAAAAACATCCTTTATTGATGATGCAAAATCTTGCAAATTTTAAACATGAAGAGGCCCTTACAATGAACCATTACGTGTCGGGCAACACGTATGGTTTGCATGCATATAAGAAGGAAACAAGAAAAATATTACTCTTCAAGGAGAGTGACCCGGATGATCTCTTCGGCCTTCCAGTTCTGGATTTCCATCCCTGGTACGCACGGCTTTATCCACTGGTCCATGTCGCAATCACTGTCAGTATCTTCACCCATCATACAGATTTGATCTGGATCCAGCATTCCAGCGCTCGTGAAGGTAACCGACATACGACGTCCTCTTCCTCGCCCTGAGCCTCGGCCAGGTTGATATCCAACTCCAAAACGGTCCTTCTTCTCGGGGACCTCCATCATTTTGCCCCAACCAGGAGCCTCTCCGCTCTTGACCACCTCGGCAGCTTGCTTATAGGAAGCGATGGATGGTTTCTCTTCTTCTTGCTTAGCGAACAGAGCATTCTCCACCTTAACGGTTTCAAATGCCTGGCTAGGCGTCTCCCAGATTTCTCCATCCATCTCTACGTATTTGAACGAAGACAGGTGGCTGACAAAAATGTCCTCCTCTCCGCAGACGGTAACGACCTGACCTCCCCAGACATATTTCAGCTTCTGGTGCAAAGTCGAAGTAACTGCCCCAGCAGCATGAATCCACGGGCGACCCAACAGGCAATTGTATGCCGGCTGAATGTCCATGACGTAGAAAGTCGACTTGAACACCTCTGGTCCAATCTTCACCGGCAATTCGACCTCCCCAAATACGGCCCGCTTTGACCCATCAAATGCCCGCACAATCAGATCAGTCGGGGTCAAAATCAGCCCATCACAGTTCAACTTCGCCAAGGCCTTTTTTGGCAACACATTTAATGAGGAGCCGGTATCAACCAGCACATGCGAAAGCACGGCTCCTTTGCATTCCATCGCTATGTGTAGCGCCCGATTGTGGTTCCTACCGTCCACTGTCAGGTCCATATCCGTAAAGCCCAGCCCATGGCTAGCATGCACATTGGATACAACCGTCTCCAGTTGATTGATGGTGATCTCTTGAGGAACATATGCCTTCTTCAGAATTTTCAATAAGGCCTCCCTATGCCCCTCTGAGCTCAGCAATAGTGAAAGAATAGAGATCTTGGAAGGAGTTTGCTGCAAATGATCAACTAGTTTATACTCCGACTTCTTAATTATTCTCAGGAACTCTTCCGCCTCATCATCAAATTTATTATCCGACCCCGTAGGCGCCGGTGTCACCACAGGAGTACCTCCCTTCTCAACCACAGCCTTTCCCTTTGCCCTGGCTAAAGCCTCGGCCTTTTCTTTTTTCTCTTTTTCTTCCTCCCCTCTCCTCAATGCATCAGGAGCAAACAGCCTACCGCTGCGAGTGAAACCGCTGGGACCGGCATTATCCACCTTTAGCACGGTGGTTTCACTTGCAGATTGCTCTTCCAACCTCTCCCCATTACAGTACACCTCCCCACCATAATGCCACGGTACGGCATCATCTTTGTCATAGGGAATCGGCCCAGGTACCGTGATGGTAACTGGAGCCTCCTCCACAAGGTTAGACAAATCAACCGGATCATAGTAAATAGTTATGGTGGAGACCTCCTCCTTCTCTTCTCCAGCCCTCTCAATCAAGATATCACCATTGTCCATCAGACCCTGGACATGCTTCCTCAGAAGCTCACAACCGTTCACAGAATCCGCGCACTCAGCACACGCGTAACCGCAACCCGGATAAACCCCATTCCTCAACAACTGCCTCTTGACCTCAGTCAAAGGCGTCTTCAGCTGACCAACATCAAACAGCTCAACTCGACTTTCCGCAGAAATGGCATTCACCCCCCTCTGACCATGCGCTGGCATGGGATTGGCATTGACATTGGGGGATGGAGCAAAATTAATTGCTTTTGAATCCACTAAATCTTGAACTGTGTGCTTAAAAGCTTTACAGTTCTCAATATTATGCCCAGGCGCACCTGAGTGGAATTCACACTTGGCGTTTTCGTCATAACTGGCTGGCCTTTGATCAGGTCTCAAAGGCGCCAGAGTTCTAGTCTGCACCAGGCCCAAATCTTGCAGCTTCTTAAACAAGAAAGCATAGCTCACCGGAGGCCTATCAAACTGACGATCCTGCGCTCTGCCCCGGATCTGATAACCAGCCCTTTGCTGCCTCTGCTGAAAGGGTTGTTGTCTCTGTTGCTGTTGCTGCTGTTGTTGCTGTGCTGGCTGAGACTCAGCAGGAATTGTTACTGCAGCAGTGTGCTGAAAGTAACGGTCCCTACCGGGTCCGCGTTGAGTGTACACAGCGCTGGTGTCTCCTTCCTTCTTCCTCTGCCCACCATTGTTACCAAATGGCTTTTTCGAACCGGAAGAAGATGCAGAAGCATTACCCTGAATCTTGCCCAATTTCAACCAACTCTCTATTCTTTCTCCTGCCACCACAATGTCGGAGAAGTTGGTGACAGGACAGCCCACCATCCTTTCTGCAAACGGCCCCTGCAGGGTCCCCATAAACAAGTCCGACATCTCACGATCAACGAGCGGAGGCTGAACCCTCGCAGCCAGTTCTCTCCATCTTTGGGCATACTCCTTAAAGCCCTCATTGTGCTTTTGAGACATACCCTGCAGCTGGGTACGACTCGGAGCCATATCTGCGTTGAACTGGTATTGCTTGAAGAAAGCATCTCCAAGATCTTGCCAACTCTTAATATCAGAAGACTTCAGCTTGGTATACCACTCCAGGGAGCCTCCAGACAGGCTGTCCTGGAAAAAGTACATCCACAACTTCTGATCTGCCGTGTATGCAGAGATTTTGCGGACGAATGCCTGGAGATGAGTTTCCGGGCAGGAACTACCGTTGTACTTGTCAAACGCCGGCGCTTTAAACTTTTGAGGGATCACAATCCCCTCCACCAGCCCCATGTTGGACATATTCACCACCCCCGGCGTGGCATAACTCTCCAAGACCTTTATTTTCTCAGCCAGTAGCTGAATTTCTTTGTTCTGCGGAGGAATGTTGTAAGGAACAAAAGGCTCGTTCTGCATAGAAAATTGGTCAGCCTCCCTGTCTTCTTCCTGATCTTCGTAAAAACCATAGAACGGAGGCACAAAATTGTCCTTCATATTTTGACTAGGCCCAGGTTGACCAGCAGCACCAGCATTGTTCACGAGGCCCACAGTCGTCCTCTTTCCACCATCGCGAGATCCCTGCCCCTGGTTGGAGACTCCATCCAGGTTGACCCCACTGTTCACAGCAGAAACCCACTCGAGTTTCTCAACCTTGTCTGCGAGAGCCTTCTGACCAATTGCAAAGCCTTGCATTATATTGATCAGCTCATTCATTTTATCTTTCAATTCAAGCATATCTGCACTGGGAAGCTCCATGAGTCTAGGAGTATTTCTTCGGGTGTAGTATCTGTGAGGGCGTGTTGAGTGCAAGGGTACTGTCCTTCGAGCGCGAGCAATGATTCCTCTCACAAACAAGCACGTTAGTAACAAACACCTGCAAAATAAAACACAAGTTATCATGATTATGCATGGATGCAGTGGCTATCCATATGAAGGACACTTTGTCTCTCGATCCTGGTATCATTGAGACAAGCAATAATCCGGCACTAATATTCTGATATTTAGCATTTGATTCATCGTGCAGATCGGAGATATACGATTTAGCGTGATACCCCCAACCATGTGTGTGCTTGTGTGAGTGCATACGGTAAAGCAAATAAAGCTTGAAGATTGATCACTGACTGAAAATAACCATCATATAACCAAAGAGTGCACAATCAGTGCCATAGTCATACATCAACCAGATAAAATCAAATACGATCCTCCAGAATAGGAAAGAAATACAGACAAGTGAATTCCGTCAACAAGCCTGACGGTAATCCAACACAAATGAAAGATCTAACTGGATGAGGGTCCCACAGATGGCCCTATCTCATCTTCCATCCTCGCGAACTCTGCGGCGAACCTGAGCTCGGTGTTCTCCTGTTGTAGTCTCCCCACTTCCTTCTGATGAATCTTCATCTGCCTGAAGTAGTGGTCTCTCTCTGCCATGTAGTGATCTCTCTCAGCGATGATCTTCAGATTCTCTGCTTCCTTGACCTTCAGCTTGGTCTCCCACTCAGCAATGAGGACTCAGACTCTGTTGTCCCTCTGATCTCTGACAAGTATTTGCCTTCTCTTCTCATCTTCAATGACTTTTGACGCTCTGAACAGCTTATCCTTAGTGATGTCGTGCTCCCGGTTGGATGATGCTAAAGCTTGGCTGATCTTCCCATAATAGGCTGTATCCATCTCAAAGCATTTGGCTTCCAAGGCATGTCGCTTGTCTTGATCTTCCATCTTCACTTTGATCTCCTGATTAGCTGCCTGAAACCGAGCAACACTTCTCTCCAATTCAGCCTTCTCTACAAGTAGCTGATCTCTGGCCCTCTTCATCTCAAGGAATTCCTCCATGCCGACAGAAGAACTTGGACCCTCAATCATAGGACACACAGGATCACCCCCCGGAAATGGTAGAAATGTGGCTTCAATCCTCTTCCGCAACCAATCTTCAAACAAAGGAAAATACCGACAGTTGACCTTACCAAATGGAACCTTACCCTTCTTCTGGATGTTGCGCCATGCCCCGGACACCTGCATCAGCTTGGCCTGATTACCCTCCACAGGAAAATAAAAGGACTCCTGAGTCTCACACTCGAGAGGAGGAACCTCCATAGCGAACCCCATCTGTCTCCTAAGAAGCGTCGGGTTGTAATTAATGCAACCCTGAACTCCTATAAGAGGCACATTGGGAAAATCCCCGCAGCTATATATAAAATCCCGTCCAGCCAACCCATTATGAGTCCAAGCGATACCATCAGCCCGCAAACCCATCAACCTGAACGACCACTTGACAGTGGGATCAATATGAGCAAAGGCACCCCGAGAAGGCAAATACCCCATAAACCATCGGAAGAGCAACTGAGAACAGCATCTGATCAAACCACCACGCCTCTTCTCATTCCTGTTATGCACCGAGTAGTAAACGTCTCCGACCAGAGTAGGAATAGGGTTTCTCTGCATGAACAATCTGATAGCATTATGGTCCACAAAATCCTTCTGATTAGGAAACAGAACAATCCCATAAATGCTCACGGCGGTCAGAGCACAAACCGTCTTCCAGTTACCCATAGCAGCATGTTCCTTGGCATTAGCCTCCAAGAAACTCAAATGAAAACCGGGTAATTTTCCTTTCTCCTTCAAACCCTCCTTGGTCACTTCCGGACTCAAATAAAGAGCACGGGAAATCCCAAGGACGTCAGGCTCTCTCCTAATAGCACAAAAAGGAATCTGATCGCGGATCTGAACACCCAGGATACTGGCATAGTCCTCCATCAGAGGTCCCAACAAATAGTCCGGAAATACAAAGCATCTCAGCCCCGGGTCATAGAACTGGAGAAGAGTATGAATGGCGCTTCTGTCACTGTCAGTGAGTCTGAAAACCATCTTCAGGATACTACCGTATGACTCCTTGAACATCCCCACATGGTCAGGTGTAATCAATGCAATCATGTCTCTCAACTCATCAATCTCTGGGTTGAAGAAACTGTAGACAACATCATGCTTCAAGCCGGTTCTCATCTCTAGCAGAAAGTCTCTCAACCAGAATCTCGATCAAAAATGTCCCTGCATATGGATAAACATGTGTTAGATGCAGGTAAATGCAAAATGTAATGATGCTGATGAATGAATGCAATGCATTGTGCCATCCTCCAAGCCATCTGATCATCTGTACTGAAACCTGGTCTCTGAACTGATCATAACCATCTGAGGAAACTGTAACCACCAATCTGACTCAAGGGTTCTGAAATAAACGGAAGACAGATACATCATCATCATCACCAGACAAAACTCTGAGCAGATACCCACAACATCTGAATCGGCCCGGGGAATCCTGAAATAAACGGATCCCCACTAATAAATCACGGACAGCACTCCGGCGTCTCAGAAATAAACGGCCATAAATCCGACTTATAAATAGGACTCTGATCCACGGAACAATTAGTCACCATCAAAGTCACCATCTGAACATGCATCTGAAAGAATCACCCTCCCCTCACAGGTAAATTCTAAACAGGTCACCCTAAGGCGGACAATAGTCTCGACAATCGGGCAGAGATACTCAATGGGTTTGCCCTTTCGGGTGTGCCATTGCAGCTCTCCTGAGATCGTCTAAACCAAAGATCCGGGAAATGATCGGTCACCAGAGTCAATAGTTCAGATGAAGTAACTCAACCAAAGTGGAGTACCCCACAGAGGAAAGCACTATCAAATGAACCTCGTCTGGCTTGTGGTATGTCACGTTGCAACAATATGCTGATCCAGCAAATGAGGAACATGAGACCACACTAGTCCTAGGTGTATACTCGGGCCTGGGTTTTAGCCCCACTCAGAACACCCACCCCAAACAACAGAACCACCTGCAGAGGACGGCAACAACATGATAGTATGATGCATGCAAACATTTAATGCAAATATAGATACACATGTTAGAATAATAAATGCAATAAATACACACAAGAAGCAACCCAAACTAACCCTAGAACGCTAGGAAAGACTCGCTTAGGGACGATGGACCAGCACAGGTCTACATCGGAACTCCCCAGCAGAGTCGCCAGCTGTCGCATCCGCGAAAATCAACCGGCGAGCCTAAAAATAAAAACACACACAGAGCCGCCACTGCGCGTTATTTATCCCAAAATAGGGAAAGGAAACGCACAGAGAAACCTGGAAAGAACATGGTCTCGCGACCAGAGAGAAAGGGTAAGGGAGTCGGTTACGCAAGGGGAAGGTATTAGCACCCCTCACGTCCGTCGTACTCGACGGGATCCACGTTCTAAGAAAAGAAAAGGTTGCTAAACATCACACACACACACAGGGAACGCAGGTGGGGGTTAAGAGGAACGAGCTCGATAAGGTATCGCACCTTATGCCTACATATCTTGTCTGGAACAAGAATCAGAGCCTCTGTAGTTCGGCTTACGCACGCCAAACAACACAAAACACGCGAATAAACAAGGGTGGCAAACATGGAGCCCGACAACCACTTGATGGAATTATGTCGGCATCCGAACCAAAACACACTCAAAAGGGCAAACGTGGAGCCCGACTGCCAATCACTGGGCTTACGTCGGCATCCGAGCCAAAACACACAGTCAGATAACAAGTAAACGCACGCAAAAAGAAAAAGGTTGCCCGGAGTGGTCTCGCACGACCACCTGCCTACATACCTCGTCTGGAACGAGGATCAGGGCGATGTAGTTCCCCTGAAAGGGACTGAATTGCTAACCAGAAACCGGGGAAAGACACACTACTAGGGAGCTGGACTCGAGCCTAGTGTTGTCATGCATCGTTTACCCTAAGTTCGGTTTTCTATCCTACTTGCATAAGCAAGCCTATCCTAACCAGGAAAGAAGCCAGCACACAAGCATACAAAATAATTCAAGCATACATCAAATGAGAACAAGCATCTCAACCAGATATCCACACAGCACGCACTATAACCAAACAAGTGGCTCACACAATAGGTTTGACTGCCGAAGCGAGTCGTCTGTACGGGCTGGGTTTGCTCTTAACCTTGCCATTACGAGGCTAAGGTGAAGCAGATGAGAGGTGAAGTGAGGATCAGACCTCACAGCTCTTATCCCTAACCAGGGAGAGCTTCTGACAAATGAGCATGGGTCCAGAATGGGGGAACCCTTCTATACTCAGAGACTCTGACACAATGTGCACTGCACAGGATCTTGGGCTTGGATCTCAATGCTACAACCATGTAATGGGAGCAAGGAGAAGACTCAACTGAATAGTGGGGGATAGATTGCTTATCCCTACCTTCCACCAATTGCCTTGATTAAGGACTTTACCTGCTTAGGCACAAAATTAAACAATCACAATCATCGCCTCTTAAGGAGGACTTCAGACATTTATTTGCCCGGCCCGGTAACAGCCGGGTCTCCAGACTACATGAAGTCAAGAGGACCTACCTCAATGCAAGTTGCTTAAGCAAAGCAAAGCAAAAGTTCACAAGGAACTGAGCAACTAAAAGTACCTGGAAACAGTCAAACACAGTTAGTACTCAGACAGACAAAACTAAACAGCAAAAGTTCAATCAGTTAATCTATACAGCTCAATGCACAACAAGGCAAGCTCAAAGCTTAAGCCCAAACTTCACAACCTACAAAACAATGTTATGTTAGTGTACAAACATCAAACAACATCAATTGCATTTAACTTGATTCATTCTCCATGTGCATTATGCTTTTGATCCTGAAAAATCAAGCAAATATTAGCAACAAGACCACTAGGCTAAGCCTAGGGTCCAAAGGCAAGAAAAATTCCTAAAAAGCAAGGTATTCACCAACCAAAGTCAAATTAATGTCAAACAAGAGCAAACACAATTAGTCTCATGTTTATATCATTCATCATGTTCATGTTATGCACAAAACAATCCAAACTAGTTCAAATGAAGCACCAAACATGCAAACAGAACTATTGCATTCAAATCCACATCAAAACACTTCTAAAAATTCTCAAATAATTTACACCTAAACAGGGGATATTTAAGGTCTACCATGTCAAATTTGAGCTCAATTGGGCAAATGGAACCATGTCAATGAAAATCAACAAAAACAGACACAATTATAGGCTCCAAATCACAACATCAACACATACATCCACTTCAAAAATTCATAACTCAATGAAAACAAAAAAGAAATGGATGAGACCAAAACAGGGATGTCACATCATGTGTCTATTACAAGCATATCAAATTTCATGAACATTCAATACCACATGAGCATTTCACAAAAGATTTGCCAACCTATGTCACATGAACTTGCAATTTCAACCACCAGAGATGAAAAATACCAAACAATTTGAAAATGCAATGTAAAATTCCACAAAAATTCATATAGCATCTTAACATGTTAATCAACCTTCATGCAAAATTTCATGTCATTCCAACAAGTCTAGGTCATTCAATTAAATCCAGCAAATTGACATAATGAGGTGTGACACACATTGTCACACCTAAGTTCAAAAATTCATAACTCCATGGCCAGGTATCAAAAATTCAAGAAATTTACATGGAAATGAGCATCAATCAGTCAAGAATCATCACAAAAATTTTCAAGAATTTATTTTACATTGTGAGCATTTCATAAACCAAATGGTAAAATGTATCAATTTTGAACACATGTGAAATAAGCCTAGGTCAAACAATATTTTTGCCATGCACAACTTTGACCAATAGGTCAAAAAAATCCTACACTCAACAACAAAGTCAACACAAAAATTTCCACATTTTTCTGAATTTTCTACAATTTTTTATGAATTATTTCATGTGTTAATGATTTTTTTGTGAATTAAACAAATTAATTAAAACATTCAGTGGCATTTTTGTAAATAAAACTGGCGGGAGAGGGAAACACGATTTTCAAATATTCAAACAGAAAAATGGATCAAACAAGGTTCTATCATCATCTTCAACCAAATATTTTCCAGAATCCAAAAAAATCGAAGAACAACAAATCATCATGGAAATGAACAAATAGATAGTCATTCGAACCGTCTAAACATGAGGAACACGAATATGAACCTATTTTAACCTAATAATTCCTATATCATGCGAATCGATCGATCTAGGGTTTTGGATCGAAACTTCATTTCCAGATTTCTCCTCCTATAGTTAACCATTTGCTAAACTACAACCATCACCGTAATCTACAAAGCACGATCTATAAAACGCATATGAACTTTAAGCATTTCGTGCAATTCGATTTTTCACCAACCTGGAAATGGCAGCAGTGAGATCAGTGTTCTTCGAGCTTTTCTTCCTCAAACAGATGCGCTATGACCTTGTGGAAATGAGATGCTATGCTCAGCTGCACTCGATTTTGCTCCTAGTGCTCCAAATCACAATTCACCATGGATGGATGCATTTGCAACAGTCGCGGATCAATGCTCTTTCCCTTCCAAACTCC
Source organism: Lathyrus oleraceus (assembly GCF_024323335.1). Classification (NCBI taxonomy): domain Eukaryota; kingdom Viridiplantae; phylum Streptophyta; class Magnoliopsida; order Fabales; family Fabaceae; genus Lathyrus; species Lathyrus oleraceus. The sequence continues at coordinate 403,413,514 of NC_066582.1, forward strand.
ACAAACAGTTGCTAAGGATGATGATTGGAGTTGAATACAAAAGGAAAATCGAGGATTGGTTGAGGAATGAAGAAGATTGATGAATTTGGATCCAATGTGTTCTTGAGCAAACTTGAGAGAATGAAGAGGTTTTTTGATCCAACTTTGGTAAATGTGTAATTCAGTTATGATTAGAATGTGTTTAGGTTTATATATTTGAGCTTAATCATCCCTTAATCATGTAATTAGCCAAATTGGAATTGTTAGTGAAAATGCAATTTTTCAAGTAAGGGCATAATTGGAATTTCAAATGCCAGCTCATTGTCACCTGTTTTGACAGCTCACACAACTTCCAAATGTCATGTGTGAGCTGTTGAAACTTGTCTCATGCTCATTGGTTAGGCCATTCTCATTTTCACCTTGTGTTTGCATTTTGTCCATTTTACAACTTCCATTTTTCAAGCCAAATCCCAAATTATGAAGCCTAGCCATGAAATGATGATTCCAACACATTTCAAATGCCATTCATGAGGTGTAGCAAAAATCCCCACTCAAAAATTCCAATTATTTTGAAAGTTGGACAATTTTGCCCTTGGTCCAATTTAACTGTCCAGTTGAAAATTGACCTTTTGCATTGACCACTTTTGGAAAAATCCAATTATGCACCATGAAAGTACATGTCAAATGGAGTTTGTGCATATAAAGAACTTGCAATTTGGACAAAGCATGTGGAAAATATGGCCTCCTGATTATGGGTCATTTTTGAATTTCACTGAGCCATAATTTTCCAACCATACATTGGATTTTCAAGTTCTTGGACTTTTTGGAAAGGTGAGAAGAAGATCTACAACTTTCATGTTGAACAAATTTTTATTTGAAGCTTCTTTGGACACGTGGCTTTGAGGTCCAAAACTTTCCATTTTTGGAAACTTCAATTACAAGTCACTTTCTATTTTTGGCAGTTTTTGTCCTGACTTGATTTTCTTCATTCTTAAGCTTTGAAATGTCATATAACACTTGTTCCAATATGAATGAAGTGTATCCAACTCATTTCCACCTCCAAATCCATCAGATCCTGTACAGTTGACCACAGTTGACTTTTCATCTGATAGATGAATTTGGCCAAGCATAGATCAATCTGAGCCCCATTCTCCAACTGAAATGGCCCCAGGGTGAAACCCTAGCCTCAATAACCACAAAATAATCACAAAATGATCCTCATAACCATCATGAACCCCATCTCCTGATCTAGCCCTGCTTGGCCCAATGCAACTGATTAGGGTTGACCAGTGGTCAAAACCCTAATCTCAAGGAATCTTCTTCAATCTTCTGATGACATCCAGCCATGATGATGACGTATCATTGCAATCAAGATGAAGATCAACATCCATTGAGAATCATGAAACCCTAATCCACAGCCCAATCCTCAGATGGCCAATGATCAGTCAATAAACCCTAGGCTTGCACTTTGACTTCCTCATCTTCTGATCAAGACTTGGGAGAATAGCTTGCACAATGTAACCACATGATATGCAATATGCAATGCCTAATGACCTAAAAATGTAATGCAATATGTTAAGCTTAGTCCCAAGAGAGGAGGGCAAATTTTGAGGTGTTACACTCCCTTTTCAGCAGATTCAGCCTAACGGACGGCTCATTCTGCTACTCAGATGCTACCTTCGGACAGGTACATTTCTGAATGGTAGTCTAGTATACGACTACTCCCTTTTAAGCAGATTCAGCCTAACGGACGGCTCATTCTGCTACTCAGATGCTACCTTCGGACAGGTACATTTCTGAATGGTAGTCTAGTATACGACTACTCCCTTTTAAGCAGATTCAGCCTAACGGACGACTCATTCTGCTACTCAGATGCTACCTTCGGACAGGTACATTTCTGAATGGTAGTCTAGTATACGACTACTCCCTTTTAAGCAGATTCAGCCTAACGGACGGCTCATTCTGTTACTCAGATGCTACCTTAGGACAGGTACATTTCTGAATGGTAGTCTAGTATACGACTACTCCCTTTTCAGCAGATTCAGCCTAATGGACGGCTCATTCTGCTCAGATACGGTTTAATGTACGACCAAGTTAAACCTTCATCTCCTCAGATGCTACCTAGTGACAGGTACATTTCTGATTTGTAGTCTAGCATACGACTACCCCCTTTCATCATCAGACACAGCCTAACGGACGGCTCATCCTGCAACTCCAATACAGTCTATCATAAGACCCATTTGGATCTTCAACTCAGAGACGATCTAGCGTACGATCCATTCTGACTTTTCATCCCCGGCAAAGTCATCCGCCTAATGAACAACTCACTCTGGTATTCAGACACGGTCTAACGTACGACCCATTCTGATCCCTTATCCCCAGCAGTATATAACACACTCTGACTCCCCAGCGAAGTCAACAGCATGATGGATGATTCACTATACGGTCTAGCGTATGACCCGGTATGACATCCATGTCTTCAGACATCGTCTAACGGACGATACAATCGGAAGCTCGTCATCAAACTTCCTGGATGGCATCTCTAAGCCCATCTCCATCAAGACTAATGGACAAGCGCAAATTTTCGGGGCATTCTAGTGTTCAATATTCTTTCACCTCCAGACCGCGAATGGCACATACCATTCTACTCTCTCGATTCAAGAATATTGAACAGGGGTAGCTGTCATACCCCAAAATTTGCCCGTTGATACTACAAAGCATTCCTCAAGACCCTCCGACTTGCTCTGCAAGGCACTGATATCAAATGGACAAAAGCCCAGCTCACAACAGGCCCAATCCAAAAGTGGCCCAAACCAGCTTGCTCGCTAGGCGAGCAATTCCTTCGCCTAGCGAACACTTCATCATGACACTCGCCCAGCGAAGTATCAGATCCAGGAAAAAGCCCAGAATGGCTTGCTCGCTAGGCGAGCAATTCCTTCGCCTAGCGAAGCTTGCGAAAATCTGAAGTTTTGGACCTCATTTTAAGCCCATTAGGTCACCTCTACCACTATAAATACCAGCTCCTCAGCCACGAAAAAGACACAGACCCAAAGGGAGAAACACAGAAACAGACACAGACGGACGGACACAAACGGAGAGACCAAGACGGACGGAGAAGGACGGAAACCCTGGTGCAAAAACCCTGCTAACCTGAAGGCAGCCCATCCGCACCGAAGCTACCGCCGCCTAACTCAATCCGGCATCCAAACGATCAGTCCCTTTCAATATCGCGATTGCACACAGGTTTGCGTATCATCGCTGTTTTACGTTTCCAATTGATATTCTTTACATACATGATGCATTCCGATTAAAGCTTTGATATGTAATTCGATTTCGTATGTGAATCTAAGTATGAACATCCTGTATAATTGCCTATGCTATGCCTGTGATCAAATGCCATAAGAGTGCAGGTTTTCGGAAGTCATGCTGCTGTCAAATTCCAAACCCGTGGCCGCTCGCTAGCTCATCGCTAAGCGAGCCTGCAGCGAGCCTTCGCTGAGCCTTCGCTAGGCGAAGCAGAGGCGAACGGGACAGGGGCTGCTTTGTCTCTTTGCTGTTCTATTTTATGCTTATCTAATTACGATTTTTTGCATCACTTGGCCTGAACTCATAACTGTTATGTCTATTTTATGGTGCAATTGTCAAATCATATTTTATCTTAATGCTCTAACCCGTGTGTTGAATGGTGTAAAAGCTTCCATATCCCCAATGAAGCGGCCGGCTAGGTACTCCACTTTACGTGTGGGAGACCTTCGTGGAGATGGATTCTAAATTGCTTCACTTTAATGTGAAGATTCATATTGATTGCCTAATTAATTTTAATGTATTAATTTTTAATGTATTGATTTTAATATGTTGATTTTAATGTGGAGATTCATCATAATTACCTAATGAACGTTAAAATATGGACTTTAAATAAATGATATCGGACCTCTCTTTGTTACCCCACGATTACGTAATACGGTCATGTCCCGCGAATACGGGGATACACTTAGCAAAGACCCTTCGGTTAAATCATCATGGTCCCTCGGATGTTGCCTTCGAATATATGATTTCGTCCCTCGATGACCCTTCGGTGTAGCCTACGGTTAAATGATGATCGTCCCTTCGAATGCTAAGGTATCCTTACAACTGTTGCCTTCAATGACCTATCGATGACCCTACGATGACCCTTTTACATCCAAAGGATAAAACTACTTACTTCTCAATAGTAAGGACAGTTTTACCCTCATAAGGATAGGAAACGTTCATAACGACCTTAGGAAGGTATAACTCTCAATTGCTGGATCATAACCTAAAACATTTTCCACCCCTCACACTTTGCAAATCTTAGAAAATCACCACTTGGCATACATTCATACTAGAATCATTACCAAGTTACATTTTTCTAAACCTTTTTTTCAAAATCAAACGAGATAAATACTTTGTACACATTCATACGAGAATCATTACAAAGTTAACTCTCTTTTCGAAACATTTTTAAACAATTCACCAACACTTTTCAGACAAAAATATAAGTGATCCAGCAATTAAGAGCCCATGGATAACCATGGATACAAAGGGTGCTAATACCTTCCCTTTGTATAACGTACCTCCCGAACCTAAGAATCTAAATTAAGGTCTTTCCTGTTCTTTTCCACCTTTCCTTATGGGATAAAAGAAAAGTCGGTGGCGACTCTTGCTAACCGCGACATTGCGATTAAGAACACATTAAAGTCAGTTCACCGTATGACAGGTTCCTTCCTCTTTATCATCCACAATGACATTTATGGATTCCATCAGGACATTGGTCCTGTAGTTGAACACTCTGTAGGCTCTGCTGTTAGTAGAGTATCCCAGAAATATGCCTTCATCACTTTTGGGATCTAGCTTCCTTCTCTGTTCACGATCTGTGAGAATGTAGCATTTACTTCCAAAAATATGAAAGTACTTCACAGTGGGTTTTCTGCCCTTCCATATTTCATACCGAGTGGAGGAGGTTCCTTTTCTCAAGGTGACTCTGTTGTGAACATAGCACGCGGTATTCATTGCTTCAGCCCAAAAGTGCATAGGGAGCTTCTTTGCATGAATCATTGCTCTGGCAGATTCTTGGATAGTTCTATTTTTTCTTTCAACTATTCCATTCTTCTGAGGAGTTATAGGAGAGGAGAACTCATGGCTTATTCCTTCAGACGAGCAAAACTCATCAAACTTGGAATTCTTGAATTCAGTACCATGATCACTTCTAATCCAGACCACACAACTGTCCTTTTCCCTTTGAAGTCTTATGCACAGATCTTTGAAGACATCAAATGTATCTGACTTCTCTCTGATGAAGCTTATCCACGTGTATCTGGAATGGTCATCAACCACCACGTAAGCATACTTCTTCCCACCAAGACTTTCAACCTGCATAGGTCCCATTAGGTCCATGTGCAACAGTTCCAGAACTCTGGAGGTTGTGGAATGTCCCAGCTTCGGGTGTGACATCTTGGTTTGCTTGCCCACCTGGCATTCTCCACAGACTCTTCCTTCATCAATCAGAAGCTTTGGAATTCCTCTGACTGCTTCCTTGGATATGATCTTCTTCATTCCCCGTAAGTGGAGATGTCCAAGTCTTCTATGCCACAACTTCACCTCCTGTTCTTCCTTGGCTGAGGAGCATGTTGTGGAGAAGTTAGAGAGTTCAGGTTCCCACAGGTAGCAATTGTCTTTGGACCTGGTTCCTCTCATAACTTCCTGATTGTCACCATTTGTCACAATGCACAGCTCCTTAGTAAACTGAACATGAAAACCTTGATCACACAGCTGACTTATGCTGATGAGGTTTGCAGTTAGTCCTCTTACTAACAGCACATTGTTCAGTTTTGGCACTCCAGAACAGTCCAGTTTGCCCACACCTCTTATTTTTCCTTTGGCACCATCACCAAAAGTCACATAGCTGGTAGTGTGAGGTTGAATATCTACCAGTAGATTTTCCATACCAGTCATATGTCTTGAGCATCCACTGTCAAAGTACCAGTCTTCTCTGGAAGAAGCCCTTAGGGCAGTGTGTGCTATCCTAGCATACCATTGTTGCTTCTTAATGGGAACACATCGCTTACGTGTTTTATGCTTAGGTCTGACATGTGAGGCTCTGTTAGGGAAACCATGAATCCAGTAGCAGAAGGCTTTTATATGTCCAAGCCTACCACAGTGATGACACCTCCAATCCTGGTATTTCCTCTTCTGATGATCATTCATCCTAGTTCCTCGATGTTGAGACATTGGCTTTGACATCCGCTTGAACTTCTGAACTCTAGCCTTTGGGCGTTTGTGTTCAGCTCTTTTTCCAAATCCTAGCCCAGATTTGGTTCCAGACTGCTGTCCTACCTTTAGAATCTCTTCCAAGGTGTCAGTTCCCTTATTCATCATTCTGATGGATTTGGTCATCTGGTTCAGCTTGGAGGTCAGCAGGGCTATCTCACCATTTAGCCCCTCTATGGCAGACAGTTGCTTCTGTCTCTCATCTTCCAGTTCCTTGATGAGTTTCTTCTGCTTTTCTCCTTGTGCACGCACTTCTGCACTGGTGGTACACAGCTTCTTATATGCTGCAGCAAGTTCATCAAATGTCAGCTCATCTGCACTTGTGTCATCTTCAGAGACACAAACACTGGTTAGTGCAGTGACATGTTTGGCAGATTCTCCTTCAGATTCACTTTCAGAATCTCCTTCAGACCATGTGATAGCTAGCCCCTTATTTTGCAATTTGAGGTAAGTAGGACATTCAGCTCTGACGTGTCCATACCCTTCACAACCATGACACTGGATTCCCTTCCCATGGTTGAACTTCTCCTCAGAAGTTGATCTTTTCTTAATGTCAGACGGGATGTTCTTGACATTAGGTCTACCTCTTTGATCAATCTTCTTCATGAACTTGTTGAATTGCCTCCCAAGCATGGCTAAGGCTTCTGATATACTTTCATCACCTCCAGTATATCCTTCTTCTGACTCCTCTTCAGCATTAGATATAAAGGCTATGCTTTTCTTCTTCTCAGCATACTCACCTAAGCCCATTTCAAAGGTTTGGAGAGAACCAATGAGCTCATATACCTTCATATTGCTGATATCCTGAGCCTCCTCTATGGCTGTGACCTTCATAGCAAACCTCTTAGGCAAGGACCTGAGAATCTTTCTTACAAGTTTCTCTTCAGTCATTTTCTCACCTAGTCCACCAGAGGTGTTTGCAATTTCAAGAATATTCATGTGAAAGTCATGAATAGTCTCATCCTCTTTCATCCTCAGATTTTCAAACTTGGTTGTCAACATCTGAAGTTTGGACATCTTCACCTTGGAAGTACCTTCATGAGTTACCTTGAGGGTATCCCAGACTTCCTTAGCTAGTTCACAATGGTGCACCAGCCTGAAGATGTTCTTAGTGATTCCATTGAACAGTGCATTCAAGGCTTTGGAATTTCCAAGAGCTAATGCCTCTTGTTCCTTGTCCCAATCTTCTTCAGGAATCTGCACACTGACTCCATCTTCATCTGTCCTCGTTGGATGTTCCCATCCCTTGTTGACAGCTCTCCAGACTTTGCTGTCTAGAGACTTTAAGAAGGCTATCATACGAGGCTTCCAGTCATCATAATTAGATCCATCCAACATGGGTGGTCTGTTTGAGTGTCCTAAATCCTTGTCCATGGTACTAGAAAGTAACTTCCCTAGATCTCACCCAGAACTTCACAGGCAGGGTGCCTGCTCTGATGCCAATTGAAATTCTAGTTATCAGACTTTGGATGTCACACTGGTTGTTATGACATCCAATTCTGCACAGACAGGGATTATGCAGAACTTAACAGTAAGTGCAGTAAATAACACAAGTAATTGTTCACCCAGTTCAGTCCAACATGACCTACATCTGGGGGCTACCAAGCCAGGGAGGAAATCCACTATTAGTAGTATCAATTCAAAGCTAAACTCACCCGTTTACAACTTCTCACTTAATCCCTACCCAATGCAATTTCAATCTTAACCTAAGATCAGAGTTCCTACTCACTCCCCCTCAATCACCTCAGTGATATTAAAGACACTTTGAAGTCACACTTCAAAAACAACTCTTGATTATGCTTCACAGCTTAAATCAAGATACACAGCACTCACGCTTAAAAGCTTTGAGTGACACAACACTTACAACTCAATGAACACCCTATGCCAAAGCTATCATCTACTTGATAATGGCTTGACTTACAAGATACGTCTAATACTAGACTCATAAAATACAGCAGTGAAGTATGATGGACACACTAAATCTTCACGCCTCAAAATCCCCGAAACTGAATGAAGGAATGCCTTCCTTTTTATATTGCAGCACCTGGGCTTTTGCACCTGTATTTTCCTGAATTTTAGGTCACACAAGTTCCCTCAAATTCAACATTTAGGTTGCTAACAAATAGGCTATTTGTTAGGTTCATTGAATGTAGCTTGGTTGTTGATTTCCTGGATTTTCTCTCAGCTGTTGAATCCCTAAAGAATAGCCTGAGAAAAAGCTGAAGCAGAAAACTGAACAACCTACAATTTAGCATATGCTGTCAGGCACGAATGTCACGACATTCAGCTTGACATCAAGGTCCATATGCTGAGTCTGTTTTTCCAGAAAACAGACTGTACAATTTTGCTGACCTGTACATGATCAAAATGACCGTACTACAGTAACAACTTACATTAATAAATATCAAAGTGTCCAACTTAACATTTATACATTTGGCCTTAAGTTAGTTCTGTTATTCTCTTGAAGAACAAACTAAGTAATATGCTGAAGTATAGCAGAACACCACTCTGCCTAATCTTCAGTAGCTGCTGTCAATGATGAATGTCACAACATCCAGTTTGACATTCAGTCAGTAGGCCTTATGCCAGGTCTGGTTCTTCCTTGATAACCAGACTGCAAATGAATACTAAGTTCTAACAGAACTTCTGTTCCTTAGTATCTGTTGACAGGTATGAATGTCACAGCATTCAATAATCCTGTGTTAGCTAGTCCTGCAGTAACTACAATGTAGTCACACATACATGTCATGACATCAGTCAAGACATTAGTGTTTTACCATATAATGCAGCCAATTAAACACCTACAATTTTGATAACTTTGATCCGACAAACCGAGAAGGGTTTGAACCGATGGATCGAAGAGAGAATGCGCGATTTTGAAAAAAGCAGGAATCAGAAGTCGATTCCCCCAAACGGCGTCACAGTTCCATTGCAGAACCTGAATTAGTTGTTGAATCGGTGGTTACAATGAATAACAGTGAACCTAAACTTCCAATGCGGTGGAAGACGGGTTGACATGCAAGATTAACACTCGAATACTCAAATCAGTATGTGAGAGATAAACGTGAATGCAAATTGAATTTTCAATTGTGTCTTTGAATTTTTTATGCGTATTCTTTACCTAACATATCGATTACAACAATCCGCTATTTCCTAGATATGTGATGCGGGCGGGGAGTTTAGATGCATATTGAGTTTGGATTATATGTATTCTTCCGAAGGATAATTTCACCGCTCAGCAAGTACTTCATGTAAATTGAAATTTCTTCCTAGTCATCTATCGATAATCATTCTAAGTTGTCCCAGAACAAAAATCATTGACACAATATATATATATATATATATATATATATATATATATATATATATATATATATATATATATATATATATATATATGTGTGTGTGTGTGTGTGTGTGTGAGTGTGTGTGTGTGTGTGTGTGTGTGTGTGTGTGTGTGTAATATCTTGAAACAAACTGACAATTTTTATTGAATTTTAATGACAGAATAAATAGCCACAGGCTAAACAACCATCCCACAATTTTAGGCTGATTCTAACTGACCACTAGCCCACTCCTAAAGGTGCTGCAAGCACAAACTAACAGACTTTGACTAATTCTAATTTAAAGGGAAATAATAGACTATATTAATTAATTAATAACCTAATGCATAATAAGTTGCAGCTGGAAATATTCTAATATCCTCCCCTGAGCTGAAGCCTCTTCATCCAAGATCTTCAGTTCACTTCCTCGTGATTGAACTCTACTAAGTCACGCATGCCGAGCTTTCCTCTGAGTCTCTGAAAAATATCCAACTTGACTGCCTTAGTCATTACATCAGCAACTTGTTCATGTGTTCCACAGTGCTCGAATTCTGTTATGCCATCTCTAACTAAGTCTCTTAGAAAGTGAAACCTTACATCAATATGTTTACTCCTTCCATGGAGAACAGGATTCTTAGAAAGCTTAATTGTGGAACTATTGTCACACCAGATCTTTGTACCTTCCTTCACACTTGATGTCCATCCCATCACCTCCAGAATTCTCTTCAACCACACACACTGAGTAGCACATTGAGATGCTGCAACAAATTCTGCCTCTGTTGTGGAGAGAGTGATGACAAGTTGCTTCTTAGAAGCCCATGAAATAGTTCCTCCTGCTAGAAAGAACACATACCCACTTGTACTTTTCCTATCATCCACATCACCTGCATAGTCACTGTCTGTGTAACCCAATAGACATTCATTCCCAACATTTTTCTTGTACCATATACCATAAGTGAGTGTCCCCTTCAGATACCTGAGAACTCTCTTTGCTGCTAACATGTGTTATCTTGTTGGGGCTTGCATATATCTACTTAGCAAGCAAACTGTATACATTATATCAGGTCTTGTGGTTGTGATATACAACAGACAGCCAATGAGCTGCTTGTATTGAGTTGCATCAACAGAGATACCATCACCTTTTACAGATAACTTAACACCGGGTACCATCGGATTATGAACAAAATTGCAGTCCAGCAACTGAAATCTTTCCAGAATCTCCTTTGCATACTTTTGTTGACTGATAAATATTCCCTCCTTACTTTGAAATACCTCCACACCCAGAAAATACCTCATTTTTCCTAAGTCTGTCATTTCAAAGTCAACATTCATTGATAACTTAAACTCTTCCAATAATGAAGTAGTATTGCTAGTGTACAACACATCCTCCACATATACACTTACCAGCAACACATGAGCTCCCTTCCTTTTGATAAATAGCGTGTGCTCGTATGTGCACCTTTCAAAACCAACCTTGAGAAAGTATTTCTCGATTCTACTGTACCAAGCTCTTGGAGCTTGTTTTAACCCATAAAGTGCTTTCTTAAGCTTATAAACCTTTGATTCCTCCTCAGCAACCACAATTGTGGTTGCTCCACATAAACATCCTCGGCAAGCTCACCGTATAAGAAAACACTCTTCACGTCTAGCTGACAAACAGGATAGCCATGGTATGCAGCAAAAGCTAGGAAGACTCTAATTGTGTCCCACCTAGCCACAGGAGCAAAGACTTCAGTGTAGTCTATACCTTCCTTCTGAGCGTACCCTTTCACAACCAATCTTGCTTTGTATTTATCAACACTACCATTCTCCTTCAACTTTGTTTTAAACAATTCTCCATTTCTCCTCCTTCACCGCATCTTCAAAAATTAAAGGATCCTCTGCTGAAGCTAGCATTACCCATAGATCTGTTTGACTGAAACTCAGATCATAGTCTTCCAAATACAAAGGAAGTCTCCTTTGCCTCGGTTCCAAATCTGTAGCAGTCACATTTGGCTCATTCTGAACAAGGTGATCCTCCGCTTCATTTGTAGGATTATGATTACTTTCCTCCTTGCTGTCATCTGCATCTGAATCACAAACTTCATCAATACATCCTTCCCATATCAATGTTGTTGATGAAGAACTACTTTCAGGCTCACTATCCCATCCCTTCTGCTCATCAAAGCTAACATCTCGACTAACAACCACCTTTTTAGTGTTGGGATTGTACAGTCTATATGCCTTTGATTCTTGAGACGTTCCAAAAAAGAAACCTCTCCAACTCTTATCATCAAGTTTCTTCCTTTGCTGATCTGGAACATGTACAAAAGCAACACATCCAAAGACTTTAAAATGCTCGACTGAAGGTGTATTACCTGTCCAAAGTTCTTGAGGAGTTTTATCCTTGTTAGCAACTGTGGGACTTCTTCCTTTGTATCGAATTATTTATTAATAATAAAAGGCTTTTTTCTTTATTATGTTTGTTTAATAAAGTCCCTAGAATAGATAGTCCGTTTAATGTATCAAGTGTGACTTAATCATGAGATCACATTAAACATAAGGACATTATTCTTAAAGTATCCGTAGTCGAGCTTTATTGTGAAGTGGGATAACATTAAAGCATGAAGACTATTATGTTTATAGACTGATGATCACATCTCATGGATCATGGATAAAGAGTTATCAAGTCTTAAACATAGGTATGAATATTAAGAGTAATATTTATACTGGATTGACCCGCTATGAGAATACTATATAGAATTTTATGCAAAATGTCATAATTTATTCTCATGGTGATAATGGTGTATACCATCCTACGACCTGAAACCACTATGGACCCTAGATGTAGAGTCGAGTGCTTTATTGCTGATCAAACATTGTCCGTAACTGGATGACCATAAAGACAGTTGATGGGTACTCCACGACGCATGCTAAGGGACATGAGTGACCTAGATGGAATTTTCCCATCTTGCATAACAGGATAAATGTCTATGAGCCCAATATTGAACTGGACAAAGATGACACGGTTTATGCCTTGTGTTCAATATAGACATAAGGGCAAAAGGGTAATTATACACATAATTATTATCACATAAGGATTTGTCATATCACATGACATTTTTGTGTCTTGGGTAGCAGTGAGGTGTTGCTAGATACTGCTCACTGTTTATTATGTTAAATACGTGATTTAATATAATTACCAATGTCGCGAAAACCTATAGGGTCATACACAAAGGACGGATTGATGAGAGATAGAGTAATTAAGGAATACCGTAATGTACGGTGCCCTTAAGTGAATTATAGAACATCGTAAGGTACGATGTACTTAAGTAGATCACGAAATATGGTAAGGTACCACGAGCTTAAGTGATTTTGGCATATTATAAGATATGAGCCATATACACTTAAGTGGGCTTTTTAGCTTGCAGCCCACACAAGTGGTTCTATAAATAGAACCCTTGGGTAGAAGCATTGTCACTCTTGCAATTTCGTTTCTCTCTCTCTCTCACTCAAAGCCTTCATTCGTAGCAGCTAGCACTGAGATTGAAGGAACCCGTTCGTGTGGACTGGGTAGAGGCATTGTCATCGTTCAACGTTCGTGATCGCCACAAGAGGTAACGATTCTATCACTGATCATGCCCATTCGTAAGGATCATTAAAGGAGAAAAATTTTAAATTCCGCTGCGTTTTGGATCGCCATTCTCCTTCAGTGGTATCAGAGCCACTTACGAAACCATGAATCTGATAACTGTTTATTTTCTGTATTAATACAATTAAAGACAGAATGAATCAAAGAATAAATGATAAATTAAATCGAGATCGATCAAGTTATATATATGATATAAGTAATCCTGATTCAAAATACGGTATATATGATATACTGTTTCTGTTTCATTCATTCAAACACTTAGTGGTTGTTTTCCTTTGAGCGATCAATGGTCGTTTGCTTCTTGATCCGACATTAGTATGGTGAAGCAATGACGTGTTGATCAATCATACTGAATCAATAATCGAGATGTGTTTGACGGTCTGAAATTGGTGCATTAGGGTTAGTGACGGCACAAGGGTTGTGTTGTCAAAGAGTTATGCGATTAGGGTTGTGACTGCACAAGAGTTGTGTTTTCTAACAGATTTTCAAACAGTGTTAACCGGTTAACGTATATGGTTAACCGGTTAACGCAAGACGGAATACTGCTTTCTAACAGATTTTCAAACAGTGTTAACCGGTTAACGTATATGGTTAACCGGTTAATGCAAGACGGAATACTGCTTTCTAACAGATTTTCAAATAGTGTTAACCGATTAACGTATTTGGTTAACCGGTTAACGCAAGATGGAATACAATTTTCTAATAGTTTTTCAACAGTGTTAACCGGTTAACGCATTTGGTTAACCGGTTAACGCAAGACAAAATACACTCGTTCGGCTAACTCTGCGTAGTGTGATCGGTCGTCGAAATTTAATTTGGTTTTAATTAATTAAAATAATTAAAATTAATAATAATAATAATAATGTGTTTATTATTGTCTTATGGTGATCGGTTATGGCCTTAGTTTTGCCTTTACTTTGTTTTGGGTTTTAAAATACGACCTGCGTGTCGTGCCTCTCTTTTAATCTCTCAATGCAACTTCTTTTCTCATCACACTCCCTCGTATGTAAAACGAGTTTCTTTATGTAATGTAATGTTATGAAGAAAGAAAAGAAGTCAGTGCCAAAGAAGGACAACCTTGAAGATCTTGCTTGGAGAAGCTTAGATCGTTATTAGGTTAGCTTAGGTTCTCTCATTGGCTTGGGAGAACAATTGCGCTAGGGGCCATAACTGTTTCATTATATATGTATGTTGATGCATGTGAATGTATGTTGATGCATGTGAGAGACGATTTATATGATAAATAAGCCGGTGAGATCAGAATAATTGCAAATTCCCTCAAATTAAATATTAAGTTTATGCTTTTCAAGTTTTAACACTCATCAAGACTAGTATCGAATAATGTAGGTTTCGCCTACGCGAGGTGCAAGTTCTATATTAGTAAGGTGCGATGGGATAATTGTAATATCCAATTGGTAAAACAATGGGTCAAACTTAACTAAACAAATTATAATAAGATTATATATGTTTCGAAGCAAGAGTTGGAAATGATCCATGTGATGGATTGGAATAAGGAGTTATTCACCCAACTAAAATATTCGAGAGTTGTATTAGATACAATTGGAAGGAGTTCCTACCTAAATAACCTAGTTTTGTGTAATCCGCCTACGCAAACTTAAAACGAAGTGAAATATGGATCTCGACCCACTAGAAAATCTTCCAATGGGATTTTCCGAATCAAATGGTGAGGGTCATTTGTTTTGAGTAAAATAGTGGGAGCATATTTAATTAAAGGCCTAATTAAATATGTTATTGATACTTATATTTTCATTAATTCTTATGTAGATTACCATGATAACAAATACCTCTAACAACATCTTGCGATCAATCCTTGACAAAGAAAAATTGTCTGGGACAAATTTTCTGGATTGGCACCGAAACCTGAGGATTATCCTCAAACATGATAAAAAGTTGTATGTCTTGGAGAAACCTGTTCCTGAAGAGGAACCTCCTAGTTCTGCACCTAAGGCAGAAAGAGATGCTTATAAGAAGCACGTCGATGATGCAAATGAAACTGCTTGTCTCATGCTAGCTACCATGAACTCAGAATTGCAAAAGCAACATAAGAACATGGCAGCGTTCGATATGATCGAACACCTGAAGATGCTCTATCAAGAGCAAGCAAGGCATGAAAGGTTTGAAGTTTCAAAAGCCCTTTTTCAAGGCAAGTTAGCTGAGGGAGCCCCTGGAGGTCCCCATGTACTCAAGATGATTGGGTATGTGGAAAACCTTGAGAGATTGGGTTTTCCCCTCGGAAAGGAACTTGCGACTGATTTGATCTTGCAATCGTTGCCAGATAGATTCAGTCAATTTGTCCTAAATTTCAATATGAATGATATGGACAAATCTCTTCCTGAACTGCTCGCCATGTTAAGAACTGCTGAGCAGAATCTGAAGTCAAAAGGGAAGTCCATTCTGATGATCGGAAATGGAAAGAGACAGAACAAAAGGTCCACCAAGCAGGGTGATAAAGGGAAAGGCAAGGAAGTTGCCAAACCCAAACCCACCGTTTCTGGTTTAAAGCCTAGTGGAGGCATAGCAAAAGAAGGCACCTGCTTCCATTGCGGTAAGAGCGGACACTGGAAGAGAAACTGCCTAAAGTACCTGGAAGATAAGAAGAATGGAGTAGAGACTTCAACTTCAGGTATTTTTGTTATTGAAATTAATTTATCTACTTCTGCATCATGGGTATTAGATACTGGATGCGGTTCTCACATTTGTACCAATGTGCAGGGACTAAAAAGGAGTAGAGATTTGGCAAAAGGTGAAGTCGACCTACGAGTTGGCAATGGAGCAAAGGTTGCTGCTTTAGCCGTAGGAACTTATGTATTGACTTTACCTAGTAGTTTAATAATTCAGTTAGAGAGCTGTTATTATGTACCTGCAATTAGCAGAAATATTATTTCCGTTTCTTGTTTGGACAAGTTTGGTTTTTCGTTTATAATAAAGAACAATTGTTGCTCAATTTATTTGAATGATATATTTTATGCTACTGCACAAATGAACAATGGACTATATGTCCTTGATCTTGAAATGCCTATTTATAACATTAATACTAAAAGGATGAAACCTAATGAGTTAAATCCAACTTACCTTTGGCATTGTCGATTAGGCCACATAAATGAGAAACGCATTTCCAAACTCCATAAAGATGGACTCTTGGACTCTTTTGATTATGAATCATATGAGACATGCAGATCTTGTTTAATTGGAAAGATGACAAAGTCTCCATTCACAGGAAAAGGTTTAAGAGCTAATGATCTTTTGGCCCTCATACATACTGATGTATGTGGACCACTGAACATACCAGCCAGAGGAGGTTTTCAGTACTTCATCACATTTACTGATGATTTCAGTAGCTATGGTTATGTGTATTTAATGAAACACAAATCAGAGTCCTTTGAAAAGTTCAAGGAATTCAAGAATGAAGTACAAAACCAACTAGGTAAGAATATTAAAGCTCTTCGACCAGATCGAGGTGGTGAGTATTTAAGCCTAGAGTTTGATGACCATCTAAAAGAGTGTGGGATCCTATCCAACTTACTCCTCCTGGAACACCCCAATGGAATGGTGTATCTGAGAGAAGAAATCGAACCCTGTTAGACATGGTCCGATCCATTATGAGTCACGCCGATCTTCCAAACTCCTTTTGGGGACATGCACTATTGACAGCAGCTTACACACTTAACCGTGTCCCATCCAAAAAGGTTGAGAAGACACCATATGAGATATGGAGTGGTAAGAAACCACATATGTCTTACATGAAGATTTGGGGTTGCGAAGTTTATGTGAAACGACAAATTTCAACTAAGCTTGAGCCCAAATCTGACAAATGCTTATTTGTGGGGTATCCTAAAGAAACAAGAGGGTATTACTTCTACAATCCTTCTGAGGGCAAAGTGTTTGTCGCTCGAACTGGAGTTTTCCTAGAAAAGGATTTTATTTCCAAAGGAATCAGTGGGAGGAAAGTAGAGCTTGAAGAAATTCAAGAATCACAAAGCATCAATACACCTATGGAGGAATTAGAGCAGGAAACACAAATAGTTATGGAATAGCAACCTGCTCAAGTAGAACAAGACCAGCGTAGGTCAAGCAGAATACGTCACCTACCTGAGAGATATGGATATCTCATAACAGATCAAGGTGATGTATTACTCATGGATCAAGATGAGCTTGTGACCTACCAAGAGGCCATAACTGGTCCCGAGTCTGAGAAGTGGCTAGAAGCCATGAAATCTGAAATGGACTCCATGTACACAAACCAAGTTTGGACCTTGGTAGAGCCTCCTGTAGGAGTTAACCCTATAGGATGCAAGTGGGTCTTCAAAAAGAAGACTGACATGGGTGGTAAGGTACATACCTATAAGGCAAGACTGGTTGCAAAAGGATATAAACAAATTCATGGGGTTGACTATGATGAAACCTTTTCACCAGTTGCAATGCTTAAATCTGTTCGGATTTTACTTGCTATCGCTGCATATCATGATTATGAAATATGGCAGATGGATGTCAAAATTGCTTTCCTTAATGGGAATCTTCTTGAGGATGTGTACATGACACAACCTGAAGGATTTGACATACCAGAAGAAGCCCAAAAGATATGTAAGTTGCAAAGGTCAATCTATGGATTAAGCAAGCTTCCAGAAGCTGGAATCTTCGTTTTGATGAAACAGTAAAACAATATGGATTCATCAAGAACGAAGATGAGCCTTGTGTCTACAAGAAGGTTAGTGGGAGCATGATCGTGTTCCTGGTATTATATGTAGATGACATATTACTCATTGGAAACAATGTCCCTACCCTGCAACAAGTAAAGTCTTGGTTGGGGAAATGCTTTTCTATGAAGGACCTAGGTGAAGCAGCCTATATATTAGGAATCAGAATCTATAGAGATAGATCACAAAAACTGCTTGGCCTAAGTCAGAGTACGTACATAGACAAAGTGCTGAGACGCTTTAATATGCATGATTCCAAGAAAGGATTCATACCTATGCAACATGGCTTGTGTCTATCAAAAACACAATCCCCTTCAACTAAGGAAGAAAGGGATCGCATGAATAAGATTCCATATGCATCTGCAATAGGATCTATCATGTATGCCATGTTATGTACTCGACCAGATGTCTCGTATGCTTTAAGTGCAACGAGTAGGTACCAATCTGATCTTGGTGATGCCCATTGAGTAGCTGTCAAGAATATCCTTAAGTATTTAAGAAGGACTAAGGACTCATTCTTGATATATGGAGGTCAGGAAGAGTTGGCTGTAATTGGATACACCGATGCCAGCTTCCAGACAAATAAGGATGACTTTAGATCACAATCTGGTTATGTGTTTTGCTTGAACGGTGGCGCTGTGAGCTGGAAAATTTCAAAGCAAGATATAGTTGTTGATTCTACAACCGAGGCCGAGTACATTGCTGCCTCAAGTGCAGCAAAGGAAGTTGTTTGGATCAAAAAGTTCATTAGTGAACTTGGCATAGTTCCTAGCATTGTGGATCCCATTGGTCTCTATTGTGATAACAATGGTGCTATCGCACAAGCTAAGGAGCCTAGATCTCACCAACGATCCAAACACATACTTAGGCGTTATCACCTCATTCGAGAGATAATAGATAGAGGAGATGTGAAAATATGCTGAGTACCCACACTTGACAATATTGCTGACCCACTGACAAAGCCTCTTGCGCAGCAGAAGCATGATGGCCATACTAGATCTATGGGCATTAGGGTTATGCCTGATTGGCTCTAGTGCTAGTGGGAGATTGTTGGTGTAAGCCCTAGAGGCCAATACTTTTGGTACTTGTATCGAATTATTTATTAATAATAAAAGGCTTTTTTCTTTATTATGTTTGTTTAATAAAGTCCCTAGAATAGATAGTCCGTTTAATGTATCAAGTGTGACTTAATCATGAGATCACATTAAACATAAGGACATTATTCTTAAAGTATCCGTAGTCGAGCTTTATTGTGAAGTGGGATAACATTAAAGCATGAAGACTATTATGTTTATAGACTGATGATCACATCTCATGGATCATGGATAAAGAGTTATCAAGTCTTAAACATAGGTATGAATATTAAGAGTAATATTTATACTGGATTGACCCGCTATGAGAATACTATATAGAATGTTATGCAAAGTGTCATAAGTTATTCTCATGGTGATAATGTTGTATACCACCCTTCGACCTGAAACCACTATGGACCCTAGATGTAGAGTCGAGTGCTTTATTGTTGATCAAACATTGTCCGTAACTGGATGACCATAAAGACAGTTGATGGGTACTCCATGACGCATGCTAAGGGACATGAGTGACCTAGATGGAATTTGCCCATCGTGCGTAACAGGATAAATGTTTATGGGCCCAATCTTGAACTGGACAAGGATGACACGGTCTATTACTTGTGTTCAATATAGACATAAGGGCAAAAGGGTAATTATACACATAATTATTATCATAGAAGGATTTGTCAGATCACATGACATTTTCGTGTCTTGGGTAGCAGTGATGTGTTGCTAGATACCGCTCACTATTTATTATGTTAAATACGTGATTTAATATAATTACCAATGCCGCGAAAACCTATAGGGTCACACACAAAGGACGGATTGATCAAAGATAGAGTAATTAAGGAATACCGTAATGTACGGTGCCCTTAAGTGAATTATAGAACATCGTAAGGTACGGTGTACTTAAGTAGAATACGAAATATGGTAAGGTACCACGAGCTTAAGTGATTTTGGCATATTATAAGATATGGGCCATATACACTTAAGTGGGCTTTTTAGCTTGCAGCCCACACAAGTGGTTCTATAAATAGAACCCTTGGGTAGAAGCATTGTCACTCTTGCAATTTCGTTTCTCTCTCTCTCTCACTCAAAGCCTTCATTCGTAGCAGCTAGCACTGAGATTGAAGGAATCCGTTCGTGTGGACTGAGTAGAGGCGTTGTCATCGTTCAACGTTCGTGATCGCCACAAGAGGTAACGATTCTATCACTGATCATGCCCATTCGTAAGGATCATTAAAGGAGAAAATTTTTAAATTCCGATGCGTTTTGGATCGCCATTCTCCTTCAGAAAGTAGTAGGTACCTTGGTATCTTTCATCATGCATCTGACCATATTCATAATGGTCTTATTCTTTCTTTCTGCTACTCCATTCTGTTGTGGAGTGAGAGTTGTAGTGAGCTGCCTTCTGATTCCTTCTTTAGCACACATGTCTTGGAACTCTATAAGAGTAAACTCTCCTCCTCTATCTGTTCTAAGACATGTAATGGCAGACCCTGATTCCTTCTCAATTTGAGCCTTGAATTTCTTGAAAACATCAAATGTTTCTGATTTTTCTTTCAAGAAAAAAACCCATAGCTTTCGACTAAAATCATCAATCACTGTAAGAACGTACCTCTTCCCGCTGCTTGATTGAGGAGTGATAGGACCACATAGATCTGCATGAAGCAACTGCAACCTCTGGGTGGATTTCCACTTGCTTTGCTTTGGAAAAGCCTTTCTCTGCTGCTTCCCTACCATACAAGTTGAGCAAATTTCAGAATTTCCGGTTAGCTTGGGCAGACCTGTAACCAGCTTCTTCTTCTCTAACTTCATTAAATTTTGATAGCTTAAGTGTCCAAATCTACGATGCCATAGAGTCAACAAATCTTCCTTGTCACCTGTAATTTGCAAACATTGATCTAAGCTGCTTTTCTCACTTTTCTTTGGCATAGTGTGAAGCACAAACATTCTGTTTGTCTTCATTTTGATTTGCAGTAAAATTCCTTTCTCCTCATGAAAGACTTTGCATACATTGTTCTTGATAAGAAAGGTGAGTCCTTTCTCCTGCATTTCGCCAACACTAAGCAAATTTGTTGTCAAACCGGGTACATAGAAAACATCCTGAACCACAAGTACCTTTTGTTCTGTTACCAGCCTTACACTGCCTTTGCCTACAACTTCAAGTTTGTCGCCATTTCCCAACTTGACAGATCGCCTGAATTTCTCATCAAGAGTGACAAACCATTCCTTGGTTCCACTCATGTGATTGCTGCACCCAGAATCTAGACACCACCAGCTCTACTGACTCTCAAAGCTTTGATCTCCATAAGCCATTAAGCTCACTTCTTCATTCCTTCTTTGCACTTCTTCAATAGTCGTCATAAGGAGCACTTCCTCTGTCATATCATCATGATGATATCCTGCATTGGAATAATTTGCTTGAGCATTCCAATCAGGACATTCATTTTTGAAGTGTCCGAGTTTGTGGCAATGGAAACACTCCACTGTATCACGATTCCAGGGCCTTGCTCCTCTACCTCTTCCTCTGCCCCGAAAATTTCCTCTACCATTGCCTCTTCCACCTCTACCACCATAGTCATAAGTAGCTTTTAAAGCCTGATCATCTTCACCACTCTTCCTGTTGAATTTCTGTTCATGTACCAACAATGAACTCTGAAGTGCATCAACTGTTAGGGTGTCAATATCTTTTGATTCTTCTATAGAGCAGACAATATAATTGAATCTCTCTGTTAGGGTGCGAAGAATCTTCTCAAGCACCTTCACATCATCCATTGTTTCACCACAATTCCTCATAGCATTTGCCACCACCATGACTCTTACAAAATAGTCATTCACTGACTCACCATCTTTCATTTCCAACACTTTAAAATCTCTCCTAAGAGTTTGCAGTTGTGCTCTCTTGACTCTTGCATTGCCTCGATATTTGTTCTTCATAGAATCCCACAATTCTTTGGCAATACTCTTCTTGGTGATCGTCTTCAGAATAGTCTTGTCGATTGAATTATAAAGATAATTCTTTGCTTTGAAGTCCTTCAGCCTCATATCCTCCAGCGCCTTTGTTTCAGTCGGAGTAAGCGTATCTCCCTGCGCCGACTCAGTGAAACCATCGGTGATAACTCCCCAGAACTCTTTAGATTTGAGCAAGTTCTCCATCAACAAGCTATAGTGATCGTAATCACCGTCGAACTTAGGTAGGCATACCTGTGCAAAATGACTATTCTCAGTCATGATGAAAATCCTCTCAATCACTCTTTTTTTTTTAGGTTACAGTTTGTTCCTCGCTCTGATACCACAATGTGTAATATCTTGAAACAAACTGACATTTTTTATTGAATTTCAATGACAGAATAAATAGCCACAGGCTAAACAACCATCCCACAATTTTAGGCTGATTCTAACTGACCACTAGCCCACTCCTAAAGGTGCTGCAAGCATAAACGAACAGACTTTGACTAATTCTAATTTAAAGGGAAATAATAGACTATATTAATTAATTAATAACCTAATGCATAATAAGTTGCAGCTGGAAATATTCTAAATATATATATATATATATATATATATATATATATATATATATATATATATATATATATATATATATATATATATATATATATATATATATATATATATATATATATATATATATATATATATATATATATATATATATATATATATATATATATATATATATATATATATATATATATATATATATATATATATATATATATATATATATATATATATATATATATATATATATATATATATATATATATATATATATATATATATATATATATATATATGAATTATGTTACCCATTTTTAATAATACAAAGTACGTTTTATAATAATTTTTAGTTTTTTTAGTTTGTTTCTTTTACTTGTACTTGTATTTCTTTAGATTTAGATTATTCCAATAGTCATCACTTATATTTAATTAATCAATTTCTATAATTAAAAAAGTAAACCCGTTAATTTAGAATACAAAAGATTTAACTCGATTTTATATTCTTCATCGAATTGATTTGTTGATAAAAGTATACTTCCTTGTCAACCGTATGTGTCTAACTAATTTGGATTTATAGCTGACCAATGTTTACCGTCATCGTAAAGTCTAATATTCAGGTAAGAAACAAAATTAAATTCTAGCAAATTCAATAATCATCTTTCATAAAACAACTTAATTAAGGGTTATATGCCCGTGGTACAGACCATTACAACGCTACAAAAAAAAATCAAACATACATAGAATAATTCCTTACACAAGGTAGCTCAGTATTTTACTAAATTCTCAGCAATGCCAAAACCCATTTCACAAAAAGATAAATATAAAATACTAAAATTACCCAAATAATTAACTCACAATACAAAAAATGATCTTGACCAAGAACAACTTATCAGGTGCAAACCTCACGAGCAACACCGAGTCTTGAGTTGGGCACATCAAATAGCACACGGTGGTTCTGCTGTTGCATATTGGCTATCACATTCAACACCGAGTTCACATTATCCGGCGCCGCCGCCATGGCCAAACATGTCGTGCTACCGACGGTGCTGTGTATGAGGGTGTTGTCGGGTGGTAGTGTTACATTCAAACCAGAGAACATGAATGTTATATTTGGTGCAACTATTGGTACATTGTAGCATGTGTCAAACCCTCCTAGGGTTGTCACGGTGAGCTTTGGACCAACTCGTCGGCGGAACTCATTTCTTACGGCGGTGTAAACCGGTTCTACTAGTCGAGTGAATACCGTACCTAGCATATCGATGGTAACATAGTGAGAATATGTTATAAACTCAATCTTAGATAGAGAAATTGATTTTTATATAATATATCAGATACATTAATTATTTAATAATTTTAAAAATATATTTTTTTTATATTAAAGATCTGATAGAATATATATCGAAACATAAATAAAATGTAATGTGTTAAATGAGACATTACCTGAGTCAAATATGGTACCTGCTCCGGTGGTAGGGTCGAAGGCCAATGCCGCTGGAGGGATATCGACAATTCTCCGACCGACTTTAATAGCAACCAAATTAACATAATAGAGTGATGATCGTCTAGGGTTTCTGAGAAGTGGTGTAAACCTAATCCTCTTAGGCTGGGACAAAGGCCCGAGTCTCAACGACCCACTAAAGTTAGCCGATTTAAAGCTAGGCAAACAATAAGAGAACGTGGATCGATAGAGATTTTGTGATTGGGCCAAGAGAGACAATGGGCCTCGGCCCAAGCCCAATAAACCCTGTGGTGGTGCTGAACTCCCTGTTGTTTTTTGAACACAGCCAAAAGTATAGTTTGGAATTGGGTCAGTAGCTAGGGTAAGTGTGTCTTGGACCACACTAGCTGCTATGGAGGAACTTCCATAGGTGAAATTGAATGCACACGCGCTTCCGCCGCAAGTGGGGTTGGGTACCTGAAATTAAAAGATTCACATGCTTGTTGAGATTTGAGAACCGTTTATCTTTTGTCCAAAAATAGAAAAATAGAAAAATAGTAAATTGCTTTTGTTTATTTTTATGGAAATCTCGTGATCTTTTTTTTACCTTTAGGAAAGGTAAATATAGTGACCATAGAATAAAATTTAACTCTTTATTGATAATTCAAGTTCACGCGCAATAAATCGAGCCTGAAATCTCTATTATCTAAAAATTATTAAAATGGTATATCCATTTAGACCCGTCGCAAAAAAAATAATGTAGATTGAGAGTTTAAGAAACTCTGATCCTCTCTATAGACAAAAGAGACATATTTAACGAGTCATATCTATTTTGTCATGTCTATCTTATTTACATTCGTTTCGTATAATTTACACAAAAATAGGGTAGGATGAGTCGGGTTAAAAGTGCGAACCTAATGTTTTGTCATGTGTAACTAAATTTTTTAAGAAAGATAGAGAAAATGTTATAATAACCTGTTTGCATTGAGTAGAACCACATCCAACATTCTTAAACGTGGTAGACTTGGCAGGAGCAAAAGGTTTTGAAGTTGAGCAACCAACACAACCGGTACAAGGAATCCAAGCAGCATCATTACTAGTATCCAAAGCCAAAAGCAAAGTTTGAGGTGGAGTACCAATCTTAGCTTTCACAATATATGTCGGACTTTGAATGATCTGTCTCCCAGATGCAATTGGAATAACCGATCTCCCAGCTACTAAGCTAGACAAGTATTGCATCCTTGTTTGGTCCTTAGCTTGGAGCTGTAACACACTCTCTTCCCATGACATTGGTTTTGAGGGTTTGAACGGAGAACATTGGCTAAAGATATGGAATACTTTGAGGGTTGAGCCATGATCTTGGATGTCACATTTTGAGGTTTGTGTTTGTCCTTGGACTTGGGAGATGAGGAGACAGAGAAATAGAGGGGTTAGTGAAAATGGGATTTTCATGTTTGTGATAATGGTGCCTTGTGATGGGAGTGAGTGGTGGTATATATAAGTGAAAAAAGTTACCTTATGGGAATTTTTATTTGTTTTTTGGGTTTGAAGTTTATTTATTTATTTATTTATTGGGATATGGGGGTACTCAAGAGGTTACTAATATAGTGGGGTGACAAAATGAAGTGGGTGCATGATAACATGCTATGCTCCATTTGGTTTTGGAGATTCTAGACCTACTTTTTTTTTTTTTTTTGGAAATTTTTACTTTTAAATAATGTTTCTAAAAATAGATTAATTAGGTCGGTTCAATAAGTTAATTGATTGATTTATTTGATTTTTATTATATTGTTTTGTGAAATTGACATCTTAGATTTGATTCATTATTGTTGTATAGAAGTTGTTGATAAAAGATGGCTTTAAAAAAATATATATCATGCATTTTTCTACTAGAGATTCAATTTAAAAAATTAAAATAATACCTCCAAATTATTTGGGACGAATTAAAATAGTCTATCATATTATAACCTAAAATATTTATTTATATGATTATTTCATAATGATTAACTTTAAAAAAAACTTAATATCTGTGTTTAAGAGAAAGAGGAAAAAATAATATATGATGTGATTGAAAAATAAAAGAGATAAAAAAGATTAAATGAAGTGGAAAGTGAGGTGTAAAGGAGATGTGTATAAATTTGTGCTATCATTTTTGTGTGACAAAAAGTTATCTTAAATAGG
The DNA here is from genome assembly GCF_024323335.1 of Lathyrus oleraceus. Lineage (NCBI taxonomy): Eukaryota > Viridiplantae > Streptophyta > Magnoliopsida > Fabales > Fabaceae > Lathyrus > Lathyrus oleraceus. The sequence continues at coordinate 403,439,664 of NC_066582.1, forward strand.
AAGGTACAATTATGTAATATTCATTGTTTCCTACATCTATTTTTGGGTTAAAATGATTATAATATATTGCTTGAATTTGAACTAAAGATAAAATAAAAGCAAAGCATGAATAGTTGAACACATGCCTCACTCAAACACAATGATATAGGGGCTCACATTGGATATTTCTGTCTGTAATCAACTCAATTATGCTAAATAATAGATTAAGTATTTCCATTTTTGAGGATGCAAAAAGAGAGACATTAATTCATAAAAATAGATAAATTAATGTTATGGGTTAAAGTATCGTTATGCCCTAGTGGAATGGTTATGATGAAGTGCATAAGTAAACAATAATACTCAAGTGTGAGATTGTGAAACTTCCATCATGTATCATGTTTTCTTTCCATTAATAGTATAGTGCCTTTAATATTAGCATGTTGCTTTATAGCTTCATCATTTGTTTCTCATCGTGTTGTAACTTTTATTAGTGTGATGAAACCGAGGATTTTGTAAATGATTTAGCTAAGATTGTTGATCTAATATTGAGAATTATGGTAATAAATTGATATGATATAGAGGAAATTACTTTAGGTAAATTTCATGAAATAAGTGAATTAGACAAAGCCAAACTATGCTACAAACAAGAACCGCTATTTCAGCTGAATTGCCATGTTCATTCATATTGATTTCTTGGATCTACCTTCTCTTAGGAAAGAATCACATGCATTTTGTACCTTTCACATGTTCATAAGGTAGGATGGATAATGATCTGAATCAATTTGAAAATGATTTAGAATTCGGTTTGATAATTAAATCGTTGAATTAGATTCGCGAATCAAATGAGCTGAATATGAGTAAAAAATTAAATTTATTAATTAAATGAACTGAACTTGAACTATATATAGTTCGATTCTTTAGATTTATGAGTCAATTCGATTATATATGAAAATAATTATATTGTCTTTAAGAGTATGTTTAAATATTTACTTCAAATCATAATCATATATTGTCCCTTCCATACTAGTTATGGCAGTAAATGAACCTAACGAGTTGAACTGAATTTTGCGTGAACTTATAACGAGTCGAGTTTGAGCTTTAAAAAAAATTATGTCGAACTCGAACCGAGATTTGAGCTGAATCGATTCTTAACGAATCGAGTCGAGCTGAGGCAAGTTCGACTTGACTCGACTCATTTCCAACCCTAGTCATAAGAGTAGAATGAGAAATCATTATTATTTAGTATCCAATTTTAGCACCAACTAATCTTGTAAGATTGTAATTCATTTAGATTCATTTAGGTGTAATTTAGCTTGCATTTGAATTTCATTTAACTTGTTTATAAGCTAAAGTTTGGTTTAAGTTTGTTAAGAGAATTAGAATTAAGTGTAACAGAATTTCAATTCAAAAGTTAGTTACAATTTTTCTCTCTTTTCTCTTTTTCATCTTCATCATATGCATCTTCTTCCTCTTGTGCATCAACAATTAATATCTAGAGCTCCAGTTCAAATCCACAGGAAACTCAAAGGGAAACACGAGTGCACGTGAGGTGTGTGTGATTGATTTCACTTCTTGAATTCACGTTGAATATACGATCAAAATCGTAACAGACTCACATTTCTTGATTCCGCGGGATCGGGAAACACGACTCTTTGGTGAGATCTGAGTGAATTCTTGCACAAGATCGAAAATGAATGGTGGAAACAGTAGCTTGAACACGAAGCTTCCAGTATTTGATGGAAAAGAATTAGAATCGATGGATGGTTCATATGTGTGTGTTGTTTGACGCTCAAGATGTTCTTGATCTCGTCAATAACGGTTTTGCAGTGGTTGCAATAGATGCAACTGAAACACAAAGAAACGTGTATAAAGAGTTGAGGAAGAAAGATCACAAAGCTCTGTTCTACATTTATCAGTGTGTGAATGTGAATGTGTTTGAGAAGATCGTTTATTTGACGACGATGAAGGTTGCGTGAGACATAGTGGTATGTTGTTATGGAGGTGATGCATCAATGAAGAAGGTGAAACTTCAATCTCTGCGTAAGCAGTATGAGAATCTCAACATGAATAACAATGAGAAGATACCATATTACATACCCATAGTGATTCTAATCACAAATGAGATGAAATTTTATGGAGAGACTCTTTCTGAACAAGTAATCATTGAAAAGGTATTGAGATCACTTACCCCTTAGTTTGATTACAATGTTTTATTCAGACTTATGATATGTTTTTCTTTTATCTTCCGTTGTGAAGTATTCAGTTGCATGTTTATGAAGTTTGGGGTTTAGGGTGTCACATAGTGGTATCAGAGCAGGTCGGTCCATCCAAGTAGGTTTTGTTGATTATGTTATTTCCTAGTGTGCGACGAGTGTTTGGACATTGTCGATACAATGTTTCTTCTAACATTTGTTTGTTGATATACAAATGAATGACTGGGAGAAATGATCGTGCTATTGCTGAGTCTCTATAAGCTATGGCTCAGGTGACGAGGCAGGCATAACAGGTTTTACAGGCTCAACAGAACAATCAGGCTAAAGGTGGTGAGGGTCGTGGGCTGAGTAGATTCCAGAGGAATAATCCTCTAATCTCTAAAAGAAGGTATGATCTGAAAGGTGCGCATACTTAGTTGTAGGAAATTGGGAAGATATTCAAGGTTATGGCTTGTACTAATGCTCAACAGGTTCTTTATGGGACTCATATGTTAACCGAGGAAGTAGAGTACTGGTGGAATAATGCACAACAAAGGTTTCAGGCTGCAGGTATTTATGTGACTTAGGTTGTATTCAGAGCTGCATTTCTAGAGAAATACATTCCTGTAGATGTTTGAAACAAAAAGAAGATTGAGTTTCTGAATCTAAGACAGGAGAATATGTCGGTCGCTGACTATGCTTCCAAATTTGAAGAGTTGATCAGATTCTGCCCATATTACAATGGATTTCATGCTAAAGAATCCAAATGCATCAAGTTTGAGAGAGGACTTCACCCAAAGATTAAGCAGTTTATCGGATATCAGGAGATCCGGCAATTTCCAGTACTAGTTAACAAGTGTCATATGTAGGATGAGGACAACCGTGCAAGATCTTCCTATTACAAAAAAGTTGTTGATAAGAAGAATGGTAACTAGACTCGTAGAAAACCTTATGTTGTTCCAGATGGTAAGGGTAAACAGAAATTTTAGTAGAAGAATAATAATGGGAAGAGTCAAAGTGGGGGAGGTGCTGCTAATCTGATCAAGTGCTTCAAATATGGTGTACTTGGTCATCGTGTGTTAGAGTGTACTGCGATGACATGTTACAAATGTGGAGTTTGTAGCCTAGAATGAATATTTGTATGCTATTGTTTTTTTTCATGAGTCTTGATACTATCTACTGCAAATTTTACAAAGTCTTTTTCATATGTGTAGCAGTTTGTTTGAGGACAAGCAAAGGTTTAAGTATGAGGGAGTTTGATAACACTAAAATACATAGTTCATTTTGACTCGATTTGCATACATTTTAGTGTCATTGTACCATATTTTGTAGTGTTATGTTGGTTGTTTGGGTATGTTTAAGGTACTTTACAGGTGAAGTTGATGCACGTAGAAACCGAACGAAAATGACGCAAAACGGAGAAAATAAGGCAAAAATACACAGATGGAAACCTCCATCGCGCCTACCACGGTACTAGCCATGGGGTCCACCAGAGAGAGAAAAGGAGCAAAGAGATGGAGTCAAAGGCCCATGGTGCTTACCACATGGGTCGTGGCGCCCTCCATGCATTGCCAGCTAACCACGCTCTTCAAATTTCACTTGTGGCAACCGCAACAGTGCATGGAGCCCGCCATGCACTTCGTGTCCTGAAAAATAGCAATAGAAAATGGCCCACCCTTCCTTCATTCCACCATATTTTTATCCCACGACTTCCACATGTTTTGACCTTACATTTTGCATCTATAATACTATAAATAGGTAGTTTTATTAGATTTTTGGAATCCAAATATCCCAGTTGTATCAGAGTATTGTGCAAGTTTAGAGTTTTTAGTTTTAAACTGAAATTCATCATTGTAAAGTAATAGCTTTCTCACATTGAGGAACTACTACACCTTAGTGTTTTTGGGCTTTGTTGTATGATTAGATCAAACAATCTTGCCGTCATTTGAAATTTAATTTAATTTATTTCCAGATTTACATCTCAGGTTCATTTAAATTACAATTGTTTAACCTTTCAGCTTTTATTTGAGTCTTTTACAACTCCTGCCTTATCGTTTATTTCAATTGTTATTGCTCTGCTTTATTATTTTATTTCCATTGTTATTGTTTTGAGTTCTTATTTTAATTCATCTGTAACCCTTGTTATCATTTATTTTAAAGTATTAATCATGTCTCTGTTTGAGTTGAACATTTACAATTGCATGTTTATTTTTGTAACCATGTTCGACTAAATTTATAGAGTCCGGATGTGAGGAATTGTAAGACCCTAATTTTGACCCTAAGATCCCTCATGCAATTTCATCATAAGCATTACCATTGGGATCATACCTTGGCATCCTCCTTACCCCTCTTTCATTGGGTTTGTTTTGAGAGAGATCACCAAGCACTATGTGATTGTATCATACTTGTATATCATCATTTTACTAACCAAAATACCAAAAATATGTCTTTGCATTTGCCTAACTCTTTTGTAGGTAAGGCATGATCCCATTGATTTATCAAGTTCATATCTAGGGTTTGAGACCCTCATGACAAAGAGCACAACCATGAATTGATCTAAGAATGGTTGTGAGCATCATATATGAGTTCCATTGATTACTACATGATATATTGATCAAGTTTTCTTCAAGAGTTTGGAGGTGATTTGCCTTGGAAACCCTAGTTTGACTGGGTATCTTGAGTAACTTCTCCAACAAGCTATCTTACCAATTGATCAAATTTCTCAAGGGACACTTAAAAATTCATCATCTTATGCATATATGATCTACCATGAGCCAATAAAGTCAATATAATTGAAGGTTATCAAGTTGGTTGATGGTGGTTGGCCAGATGAATTCATCTGATCAAAATTGAGTCTCCCTAGACCCTATCTCCTACAATTTTCACCATATGAAAATTATTCCAAGAGAAAAGTTACTCTAAATTACATTCCAAACAACGTTTATGTTGAGACCTAGATCTAATTTTGCTTGGAAAATCATTTTCTATGTTGAAACATTATAGGCCATTTTGTCTAAACCCTAATTTGAAAGTCAACTTCCCAAGGCTATAACTTGCTCAATTTTTATGAGATGAAATATTCTAAGTTGCACAATCAAATTTAAGATTTATACTTCAACTTTGATGTTTGTAGTGAAAGAAAATTAAACTTTTTTGAGCATGTGATATGAGGAAACATTATAGGTCATTTTTGACTTATACCATTGAACAAGTGATTTTTTGAAACTTCAAAAATGCATAACTCTATCATTCTAAATCCAAATGACATGAAATTGGTGACCATTTTGAACGTATTTGAAAGAGATACAACTTTGATAAATACACTTTTCTCATTTGAAGCTCACATAAAAAGTTAAGTAAGGTGGAATATTGAAGTATATAGCTTGACACTTCGTAAATTTTTCAACATGTTGAAATTTCCAAACTTCCACCTTAAAATTCTACATGTTCCAAGATCCAAATGAAAAAGTGTTAAACATCAAACTTGTTCCCCTTGATCCAAGTTTTCCAAAAAACCTAAGTTCATGCATTTTGGATGAAGATTGCTAGGTCTGCGCATGGCTTTAACAGGGCTGCATCATTGGAAAGAATCAAATGTACAAACTTCAGTTCACATTGCCTTGCCATTCAAGCTTCACTCAGACTTCAACATGAATCATTTTGGACCTTAATGCATTGCGTCATGGGCATGTACATGCACATGCACTCGTGCCATTCACATTGCCAATTTTGGACAGATTTTGAAGTGTGCAAATATCATTCCCTTTGGCTATAAATAGAAGGCTTATGAGCTCATTTGAATCACACCTTGCGCGCTAGCTTTACCCCTAATTCAAACCCTCTCATTCTAAAGGAAGACCTGAGAAATTTCAATTTGAAATTTGAGTTTGAATCTCAACTGTTGGAGATTCAAGAACTCCAGGATCCACAACCTTGCAACCTCTCCAATCACTACCTGCTAGCTTCTCAAGTGTGATCAGATCGTGTTTCAAGCAAGCAACATAACATAACATTGAAGGTAATTTTCAGAAAACTTCATCTCTTTGATTCTCACTCAATTCTACTCAATTCTCTTGGATCTTTGGTTGTCTGAAGTCCTACCAATGTAGGCAAGAAGATTGAGTTGCTTAGAGGTCAAATTGAAGCAACTCAGTAGACACACCTCAAAATTCAACTCCTCATATCTCTTTATATATTTGGAGTTAGTTGAAATTGAGGTCAGATTCGTGCTCTACGCCATTTTTTCTTTCAGATCATGTCCTCTTTTTTTTATTTTGGTTATGGTTGAGGGTGGACCAGTCCGGTGAGGTCCACCGGAGAAGAAGACCGGAGTTACAGCTCCGGCGGTGCGTTGGCATATCTCCCAGCCATAAGATTCATCCAATTTTTTTTAATCATGAGCGCTCATTGTGATTACCACCCCTGCAGCGCGCTGACTCGTGTGTTTGGTGGAAGGCGCGTTTCAGGCCACTTGATATGCCACCTCAATTAATGAGGGAGATCAAGTGACTCACGTTTTTTAATATTTTCTGATTTTCTTTTATTCCTTTTATTTTCATTAATTCATATTAATTTTAATATTGATCCAAAAAATATGAGAATTTCACCAAAAATTTTAAAATAATTTCCTCTTTCATATTTTGAATTAAAATTATTTTTTGGATCATTAATAATATATTTTATGATTTAATTGATTTTATGTTTGTTTTTAATTGTTTAAAAATACTTTTAAGTCTTTAAAAATTCTGAAATTTTTTCTCCAAGGTCCTTTGACCTTGCTTGACCTATGATAAATCTCATGGCCATTTCTTTGGTGTTTTGATGAGGTTTTAGGAATTTGACAAATCATATTTAATTTAAATGTATTATTTTAGTCTTTTTAATTTGAATAAATGTCAATTAATTATGTTGACCAATTGTGATGACTTATTTGAGTTTGACTCTTGTTGTTGGGCCTTGGTCAAGGTTGATTTGACTTTGTCAAGTTAATATCATTGAATTTATTTTTAAATATAATATTTAGTATATATTCATTATTAATATTAAATTCTAAAAAAATAAAGAAAAAATATTTTTAAAGGAGCCGCCTTTCAATGAGCGAGTGCTCTATTTTGTTTAATGAGATTGGTCATTCATTTATCGGGAGCTCTAGGAGACCAAAAAAAACTGTTAAGAAATGTGGTATTTTAGAATATATTGTTGAAATGGATGATATATAGAGTAATATTTTCTTAAAAAATGGCATAATAGTAAAAAAAAATTTAACTTAACTCAAACTATTTATCTATGATTTTATTGATGTTAGAAAAATTAATTTAAATCAAATAGTGAGGATAGAATCGTGAATAAAATCAATTTTCTTAAAAGTATTTCAAGCACTCTCAAATATCTTAGAGTTGGAACGCAAGAATACCTAGGATAATTCAGCCTATAATCCAGTTTGCATAAGACTAATGAAAAATTGAATGTAGAGAAGAGTGTCTTGAATTTTAGTGAAGAGGATGTACATTTTTGTTATATTTTTCTGAATTCAGAATGAAGTATTTTTATGCCATATTGGTGTTGTTTCACAAGGTTGAGACCCTTGGTGAAATAACTTCCTTTTACCAAAACTTACGTACTTTTTATCAGAAGTTACATACTTTTTACCAAAAGTTACATACTTTTACCAAACTTCAAGAGTTACATACTTTCATTATGCAACACTTCACAAAGTGTTGTCTATTTTTGAATTCAAACCTACTGCAACACTTCACAAGTGTTGCCTATTTTTAAATTCAAAAATCAACCTTCACTTGCATATTTTCTTGTCATTTTGGAACACACTCAAGATTATTAATTGTTAATAATTTACAACAATTTCCCACTTGTTCCAATAATGACAAGAACAATTTCAAAAAAATAAAAACAAAGAATGTTAATACAGTTAAATATATTTCGATTTGAACTTAACCTCAGTAAGGATTAAGCAAAGTTTAATCAAAATGTTAGGTAGCTATGCTTTGAACCGTTACCTTGTGATTATATCAACGATACCTTACACACATTGTTTAATGGTTCTTCACCTTCATCTCTCGTCTAACACTATTTATGGCTATGTGTTTTTCCTATTTTCGTGAACTTTTCATGAGAGAAACTCCAATTCTCACTTTGAGATGTCACCATCTTGAAATTCATATAGGTGAAGTTCATTTTGCATCTATATCTTAAGATACATATCCTCGATATATAACTATATTAAGAGTTTGAAAAAACTCAACCCTCAATATGCAATAGTCAACATTGTCACAGAATGTTGCACACACATCCAAATCAACGATTTATTGTTGCCCATTGAATCTTAGGTTAAAGTTTGTTAACTTCACATTGTGTTGCTACTATTGTCGGAACCCTTATTCAAGAAGTTCCAATCACATACCTCTCAAGATAGTCTTTACTAAGTCTCTGTCTAGTGTATTAGTAAATAGATCATCTAAATTATAGTTTGTTTATATATATGTCAGTGAAATGATCTCATCCTTAATCAATTTTATCACGAAAGGATGTCTAAGATTTAGGTGCCTAGACTTTCCATTGTATACTTCACTGAATTCTCTAGCTAGGATGACTTGACAATCACAATGTATCAACACTTTCGAAACATTTTCCTTAGCTAATGGAATCTCCAACAGAATGTCCCTAAACCATTCTGCATCTTGTCTAGCGGACGCAAAAGCCATAAACTTTGATTCCATGGTCGAGAGAGTAATGCATGTTTGTTTCTTACTCTTCCAAGAAATTTCACCTCCAAATTTATGTAAATATCCATCAAGTTGTAGATTTATAATCTACAACACTCGATATCCAACTCACATCAGTATATACTTCTAGTATGGTAGGAAACCTACCGTAATGGAGATCAAAATTGTTGTTTTTCAAAAAATAACCAAAATTCTTTATGATGGCCTTCCAATGCTAATCATTTGGATTTCTAGTAAATATACTCATTTTACTAACTGAAAACTCTATGTCAGGAACATTGCATCAAATACATTGACGACCAATTACACTTGCATATTCCAATTGAGCCACAACTCTTCCATCATTATTTTAAAGTTTGACACTATTTTAAAGTATATGGAATACGTCAGAGTAATATAAAATATTATCGATCCCACAGAGACCAATGTTAATCTATCGATTACTATCGTTACAGTATTTATCTAAGGCTAATCAAACAGGTGTATAAAGTGCACATGAATTAAAAATAGTGAAGATAAATTCAGAGAAAATGATATTGGACTGTAATTCACATCGATTAAACAATACTCCTATTGTTTCTAAATAGAATTACTTATGGGGCAATACTTTCTTCCTTGAAAAAGAGTTAATTAAAAAGGAATTGTCGCGTTAACGTAATCGGAACTGAACCTAACCTCTAATCTATACCAGTCGCTCACACTGCACCGGCCGCGTATTGCGTTAAAGTGAAAAATCCTTTTTTATATAATTACCTCTAAGGCTCAGTTGAAAAGTTCTTTTGATTGAAAACCTTTAACATAAAAGGGTTTCCGGCATATGCTCGACCAACCGGATCCTAAACCTATAAACGCGTCCGAAATTAGTTTTAAAATCACTTTCTAATAATATTAAAATCTCCTAATTAATTTAACAAAGCGCTTTCGCTGTTTTTATCAATTAAACACTAACCAAGTTTCATCTTAAATGTCAGACGACTTTCGATCTAACCCGACTTAATCACATATCGACTTTCGTAGTAACTGATCAAATTAAACACATAAAACTTGTGTTAAAATCAAAATAGCCCCTAAAGTATTCCTACAGATACAACATGCGGAGTACCGTCGGAACGACGGTCCTCACATTCCAGCACTAAGGATTTAGCTGAACATGGTTACGTTAAACAACATAGCATATAAATGATTCATGGAATATGCCATTTAGGGAAATGAAGTGCTAAGTGTGAAAATGGTTTTAAAAGTGAACAACGGGAATGATAAGTTTAAAGTATGGTTTGAAAACGAATCTTTTGCGATGATAAAATAAATCTGACAAGTAATCGTGCAAGGAAAATAAACAAGATAAAGCAGAGCAATAAAGTAAACAAATTAAAGGCAGTGCGAGGAAATAAATAATTTAAAAGCGAAGCGAGAAATAAATAATAATAATAATCAGAATTGAATTTAAAACCTGCTGCAAATCGGAGACTTGAATCTGGTACAAACTTGAAATAAATCTGACTTGAAAGTAAAATGATGGCAAGATTAACTTCTACTCTACGGTGCTCCAAACCAGATTACAACAATGGTGCAATAATCCTCTGATGTGAAGAATTATTTCTTTAACAGTGTGATTCTATGGCCTATGTTGCAACTAGACTTGGATGCATACAACTAAAGATCCAAGTCCTATTTATAGTGTAACAATGTCTTGGAAGTTACGTAGCATCTTCAAAATTCGTGTGGAGGAAATGTCTATGGTCATGGACACTTTCTACAACCTTCCTTGATTGGGCGCGAAAGGGGAGATGACACCCTCCATCTAGGCATGGCGTCCTCCATGTATACAAGGGGTGGAAGACGTGGTATTGTGACCGTTGGAACGTGGGTAAGTGCTTACATATCATGGCTACCCCCATGGCCAATGCCATGTGGAGCGCCATATGTGTATTTTCCACTGAAAACCTCTTATTCTTGCTCTTAGCGTCCTTGATGTTATGCCATAACGCAAGAAAATAAAAATAAAACTATAATAATTATATGCAATCCGAGTCAAATATACAGTGTGTTTCAGTGTTATCAAGTACTCACTTTCTTGAAATGTAAGTGTTTGAAATTATCAAGTACTTTCTCAATATAACGTGTTTGACAAAGTTCATAACCCCCACTATTTCTCTTTACTTTGACCTCTAAAAGTGTGTTAACTAGTCCAAGATCATTCATCTTGAATGTGGAGGTTAGAAACCTCTTTGTTTTTAAAGTTTCATTCATCTCGTTGCTAATGATCAATCATATAATTAACATGGAGACAAATTAATATCACAATATTCTCACACAACTTTGTGTACAAACACTTGTAACATGAATTAGATGAAAAAAGATTTTAGATAATCATGCATGATAATGCCAGAAGGTTTTTAGATGAAGTGAGATATTAAATTATGAGCAATTTAAAGTAGTTTAGTATAAATTACAATGGGAACCTTATTTATGTTCACTTGTCTCGAATATTCACTTGAATTTCTATGTTAAACCTTCTTGATCAACTTCACCATCGATGTGCATGACACTTTTGAACATTTTCTTCTTTGATAATCTTTGTCTTCATTAAATTGAACTAGATATATGATGTATTTTTTCACGATCTCCCCCTTTTTGATGATAAAAAACTCTTTGAATTTCTATTTTAATAATGATTGAAATATCTCCCCCTAAGTTTTGTGTCTTCCCCTTAATTGGTAAATCTTGCAATTATAGAGTCAAACATTTGATATAATTGTTTCAGTGTTTGTTTTAATCTATACAAGGAATTAACAAGCTTACACACCTTTTGTTCATTATCAAGAAGCATATAACTTTCTGGTTGCACCATGTAAATCTCCTCATCGAGATCTCTATTTAAGAATGTTGTTTTGACATCCATTTGATGAACTATAAGGTCATGGAAGGAAGTTAATGCAAACGAAACTCTAATTTTCGTTGTGCTAGCTTCTAGTGCATATGTGTCGAAATAATCAACACCTTCCTTTTGTCTAAAACCTTTGGTTACTAATCTATCCTTGTAGGTTTTTAGTGTATCATCACTATGATACTTCCTTCTAAATACCAACTTGCATCCAATGGATCTTGATCGTTTTGGTAGATCGATAAGTTCCTAAGTATGGTTTGACATTATTGAATCCATTTGTCTTGGATAACACCATTACAAAAGGATGAGTCTTTTGAAGTCACTACTTCCTTATAAATCTTAGGATCATCTTCCACTTGAAGAATAATAGGAATCTTACGAACATAATCCTCACTATTTTCTTCTACTAGATAAAAGAAATAAGTCGAGAATCAATTTTGTTCGCTCCTAGATCCTTAGCCTTTCAGACTCTCTTGCTTATCCTAAGTTCGAGTTGTGTTTCAAAAATCAGTGATAAACTTTTGATTTGTATTTCAACAATCTGTGAAGAACCTTCCTCACGAGGTTCTTAATTTGTGGAAATATTGAATTCCTTATTTTTCTTGATAAGGTTCTCAAATTTTCACATTTCGGGATTCAATAGTTACATTAGACTCCAAATGAGAGGTCTATGTAAGTCATGATTCATCTTTGGATGATCCTTATATGTCTTATAATAATAAGTCTCATTGAACACAAGCATGTTATTCACATAATATCTAAATCATAATTCAATTGCATAATTTTAAATTATAAACTTTAATAAATTTGATCATTTTGATGATTAACAAATTTCCGCTTTAATAAATAACTTTAAATTAATAAAATAATAATATTCTCATTTCCCTTCCATGTTCATAAATGTTTCAAAAATATAATTTATCATTTGAAACAATTCATTTAAATAATACATTATGGTACTATAACTTTTAACTCAAATAAAAACTTATATATTGAGAAAAAAATTCATTTAAACTAGAATAATCCATATATATATATATATATATATATATATATATATATATATATATATATATATATATATATATATATATATATATATATATATATATATATATATATATATATATATATATATATATATATATATATATATATATATATATATATATATATATATATATATATATATATATATATATATATATATATATATATATATATATATATATATATATATATAGTCTCATTACACTAAGTGTATATATATAATGTTCGTTTCATAACATTGTACAGTAATATAAATATAAAATTATTTTTTTTTATCAATTCTAATACATTGATACAATATACAATATACATGTTTTAGTAATAAATATCAATTATATATTAGTTACTTTCATTTATGCATACATATGTCAGAAAATAAAAGTATCATCATACATATATATAATAGAATAGATAATATATTGTTTCTGTTTTATCAACAATGCTGCATTTTCTTATATTTCGTTTATTAACATTTTTATGAAATTACAGTAAGAGATCGCATATCAAAATACAATATATATCATGCAATTGTTATTATAGAAACTTAAAAAATGTATTATCCAATTTAAATTACTATTTTAATCAATTAATTATTATTGAAAAATTATAATATTAATGTTCTAATATCAATTGTTTGTGAAAATAAAACATATCGGATTCTATGTTGAAGATTCTTGTTCTTAATTTTTGATATGGAAGTTTCGGTCGCCATTATTTAAAATATTTTTAAAATTGTTGGAAAACTTATTTAAATTTAATGATCGAGGTTAGAATCGTGAACAAAATCATTTTCTTTAAAAGTATTTCAAACACTCTCAAATCTTTTAAAGTTGGAACGCAACAATACGTGGGATAATTTAATCTATAATCGAATTTGCACAAGATTGATGAAAATTCAAATGTAGAAAAGAGTATTTGAAATTTTAGTGAAGAGAATGTATGTTTTTATTATATTTTTCTGAATCTATAATGAAGTATTTATATGTCATATTTATTTTATTTCATAAGGTTGTAATCCTTGGTGAAACAACTTTATTTTACAAAAATTTACGTATTTTTATCAGAAGTTGCATATTTTTTAAACAAAAGTGATGTACTTTTTACCAAAATTTATAATGTTTCACCCATAACAATATTCTTCAAAAATTATATATTTTTATTCTGCAACACTTTACGAAATATTGTCTATTTCCGAGTTTAAATCTACTACAGTGCTTCACAAGTATGGTCTATTTATGAATTCAAAACTACTCCAACATTTCGTAAATATTGTCTATTTTTGAATTAATAAATTAATATTCATTTCAATTTTTTTTATCATTTTAAAAACACTCAAAATTATTAATTACTAGATTGAGATCCGCGTGATGCGCGGGTGTTGATTAACTTTTATTTTTATATTAAGTTTTAGTTATTTTAAGATTTTTTTACATAGCTAATACTTTTATATTATAATAATATGTTGTGAATTTATTTAGACAAATAAGGTCAATTTTTTTATAACAAAAATACAAATTAATGAAAAATAAAAAATAAAATATATGTCGGTAATTTGAGAGTGACATATAAAATTAATTTTTACAAATTTAAGTAATTATAAAAGATATAATTCGTGATTTATTTTTTATTTTCATTTTCATTTTCATTTCTTTTTTATACATGCATCTTATTTAGATCTTTATTTTAAGTTGTTTAACTATGTATCATGTGATGCACAATATATTTATATTTTAGTTTGTTAAGTTTTAAAATTATTAAAGTAAAAGTTTAAAATTTTTTATATAAAACTACAATAAAAAAATTATAGTAAGAAAGAATTTGTCGAAACAAAAAATTGTGAAAATAATATATTTTTGCCTATGTTTATATCATGTTGATTTAAGTAGCATGTATTAACATTTTGTTTGTCCTCGTGTATCCTTATATTAATTGTTGTTAACATTTTGTTTCTATCATGTGAATTTAAGTAGCATGTATTAACATTTTGTTTGTCCTCGTGTATCCTTATATTAATTGTTGTTAACATTTTGTTTCTATCATGTGAATTTAAGTAGTATGTATTAACATTTTATTTATCCTAGTGTGTCCCTATATTAATTATATTAATTATTATTAACACTATGTTGATTTTGGTATAAAATTATGTGTGGAGTATATCCTAGTTTTTGCTACCAAGTATAATCTATTTTCTATATTTTGTCTGACGTTTATATTTTTTTAAAATTTGTATTTGTTTTAACTAAATTTTATTTAGATATGTATGTGATAACTTGAAATTGAATCATAAACTGTTGATAATGAAATTGTAGATGAAGAGAATGCGGTTGATTTGATATATCTAAGGTGAAAATGAATCAAGGAAATATTGATATTATGTTTCACTTAAGTCTAGGAAGGCCAAAACTTTTAATGCTTATTGTTGGAAAGTGTTTACTAAAATTAAGGATAAAGATGAAATTTCAAGGGCTAAGTGTAATAGTTGTTCAATGATTTTGAAGGGTGGCGAGGGGAATGATGGTGTCACAAATTTGAATCATAATAAAAGTGCACTAAAATCAGTGTAAGTAGTTTGTTTTATTACATTATTTGATGTTGCTCTAATTTGTAACTTGTTTTAACATGTTATAAAGTGTTGTTAAATCCTGTTACGGTTGAAGAATTGTAAAACTATCACTATCAAATGTTGTTTTAACATTCTACTAAGTGTTGTTAAATATTGTTAGTGGTGTCAATTACAAAACTATGTTGTTAAATGTTGTTTTAACATCCTGCAAACGGCTATTAAATGTTGTTTTAATATGCTGTCAAATATATCTAAAATGCTAACATTATATAACATACTTTTTTAATATTCTATAACATGGTGTATTATTTTTTTTTATCATAATAGAATTTGAAAGTACATAAACAATGACTTGCAACAGTGATCAAGTCTCAACTTGATGTTTACATGGAGAAGGCAAGTGTGGATTTAAGTTGTCAAAATTTTGATGACTTGAATATTCTTCAATTGTGGAAGAAGAATTGAAATATATTTAAGGAATTATCTTTATTGTCTCATGATTTGTTAGACATTCATATTACTACAGTTGCATCTGAATTTTCTTTTAGTATTGGTTCAATAATTCTAAACAAATATAGAAGTCACTTGTTATCGAAGAAAATAGAGGTATTGATTTGTACCCGCAATTGGCTTCACGATTTTAATAGCTTTCGTACATAATGAAATAAAAAAGTTCTTCTCAATACTTTGTGACACTTTTAGTATTATTTTTATAAATTGAATCACTTACACTTAAATTGTTTATATGTGTTGGGGGTGATGATGAAGATAATGATGATAGAAGTTTGACAAAATGTATTATAAAAGGAGCACATTTGTTCATGAAATAACGAAGATTGATTCATGTATATTTTATGTTCGGAGAGAATTTGGAGATTTTGGTCTTAAATTAAATAATTTATTATTTGTTGTGTAATTTTTATTGACTTACTTGATGATGTAAGGTGTTGAATTTTTATTGAGTTTGTTGTGTTGAATTTATTCAAACATATATTTTATATTTGTTGAATTTAGTTATTGGATGTAAGATAATAATAGAGTATTTATGTGTTTTGATGCTAGTGTATTTTTAGAAATTTTTATTATTGATGTATTTTTTTAGAAATTATATCAATTTAGTGTATTTTTTTAGACATTTTTATTGGATGTTGAATTTAGTGTGTTTTGGTTAGTTTTTATTTTTATATTAAGTTTTAATTATTTTAAGATTTTTTTACATAAGCTAATACTTTTATATTATAATAATATATTGTGAATTTCTTTAGATATATATGGTCAATATTTGTTTTGGAACAAAAATACGAATTAATGAAAAATAAAAAATAAAATATATGCCTGTAATTTGAGAATTACATATATAATTTATTTTTATAAATTTAACTAATTATAAAAGATATAATTCGTGGTTTTTTTTTATATATTTTTTTATACATGTATCTTATTTAGATCTTTATTTTAAGTTGTTTACATATGTATCATGTGATGCACAATATATTTATATTTTAGTTGTTAAATTTTAAAATTGTTAAAGTAAAAAGTTTAATTTTTTTATATAAAACTATAATTAAAAAAATTATAGTAAGAAAGAAATAGTCGATACAAAAATTTATGAAAATAATATGTTTTTGTCTTTGTTAGGATTCGAACCCACGGATTTTTATAAAAAATAAATATGTGTATTTTCTTTTTAAAAGGTGAAGAAGAGTTTTGGAATATGACACATAAAAATTTAAATGATATGACACAAAAATAATTGAAGTGTCTTAACGATAATAAGTGATTCTGTTTTAATATTATATAGATTAATAATTTACAACAATTAACTTAAACATTGAAGAGTTATTCTTGGCTCGACCGCACCGGAAAATATCACACCAAGTCCTGGTATATTCTAAATGGTATATTCTAAATGGTATATTCTATAGTATTTCTTTAAATTTAAATAATAATAAATGAAGCTTAAAGTGATGCTATTCCCTAGAGTTAAGTGACAAAATGAAACCAAATCTCAATTCCTAGTGCCAAAATTATTATGCCCGAGATTATGATTAGTTTAATCAAGAAAGTGTACAAGATTCTTTACTTTAACTAAATATTGGTATTAAGACTTAAAAAGAGCACCATATTTAAAGGGTAGGACCCTAAAAAAACAGAACTTAATCATTTGTCTTCAATCTAAATTTGTTCCAATTAACCGACTTTGTCAGGATTATAATGAATTAATAAAATTAAGAGAATATACACACACATAATTACACCAAATTAGTGGACAATCTTGAAGCATTGACAGATCTGATTCTTAGTCCTATGTGTTTGTTTTATAAACTATATAACTTTAATATTAGAACTGAGATCTTGATTTGAAAAGTTTAATCATAATATCAAGAAAAGTTTAGAGAAAACAGGTCAATATTGTGGTAGTTTTCATAACATGTCACATTGTGTTATCAAGCTCAACTCTGCAAGAATTGAACATCTTGCTGAGATTGGTCTATTACACTTTGTGATATTTAATTAATCATGGATAAAAATATGATTAATTCAATCAAATGTATAATTAATTTAATTTTTTATTTTAAAAATTAAACTATGTTTAATTCAACTATATAAATTGACATATTTTATAAATATAAATTAAATTAATTATCTATTAAATTAAATTAAATATATATTTTAAGTGATTAATTAAATATCGCGCGCATGTGTAAAAAATAACATTTTTATAGTAAACTTATATATTAAAATTTCAAAAATATTCTTGTTGTTATTAATTTCACGATCATTTTAATTAATAAAAATACATTTGAGAATCTAATTAATTAATAAAAGAAATATTTAAAGCCAAATAAGACAAATAAAGAATGCATTTAGATATACATTTTATATAGTATCAAAATGAGAGATTATTTCTTGTATTAATCTTAGACATTATTTTCAGTACGATGAAAATCCATATGGGCAGTCTACATGTGGTTTAACTAGCTAATGACAAAACATGTGCATCCTTGTTAATCTCATTCAGAAAATGTCAGTTATATATGAGGTAAAATATAGCCATATAATTTGGGTTTTAATTACGAGTAGGGTTCAACTCCTTCACAAGATAGCCTCCCTAAAATTGCCTAGTAACGACTTCTATATCTACATTTAATGATCACTTAATATATTTAAATGTTTTGTTCAAATATAGAATTTTTACCATGATTTTAAATTGCATTTTCCATCCATAATTACGATTATAATTACGGATGTAAGCGGATAAAAAAATCGATAATTCAAATCAAAACAAATCGAAATAAAATTGATTATTTCTGGTTCAGTTTTAAAACTGAATCAAACAAATAAAAATCGATTTATTTTGGTTCGATTTTCGGTTTTAATTTTTAAGAATCGTCAAATCAATGAACCGAACCATATATATAATTACGCTCTAGATCTTGCATTTCACCCATCATTAAACTCAAATTTTATATCGGCTCAACCATTTTCCATCTTAATTTACTCTTCCTTTCTTTCAGCAAAACACACATCTAGAACCAACCTCCAAAACATAGAAAGTAGAAACCATAAGTCGCAAAAATTTGCTTTCATTGAACTGCTACTCTCGCTAACCGTCACAACTGTTGCTCTCTCTATCGTCATTCTAATATGTTATGGTCTCCTTCTTCATATTCAAGTTCTCTTTTGTTAATTTTCATTTTTTTAACCTTTTTTGTTTCTTCTTCTTCAACAAAATTTCTTCTAATCTTGCTACATAATAATTTTGATGTATTTAAGGGCGTTGTCTACCGTAGGTCTCTCACCATGCGAGACCAAGATTTCATTTTTTTTTAAATTTTTCAACCATTTAGCGGGAGTTATTTTGCGTGGGTTTTAAACTGCTACAATACACATTATTGTTTACCAGTACAGTATGTTGTGAAGGTCAATAACCCCCACCATTTCAAAGTTTTTTGTTGGATTGCAACCATTTAAAACCCCCACAAAATAACTCCTGCTAAATGGTTTTAAAAAAAGAATCTTGATCTCGAATGGTGAGAGACCTATACAGGTATACAGGTCTCTCACGATAGACAACATCATGTTTGAGGTGTGAAATATGTTAATTGGTGTGTTTTGTTGTGTTCTATTTGTTAAACTTTCAAATTCCTTTCCAATCTTTTGATGCCCAGGTGTCAACTTTTATATTTGACAGTGAAATTATTTCATAATGCATTGGAAATCATGTCCCTGTTTCGTATGGATTAAAAGCAACTTGTAATTTGTTTGAAAAAATAGAGCATGAAATAAATTACATGAAATGTATTATTTTAAAAAATAATAGCATAAAATACACCGAAAAACAAGATAGTGGAGAATACATTGATGAATATAATGTTTGAAAAAAACTTTGTAAACCGATCAATCGAGCAAAACCAAACCGATTAGTTTGATTTGGTTCCATTTTTAAAAAAAACATTAAAAACTGAACCAAACCTAACTGATGGAAATATCACCAGTTCAAACCTTTTTTTAATTAAAAAGTCCAATCCAAATCGATTTGATTACACCCCTAATCACAATCAGGTAATTAGAATCGAACTAGTATTTGATTTGTGTATTTCTGTGTTCAAGCTTTTAAGTTTAAATTGAGATTTGACCGGCGTCAGTCTGTATTTAAATTATATTAATAATATTTATTAATATGCAAGACATGAAAAACATAAAACTAATGAGTGACGAGGAGGAGCATTCATATTAGGTCAATAGAAACACATAAGTGTGTGTGTGTGTGTATGTGTGTGTGTGGGGGGGGGGGGGGGGTAAGGGGGTTTGTGTGTGGGTGTGGGTGTGGGTGTGTGTGTGGGTGGGGGTGGGTGTGGGTGTGGGTGTGGGTGTGGGTGGGTGGGTGGGTGTGGGTGGATGGGTGGGTGTGTGTGTGGGGGTGGGTGGGTGGGTGGGTGGTGTGTTGTGTGTGTGTGTGTGTGTGTGTGTGTGAGAGAGAGAGAGAGAGAGAGAGAGAGAGAGAGAGAGAGAGAGAAAGAGAAAGAGAGAGAGAGAGAGAAAGAGAGAGACCATATATTCATTCAAAATCTTAAGGAATTAGGTATATGGATCCTCTCACTTATAAAGTGTTCAACCTCAACAATCCATCCCCTCAAGTGTGAGTTTGTCCAATATATTTCCCCTCAATTGAAAGCTCTTTCATCCATATATACTTGTACCTCTATTGACACCCTTACCACATCACGGGCACTTCAATTGGGACAAGTCGCCTGACCAGCACAATGTTAGAAAGACTTTTGATGCAAGGAGTCAGCCTCTTACTCTAACCATCACCTTAGATATCACTGATGGGTCATGAGGAGGAACATCCATATTGAATTTAGAGCAACCACACAAGTGAGAGAGACACCACACTTAGATAAATATATTGGCTTCTAAGTGCACCATGGAAGAATTAAGAGAGAGGAATTTTCTAGTATTGTGGAAAAAAGTTTCCAAGAAGCGAGCATCTTGGAAAGGTAGACTTATCAACAAATTAGGTCGTGTTACTCTTGCTAATTCTGTTTTGACTATGATAACTGCTTATAGCGTGCAAATATAGTGGCTCCCACAATATATGTGTAACCATCTTGACAAAATTGTTCATAGTTTTATATGGAAAGGATCCACAATCAATGGTATGCACATGGTTAGATGGGATAAAATTACTAAAGCTAATAAGAATGGGGTCTTGGGGTAAGAATTGTTAGGAAAAAAATATTGCCTTACTTTGTATTTTGGTGTGGGACATGCTTACACCTAGTAACCACCTACGGTCCCAAATTCTCTTAGAATATTATCTTCATGGGTATAATCTTTTTAAGAAATAGTAAAGGATCACCTATTTGGAATGTTATAGTTAAAACCTTTAAAATGTTGGAGGATTGATTCAATTTCAAGTTTGGGAATGGTATAACTAGTGTGTGGTATGAACCTTGGTTACGAAAAGATTCTTTATGTTACCTTGTGTCGTTCATCCATATTCAAGACATTGACCTTCAAATCAAAGATATTATTACTATTGTGGGAGGTAACCTGCAAAACATAATTTCATAAATCAAAGCTCTCATAATGGACGATGTTAATGATAATTGGATTTGGAGTTATTGTATCTCATATGTTTATTCAGCAAAGTTAGTGTATAGTTGGTTGAATCATGAGGAAAAAAATCCCCATATAACCTACAAATTCTTGGAATTGGTTATAAAAGCTTAAAATTTCATCCAACGTCCAATTTTTCCTTTGGCAAGTAATGCATCATGCAAGCCCCACATGAACTATCTTAAATCATAGAGGTATCCTCTTAGACTTTACTTGCCCTATTTTGATAATGAACCTGAAACCTTGCTTCATTATTTGTTTAATTGTAATCAGGCAGAAGCTATATGGAACTTAATTATGGGTCCTATGTTTGGCTTTATGGGGGAGGATAACTTGATTTTCATGTGGTTTCTGACATCATTGACAAGCTTGGAATTGTGACACCCATTGCCATATGGGTCATTTGGTGTGATAGATATGAAAAAAAAATGATGATAACAATATGAATCTCATGGCTTCTTTGTAAAAAAAACAAAGCTATTACTCAAACTTTCAAAGGTTTGCATAAAAAGATTACTAACAGTCAATCTTACCTTATTTCTTGGAAAAAAGGTAATCAGGTTAACATATTTTAATATGGATGACAATGCTCAAACTAACTCGTGGATGACAGACCTTTGTGGAATAATAAGATACTCTAATGGAGAATTTGTGCATGGCTTCCATGGTAATATTGATTACTCAAATATTCTTCATGTGAAAATTTTACCGTTGATGCATGAGATTCAAATTTATTAAGAGGAAGATTTGAAAGACATTGTATATTATACGAAATCCATGTATACTATTTACCTCGTAAAACATGCAAATGTTTCCACTCATCACTATGGAAATAAGATAACCACTATTAGAAAGTACATGGCATTCCAACTTTGTCACACTCTTAGGGATGGGAATATGTGCATTGACTATTTAGACAAACTTGGAACAATGTCTACTAGTAATATGATGATTCTTCTTGATCCTCACGTGGATATTCATTTTTGCTTACATCGAACAACATGGAGGTTGCTAATCGTTGCAGTAAATAGATTTTTTTTTCTTAATTTTTTTTCTAATATAACAAGAAAAACTAAAAAAACATAAAAACATAAAAAAATACAAATAGTTTCATAAAAAAAAACATAAAATGTCATAACTTTATAAGTGAACATATAAAATTAAAACATGAAAATTGAATACAAATCAAATTACATGAAAATGAAGTTCAAAATCATAAAATAACATAACATTCATTTTTAAATAGATAGAAACTAAATAGTTAAGGCAAACTATGAATAATTATAACTGTTAAAAGTTTATTTCTCTATGATTAAATATGACATTGGGAATGATAAAATCTTCGTCATTTGAACCACTATTATCTCCTTTAACACCGTAATCTCCTTCAACTTGAATCTTCGTTGTGTCAAATTTTTTATCACCTAATAATTAAATAAAAAATGGAAATTAAATTTGATTATTTTATTTTTCAATCATATAAATACAATTCAATATTCTTTTATAATTGAGTTGAGAACATAAGATTTTATCGTAGACAATTCTCAAAATAACAATATTGTGTCTTTTAGGACAATTGATGTAATTTTTAAGATGATTGATTTTCATCCAAAAACGGGTAGGCTGCACATGTTGTTGTCCATTTCCCGTTTATTTATATATAATTCTGATTTAATTTATTACTGATATTCAATACATAATCAAAGCTTTGTTGTTTCTTAATAAAGAATATTTTCAACTTTATTGATATCAATACTTTTTAATACCTCAATCATTTGATGACGAACATCATGAGGGAGTTTCTTACAAGGAACTATATTACTTTTATTCCTACAAGATGTTGTTTCACTCTAAATATACATCCTCCTCTAAATTCTAAAAAAAAGTACAATTGTTTTATTTTTCTTTTTATTGTAAAATGCTCCCATGTTGTGTCAGGTTTCCCATAACACACAGTAGTAGATTCTGACTGTATATCACTACCATCAATGAATATATTAGAATTGGAAATGTTCTCACTTGTTACTTCCTATAATAAAAATGTGTTTAATAAATATCACTGAGCAATAATGGCATGGACATAATTAATATCATTTACCAATTAAATTACAATTTACCAAATTATTAATAAAAAAAGATGAATAATGTCTAGGGAAAAAAAAGAATGTGAAGAAGCATTGACTTTATGATTACAAAGGTTATTTTTCTATAATAGTTATTTGTTCAACCAATAATTTAAATCTCTTTCCTCTTAATATGAATTTCTATTAATATGAATTTATATAATTTTACTCTCATAGTTGCTTACGAATCAATATCAATATTACAAACAGTAAATTATACTCTAATTTATAATATCTACTTGTTATATCAATTTCAAACACATAGAACTTCAACCATCGGATCATACTCTAATTTATATATACCTGCTCTATTTACATATATTTGCATTAGTATTACTATAATTTTAGACCTATCATATATATTAGAATATAAAGTATTCATTCTATCAATTATTACCATCTTCTATATTGATTAGCAAATTATCTTGATCTGTTAATCATATCATTGTATATATTCATTAATGTATTATAAAACAATCAAGAGATATAATTCTATTATGGTATCACAAGCCTATTTCTCTTAGCAATCCTATTTTTTACTCCCTCTTCTAAACCTAGTTGTGCCGCCAAAATCTCTCTTCCTCTACCTTCAGTCGCGCAACCTACCTTCATCTCTTAACTCATTGTTTTCGATATGCTACCTCACCACATCATCATCGTGTATGAATTAAGCCCAACCACTCCTAAATCAAAAATACCAACCGAAGCCACTATCAAAACCATCACTCCCTCCATTCATCATGCCCTTACTGTCACCACTATCACAAACTTCATTAAAATTACACTTGATATTGAAAAGAGTCAATACAATACCTGCTCCAAGTTGTTCAAAATTCATGCTAAAATTACTCTATCATACAACTATACTGCAAACATCTCTTTAACACTTTTTTGATAACAAAAACTCATGTGTTATATATTTAGATAAAGAATTCTCCCAAATCACCATGGAACAATTCCCAGATGTCTCCTTATACATCCAACACATTAAGTCTCTTTCTGATCAATTATCTAATGTTAGTGCACCTGTATCAAACGAACGCATGGTACTTCAACTTGTTTTGGGTCTCTCCGATGCATATGCTAATGTTGGCTCTCAAATCCGCCATTCTTAACCTCTGCCTTCTTTTTACAAGGCTCGGTCTATGGTATTCATGGAATAAACGACACTAGAAAAACACACACAACATAACACGGATAACTTTGTCTTTATTTCTTATTAGGAAAATAACTCTCATGCTTGTCCTCATACTGGAGCCAACCGTAACAACAATAGTAACACCAACGATCGAGGAAGACGCGATGGTTCAGGTAACAACTGTGGTGGAAGGAACCGCGGTCATGGTGGTAGTCAAGGCGGGCGATCACACCATTATCAACAAGGGGCATGTAATTAAGTCTCTCCATAATAGACATGAGCCTATCTTTCTTGGGCTACACAGTGGCAACCATGGGTCACTCCTTTTTTCCCGTATCCTACAACTGGAAATTGGGAGAAATCAATCACTCCAAATCGTCAAGCCGACATTCTTGGGAAGAAACCACAACAGACACATATTGCTTCAGCACAACCGCCATACACACCAACACATGTCCAGGATGCAATGCATACTCTATATATGGATCATTTTGATAAGTAGTGGTACATGGACATAAGAGTCACACACATGACGAAAAATAGAGGTAATCTTATGTCTTATTCCAATATAAGTAATCATATTATTGTTTGTAGTGGTCATATTATTCTAGTTATTAGTCATGGGATTATTAACTGATTCCCATAACCCTTTAACCTTGAATAATTCCTTTATGCACCAAAATTAATCCAAAACCTTGTCTCTTTATGAAAATTTACCATTCATAATGAAGTTTCGGTTGAATTTGATGCATTTGGTTTTTCTGTGAAGGATCTTCAGACAGGGATGTCGTTAATGAGATGTGATAGCTCGGGTGAACTTTATCCTCTTACTCCAAGACCATCCACTCAAAGCAAAACACCGTCTACTTTTATGACTTTATCCAATAACTTATCGCATAATCGCTTAGGACATCCAAGAGCATCTGTTTTGAATTTTATTCATCAAAATAATTTTATTTTCTGTAATAAGTTTCATAACAATTTTGCTTGTCAGTTTTGTCAATTTGGAAAACAAATAAAACAACATTTTATAAATCTTTGTCTCACACTTCATTTCCATTTAGTATTGTGCATATTGATATTTAGACATCACCAACTCTTAGTTTCGGTGGGAAACGTTATTATATATTATTTCTTCATGATTTTATAAAAAAATGTATGGGCTTTTTCTATTGCAAATAAGTATCAAGCTTACTCAATTTTTCTTCAATTTCGTAATCACATTAAAACAAAATTTGAAAGATATTTAAAATGTTTTCAATGTGATAACGCTAAAGAATATGACAACACTTATTTTCATAAAATTTGTGAACTAAATGGAATGAGTTTCAGGATTTCATGTCCTCACACCTCACCTCAAAATGGAAAAGATGAAAGAAAAATTCGTACTATAAACAATATCATTCGTACGCTTCTTGCACATGCCTCCCTACCACCTTCTTTCTGGCATCATGTTCTTCAAATGGCTGCCTATCTATTAAATATTCTTCCAAACAAAAAGTTAGCTCTTCAATCACCAACTACAATTCTTTATCAAAAATTTCCCTCATATTCTCATCTTAAAGTTTTCGGGTGTCTTTATTTCCCATTAATCCCTTCCACTACTAGAAATAAAATTCATCCAAGGTCAACACATGTGTCTTCTTATGATATCCCTCCAACCATAAAAGATATTGAAGGAAAATCGCAATCCAAAACACAACGGAAATTAATATTTTCTCCTTTAGTGATCATTACGAATGGGCATGATCAATGATAGAAATCTTTACCTCTTGTGGCGATTGAAACCCATGATGCAGATCTAAGAAGTGATCACGAATGTTGAATGGTGATAATGCCTCTACTTAGTCCACACGAACGGATTCCTTCAATCTCAGTGCTAGCTGCTACGAATGAAGACTTTGAGTGAGAGAGAGAGAAATGAAATTTCATCTAATCCAATGCTTCTGCACAAAGGTTCTACTTATATAACCACTTATGTGGGATGCAAGCTAAAAAGCCCACTTAAGTGTATGTGACCCATATCTTATGATATACCAAAGTCACTTAAGCGCGTGGTACCTTACCTTATTTCGCATTCTACTTAAGTGCACCGTACCTTACGATGTTCTATAATTCACTTAAGTGCATTGTATCTTACGATATTCCTTACTTACTCTATCTCTCATCAATCCGTCCTTTTGTGTGTGACCCTGTAGTTTTCGCGACATAGGTAATTATATTAAATCACGTATTTAACATAATAAACAGTGAGCGGTATCTAGCAACACATCACTGCTACCCAAGACACGGAAATATCATGTGATCTGACAAATCCTTTTGTGATAATACTTATGTGTACAATTACCCTTTTGCCCTTATGTCTATATTGAACACAAGGCATAAACTGTGTCATCCTTGTCCAGTTCAATATTGGTCCCTTAGACATTTATCCTGTTACGCAGGATGGGAAAATTCCGTCTAGGTCACTCATGTCCCTCAGCATGCTTTGTGGAGTACCCACCAATTATCTTTATGGTCATTCAGTTACGGACAACGCTTGATCAACAACAAGGTACTCGACTCTACATCTAGGGCCAATAGTGGTTTCAAGTCGAAGGGTGGTATACACCATTATCACCATGAGAATAACTTATGACACTTTGCATAACATTCTATATAGTATTCTCATAGCGGGTCAATCCAGTATAAATGTTACTCCTAATATTCATACCTATGTTTAAGACTTGATAACTCCGTATCCATGACCCATGAGATGTGATTATCAGTCTATATACATAATAGTTGTAATGCTTTAATGTTATCCCACTTCACAACAAAGCTCGACTACGGATACTTTAAGAATAATGTCCTTATGTTTAATGGGATCTCATGATTAAGTCACACTTGATACATTAAACAAACTAGCTATTCTAGGGACTTTATTAAACAAACATAATAAAGAAAAAAATCCTTTTATTATTAATAAATAATTCGATAAGTACCAAAAGTATTGGCCTTTAAGGCCTACACCAACAATCTCCCACTAGCACTAGAGCCAATCAGGCATACCCCTAATGCACATAGATCTAGTATGGCCATCATGCTTCTGCTGTGCAAGAGGCCTTATACGTATGTACCTTACCATCCATGTCAGTCTTCTTTTTGAAGACCCACTTGCATCCTATAGGGTTAACTCCTACAGGAGGCTCTACCAAGGTCCAAACCTGGTTTATGTACATGGAATCTATTTCAGATTTCATGGCTTCTAGCCACTTTCCAGACTCGGGACCAGTTATGGCCTCTTGGTAGGTCACATGCTCATCTTGATCCATGAGTAATAAATCACCTTGATCAGTTATGAGATATCCATATCTCTCAGGTAGGTGACGTATCCTACTTGACCTAC
This sequence comes from Lathyrus oleraceus, assembly GCF_024323335.1. Taxonomy (NCBI): domain Eukaryota; kingdom Viridiplantae; phylum Streptophyta; class Magnoliopsida; order Fabales; family Fabaceae; genus Lathyrus; species Lathyrus oleraceus. The sequence continues at coordinate 403,467,850 of NC_066582.1, forward strand.
GTTGGTCTTGTTCTACTTGAGCAGGTTGCTCTTCCACAACTACTTGTGTTTCCTGCTCTAATTCCTCCATAGGTGTATCAATGCTTTGTGATTCTTGAATTTATTCAAGCTCTACTTTCTTCCCACTGATTCCTTTGGAAATAAAATCCTTTTCTAGGAAAACTCCAGTTCGAGCGACAAACACTTTGCCCTCAGAAGGATTATAGAAGTAATACCCTCTTGTTTCTTTAGGATATCCCACAAATAAGAATTTGTCAGATTTGGGCTCAAGCTTATTTGAAATTTTTCATTTCACATAAACTTCACAACCTCAAATCTTCATGTAAGACATATGTGGTTTCTTACCACTCCATATCTCATATGGTGTCTTCTTAACCTTTTTGGATGGAACACGGTTAAGTGTGTAAGTTGTTGTCAATAGTGCATGTCGCCAAAAGGAGTTTGGAAGATCGGAGTGACTCATCATGGATTAGACCATGTCTAACAAGGTTTGATTTCTTATCTCAAATACACTATTCCATTAGGGTGTTCCAAGAGGAGTGAGTTGTGATAGAATCCCACACTCTTTCAGATGGTCATCAAACTCTAGGCTTAAATATTCACCACCTCGATCTGATCGAAGAGTTTTAATATTCTTACCTAGTTGGTTTTGTACTTCATTATTGAATTCCTTTAACTTTTCAAAGGACTCTGATTTGTGTTTCATTAAATACACATAACCATATCTATTGAAATCATAGTAAATGTGATGAAGTACTGAAAACCTCCTCTAGATGGTATGTTTAGTGGTCCACATACATCAGTATGTATGAGGGCAAAAAGATCATTAGCTCTTTCACCTTTTCCTGTGAATGGAGACTTTATGATCTTTCCAATTAAACAAGATTTACATGTCTCATATGATTCATAATCAAAAGAGTCCAAGAGTTCATCTTTATGGAGTTTGGAAATGCGTTTCTCATTTATGTGGCCTAATCGAAAATGCCAAAGGTAAGTTGGATTTAACTCATTAGGTTTCATCCTTTTAGTATTAATGTTATAAATAGGCATTTCAAGATCAAGGACATGTAGTGCATTGTTCATTTGTGCAGTAGCATAGAATATATCATTCAAATAAATGGAGCAATAATTGTTCTTTATTATAAATAAAAATCCAAACTTGTCCAAACAAGAAACATAAATAATATTCCTACTAGTTGCAGGTACATATTAACAGTTCTCTAACTGAATTATTAAACCGCTAGGTAAAGTCAATACATAAGTTCCTACGGCTAAAGCAGCAAACTTTGCTCCATTGCCAACTCGTAGGTCAACTTCACCTTTTGCCAAATCTCTACTCCTTTTTAGCCCCTACACATTGGTACAAATGTGAGAACCGCATCCAGTATCTAATACTCATGATGCAGAAGTAGATAGATTAATTTCAATAACAAAAACACTTGAAGTTGAAGTCTCTACTCCATTCTTCTTATCTCCCAGGTACTTTGGGCAATTTCTCTTCCAGTGGTCGGTCTTACCGCAATTGAAGCACGTGCATTCCTTTGTTATGCCTCCATTAGGCTTAAAATCAAGAGTAGTGGGTTTGGTTTTGGTAACTTCCTTGTCTTTCCCTTTACCACCCTTCTTGGTGGGTCTTTTGTTCTGTCTCTTTCCATTTTCGATCATCATAGTGGACTTCCCTTTTGACTTCAGATTCTGCTCAGCAGTTCTTAACATGGCTAACAGTCCAGGAAAAGATTTGTCCATATCATTCATGTCGAAATTAAAGACAAATTGACTAAAGCTATATGGCAACAATTTCAAGATCAAATCAGTCGCAAGTTCCTTTTCGAGGGGAAAACCCAACCTCTCAAGGTTCTTCACATACCTAATCATCTTGAGCACATGGGGACCTACAGGGGCTCCCTCAGCTAACTTTCCTCGAAAAAAGGTTTTTGAAACTTCAAACCTTTCATGCCTTGCCTGCTCTTGATATAGCATCTTCAGATATTCGATCATATCGACTGCTGCCATGTTCTGATGTTGCTTTTGCAACTCTGAGTTCATGGTAGCTAGCATGAGGCAAGCAGTTTCATTGGCATCATCGACATGCTTCTTATAAGCATCTTTTTCTTCCTTAGGTGCAGGAATAGGAGGTTTCTCTTCAGGAACAGGTTTCTCCAAGACATATAGCTTTCTATCATGTTTGAGGACAATTCTCAGATTTCGGTGTCAATCCAGAAAATTTGTCCCAGACAATTTTTCCTTATCAAGGATTGATTGTAAAATATTGTTAGAGGTGTTTATTGTCATGGTAATCTACATGAAAAAACATGAAAATATGAGTATCACTAAAATAACATATTTAATTAGGCCTTTAATTAAATATGCTCCCACTATTTTACTCAAAACAAATGACCCTCGCCATTTGATTCGGAAAATCCCGTTGGAAGATTTTCTAGTGGGTCGAGATCCACATTTCACTTTGTTTTAAGTCCACGTAGGCGGATTACATAAAACTAGGTCATTTAGGTAGGAACTCCTTCCAATTGTATCTAATACAAATCTCGAATATTTTAGTTGGTTGAATAACTCCTTATTCCAATCCATCATATGGATCATTTCCAACTCTTGATTCTAAACGTATATAATCTTATTATAATTTGTTTAGTTAAGTTTGACCCATTGTTTTAGCAATTGGATATTACAATTATCCCATCGCACCTTACTAATATAGAACATACACCTCGCGTAGGCGAAACCTACATTATTCAATACTAGTCTTGGTGAGGGCTAAAGCTTTGAAAGCATAAACTTAATATTTAATTTGAGGGAACTTGCCATTATTTTGATCTCACCGGCTTATTTATCATATAAATAGTCACTCACATGCATCAACATACATTCAAATGCATCAACATACATACAAAATGAAACAGTTATGGCCCCTAGCACAATTGTTCTCCCAAGCCAATGAGAGAACCTAAGCTAACCTAATAACGATCTAAGCTTCTCCAAGCAAGATCTTCAAGGTTATCCTCCTTTGATATTGTATTCTTCTCTTTCTTCATAACATTACATTACATAAAAGAAACTCGTTTTACATACAAGGGAGTGAGATGAGAAAAGAAGTTATATTAAGAGATTAAAAGAGAGGCACGACACGCATATCGTATTTTAAAATCACAAACACAAAATAAAGGAAAACTAAGGCCATAACCGATCACCACAAGACAATAATAATAAACACATTATTATTATTATTATTAATTTAAATTTTTTTAATTAAATAAACCAAATTAAATTTCGGCGACTGATCACACAACGTAGAGTTAGCCGACGTCGATTTTCGCATCAACAGTTCACACTTTAAAGCATAACTCTTGTGCAGTCACAATCCTAATCGCATAACTCTTTGACAGCACAACCCTTGTACCATCATGAACCCTAATGCAACAATTTCATACCGTAAAACACACCTCGATTGTTAATTCAGTATGATTGATCAACACGTCATTGCTTCACCATACTAATGTCGGATTCCGAAGTAAATGACCATTGATCGCTCAAAGGAAAACAACCATTAAGTGTTTGAATGAACAAAACAGAAACAATATATTATATATACCTTATTTTGCATCAGAATTATTTATATCATATATATAACTTGATCGATCTCAATTGTGTAACCTATGAACGATAGATGTATCGCTACTTCACCATACTAACGTCGGATTCCGAAGCATAGTCAACATCAATCATCCAAATCGTACACACATGATGCCAAATTTAATTACTCATTTATTATTTAATTCATTTTGTCTTTTAATCCTATTAATACAGAAAGTACAGAAAATAAACAGCTATCAGATGCATGGTTTCATAAGTGGCTCTAATACCAATGGAGGAAAATCGCAATCCAAAATGCAGCGGCAATTAAAAATTTCTGCTTTAGTGATCCTTACGAATGGGCATGATCAGTGATAGAAATTGTTACCTCTTGTGGCGATTGAAACCTTTGATGAAGATCTAAGGAGTGATCATGAACGTTGAATGGTGACAACGCCTCTACTCAGTCCACACGAACAGATTCCTTCAATCTCAGTGCTAGTAGTTACGAATGAATGCTTTGAGAGAGAGAGAGAGAGAGAGAGAGAGAGAGAGAGAGAGAGAGAGAGAGAGAGAGAGAGAGAGAAAGAGAGAGAGAAACGAAATTTCATCTAATCAAATGCTTCTGCACAAGGGTTCTATTTATAGAACCACTTGTGTGGGCTGCAAGCTAAAAAGCCCACTTAAGTGTATGTGGCCCATATCTTATGATATACCAAAATCAGTTAAGCGCGTGGTACCTTACCATATTTAGCATTCTACTTAAGTTCATTGTACCTTACGATGTTCTACAATTCACTTAAGTGCACCGTACCTTACAGTGTTCCTTATTTACTCTATCTCTCATTAATCCGTCCTTTTGTGTGTGATCCTGTAGGTTTTCGCGACATTGGTAATTATATTAAATCACGTATTTAACATAATAAAGAGTGAACGGTATCTAGCAACACATCACTGCTACCCAAGACACGAAAATTTCATGTGATTTGACAAATCCTTTTGTGATAATACTTATGTGTACAATTACCCTTTTGCCCTTATGTCTATATTGAACACAAGACATAAACTGTGTCATCCTTGTCCAGTTCAATATTAGGCCCTTAGACATTTATTCTGTTACGCAGGATGGGCAAATTTCATCTAGGTCACTCATGTCCCTCAACATGCTTCGTGGAGTACCCATCAACTGTCTTTATGGTCATCCAGTTACGGACAATGTTTGATCAGCAATAAGGCACTCGACTCTACATCTAGGGTCCATAGTGGTTTCAGGTCGAAGGGTGGTATACACCACTATCACCATGAGAATAACTTGTGACACTTTGCGTAACATTCTATATAGTATTCTCATAGCGGGCAATCCAGTATAAATATTACTCCTAATATTCATACCTATGTTTAAGACTTGATAACTCCTTATCCATGAACCATGAGATGTGATCATCAGTCTATATACATAATAGTCTTAATGCTTTAATGTTATCCCACTTCACAATAAAGTTCGACTACGGATACTTTAAGAATAATGTCCTTATGTTTAATGGGATCTCATGATTAAGTCACACTTGATACATTAAACGGACTAGATATTCTAGGGACTTTATTAAACAAACATAATAAAGAAAAAGCCTTTTATTATTAATAAATAATTCGATACAAGTACCAAAAGTATTGACCTCTAAGGACTACACCAACAAATATAAGTCTCTTGAGTTGTCTAATCGCAAAATAATCATTTCTAGACATGTTATTTTTTATGAAAATGTTTTTCCCTTCTCTACTTCACATGTCCTCGAGTCCTCATGCTATGAATTTATAAATACAAACTATGAACTTTTTCCATATCACACATTACCTACATTGATCACAAATCAATCAACACATATCATTCCTACACCTAACACACCTTAGACCACGACCACCCCTCAAACCAACCCAACCCCCCAACCTTACGCACACCATATCAAAATCCCATCCATACCACCAACAACACAAATTTTCCAATGACCCCTAACTCTAACACATCTTTTTCTACTACCATACTCACACTTACTCACTATCTAACAAATCCTCCATTATCTCTTCAAATGACCACCCAAGCTCAACATGGCATTTTCAAACTACACCAACTTTTTAACCTCTTTACCTTTAATTTACCCACCATTTCTCATTTTCCCAATAATCCTATTAATTCATTACAAGACCATGATTGGAAAATGGCTATGAAATACAAATATGATGCTCTTATTGAAATTAAGATGTGGCATTTAGTACCATGTATGACTAATGCTAATGTCCTTCAAAGTTTGTCAATTTTTCAAGTGTAAAAAGAAATCAAATGTTTCCTTTGAAAGATATAAATATTTCCTAGGAGGAAATAAGTCTAATCAACAAACTGGTGTAGACTGCAATGAAACTTTTAGTCCAATGGTAAAACCCACAACTATACAGACGATTCTAAGTATTACTATCTCAAAATCATGGTGTTTACATAAATTGGATGTCAAACATTATTTCTTACATGGCAACATTAATGAAACAATCTATATGAATCAACCTCCCAGTTTTTGACATCCTCGACATCCTGATTATGTATGCTTATTGAAGAAGTATCTCTATGGCCTTAAATAAGCACCCCGTGCTTGGTATCAATGTTTTACTGAATTTGTTGCTACCTTGGCCTTATCACACAATGCATATGATCATTCATTGTTCATCTATCACAGTGGTAATGACATAGCATACATTCTCCTATATGTATATGACATTATTCTTACTACCTCATTTAATCCTCTTCGTCAGTCTATTATGTCTAAACTCAGTTATGAATTTTCTATGAAAGATTTGATTTCTCTCAGTTACTTTATGGGTGTCTCAGTTACTAGACATTCAAGTGGCATATTTATCTCTCAACATAAATATACTGAAGAGATAATTAAGCGAGCTACCATGTCATCTTGCAAACCAGTTTCTATGTTGGTAGACACTAAAGCAAAACTTTGTGGACTCTCAGGTAATCCATATCATGATCCCTCTGAATATCAAAGTCTTGCAGGTGCATTACAATATTTAACTTTCATAAGGCCTAGTATAACTTATGCCATCCAAAAAGTGTGTCTCTTTATGCATGATCCACAAGCACAACACATGGCTGCCTTGATGCGAATTATCAAGTACAATAAAGGTACAATTACATATGGTTTTCATATCTTTGCTTCCCTAGTTGATACACTCACCACATATATTGATGCTAATTGGGGAGGTTATCCTATAATATAATCCATGTTAGAATATTGTGTCTATCTTGGGTATAATTTGGTCTCTTGGTTTGCAAAACCACAACCAACCTAGGCATGGCAACGAGGCAGGGCGAGGACAGTTTTTACCTCCCCCAAACCCAAACCCGAATCCCAAAACAATCCACGTTGCCTAAACCCGTCACAAGCGGGCTCGGGTTAGGTTCGAGTATTTAGTTTGTGATTAAACTATTCAAAATTACACGAAATAGGTATGGCATGGTAAAGTGACAAAAAAAGACCTTTGTCACACACAGTTTAAGATGATGATGAATTTATGAATGATACTCTAAAAGACAAGATTCGTGATATTGGAGTAGATACTTTCAAGAAAACTATTATGGTAGATACTTTGCAAAGAGACATGGAAGAATCGTTGTATCCGAGACGCAAAAGTTTTACAAGATTGTCAGTTGTGTTAAGACTATTTAATCTTAAGGCAAGAGTTAGGTGGACAGAGATAGAAGTTTCACTGAATTGTTTGAATTGTTGAAAGAAATGCTTCCAGGAGGTAACACGTTACCGAACCATAATTATGAGGCCAAGAAGATATCATGTCCAATGGTTTTGGACTATGTCAAAATACATGCATGTCATAATGATTGAATATTATATAGGAAATATTATGAAAACTTGAAGGAGTGCCCGAGATGTGAGAAGTCAAGCTACAAGTAGAAGGAAAATGGTGTTGAAGACGATGATAGTGTAACTAGAAGGGTGTTCCTTCCAAGGTGATGTGGTACCTTCCGATAATTCAAGTTTCAAGAGATTATTTGTTAATGTAGATAACGCAAAGAATACTAGATGACATGTAGATGAAAGAGTGTGTGATGAAAAAATTCTCCATGTAGCTAGTTAATTGCAATGGAAGAAAATTGATTCCTTGTTTCCATATTTTGCCCTTGAACCGAGGAACCTTACACTTGGATTTTTCACCGGTGGAATGAACCATTTTGGTAATTTGAGTACTATCCATACATCATGGATTGTTCTTCTTATAATTTATAACCTATCTCCATGATTGTGCATGAAGCGCAAATATATGATGTTATTGATGATGATTTCGGATCCAAAACAACCACGAAACGGCATAAATATTTATTTAACGTCACTGATTGAAGATTTAAGACTTTTGTAGGAGGAAGCCGTTGATGTTGATGATGCATATACAGGTGATAACTTTAAGTTTTATGCCATGTTATTTTGCAATATCGATGACTTTTCTGCATATAGTCATTTGTCTGGGTACAACGTCAAGAGACATAAAGTGTGTCCTATATGTGAATTTGGTACATGCCATCATCAATTACCAATTAAAAAATGTAAGGGTAACTATAACCAGATTGTGCTTATTCTTCAATGCTATCTGTAGTAAAGTCATTGATCCTGGAAATTTAGAAAAGTTGGAACATGAGGCTGCAACTATCTTATGTCAATTAGAGATGTTTTCCCCTCCATCATTCTTTGACATTATGGTTCACTTAGTTTTTCATCTAGTAAGGGAGATTAGAATTTGTGATCCAGTTTATTTAGGGTGGATGTATCCGGTAAAGCAATACATGAAGATCTTTTAAGGGTATACTAAGAATCATCACCGTTCGGAGGCTTCGATTGTTAAATGGTACATAATAGAAGAAGCTATTTAGTTTTGTACAAACTATTTGTCAGAAGCGAACTCTATAGGAATTCATGAGTCTCGTCATGATGGAAGATATGATGGTAGAGGTACTCAAGGTTTAAATGTTAAGATTTTTTTATAAGATGTAGTTCTTCAAGCACATTTGTATATATTGAATAACATGGATCAAGTTCAACCTTACTTGACCGCTCACAAAAGTCTTATAAAGGAAAAATTCCTCCAGATGAACGAAAGATGGTTATTAACGTAACATAACAAAACTTTCATAACTTGGTTTATTAAAAGTGTTTCTAAAGAGAGTATTGCATTAGAGACAATTAAATGGTTGTCACATATGCCTAAGTCTAATGTAATTACTTGGAGTGCATACAACATTATTAAATTTGCATTCTATACAAAATCAAAGGATGATCATAGTACCATGCAAAATAGTGGGGTTATGGTTGAAGTTGAATCCATGTAGTTCTCTAGTTTCAAAGATAACAATCATGTACTAGCATCTAGAGCGTATTTTAGGGTCATTGAGGAGATTTTCGAGATTGATTATATTGTTTTTAAAGTGCCTTTATTTAAGTGTGAGTGAATTGACAGTAACACTGGTCTAAAAACTGATGAATTATAATTCACATGGGTTGATCTTCGAAAGACAACTTATAAAAACGAATCATTCATCATGGCAACCCAAGTAAAACACGTTTTTTATGTCACCGATCCTTCTATCACTAGATGGTCAATTGTTCTTCACGAAAAATATCTCCCTAATAGTACTGATGAAAATCAAGATTTTAACTATGAGCCCCTTATTTCACAACACATGCATGATATTCGCCTTGATCATAAATAGGGGTTATGGGAAAACTAGTAAGTAAATATTTTATATCACTTAGTAATTTATAATTATTCATTTTACTCATTTTTATTCATTTTACTAAATATTTAATGTTATTGGTGATTATCCTAATGGTTTCAAATGTTGTTTAAATTATACGAGTTTAACGACCAGTGACATATCTTAGCATAGAACTTTTAGACAACCTACAAGAATTTCTAGTTTGGTTATTTCTTTTGTGTTAATCATTTATTTTAATTTTGTTGTAAAATTATCCTAATTGATTTCAAATATTGTTCAAATTATAGGTGCTTAACGACCAGTAACAACTCTTAGCATAGAACTTTTGGACATCCTACAAGAGTTTCCATTTTGGTTATTTCTTTTGTTTGTTAATAATGTGTTTTAGTTTTGTTGTAAAATTCTAGGTGTGTGTCATTTTGATTTTGCATTTGGTGTAAACAATTAATATTTGTGGTATAATGTTTCTGTTTGAGAAATTTGCAAAATGTACAAGTTTTTGTTTCAGAAATTTGTAAAATATGGTTCTATATTATGTGATATGGTTTTGTAATACAATTAAAAATGAAAGTGTGTGTGTGTGTGTGTGTATATATATATATATATATATATATATATATATATATATATATATATATATAACATTATCCCCTCGGTTTTTGTTTATAATCGAGGTAAAAATATCGCATTGTTACCTCGATTTTACAAAAAATCGAGATTTAATATTGAACACGTCCTCCAAATTTAAAAATAATTAAAAGTCAGATGTTGAAGATCGAACTCATGTGCATATAATTTTACTCTTCGATTACTTTAAAAATGGAAGGATAAAGTAACCACATTTTACGATGTACTTGGTTACCTCGCTTTTGTAATCGAAGTTAAATGCATTTCGCGTATGGAGCGTAGTGATATTTAAGATTAAAATAACTTTCTTACTCATTATAATAGTCTCAAGACATTATTTTCAATTCGATAGGTTAACAGTGGGTCTAAAATTTAAATCCAGTGTATACTGCAGTTTTATTTTTGAAGTCCAATTTTGATTGATAATGTTTTAATTTTTGACTGATCAATTAAATAGGTTTAGTTTGTTTATTATTTATTTAGTTAAAATCATAAAAATAATTCATTTTTTATATAATTCACATGCATTTATTTTTTATTTATTTTTTAAAAAAATTATCCAAATTTTAAAATAACTGAAAGAAAAACTATTTTATTATTATTGAAAATAAATTATTATATAATAATAATATTTCAAATATTATTTGATATTAATTCAGTCATTATCATAAAGCACACATTAAATAACACTTCCAATTTTATATTGTTTCTCTTGTATTAATGTGAGTATACAATATCAGCATAGTAATCTAACAACATTATAATGGATCAGTCTTATAGTAATAAAAATAAATAAAATATATATTAGTTGAGTTTAGTCAAATTTAATTTTTAACATATTTAAAAAAAAATCATTCGAATTTGACCAAAATAACTTTATAATATTTAAATTAAATAATTGTATCAACTCGACACTCGGTCCTATCCGTTTAAAAAAAGAAGACAATGGATGAATCGATTTCAATGGTTCATATTTTTCCACCCTTATAAATACAATTATTTTGGAAGTTTTTATGTATGGTTCAACTGACATGCCCTAAAACTGACAACAAAGTATTTAATGGTGACATAGTTCATTTAAATATCTTGTTTAAAATTATAGGACTTTATGGTCAACGATCCTTTTGAGTGGTTAGCTCTTCCAGTGCCAAGGAATGAGAGGATATTCAGTTCTTTTGATGAATGTATGGTCTCATTCTATGACTATTTGTTTACAAGAATAGCTCTTCGCCTTCCTTTTTATAAATTTGAGGTAGCCGTCTTGAAATATTTAAAAGTTGCTCCTTCTCAGCTTCACCCGGGTCATGGGCATACATAAGGGTGTTTCAACTGTGTGCCGAACACAAATCATAAAAGCCATCTCTTAGCTTATTTTTTCATCTTTTCCATCAGAGGCGCACTTTTCCAGACAACTTTCATAATCAAGGGCTTATTTACTTCCATCCAGTCAACTTTTGATTCAACCACTTTACTCTGGACTGGGGCGACTTCTTGGGGTGTTTTTATTGTGTTAATCATTTATTTTGGACAACCTACAAGAATTTCTAGTTTGGTTATTTCTTTTGTGTTAATCATTTATTTTAATTTTGTTGTAAAATTATCCTAATTGATTTCAAATATTGTTCAAATTATAGGTGCTTAACGACCAGTAACAACTCTTAGCATAGAACTTTTGGACATCCTACAAGAGTTTCCATTTTGGTTATTTCTTTTGTTTGTTAATAATGTGTTTTAGTTTTGTTGTAAAATTCTAGGTGTGTGTCATTTTGATTTCGCATTTGGTGTAAACAATTAATATTTGTGGTACAATGTTTCTGTTTGAGAAATTTGCAAAATGTATAAGTTTTTGTTTTAGAAATTTGTAAAATATGGTTCTATATTATGTGATATGGTTTTGTAATACAATTAAAAATGAAAGTGTGTGTGTGTGTATGTATATATATATATATATATATATATATATATATATATATATATATATATATATATATATATAATATATATATATATATATATATATATATATATATATATATAATATATATATATATATATATATATAACATTATCCCCTCGGTTTTTGTTTATAATCGAGGTAAAAATATCGCATTGTTACCTCGATTTTACAAAAAATCGAGATTTAATATTGAACACATCCTCCAAATTTAAAAATAATTAAAAGTCAGATGTTGAAGATCGAACTCATGTGCATATAATTTTACTCTTCGATTACTTAAAAATGGAAGGATAAAGTAACCACATTTTACGATCTACTTGGTTACCTCGCTTTTGTAATTGAAGTTAAATGCATTTCGCGTATGAAGCGTAGTGATATTTAAGATTAAAATAACTTTCTTACTCATTATAATAGTCTCAAGACATTATTTTCAATTCGATAGGTTAACAGTGGGTCTAAAATTTAAATCCAGTGTATACTGCAGTTTTATTTTTGAAGTCCAATTTTGATTGATAATGTTTTAATTTTTGACAGATCAATTAAATAGGTTTAGTTTGTTTATTATTTATTTAGTTAAAATCATAAAAATAATTCATTTTTTATATAATTCACATGCATTTATTTTTTATTTATTTTTTAAAAAAATTATCCAAATTTTAAAATAACTGAAAGAAAAACTATTTTATTATTATTGAAAATAAATTATTATATAATAATAATATTTCAAATATTATTTGATATTAATTCAGTCATTATCATAAAGCACACATTAAATAACACTTCCAATTTTATATTGTTTCTCTTGTATTAATGTGAGTATACAATATCAGCATAGTAATCTAACAACATTATAATGGATCAGTCTTATAGTAATAAAAATAAATAAAATATATATTAGTTGAGTTTAGTCAAATTTAATTTTTAACATATTTAAAAAAAATCATTCGAATTTGACCAAAATAACTTTATAATATTTAAATTAAATAATTGTATCAACTCGACACTCGATCCTATCCGTTTAAAAAAAGAAGACAATGGATGAATCGATTTCAATGGTTCATATTTTTCCACCCTTATAAATACAATTATTTTGAAAGTTTTTATGTATGGTTCAACTGACATGCCCTAAAACTGACAACAAAGTATTTAATGGTGACATAGTTCATTTAAATATCTTGTTTAAAATTATAGGACTTTATGGTCAACGATCCTTTTGAGTGGTTAGCTCTTCCAGTGCCAAGGAATGAGAGGATATTCAGTTCTTTTGATGAATGTATGGTCTCGTTCTATGACTATTTGTTTACAAGAATAGCTCTTCGCCTTCCTTTTTATAAATTTGAGGTAGCCGTCTTGAAATATTTAAAAGTTGCTCCTTCTCAGCTTCACCCGGGTCATGGGCATACATAAGGGTGTTTCAACTGTGTGCCGAACACAAATCATAAAAGCCATCTCTTAGCTTATTTTTTCATCTTTTCCATCTGAGGCGCACTTTTCCAGACAACTTTCATAATCAAGGGCTTATTTACTTCCATCCAGTCAACTTTTGATTCAACCACTTTACTCTGGACTGGGGCGACTTCTTGGGGTGTTTTTTATTGGTAAAGTCGCTCACCCTCGCGGCTCATCTCACTTTCTTCTATCTCTTTTCCGATTCTCCTTGCTTCGGTCAAATTTTGTATCCAAAGTATTGACCCAAGATCCATTTTAACCAGTATGTTCACTTCTATTGTACCAAGTCGGGTTTTGTTTCTCAGGACGAGGTGATATTGAAGGAGGAATGATATCTTGATTTTAGGGGTTTGGCTATGAGGAAGGGTTCAGCTCCGATGAGGTTCCCTCTACCTAAATGAAAAATAGACAGATTGACACTCATGTTATCTTGAGTGCCATTAGCCAGAAGGAGAAATATTTTGGGTGAGGGCAAAGGATTCGTACCTTTCTTGACAAGCATGATTGTGTTTTAAGATAGCATGGACAAGGTAAGCAGGTTGAAGTTGTTCCACAGTGTTGCAAATGCTCAAGGTATTCAGACCATGGTGAATATTGTGACTTCTTCCTCTGCCATCACTCCTCTAGCGACTATTGTTTATATTTGGGCCCCTTCTCCTGCCTCGACTATAGAGGCTTCTGCTTCTGCTCCCGAGGTGGATCAACTTGTCGTTGTTGCAACCACTTTAACAGTGGAAGAGTTGACCCCGCCTCCGGTTTTGACAAAGAGGGCCCATAATGAGGAACAACAATTCCCCCAGGACGAGGGTTCTCCAAAACAGAATCGTGTTGCTAAGAATGATGCTTCCAAATAGGTAAATCTCTTCATGTGTGTTCCAAATTCATTTTGTTCTCAGCTTGCTCTGACTCCTAAGGATATGGCCATTACTGTCTGGACGTCAGATTTATCCTTCGCTTAGAATCTCCTTGATGGTGATAAGATGGAACTGGCTGATTAGCTTTCCCAAACCATGTTTGAAGTTGTTTATATCTTGTCTCTTATCTCTTCTGGATGGGGAAATGCCTTGGCCTCGGGTAATCCCTCCAAGGAAAGAGACGATTGGAAAAGGAATGCCAAAGTTATGGAACCGAGGTGCATTACTCTGTAGGAAGAGGTTAAAGATGCCAACTCTTTGCAAGAGGCGACGAGAATACATGGTTTTCCTTCTGTTTTGTTCGCTCACGTGACTATGCTAGAGGATTCCCTTAAGGAAGCAAAGAAACGGTATCGAGTTTCTTTTTATTATATTAAGGAGAAGACTCACCAGGTGGAAGAGCATCAGAAAGCCCTTCTTCAAGAAACCGAGGACCATGCAGAGGCCTTGAAATCTCTCTAAGATGAGGTGGCAAGTTTGAAGTGGACGCTCCATGACTCTCTTAAGCAGACTTTACGACTTTACAGGATGTGCTCAGAGTCTGTGAGCAAGTTGTGGAACAAGCGATGAGGTTCTCCCTGATTCTATGATTTCTGTCGAAACGTTGGACCCGTTCAAGTTCCCTCATGGGGTGACCTAGGGAGGTGGCCCTGGTTCCTCGACTCTTGATGCTTCAGCTTGATTTTCTTTTCTTTGTATTTTTTATTTTCTGCAATGATTTCCAGTATTTATGTGCCTCTGGCGTAATGATATTTAATGTTTAATGGAAATATTTTTCCATGATGATTTGAGTGTTATCCTCTTTAAAGCTTTATGTTTGTCTTTACTTTATCATTGTTGTTGTTGTTTACAAACTATAACAACTTTGAGGCTTGATATTTTCCCTACGAAATGTTTTTATTTAAGTCGGACCACTGGCATTCATTGACTACAGTGGGATATCTATTTTGGGCGTGAGAGTCCTAGTTGTCTTTTTTATGAATGAAACAATGCATTAAATTGTAATGAAGTGGAAGATGTGCATATGAAATTTCCCTGCTTTTATTATTCGCGACTCAGTGAATCAAATGATGTTAGATATCATTTTTATTGCTATACTTGCTCGCTACATTTAGCATTTGCGGTAGTAAAGTGTTGATTTGTAGATCTCATTTTGGTGATTTTCTTACGTTCCCGGGCGATTTTTGGGATTGGAGAAATCAGTGTGATATGGTTGTACTTTTGTATTGTGCTTCGCGTCACAAAGGATGTTCCCCAACCAAGGGTAGGATCCATGTCCCTGCCCCCGAGGCTTGGCTCATATCGAGGTGGATGTCTTTATGCTCCAT
Source organism: Lathyrus oleraceus (assembly GCF_024323335.1). NCBI lineage: Eukaryota > Viridiplantae > Streptophyta > Magnoliopsida > Fabales > Fabaceae > Lathyrus > Lathyrus oleraceus. The sequence goes on from NC_066582.1 coordinate 403,483,498, forward strand.
GAATTACGCCTTTAGATTGGCTAGATCCGAATGGGGCTCCAGCTATGGAGAAATACGGTTAATATCCTAGGATAAGGAGTCGTGCGGAATGTGTGTTTAACCCGTATCAGAATTGCAAAAATGTGTTAAGTCTATACCGGATACAAGATTAAGTAATGAATGCATTTAAGATAATCGCATATGTGCGTTAAGTCTGTATCAGATATGCGTTCCTGCAAATAATGCATTTTAAGTCGTATCAGAATCACATAAGTGCGTTAAGTCAGTATCAGATATCCATTCCTGCAAACAATGCTCTTTAAGTCGTAGCAGGATCGCATAAGTGCGTTAAGTCAGTATCTGATATGCAATTATGCATTTCACCTTTTTTGTCCCTGTCTTGAGCACTCTAAGAGAAAGAGAGACAAAGAAGCATACGACTGAGGAAGAAATAGTATATATATATATATATATATATATATATATATATATATATATATATATATATATATATATATATATATATATATATATATATATATATATATATATATATATATATATATATATATATATATATATATATATATATATATATATATATATATATTTATTTATTTATTTATTTATTTATTTATTTATTTATATTTATTTAATAAATTAAATTCTGTACAAATCAACAATGATATGACTAAGTATATAAAACCTTCAATAATGACTCTATTATGGTCGGACATCGCCTTTAGTCTTTGGTCGTTGTCCTTCCTCGGGGGTCTAGGATGGATGCACTTTCCAGTGCATCTCCTATGGTTAGAAGGAGTGTCGAGGTGTCCGATATATAGTTGAATGGTTAGCTTCTCCAAGGATGTAGCTTGAGGGTAGTCGTTGAAACTTTAGGCCCATTGAATCGTTATGTATAATGCTTTGGTGGAGCACTTCTTGATTATTGGGGCCAAGATATCTTGGCTTCTTTCCTATTCCAAAGTGGGTATCTACCTTAAGACAATCCATAGGAGGTCGGGGTATTTCTGTGGCCGATCCATCCTACTGATCAGTTTCTCCTGGACCCCGTATGATGGTTGGGCGTTGGAAAAATTTCTTAATAAGCATGCCTCTCCAACTTCCATAAAAGGAGTAAGATTTTCTATTTCCGTCAAGTCTTTCCTTTGGAATGAGGGTGTTAACCAGCGGTCGAAGGCTACTATCGATCGGTCTCCTTCTAGTTGGAGTCCAAGGTATCGTTCTTCAGACATGCTTGGAGAACCTATACTCTTTGATATAGCCTGAAGAGACTCCGTCTCACAAATTACACCCCGGGTAACCCTAAATTTGGATCTGAGGCTCTTCATTTTTCTATTCTGCAAAGTGTCGCATCCGCGAAAATCAACCGACGAAGCTCAAATAAAAACACAACACAGAGCCGCCACTGCGCGTTATTTATCCCAAGATAGGGAAAGGAAACGCTCAGAGAAACCTGGAAAGGAAATGGTCTCGCGACCAAAGAGACAGGGTAAGGGAGTCGGTTACGCAAGAGGAAGGTATTAGCACCCCTCACGTCCGCCGTACTCGACGGGATCCACGTCCTAGAATAAAGAATAGGTTGCTAAACATCACACACACACACAGGGAACGCAGGTGGGGTTAAGAGAAGGGAGCTCGATAGGACATCGCGTCCTATGCCTACATATCTCGTCTGGAACGAGAATCAGAGCCACTGTAGTTCGGCTTACGCACGCCAAACAACACAAAACACAAACAGATGGCAAACATGGAGCCCAACAACCACTCGATGGAATTACGTCGGCATCCGAACCAAAACACGCACAAAACGGCAAACGTGGAGCCCGACTGCCAATCACTGGACTTACGTCGGCATCCGAACCAAACACGCAATCAGATAACAAACAAACACACGCAAAAAAGAAAAAGGTTGCCCGGAGTGGTCTCGCACGACCACCTGCCTACATACCTCGTCTGGAACAAGGATCAGGGCGATGTAGTTCCCTTGAAAGGGACTGAATTACTAGCCAGAAACCAGGGGAAGACACACTACTAGGGAGCTGGACTCGAGCCTAGTGTTGTCATGCATCGTTGCCCTAAGTTCGGTTTTCTATCCTACTTGCATAAGCAAACTACTCCTATCCAGGAAAGAAGCAAGCACACAAGCATACAGAATAATTCAAGCATACATCCAATGAGAACAAGCATCTCAAACAGATATCCACATAGCACGCACTATAACCAAACAAGTGGCTCACACAATAGGTTTGACTGCCTCAGCAAGTCGTCTGTACGGGCTGTGTTTGCTCTTAACCTTGCCATTACGAGGCTAAGGTGAAGCAGATGAAAGGATGAAGTGAGGATCAGACCTCACAGCTCTTATCCCTAACCAGGGAGAGCTTCTGACAAATGAGCATGGGTCCAGAATGGGGGAACCCTTCTATACTCAGAGACTCTGACACAATGTGCACTGCACGGATCTTGGGCTTGTAATCTCAATGCTACAACCATGTAATGGGAGCAAGGAGAAGACTCAACTGAATAGTGGGGGGTAGACTGCATACCCCTACCTTCCACCAATTGCCTTGATTAAGGACTTTCACCTGCTTGGCACGAAAAATAAACAACCACAATCATTGCCTCTTAAGGAGGACTTCAGACATTTGCCCGGCCCGGTAACAGCCGGGTCTCCCAGACTACATGAAGTCAAGAGGACCTACCTCAAGCGGTTTACACAACCGAGCAGCGGCTACCAAGCAAGTTCTTAAAAGAACTAGAGCGACTAAAGGTACCTGTACAAAAGCTAACCAGTTAATAACTCAGACAACCAATCAGAAAACAACAAGTTAATCAGTCAAACTATGCAAGCCAAGGCACACAAAGGCAAGCTATGAGCTCAAGCCCAAGCTTCACAACCTACAAAACAATGTTATGTTAGTGTACAAACATCAAACAACATCATTTCAATCAACTTGGATCATTCTCCATGAGCCTTATGCTATTCATCCTGAAAAATCAAGCAAATATTAGCAACTAGACCACTAGGCCAAGCCTAGGATCCAAAAGCAAGAAAAATTCCTAAACAGCAAGGTATCTCCAACCAAAGTCAAATTAATGTCAAACAAAAGCCAACACAATTAGTCCCATGTCCATATCATTCATTATATTCATTCCATGCACAAAACAATCCAACTTATGCCAAATGGAACACAAAACATCCAAACAGAACTATTGCATTCAAATCCAGATCAAAACAAATCCAAAAAATCTCAAATAAATTACACCTAAACAGGACCTAATCCAGGTATGGCACACCAAATTTCAGCTTAATTAGGCAAAGGGAACCATGTCAATGAAAATCAACAAAAACAGACACAATTACATGCTCCAAATCACAACATCAACATATGCATTCACTTCAAAAATTCATAAGTCAATGAAAACAGTAAAGAAATGAGTGGCACCAAAACAGGGATGTCACATCATGTGTCTATTACAAGCATATCAAATTTCATGATCACACAATACCATATGAGCATTTCACACTAAATCTACCAACATGTATCACATGAACTTGCAAATTCAACCACCAGAGATGAAAAATAGCAATCAATTTGAAAATGCAATGTAAAATTCCACAAAAATTCACATAGCCTCTTAACATGTTAATCAACCATCATGCAAAATTTCACATTAATCCAACAAGTATAGGCCACTCAAAAAAATCCAGCAAGTTGACATAATGAGGTGTGACACAAATTGTCACACCTAAGTTCCAAAATTCATAACTCAAATACCAGGAATCAAAAATCCATGAAATTTACATGTAAACAACCATCAACCAGTCTACAATTACCACAAAAATTTTCAAACATTTATTTGTAACCATGAGGATTTCACAATGGATATGGTAGAATGTATCAAAATGGCACACATGTGAAACAACCCTAGGTCAAACTAAATATTCACCATGCACAACTTCAATCAATAGGTCAATAAAATTCTACAGTCAAAAAGGAAGTCAACACAAAAATCCCCATATTTTTATGATTTTTTATGAATTTTTGGTGAATTTTCTAAAGTGATTATGAATTTTTTAAGAATTTTTTAGAATTATTATAATTAAGTGAATTAACCAGTGGCAGAATGGTAAATAGGGGGAACAGTACCGCGGGAAACATGATTTTTAAAAGTTCAAAACGAAAACTGGATTAAACACGATTTCTTGTCCAGAAAATTCATCATCATCTTCAGTAATTCCAGAAAATGCAAGAACATGAAGAACCTCGAACTTCAACCAAAATCAACAAATCAATACTCGTTGGAAAGGTCTCTTAACATAGAACACGAATATCAACCTAATTTAACCTAAATGTTCATGTATTCTTCGAATCGATGAAGTTAGGTTTTGCATTCATACTTTCAAATCAAGATATCTCAGCCTATGTTTCACCATTTCTAAAACTAATTACATCATGCTAATCTACATCACACACTCTACAAAACGCATATAATCATTCATAAAATCATGACATTCGAATTTTTGAGCACCTGAAATGGCCGCGTTGGAACTGGAGCTTTCAATGTGTTTGGACGCGAAACAGGTGCAACATAGGTTCTAATAAGTTGAATACAAGGCTCAGGTTCGGTCGATTTTGCTCCTAGTGCATGAAACTTCGATTCACCATTGATGGAGCAAACTTGAACAGTCGAGCTTTGGTGTGCATTTGATGTTGAATACCAAAAACAGTTGAAGATGATGATGAATGGAGATCAACACAAAAAGAATTTTCGAATTTGATCAAGAATTGAAGAAGTTTTGGTGAATTTGGCTTTTTGGTGTTCTTGAAGAATTTGAGAGAATTCCAAGAATTTGAGATCTGATTTTGGGAAATGTGTTTTTCTGTTATGATTTAGAGATGATTAGGATTATATACTCTTGATTAATCACCACTTAATCACACCAATTAACAAAATGCCAAATGATTAACAAAGTGTCATTTTCAAGCTAGGGGCAAAATGGTCATTTCATGTGCCAGCTCATGACAGCTCACTGCCACCTCATACACCTTCTAAACACCTGTCATGAGCTATTGCCACTTGTTGCATGCTCATTGGAGTTGTATTTCTCATTTTCACTATGTGATGGCTTATGTGTTTATTTTCAAGTCCATTTCAAAAGCCAATTTCCAAACCATGAAGCCTTGGCATGTTATGAAGATTCCAACAACTTTCAAATGCCATTTGTGAAGTGTTGCAAAAATCCCCACTCAAAAATTCCAATTATTTTACAAGTTGGACAATTTTGCCCTTGGTCCATTTTAACTGTCCAGTTGAAATTTGACTTTTTGCATTGGCCACTTTTGAGAAAATCCAATTATGCACCATGAAATTACATGTCAAATGGAGTTTGTGCATATAAAGAACTTGCAATTTGGACAAACCATGTGGAAGTTATGGCCTCCTGATTACGGGTCATTTCTGAAATTCACTGAGCCATAATTTCCCAACCATACATGGGATTTTCAAGTTCTTGGACTTTTTGAAAAGGTGAGAACAAGACCTACAACTTTCATGTTGAACAAATTTTCATTTGAAGCTTCCTTGGACACGTGGTCTTGAGGTCAAAAACTTTCCATTTTTGGAAACTTCAATTACAAGTCACTTTCTATTTTTGGCAGTTTTTGCTCTGACTTGATTTTCTTCATTCTTAAGCTTTGCAATGTCATTTAACACTTGTTCCAACATGATTGAAGTGTATCCAACTCATTTCCACCTCCAAATCCATCAGATCATGTACAGTTGACCACAGTTGACTTTTCAACTGACAGATGAATCAGGCAATGCATAGATCAATCTGAGCCCCAATCTTCAACTGAAATGGCTCAAGGGTGAAACCCTAGCCTCAATTATCTCCATAAAATCACATAATGAACCCCATAACCATCACAAACCCCATCTCCTGATTAAGCCCTGACTGGCCCAATGCAACTGATTAGGGTTGACCAGTGGTCAAAACCCTAATCTCAAGGAATCTTCTTCAATCTCCTGATGACATCCAACCATGATGATGATGATGATGTATCATTGCAATCAAGATGAAGACCACTATCCATTGAGAATCACAAAACCCTAATTCACAGCCCAATCCTCAGATGGCCAATGATCAGTCAGTAAACCCTAGGCTTGCACTTTAACTTCCTCATCTTCTGATCAAGACTTGGGAGGATGGCATGCACAATATAACCACATGATATGCAATATGCAATGCCTAATGACCTAAAAAATGATATGTAATATGTTAATGCTAGTCCCAAGAGAGGAGGGCAAATTTTGAGGTGTTACAGCTGCCCCTATTCAATCCACTGTGAACCTGTCGATATGAATAGCCTCGGCTTTCAGATGATCAGGATGAAGAGTGATTGAATACCAAGAACAGACGAACAATTTGCACTCTGATGGGAAATAATTACAACGCCTGTCAGAATCAACGAAGAAGCAATCTCAAAGAAAAATCCGTCTGGTACGGAGAAAATTCGGCTTGAACCCCAAAACATAAACGTCGACCTGGATACCAAAATAAATGGTAACGCAGGGATAACTATGGCCTGAACACCACACATCCGCCGGGGATTACTATTCTCTCTCCTTTTTTCATTCTCTTGGCCTGAACACCACCTTGGTCTGAACACCTCTTCGGTCTGGATACCACTTCGGTCTGGATACCACTTCGGTCTGGATACCACTTCGGTCTGGATACCGGGAAACTGGCCGGATTGCCGCAAGCTGCATCGATCGAATCATCGTGAGCTTCTTCGATCTGGAAATCGGAACTGGCCGGAGTGCCACAAGTTCTTCGTCCTGACTGTTGAGAACCTCTTCGATCTGGAAATCGGAAACTGGCCGGAGCGCCACAAGTTCTTCGTCCTGACTGTTGAGAACCTCTTCGATCTGGAAATCGGAAACTGGCCGGAGCGCCACAAGTTCTTCGTCCTGACTGTTGAGAACCTCTTCGATCTGGAAATCGGAAACTGGCCGGAGCGCCACAAGTTCTTCGTCCTGACTGTTGAGAACCTCTTCGATCTGGAAATCGGAAACTGGCCGGATTGCCACAAGTTCTTCGTCCTGATGGTTGAGAACCTCTTCGATCTGGAAATCGGAAACTGGCCGGATTGCCACAAGTTCTTCGTCCTGATGGTTGAGAACCTCTTCGATCTGGAAATCGGAAACTGGCCGGATTGCCACAAGTTCTTCGTCCTGATGGTTGAGAACCTCTTCGATCTGGAAATCGGAAACTGGCCGGAGTGCCACAAGTTCTTCGTCCTGATTGTTGAGAACTTCTTCGATCTGGAAATCGGAAACTGGCCGGAGTGCCACAACGACCCATGCTGAGGATGACAAGCCCTGAGCCGACTGCTCTCTATTCAACCCTGGCAGACAAACACTTCGTGTTTAGCTGGGGATTATCTTCTTTCTTGTTTTTCTTTTTTGGACCCCGAAACTTTCTTGATTAACATTCCCATCTCTGCTCGACAGAAACTTACCCTCCAGTATCGTACTACTGGGGAATATCCTTGATTAAAACCATGATGCTAGACTCCTCGGAGTAACACCTTCACTGTCTGATAAAACCAATCCTCAAGCGGTAACCACGGCTTGAATCGCGCTGATCGCGTGACGTCCTCTGATTTTATTTCCATCTCTGTCCGACGGAAACCTTTCCTCCAATATCGCACTACTGGGGAACATTGCTGATCTGACGTCATGATGCTAAACTCCACAGAGTAACATCTTCGCTTTCTGGCACAACCACCTCTCAAACGGTAACCACGGCTTGAGACTAGCTCTATGCTTGCAACAATGATGCATGATCTTTTTCTGCGTAATGCTCCATAATTATGGAAATGCTACGCGATTTATTATTTTTTCTATGCAATATGCTATGCTTATTCTACATGATGAATGCATAAAAAGTATCCCTCTCAGGGACTCTTCTAAGGAGCACGAGACACTCTGCTGAGGAACTCGTCAATACTCTGATTCCACCCTGCTGGGGAATAACACTGCTGCTGGGAAAAGGTAACCCTTGCTGGGGAAAGAACCTCCTTTGCACTCAATCCGCTCGGGAAACTGCTGGGGATAAGCACTACCAACACTCTGTGGGGATACAACAGTTTTTGACTTGCTGGGGATATCAATCTCGACTCGGCTTCGAGAAACCCCCACAGATACCTGACGACTTCACTGGGGAAACGCTTACAGATACTCCGCTGGGGAACAGCAACCTCCAGGCCTGGCGACTGGGGAAGCATTGATCTGACACCTGCTGGGGATAACCATCCTGACCCTGCTAGGGAAGACGAATGCTACTCCGCTGGGGACAACCCATGCAATCCATAGGTAGAATCCTCAGCTGGAGATGCAAAAATCCGTCCACCACGGGAACTTGTCCAATCCACTGGTAGGATGAACACTGCTGGAGATATATTTCATCGAAACCCGCTCCACTCGGGGAACTGCTGGAGATATATTTCTTTGAACCCGCTCCACTCGGGGAACTGCTGGAGATATATTTCTTTGAACCCGCTCCACTCGGGGATAGCAACCTTCTGGCCTGGCTGCTGAGGAAACACCGTCTTAACCTGTCCGGGATAACCATCCTGACTCGGCTGGAGAAGTTCACAGACCTTGGATCTGCTGGGGAGTTGGTCCTCTAATTCGGCTTGGGGACCTAGCTGGGAAATGAGAAAAGTTGGTACAGAACACCCGTCGACTCGTCGAACCATGGTATCCACCTCCCAATCTCGCATCAATTTTCCACTTTTGAGGATTCCCAGACTCGTCTGGACCTTTTCTGCCCCATCATCTTGTATTCCAAATCGCTTCGCGCTCGACGGAAAGCGTACTCCTGGGATTTATACATACTTTTCAATTTTCCGACTTTGAAGAGTCTTCTTGATTAATTCCAAGGATCGTCGTACGTCCTTCGTCGTCTTCCCGTCGCTTCTCTTACCCATTCATTCGTCCCTGACTGGACCCTACGGGGAATTTCTACAGACTTTCCAATCTTCCGATTTTGAAGAGTCTTCTTGATATCATTCAAGGATCGTCGTACGCCTCAACGTCACTTCGCCGTTCTTTCATTCATTCGTCCCTGAGCGAACTCTCTGGGGATTTACTTTTGACAACAGCTTCCACATCACAGCCTGCAAGTGAGTGAAGAATATCTAACAGTTCCTGCAAAACAGATCGTTAGATAAAACCATGCCCCAGGCGTGTCAAGATTTCAACGCTTGGGTCGCTCAACCTTCCAAATAAGATTTCAAGCTTTCCATCTTATAAACATGCATTGGAAGGAACCTGTATGCCTTAAAATGCAAGATTCTTTATCAAAAATATCTGGATGTTTTTGCAATCAAAGCGGTAATGAAAAACAAAAACAAAATAATTTGACTGAACATGCATTTATTGACTGAAAAAGTGTGGCTCAAATGAGCAATACAAAGGAAACAATTCCTGAAAAGAGGTAATTGCGCACAAAAGGAAAAATCTATCCTAATGGCAATGTGAAACCCGTGATCTCATCGAGTTCCAACTCGGTTACACCCCACATGTCCTCAGACTCTCCATGCTTTCTGCCTTCTGAACAAGACGATTCCAACCGATCCTTACCGGGTATTATCCATGATGCTTTAACCAAAGCGAAAACGATCATGCGAGACGCAGTTGTTCGTTTCAATCCCTCTTTTGCCTGAACCGCCCTTTCGGGTTTTCAGTCCACCGGGATACCCCTTTTTGCCCAAGTCGCCTTTTCAGGTTTTCGATTTGCCGGGTGTACATTTTTCATTTTTATCCCTAATTTTTGCCCGAACCCTTTTTTTTCTGTTTTTGGTTCGCCGGGATGCCCATTTTTGCCTGGACTATTTTGTTCTTTTCGTCCAGCGGGTCTTTTTATACGAAGTATTTTTTAACTGCGTCCGCATTCACAGGGGATGGAAAATCTCGCCATCCATGGTCGTTAGCAACAAGGCTCCGCCAGAGAAAACCTTCTTGACCACGAATGGACCTTCATAATTGGGTGTCCATTTGCCCCTTCGATCGTTTTGAGGAGGAAGGATCCTTTTCAGCACCATATCACCTACATGATATACCCGAGGTCGTACTTTCTCGTCAAAAGCACGCTTCATCCTCTGCTGATATAACTGCCCATGACAGATGGCTGCCAGCCTCTTTTCCTCTATCAGGCTCAACTCTTCGTACTGGGTCCTTACCCATTCAGCCTCTTGCAACTTCACGTCCATCAGGACTCTCAAAGAGGGAATCTGAACCTCAACAGGTAATACCGCCTCCATTCCATATACCAATGAGAAAGGAGTTGCCCCAGTAGACACACCGAAGATCAATACCCAGAATACCAGTTTCCTACTCAATCACACCGTCGTTGGTGTATTCAAACGTTATCCGGGCAACAAAATCTTATTCTCCTTAACCTCCCCATCAGACATCAGAATCCGTTCGGATTTGGGGTCAGGCCCCTCCTCCGGGATCGGTCACTCTCAATCTTTCGATTTGAGTACCTCGAGATGTCCTCATCAGGGAACTCAAACTTCATCGGTTGATAACCTCAACGGGTTGCTGGGCAATGTAATCAGACAATACACCCCCCTTGATTGTTTTCTGAGAGCATCACAAATCAGTCAACATTCTTTTGCTCTCTCACAACCCATCCGGTCGATGCTGGCTTCTCAAACACATACTCGATCAGATCCATCTCGAAAATCCACAAAGTGGCATGAATCAGCATATACTGTCTCAGTCGGCGAGCAGCCTATGCCAAAGTACATCAAGCTTTCTCGAACAGTGAATGTATTGTTTCACAGTCGGTAAACTTTTTGCTAAGGTAAATTGCATGCTCTTTTCGACAAGACGCGTCATGCTGACCCAATACACCTCGTAGACCCCTCGAAGGCCGTCAAGTACAGATTAACAATTGCTCCTTCCACAGGAGGTATCAGAATCAGAGGTTCCTGCAACTTATTCTTTTTTATTCTTCAATGCCCCTTGGCAATCATTATTTCACCTGACCGTTTGATCTTTTTTTCAACATCTTGAACATGGGTTCACACGTGGCTGTTAGATGGGATGTGAACCATGACAGGTAGTTCAATCTTTCTAAGAAACCACGAACCTCTCTTTTCTTTTTCTTTCGGTTCAGGCGTTTCTCTTATTGTTCTTTTTCTTTTTTTTTTTTTTTTTTTTTTTTTAGCAGGATCAACCTCGATTCCTCTCTTATAATGAACCCCAACAGCCGGACTGCACTCTGATAGTGCACTTATCTGAATTCAACCTCAGTTTGAATTGTCTCAACTGGTCAACCGACCTGCCCCGGTCAGCCAGATGCCCCTCTCTTGTTTGGGACTTTGCTATCATGTCATAGCGTAGCATTCAATTTCATGATGAATTATATCATGAAACAAAGTCACCATGGCTCTCTGATACAGGCACTGGCGTTCTGCTTCTTTAGAGGACAGTCTCCTTTCCATGGTAGCTTGTGCACAACGACATCGGTATCCGACCCTGGCATATCCTGACATGACCAGGCGAAGATGTCGACATACTCTTTCAACAGCACCATCAATCTGCTCTTTACTCGCCTCTGAAGCGGCCCCAATTTCCTTCCTTTCTGACCTCGGCAGTGTACCGGTTAATAATCTCAACTCGCACTTCACGCGGCTGAATCACCTTCTCCTCTTGTTTTAACATCCTGGTTAATTCCAGCAGATCACAATCTTCTTCGCCTTCTTCTTCAGCAAGATAGCTCGGATTGTCGAAGTCATACGAGGGGTAACCAAATTGTTATCAACGAGATCCGGAGAATTATTTTTCGACTTTGGGACGAGACAAATCAAAAAAGAAAAATGAAAATAAACATTGCCATTTTTATTTGTTTTAAAACTGCAAAAATAAATGAAAAACAGGGAACACCGCTTTTTGACTGAAAAACATCCATTTATTAATGATGCAGAAAATGCAAATTTAAACATGAGGTGGCCCTTACAATGAACCATTACGTGTCGGGCAACACGTATGGCTTTCATGCAAATAAAACTGAAAACAAGAAATATTACTCTTCCAGACGAGTGACAGTGCTGATCTTTTTAAGCCTTCCAGCTTCCTGGTACGCACGGCGTTATCCAACCATCAAACTTGCAGTTACTGTCAGTTTCTTTACCCACTGTATAGGCGTGATCCGAATCTTCAGTAATTGCACTCACCACCGCCTGACCATGTGCCGGCATGGGATTGGCATTAACATTCGGTGATGGTGCAAAGTTGATCGCTTTCGAATCCACCAGATCCTGGACAACATTCTTGAGTGCTCTACAGCTCTCAATGTTATACCCCGGTGTTCCAGAATGAAATTCGCACTGGGCGTTCTCATCATAGTTAGGAGGCCTCTGATCTGATCTCATCGGAACCATCGCCCTCGGCTGAACCAACCCAAGATCCATCAACTTTTTGAACAGAACCGCATATGTCACGGGTGGCTTGTCAAAATGGCGATCAACCCCTTTTCCTCTCACCGGGTACCCGGCTCTCTGTTGAGGTGGCTGACGTTGCTGTCGTACTGACTGATTACCAGCAGGGATGTTTACAGCAGCAGTGTGCTGGTAGTAACGATCCCTACCGTGTCCTCTCTGGGCATACACAGCACTCGATTCACCCTCATTCTTGCGCTGACCGTTCCCGAATGGCTTCTTCAATGCTGATGACGAAGCATTACCTTGAATCTTCCCCATTTTCAGCCAACTTTCGATTCTTTCTCCAGCCACCACAATGTCGGCAAAGTTCGTGACAGGACAACCCACCATTCTTTCAGCAAAAATCCCTTGCAGGGTACCCATGAAGAGATCGGACATCTCCCGATCCACCAAAGGAGGTTGAACTCTGGCAGCCAATTCCCTCCACCTTTGTGCATATTCTTTAAACCCCTCGTTATTTTTCTGAGACATACCCTGCAGCTGGGTACGACTCGGAGCCATATCAGCGTTGAACTGATACTGTTTAAAGAAAGCGTCACCAAGATCCTGCCAGCTTTTGATATCGGACGACTTAAGCTTGGTGTACCACTCCAAGGATCCTCCAGACAGACTGTCTTGGAAGAAGTACATCCAAAGCTTTTGATCTGTAGTGTATGCAGAGATCTTGCGGACAAAGGCTTGAAGATGAGTTTCCGGGCAGGAACTCCCATTGTATTTGTCAAATGCAGGCGCCTTGAACTTTTGTGGGATCACAATCCCCTCGACCAGCCCCATGTTGGACATGTTGACAAACCCCGGAGTAGCATGGCTTTCCAGAGCCCTTACCTTCTCTGCCAGCAACTGAATCTCTTTGCTTTGAGGCTGAACATTGTACTGACCCAAAGGCTCGTTGTGCATCGAGAACTGATCAGCCTCTCTGTCTTCCTCCCTATCTTCATCGAAGCCATAGAATGGAGGGAACATATTATCCTTCATATTCTGCCCCAGACCGGGCCCAGGTTGACCACCAGCACCAAAACCAGCAGCATTGTTGTTCACCATACCCACGGTTGCTCTTTTTTCACCGTCTCTGGATCCACCCAGCCCCTGATTGGAGACACCATCCAGATTAACAACGTTGTTAACAGCTGAAGCCCGCTCGAGCTTTTCAACTTTGTCAGCCAAAGCTTTCTGATCAACTGCAAAACCCTGCATGATGTTGATCAGCTCAGTCATCTTGTCCTTCAGCTCGAGGAGATCAGTACTTGGGAGATCCATCAGTCGAGGAGTGTTGCGCCTGGTGAAGTATCTGTGAGGTCGTGTCGAGTGCAAAGGTACAGTTCTACGAGCACGAGCAATGATTCCTGCAAAACAGCAAACAGGTTAATATGCATGAATGCAACGTCTATCCATATGAGGGAGCTTCTGTCCTTTGATCCTGGTTTCATCGAGACAGATAATAATCCACCAATAACATTTTGACATCCAGATATCTCTCAACCAGATTCTCAATCAATAATACTCCCCATATGGCTAGACGTAATTTGGTGCAGATGAATGCAAAATGAGAATGATGCTGATGAATGCAATGCACTGCCATCCTCCAAGTCATCTGAACATCTGCACTGCAACTGGTCTCTGAACTGGTCATAACCATCTGAGGAATGTACAATCACAAATTCGACCCACGGGTTCCGAAATAAACGGAAGACAGACACATCATCATCATCATCATCATCAGTCTCTGAGCAGACCCATCACACAATCTCTGAATCGGCCCGGGGAATCCTGAAATAAATGGATCCCCACTGATAAATATCTCGGCCCGGGGAATCCTGAAATAAACGGATCCCCGCTGATAAATAACTCGGCCCGGGGAATCCTGAAATAAACGGATCCCCACTGATAAATCACGGACAGCATTCCGGCGTCTCGACAATAAACGGCCATAAATCCGACTTATAAATATGACTCTGATCCACGGAACAAAAAGTCACCATCTGAGTCACCAATAGAACATGCATCTGTAAGAATCACCCCCCCCCCCCCCTCACAGGTAAATTCTAATCAGGTCATCCTAAGGCGGATAATGGTCTCGACAATCGGGCAGAGATACTCAATGGGTTTGCCCTTTCGGGTGTGCCATTGCAGCTCTCCTGAGATCGTCTAAACCAAAGGTCCGGGAAATGATCGGTCACCAGAGTCAACAGCCCAAAAGAGATAACCCAACCAAAGTGGAAAATCCCACTGGAAGAGCATTTCTCAGATGAACCTCGTCCGGCTTGTGGTATGTCACATCGCAACATCATGCCCAACCGACATGTGAGCGACGCGAGACCACGCTAATCCTAGGTGTATACTCGGGCCTGGGTTTTAGCCCCCACTCAGAACACCCACCCCAAAACAGAGGAACCACCTGCACAGAGGACGGCAACAACATGATAGTATGATGCATGCAGACATTAATGCAAATATAGATACACACTGGTTAGAATAATAAATGCAATAAATAAAACACAATAAGCAACCCAAACTATCCTAAAACGCTAGGAAGGACTCGCTTAGGGACGATGGACCAGCATAGGTCTACATCTAGATCCCCAGCAGAGTCGCCAGCTGTCGCATCCGCGAAAATCAACCGGCGAAGCTCAAATAAAAACACAACACAGAGCCGCCACTGCGCGTTATTTATCCCAAGATAGGGAAAGGAAACGCTCAGAGAAACCTGGAAAGGAAATGGTCTCGCGACCAAAGAGACAGGGTAAGGGAGTCGGTTACGCAAGGGGAAGGTATTAGCACCCCTCACGTCCGTCGTACTCGACGGGATCCACGTCCTAGAATAAAGAATAGGTTGCTAAACATCACACACACACACAGGGAACGCAGGTGGGGTTAAGAGAAGGGAGCTCGATAGGACATCGCGTCCTATGCCTACATATCTCGTCTGGAACGAGAATCAGAGCCACTGTAGTTCGGCTTACGCACGCCAAACAACACAAAACACAAACAGATGGCAAACATGGAGCCCAACAACCACTCGATGGAATTACGTCGGCATCCGAACCAAAACACGCACAAAACGGCAAACGTGGAGCCCGACTGCCAATCACTGGACTTACGTCGGCATCCGAACCAAACACGCAATCAGATAACAAACAAACACACGCAAAAAAGAAAAAGGTTGCCCGGAGTGGTCTCGCACGACCACCTGCCTACATACCTCGTCTGGAACAAGGATCAGGGCGATGTAGTTCCCTTGAAAGGGACTGAATTACTAGCCAGAAACCAGGGGAAGACACACTACTAGGGAGCTGGACTCGAGCCTAGTGTTGTCATGCATCGTTGCCCTAAGTTCGGTTTTCTATCCTACTTGCATAAGCAAACTACTCCTATCCAGGAAAGAAGCAAGCACACAAGCATACAGAATAATTCAAGCATACATCCAATGAGAACAAGCATCTCAAACAGATATCCACATAGCACGCACTATAACCAAACAAGTGGCTCACACAATAGGTTTGACTGCCTCAGCAAGTCGTCTGTACGGGCTGTGTTTGCTCTTAACCTTGCCATTACGAGGCTAAGGTGAAGCAGATGAAAGGATGAAGTGAGGATCAGACCTCACAGCTCTTATCCCTAACCAGGGAGAGCTTCTGACAAATGAGCATGGGTCCAGAATGGGGGAACCCTTCTATACTCAGAGACTCTGACACAATGTGCACTGCACGGATCTTGGGCTTGTAATCTCAATGCTACAACCATGTAATGGGAGCAAGGAGAAGACTCAACTGAATAGTGGGGGGTAGACTGCATACCCCTACCTTCCACCAATTGCCTTGATTAAGGACTTTCACCTGCTTGGCACGAAAAATAAACAACCACAATCATTGCCTCTTAAGGAGGACTTCAGACATTTGCCCGGCCCGGTAACAGCCGGGTCTCCCAGACTACATGAAGTCAAGAGGACCTACCTCAAGCGGTTTACACAACCGAGCAGCGGCTACCAAGCAAGTTCTTAAAAGAACTAGAGCGACTAAAGGTACCTGTACAAAAGCTAACCAGTTAATAACTCAGACAACCAATCAGAAAACAACAAGTTAATCAGTCAAACTATGCAAGCCAAGGCACACAAAGGCAAGCTATGAGCTCAAGCCCAAGCTTCACAACCTACAAAACAATGTTATGTTAGTGTACAAACATCAAACAACATCATTTCAATCAACTTGAATCATTCTCCATGAGCCTTATGCTATTCATCCTGAAAAATCAAGCAAATATTAGCAACTAGACCACTAGGCCAAGCCTAGGATCCAAAAGCAAGAAAAATTCCTAAACAGCAAGGTATCTCCAACCAAAGTCAAATTAATGTCAAACAAAAGCCAACACAATTAGTCCCATGTCCATATCATTCATTATATTCATTCCATGCACAAAACAATCCAACTTATGCCAAATGGAACACAAAACATCCAAACAGAACTATTGCATTCAAATCCAGATCAAAACAAATCCAAAAAATCTCAAATAAATTACACCTAAACAGGACCTAATCCAGGTATGGCACACCAAATTTCAGCTTAATTGGGCAAAGGGAACCATGTCAATGAAAATCAACAAAAACAGACACAATTACATGCTCCAAATCACAACATCAACATATGCATTCACTTCAAAAATTCATAAGTCAATGAAAACAGTAAAGAAATGAGTGGGACCAAAACAGGGATGTCACATCATGTGTCTATTACAAGCATATCAAATTTCATGATCACACAATACCATATGAGCATTTCACACTAAATCTACCAACATGTATCACATGAACTTGCAAATTCAACCACCAGAGATGAAAAATAGCAATCAATTTGAAAATGCAATGTAAAATTCCACAAAAATTCACATAGCCTCTTAACATGTTAATCAACCATCATGCAAAATTTCACATTAATCCAACAAGTATAGGCCACTCAAAAAAATCCAGCAAGTTGACATAATGAGGTGTGACACAAATTGTCACACCTAAGTTCCAAAATTCATAACTCAAACACCAGGAATCAAAAATCCATGAAATTTACATGTAAACAACCATCAACCAGTCTACAATTACCACAAAAATTTTCAAACATTTATTTGTAACCATGAGGATTTCACAATGGATATGGTAGAATGTATCAAAATGGCACACATGTGAAACAACCCTAGGTCAAACTAAATATTCACCATGCACAACTTCAATCAATAGGTCAATAAAATTCTACAGTCAAAAAGGAAGTCAACACAAAAATCCCCATATTTTTATGATTTTTTATGAATTTTTGGTGAATTTTCTAAAGTGATTATGAATTTTTTAAGAATTTTTTAGAATTATTATAATTAAGTGAATTAACCAGTGGCAGAATGGTAAATAGGGGGAACAGTACCGCGGGAAACATGATTTTTAAAAGTTCAAAACGAAAACTGGATTAAACACGATTTCTTGTCCAGAAAATTCATCATCATCTTCAGTAATTCCAGAAAATGCAAGAACATGAAGAACCTCGAACTTCAACCAAAATCAACAAATCAATACTCGTTGGAAAGGTCTCTTAACATAGAACACGAATATCAACCTAATTTAACCTAAATGTTCATGTATTCTTCGAATCGATGAAGTTAGGTTTTGCATTCATACTTTCAAATCAAGATATCTCAGCCTATGTTTCACCATTTCTAAAACTAATTACATCATGCTAATCTACATCACACACTCTACAAAACGCATATAATCATTAATAAAATCATGACATTCGAATTTTTGAGCACCTGAAATGGCCGCGTTGGAACTGGAGCTTTCAATGTGTTTGGACGCGAAACAGGTGCAGCATAGGTTCCAATAAGTTGAATACAAGGCTCAGGTTCGGTCGATTTTGCTCCTAGTGCATGAAACTTCGATTCACCATTGATGGAGCAAACTTGAACAGTCGAGCTTTGGTGTGCATTTGATGTTGAATACCAAAAACAGTTGAAGATGATGATGAATGGAGATCAACACAAAAAGAATTTTCGAATTTGATCAAGAATTGAAGAAGTTTTGGTGAATTTGGCTTTTTGGTGTTCTTGAAGAATTTGAGAGAATTCCAAGAATTTGAGATCTGATTTTGGGAAATGTGTTTTTCTGTTATGATTTAGAGATGATTAGGATTATATACTCTTGATTAATCACCACTTAATCACACCAATTAACAAAATGCCAAATGATTAACAAAGTGTCATTTTCAAGCTAGGGGCAAAATGGTCATTTCATGTGCCAGCTCATGACAGCTCACTGCCACCTCATACACCTTCTAAACACCTGTCATGAGCTATTGCCACTTGTTGCATGCTCATTGGAGTTGTATTTCTCATTTTCACTATGTGATGGCTTATGTGTTTATTTTCAAGTCCATTTCAAAAGCCAATTTCCAAACCATGAAGCCTTGGCATGTTATGAAGATTCCAACAACTTTCAAATGCCATTTGTGAAGTGTTGCAAAAATCCCCACTCAAAAATTCCAATTATTTTACAAGTTGGACAATTTTGCCCTTGGTCCATTTTAACTGTCCAGTTGAAATTTGACTTTTTGCATTGGCCACTTTTGAGAAAATCCAATTATGCACCATGAAAGTACATGTCAAATGAAGTTTGTGCATATAAAGAACTTGCAATTTGGACAAACCATGTGGAAGTTATGGCCTCCTGATTACGGGTCATTTCTGAAATTCACTGAGCCATAATTTCCCAACCATACATGGGATTTTCAAGTTCTTGGACTTTTTGAAAAGGTGAGAACAAGACCTACAACTTTCATGTTGAACAAATTTTCATTTGAAGCTTCCTTGGACACGTAGTCTTGAGGTCAAAAACTTTCCATTTTTGGAAACTTCAATTACAAGTCACTTTCTATTTTTGGCAGTTTTTGCTCTGACTTGATTTTCTTCATTCTTAAGCTTTGCAATGTCATTTAACACTTGTTCCAACATGATTGAAGTGTATCCAACTCATTTCCACCTCCAAATCCATCAGATCATGTACAGTTGACCACAGTTGACTTTTCAACTGACAGATGAATCAGGCAATGCATAGATCAATCTGAGCCCCAATCTTCAACTGAAATGGCTCAAGGGTGAAACCCTAGCCTCAATTATCTCCATAAAATCACATAATGAACCCCATAACCATCACAAACCCCATCTCCTGATTAAGCCCTGACTGGCCCAATGCAACTGATTAGGGTTGACCAGTGGTCAAAACCCTAATCTCAAGGAATCTTCTTCAATCTCCTGATGACATCCAACCATGATGATGATGATGATGTATCATTGCAATCAAGATGAAGACCACTATCCATTGAGAATCACAAAACCCTAATTCACAGCCCAATCCTCAGATGGCCAATGATCAGTCAGTAAACCCTAGGCTTGCACTTTAACTTCCTCATCTTCTGATCAAGACTTGGGAGGATGGCATGCACAATATAACCACATGATATGCAATATGCAATGCCTAATGACCTAAAAAATGATATGTAATATGTTAATGCTAGTCCCAAGAGAGGAGGGCAAATTTTGAGGTGTTACACAAAGTTATTGAGGAAATCGAAGATATGGATTTCGAAGAACCAGAGCTGAAATGGTGGTTGACCAAATCGACTGCTATAGATCTTCGTGCTCGCTTTTGAGCATTTCTCGATTCTGAGATCTAAGGAAATTGTGGACGGTGAAGATGGAAAATGACTTTGAATTCGCAGAAAATATCGAAATCAGAAGTCGATTTATTCTTGATTCGGTGACCTAGGGAGGTTATGAACTGGTAAATCATAGTTTAAATATGAAATCATGGAAATTTTAGGAATCAGAAGTCGTTTCCCTTATATGGTGCCATTGTTCCATTCGGAAACCAAAAATGGATGCAGTTGATGAACTAATGATCTTGAACGGTGGCTCTGGTCTTCTTTATGGCAGCGCTAGGTGGACCTTCATGGTTCACACTCCTTTACGGCGCCGCGAGGTGGTATATGGGGGACCTGTTGGAGGAAGTTTGACTTGTGAGCTAGAGAGCCGGATGAAGAAATCATATTTGAATATGTTTTCACCAGGTAATTTTTTACGGAGAAAATCATTTTAAGTGGGGGAGAGTTGTAACACCCCGACTTTTAAATCATGTATTTTATTTAGTTGTTGGTGTGTTTTATTCATTATACTTGAATTTTGGTGTTTTTGGTGTGTATGGGTATTTTGGTAATTTAATAATTATCGGGGTTATATAATGGGATGAAAGAAAAATATAATATTATTATTGATATTATTGCAAACAATTAGACATATTTAATCATTTTGTAATAGGTTGAAAGAGTAGAAAATATCGAAACCTTGATTAAATAATTATTTAAATTAAATATTTATTTAATTTAAATAATAAATTATGGAAAAATTGAGAATGAGGGAGAAGTTGAGTTTTTAGATAAGTAATAATGAGATGTTGTGGGTAAAAGCTGTGAATCCGTATCATCGATTAGGTTATATAAATAAAAAAATTGGGAATCGGGAAAACATTTTTACATGGAATTAAGAGTCTAAGTAACGGCTACGAGAAAACCCTAAGGAGAGCTCTAGGAAGGAAAATCAAAACTTCACCAATAACTCTGCAATTTTAAGGTAAATGAGGGGGGGATTATCTTCTTATGGGTGATTTAGGCATGCGGGATAGTGATGATCCCTTACCCTCCTATCAGCGCCTTGGGAATGTCGCTACCGCGAATTTCGATGGAGGCAAGGGAACTGGGACTATGAACTAAAGAATGCCCCTACCCTGAAGAAAAAGGGAAGAGAGAAAGGGCAAGTCAGAAGAGTCGCCACCAAATTTTATTTGGATTACCTCTATGGGAGAGGAGAGGGAAAATAGTCAATAAAACCCTCGAAAAAATAAAAGGTGCACATGGGTAGTGCAAATATAAGGAATCAGTCTCACAACCGAGACTTGGGTTGGGAAATCGGTTACACAAGGGGAAAGTATTAGCACCCCTCACGTCCATGGTACTCCATGGGAACCATTTAGGTTGTTTACGTATATGGGTATTTATCTCATTTATTGTTTTATTTTCAAAAGAGTGTAAAAAAATGATTGGACTCTGGGGTTTTTGTTTATTATGCTGCTCGCCAAGGATTGTGGCCCTTGTGCCTACGTATCATTCATCAGGTGATGAGGAATCATAGCTTCGTAGTTCGGAGTAGAAAATGTTTGTATGTTGGTTGATTTTATCTTTGAGAAAATGATTTTCAGAGTAGTACCCTAAGGCACAAAAATGAGTTTGATGGATTTATTGTTTTTAGGGTTTTTGAAAAGAGCTTGTGATTAGATTGCACTAAAGTCTATGGGCATGGGTGAATATTCTAGATAACAAGCCAAGCATGTTGCATCCAAAATAATCATAGTAAGCGTAGGAATGCTTCATTCTTACTCATTCTCCACCACTTAAGGCTCGTGGTGCACAATACTAATTGTAGTTTTATTGTATTTTGAATTTGATTATGTAAATGCCACTTGATGTTGGATCAAGGGTTTGTTTATTTGGTTTTGAAATTGGGTAGTGTAACAGGTATACAAAGTAACGAACAAGAAAGTAAAGGGTCTCATTGTAAGGTAGCCCAAGAAAAAGCCTTGTGTGTGCAAATGTGCTTTAAGTTAAACAAAGGATAATGGTATTACAAACATGTCCCCCTAGGGTGGTTCCATGATGGCATTCTTACAACCGATATGCAAGTTACAAACAAAATCCAAATTTAACAGAGTATCACAAAGATATCAAAATGTCCTCCAAGCAAAGGCCCTAAGATGAAATCCTATAAGTCCAAGTTGATTTTAAGTGGAATGAATCTTTTTGGTCTTATCATTTTATCATGTTTTAGTTGTTTTTAATTGTATGATGACAATAAAGAAATGATAATAAATAACATGCATGAGGAGTTTATACAATGATTATGATGATGCTGAATACTTGAATATAAATTACAATCAACACAAAAGTAAATAGCAAAGTAACAAGATCACAATAATGGTTAGTGATAAACAAAATCAATGAAATAAAGTTAGTGCTTAGTAGGAACATGTTCTAGTTAAACTCTTGAGGATTATCTATCCTTAGGTCATAAGATTCAAAATATAGCGCATCAGGGGATAACTTATCACTGATGCAAAGTATTGAAGATGATCAATCATCAACTTACAATAGGTTTGAAACAATGAAAGTTATGCAAAGCCCAAGTACATCTATCAATAGCTTGACAAAAGGAAGACTATACCAGCTCAGGGGTTAATGTTTTGGTTAAATGATTAATTTAGACAGGTTATAAAGATCAATGTACAATATGAATAAAATAGTAAGGGTTAGTGTACAATATGGACAAGTTAGTAATAAAGGTTAGTGGGTTAGTATAACAATGGAAATAAAATGGAACAAAAGGAACCATAAGTTAATATGTACATAACAAGGCTTCATCTATATGTCAAATGACCCAAGTTGGTTGATGTAGGGGCAACCTATCCATGCTTCAAAGTACCATGAATAAACTCTTGATCATTCATTAGTAGGTTCGAAACATGGAGGGTTCAAGCAACCCTAAACAATCTAATATCATGACAAATATAGACTTCATTAGCCATTATGTTCAAGACCTCATAATCCCTGGAAAATTGTTCAAATGATATGAAACAAAGCAAAAATAAATAGTACAGACAAAAATAACAAGGGTCTATGTTGGAAATATTTTCAGAATAATGAAAATAAGTGGGGTAAAAATTAAAATGAAAATGGAAATAAATATGGTGAAAAATAAATAAACTAAGAGGGAAAAGAATAAAAAAGAAATGAAGTGCATGTGCTAGGGATTGAACCTTGACATTGGGGTCATGGGGGATCAACCCCATCTCTCATTGGGCCAAGCACTCACTTGTTAGAAGGAAATATGCTCACAAAATAAAACAATAAAATGGAAGGCGCATGCTGAAGGACCAATCAGAACACGACAACATTAACATTTGTATTTGAAAACACGCGTGAGGCAACAAACTCAGAGTCGTCTTCAACCTCCAACCTTCGAAAATCAAAACCTCCAAAACGTGTTTTTCACTAGATTTAAACATGGAATCATTGGCTAATCATAAAAACGAATCAACCTCCGCATCCATGAGCCAATGATTGGCTCTGAGTGTGGAGTTTTTTGCCAAAACTAAGAAGAATAAGTTGACCTAATTTTAAAATTGAATGATTCATAATGGTTAATCAGAACTCAAAGAATGGGGTTAATGATCAGTGAGTGATTTTGAGTTGAATGGTAACTTGTTTGAGTGAAGAGGGTGAGTGAAACTACCTGATCGAAATCGGTTTCAGAGTGGTGCTTTGATGATAAAGGAAAGCTCAGGGGAGGTGTTTGTAGGGTGAGTTAGTGTCTGGGAAAGTTTGAGTGAAGTTCACGTATGGATTCTGGGTGGTTATTTTGAACTAAAATGCTTTGAATCTCAAAAATGGTAACTTTGTTCTTGGGTGAGAAACTAGATTTTGCAGCAATGGTTTTTTGGCTTTCTATGCTTGGCTTTCTATGCAATGGTTTTTTGGCTTTCTATGCTTGGTTTTTTGCAGCAATGGTTTTCATGGCTTTCTATGCTTCCTTTCATTTACCAATGAAGTCTCAATATCCTAAGGTTAATTGGTTCATCAATGACTTTGTGTCAGATGAACCAATACAAGTATGGATGAGATAGGTCCATCCCTTTTGATCTTTTCTTTTAGTGTGTGGTATGTTTTAGGAGTTTGGTTCATTATACCAAATCTCTAACATGCATTAACACCTACATTTTTATTGCCCGACCTCAGATAATTGTGACTTCTATATAAGTCCAATTATGATTGCTTAACATAGAGCTAAATTTCGACCCTAAAGGCATAACATTCTAGTAAGTGAGATTGTAAGTCTCCCATATTTCATGGTATTGTGTGGAAACTTGGCCTTTTTTCCTTCCTATGGAAGATGTCTTGGTTCAAGGATTCATGCTTGTGAATAGATGGTTGAGTGTTCTCCAAAGAATGACTTAATCAATTGAAAAGCAAAACACCACTAACATTCAATTAACTTTGACTAGCATTTGAATAACTCTTATTAATATTGCTTTACTTTCAAGTCATTTACTTTATACAATTTAATTTCTAGTCATTTATCATTGATTTCCATTTGCATTCCATTTAACTTGTTTATGTTTATGCCATTTTCACTTTGCTCATTTGAGACATATCTTGTGATTATATATATTTGTTTGCGTATGTTGATTTTGTTTATGGTCTTAGGACCTTAAAATACGTAATAAACAACAAAAACCCTAAAAAATGTTTGGTGGACTGTTGATCTTGATCTGAACTTTTGGACTTAGAACTAGGCAACATTCCATGTGCAAAAAGGACTTGGCCAATGCCAACATTCTTAGATTAAGTTATTGTGAACTGAGTCTTCATCTGATGCAAGTCTTGAGGATTTATTTGAACTCATCTACTATATTATCTTAATGCCAAATGTTACTTCGATCTTGTGTCTAATGTCTTATTCTGAGGTGATCAAGGAGTGTTTCATCAGATACATGAGAAGACAAAGAAGACTGCTAGCTATGGGATTTTCTTGCTTGGATGTGGCTATCTTTACTTGATGCCTTGATCTTCATGATGTTTGATATTGCTAATTGCTTGGTGATTATTTGCTTGATTCAAAGTCCAAAGGGAAAGTGGGTTTTCTATATGACATTATTGTCTGTTGGATTGCATCCCATTGGTCTTATCTTTTTAACTCTTAACTTTTAATTTTATGCTTAGGATTAGTCTCTTCATCTTCTCCCATTTCTTAAATTTCAAAGTCTCTCCCCCCTTTCAAAAAACTTTCTTTGCTTGTGTTTTTAAGCTTAGACTTTGTTTAAATGATTAGAAACTTTGGCCTTATGCCAATGAACTTTCAAACCTTTTTATTAAACCAAACTTGTAAATAAATCTAATCATATTGACTTAAAATTTCAAAAGACAAAAATAACTAACACTTATTCAAACTTTTGGGCCCTTTGTGCCTTTTTTCACTTAACTTTTGATTAAAAGCAATCCACCCATTTTGAAATTGTTACCATGAACTACGAGGTTTTGATCCCTCATTTTTATGTTGGTACGTAGGCACAAGACCGAAGGTCTTGTCAAACACAAAAATATAATCAATAAATTCTTTCCTCATCCCCACACTCTAGTTTTCTCAAACATCTTTTATACCAAAAACACATACACACATAAAAAAGGGCTCACTATGAGTACCTATGACACTTTGGGTGCTAACACCTTCCCTCTGTGTAACCAACCCCCTTACCTGTAATCTCTGGCGTTTTATTAGTTTTGATTTGAAAAACTTCTTATCTTTGGGTTTTGTTCGTACTTTTCCCTTTTCCTCTAGAAATAATAAAAGTGTGGTGGCGACTCTGGTTTTATTGACGTTAAGCTTATCCATAGCTTGATGGTCATGAATTTATCGCTACACCATGTCCTTGATCAGATGCAAAAACAACCAAGTCAAAAGAAGTTATGGTTTGTAAATGGAAATTTGGTAAATTAGTGGTCTTGGTCATGTTTCTAGGGCATAGTAGGCATGTTGGACCAACTTAGCCAATGCAAAAATTGAGGTCCTTACTCAATGAATTAGGTCTTGGACCTTGAAACAAAGTTGAAGAAGAACTTAATTAGGACAAGTTTCTCAAAGAAGATCTTTAAAAGCTTGTAAGATGAGAAAGTTATGAACTTTGGAACTTGCCATAGGCCATTATTTCCAAAATGTGACCAACCAACATGACCTAAAAATTTGACTTTGAGATTTCTTGTTTTTATGGCACAATGGTGGATACTTAAAGCTTCTATGATCATATCATGATGTAAAATAGGGCTTGGGGCTTTGTGGGATGATTTTAGGTCATGTCCATGGGTGAACCAAGGCATTGAAAATGATGAATCAAGACCAAAACAAAGGCATTGTCCCATGAATTGAATGTATGTTTAAATGGTAAGTTATGGTTGAAAATGACTTAAGTTGATGTTGAATGAAAAGTGATATGATAGGGTGATCAAAATGAAGCAAGGTCAATGATCAAAGGATGCCCAAATTAGGGTTTCTTGAATCACAAGTTTCATCAAGAACCATGGTCAGCGAAATTAGGGTTTGGTGATGCAAGGGATATATTTAGATGTTTCAAAGGTTTAGGGCATGAACAAAATTTGGATTGTAGGGGTCCTTAGTGACATGGTCAAGATTCATGGTGAATCATGACTTGTACAAGCCAAATAAGAGTCAAGAGTTAGGGTTGAGGTCCTTGGGTGACCAGATGAATCTTGATGTGTCTTCAATGGGGACTCACCATCCAATTAGGGTTTTTGGAGAGTAAGTGGGATGTCTTTAGTGATCTTCCAAGCTTGTTGGATGCTTGAGGATATATATTAGGGTTAAGGTGCCTTGGGCACACCTCAACATGATAAGTGGATCTTAGGGTTTCATAGATGAACCCCATGCCTTTGGTTTATGGATTATTAAGTGCAAATGCATATGAGATGACATGTATGGGATGTATGCTTATAGATTAAGGTTCAAGAGGATGATGTGGAGGTAGGGTAAATTTGAGGGTATGACAGGGAATTATACTATTTTCCTCTAATTTCCCCTAATTGTATGATCTATTTGATTTTACCAAATAGGGTTTGGGAAAAACCCTGTGGGAATAATCGATGTAATTATTTATTCGTATGATTGCTCGGAGACCCAAAAAGGGAATTCCGGATAAATCACATAGGGTCTCTATTGTGCTATTATTTGTAGGTTTGCATTGTTGTGGTAGATTGTGGTAATTTGTGTAAATTCCTTGACATGTTATTGATCGCATTTTTTTGAGTTAGTATTTTGCCGCAGGAATTCGAACGACTCTATATGGGTCGTTTGATTTCCCAAATTTGTGATGTTTGCTGATTTGTGTTATGTGTCCCCAATATTCCCAAATTCGGCCTAATTTTCCAAAATCTTCCCAATTCCAGTAAAACCTTTTTTTCTCAAAATGAGACTGTTTACATGAAAAAATAAATTTTGAAAAAAACTTAAAATTTAGAACTTTTAAAAAATGTAAATCGTTTCGGGAAGAACCAAAGGTCGCGCGGCGGCGGCGGAGAGGTTCGGTCGCCCGGCAGAAGCGGGAAACGGGCAGCAGCAAACGAGATGCGCAGTGACGGACCGCGAAGAGAAGGCGGGGATCTTCGTTTTTCGATCGGGATGCACCGCAATCCGGCGGTGATTTTCTGGCGTTCGGGCACTTTTCGAGTTTAGACGTTTTTCGGCAGTTCTTCGAGTTCAAGAGTTTTTCAATGATTTTTTGAGAAATTTTTGATGTTAGAACCCTTTTGATGACCTTAGGGTTACTTTTGAGTAATTTGAGTCATATTACCTGACATTAGGTTTATTTAGAGTTATCCCTTGTGAACCTTACCCTTAGAGCACTTTAGGTACTTTTGGGTTACTGTAGAGTTATTTTTGAGAATTGTGACGTTTGAGGTATTTTGAGTTTCCCTAAAAAATTTGATGAGTTAAGGGTTTGGGGTAATAACATAACTTTACCATTTTTTATGAAAAATAATTCATTTGTTTAAAACAAAATTTTGAGTATAGTAATCCGGAGGGATTACAATGACGACCTTAATTGTCGATTCTTGATAAATAGTAATTCAAAGTGATTATAGTGACAGCTTGTGATTGACAACTTATAGGCTCAAGAGTGGGACTTTTTATGATGTTTTGATGATGTTTTTTTTTATGATATTACAATGTTGATGATGTTTATGATGATGTGATAATGTTGATGACATATATGATTTTATGAAGTTATAATGATGTCGATAATGTTGCATGCTTACATTGCACATGACCATGCATGCATAAATTTCAGACATTGCACATGACCATGCATGAATAAATTTTAGAGATTGGTAGGACTTCGGTCCAGTAGTGACCACGTCCAGAGAGGGACACGACTCAAGAGGAACCAGAGACATGGGTAAATCAGTAACATATATCTGATCCTAAACACCCGGTACCACATACATTTTGGATGAGGAGTTGGTGGAATTAGCATTAGCATTTGCATCATTACTTAACTTTGATTGTGCTTTTGAGTGTGAATGATATATTTATGAACTCATTTACTATCCTGTTGCTGAGTTTCACTGTTAACATTTGTAAGATGTATTTTCACCCCTTTCTTGTTTGTTTTGTTGGTTGTGTGAAACAAAATTGATGTACATATACTCAACAGGAGTAGTCACTCGTGAGTGGGAGACTGTCTTGGAGCTTTCTTCCTTCTTTTTTTATTTCTTTTAGTTGGTTGTCGTCTACTCTGGTCTGTAACACTAGGAACAAGCACATTATTTATTTTGGAGTTTTTTTTTTGAAGTTTTTTTTTCATTATTTGGTGGTTTATTATATTATTGATGCTTATGAGGATTATTTGATTTTCCGCTATGAGTTTTTGACTATTTTTATGAAATACATGGTTTGTGTGAAGTAGTATCCTAAGAAGTACAATTTTCTCTTTTACATTGAATGTCAAGGTTTAGGGTGTTACAGCTACAGTGGTTGATGTTAGATGATAGTACCGATCTAGAAGGGGGGTTGAATAGATCAGTATTTAAATTTAGAGCTTTTTAAAAATGTTTTCAAAGGTTGTGAAAGCTCCCTAAACCACGATCATCTGAACGATCCATTAATGGAAAGATCGGATATGCGTGAAACCGAATGGAATAACTAAGATATAGATAATCAACCACTATCTAAATCCGTCGATTAATTACCACAATCCTTGATATAGTTGCCTCTAATGATGAGTTAACACAATAAGAGAACAAGTAAAATATCCTCCCCCTGATTTTATGCATGCCTTCAAAAAATTTGCTATTATAAATCTGTTAAATCTGCTATTGTGTTTCCATTGCTTCTCCCCCTTTGACAACATCAAAAAGAAACAATGATACGGTCAACATGAAACAAAGATATTCATAAGCACTTAGTCAACTACTTTGTAACAGATAGACATTAACAACCATGCACATAACATGAAGTCAATGTAAGAAGTATAGGCATAAATATTACACGGAGCAAAAGAAAATAAGTATATAACATTGCCATAATTGTTTAACATAAATTTAAAGACACATAAGTAAGATAATAACATGCAAACATAGAGAAATGAAAATGCACTGAATGAATCAATCATTTAAGGTCGTCTTCCTCGTGACGGGTCATTTCTGCCTCTATAACCAGAAGGTTGATGCGAGGGTTTGTCTTCTTCATAGAAGACGGTGAATTCAATGACGTTCCGGTTAAGCGTATTGAAGAATCCTGAGAGAGAGCGATGGGTGGCATCAACCCGTTGCATGATTGTAGAGGAAAATGAATCGAAGTTGTCACTGTGGTTTTGGATCTGATTCCTTAAGTCCGAGTATCGTTCCTCTTGGAGAGAAGAAAAATATCCAAAGTTGTCACTTTGAATTTGAAGTTGATTCTGCAAGGTCGTAAATCTCTCCTCTTAAAGTGTAGCAAAATTTTGCTGATGTATTTGCATGTTTCTCAACATTTCCATCACTTCAGAATTTTCAGGTTGAGAAAAGGGTGTAGGCATATAGGATGATCGATTCATGGTCCAGCCGGTGTGTTTCCATTCTCCCCATCCTTGGTCATCGGATGGATGTTGTCCAGGAGTAGTACCTAGCCAATCACCATGGTCAGTGACTTGTTGGTCATGCTCCATAGGTTGAGAGTTGTCATCATTATTCTCTTCTTCGTCTTCATCATCACCATCATCATAATCCTCATAATCACCATCATCATCCTCATTATCCTCATCTTCTTCCAAATGCCGAGTATTAGAACTTGGAACTGGTTTACGGGTCTTGTATAGTCGCGGTGCACGACCCCAAGTGTAGCCCATCAAACTTAATGTTTTCTGACAAAACTCTTGATTTGTAGTCACAGAGTTATATGGAATTCCTTGAACTGGAACTTTAGCTTTATTTAGGATACTTTGAATAAATGAAGGATAGCAGAGATCGATGCCTCGACCTGACTCCTTTAGAGCAAAGATCATGCTTCCAACGTAGTGCGGCCAATTTACTTTCAGCTTGTGTTTCAGCACATAAACTATGTGTACTTCAGCCTTGTCCACTCTGGAGTAACCTCCTTGTTTAAGACGTAGAATATGCGTCACAACCCAGTGTAAAATCTTGTCAAGAGGCTTCAAAAGACCCGTAGTCACATTGATAGGGAATAGATTGCTCTCAACAACATTTGTTGAAAACGCTCTCTTCAGCATTGAGTTTAAGGCATTCCTAAACTCATAGTCTGGAGCAAACATAGTGTCAATAATCTTGAGATCATTAGGAGACGATAGTGGAGAGATCTCAAACAGAGACTTCCAAACATCATCATTCACTTCAATAACCCTATTACCAATATTGCATTCAAACTTATAACCCTCGAATTTTCCATCAAAGCTAGTATAAAATAGTTTGACTAAATCTTCATTATACTTAGTGGTACAGTCTAAGAACAAATCAATTCCTTGAAAATTTATCCGTTCAACAATTTCTGGAATATGCATGCGTCCAGCCACTAATGGTAAGTATACGTACTGCTTTATAACTGTTATGTTTTTGAACTTCTTTTCAAAGGTTTCAGCAAGATCATCAAAGAGTAAGGATAAAGCAATTACCGGAATATTCGATCGAGATTGTGCAGTCCCAGTGTGAGAGGAGGATCCTCTTGCAGTTCTTTTTCCAGATACTCTTGAAGTCATTTGAATATTGTTTGTAAGGAGATTTTAGGGCTTTTGTATGGAAGAGGGGGAGAGAGGGAGAGGACCAAATGACCAAATGAATTGATTATGCAAAAAAAAATGCCTTGAAAAATGAGTCGACCTATTTAAGACTCAGATGAGCTGTTTCTGGTCATCAAAGAGCCGATGCATGGGTCGACCCATTGGGACCCGAATTTAATGCAACCTCTGCAATGGGCAGCGAAGAGTCGACTCACACGTGTAATGAGTCGACACATTCATATTTAAAATCCCAATAGAATAGACTATGGGTAGCGACGAGTCGACGTATGGGCCGACCTGTTAGGACCCGAAGGGAATACAAGGATTGAGTTCTCAGTGATGAGTCAACTCATAAGTCGACCAGTTGGGACCCGTGTTAGTGATTAGAAGACATGAGGTTCAAAAATGCTCCTAACGATGAATGCATGTTAAATATGATACCTAAGCAAGTTCAAGCATAATTCAAGCATAGAAATGGATCACATTTAGATCAAACCAGAAAATGAACAACAAGAATTACATAGAATAAGTATATACATACATAGTTGACCAATATAGGTCAAATAGATAGGAACGATATTACCTCCAATGATGATAGACAACAAGTGCCCTCACATAGCCCACACTTATAAATCAAGGGATAGACAGGCATAGATATAGAGCAGGAATCATATATATATATATATATTTAAACGCGATCCGAGATATCGAGAATACCAAGTTCCCTACGGATGTGGAAGAAAGGCTCTGTCGCAAGTGGTTTTGTGAAAATATCGACAAGTTGATTTTTGCTATCAACATGCTCGAAGACAACATCACCTTTCTCAACATGATCCCTAAGGAAGTGATGTCGAATTTCAATATGTTAAGTGCGTGAATGTACTATAGGATTTTTGGTTAAATTGATGGCGCTTGTGTTGTCACAAAAAATGGGAATACGTTCAAATTGAACATTGAAGTCGAGTAATTGTTGTTTGAGCCACAAAATTTGAGCGCAACCATTACCCGCAACAACATATTCCTCCTCGGCTATTGACAAAGCAACTGAAACTTGCTTTTTGTTGTGCCAACTCACTAAGGAATTTGAATAAAAATGACAAGTGCCACTAGTGCTTTTCCTATCCGATTTGAAACCAAAAAAGTCAGAATCGGAGTAGCCAACCAAAGAGCAATCACTTCCCTTAGAAAACCAAAGCCCATACTTTGAAGTACCACAAAGGTATCTAAGTATGCGCTTGACGGTCTTTAAATGTGACTCTTTGGGACGTGATTGATACCCAACACACATACATACACTAAACATAATATATGGTCGAGATGCAGTGAGATAGAGGAGAGAATCAATCATACCTCTATACCTTTTTATATCTACGGCCTTGCCATTTTCATCCTTATCCATATTAACCATAGTAGGCATTGGAGTGTCGATTATTTTGGATTTTTCCATATCGACGCGCTTGAGTAACTCATTGCAATACTTCGTTTGGCACACAAAAGTCCCTTCTTCAAGTTTCTTGATTTGAAGTCCGAGGAAGTAATTTAGCTCCCCCATCATGCTCATTTCAAATTCTCTCTGCATCAACTTAGAGAATTTATTGACCAAATTTATGCTAGTAGATCCAAAAATAATGTCATCAACATAGACTTGAACTAAAATAGAGTGTTTTCCTTGATGCTTAATAAAAAGGATTGTATCAACCTTCCCTCTTGAGAATCCTTATTTAGTAGAAATTTGCTAAGACGCTCATACCATGCCCTAGGGGCTTGTTTGAGACCGTACAAAGCACGCTTAAGCTTATAAACGTAGTTAGGAGCTCATAATTTTCAAAACCGGGAGGTTGAGATACATAGACCTCTTTATTAATGTAACCGTTTAGGAAGGCGCTCTTAACATCCATTTGAAATTATTTGAAATTTTGAGAACAAGCATAGGCAAGCAAAAGGCGTATAGCCTCGAGTCAGGAAACCGGAGCATAAGTTTCCTCATAGTCGATGCCATCCTCTTGGTTATAGCCTTGAGCAACAAGCCTTGTTGCAAGTTATAACTCCGTTTTCGTCTAACTTGTTCCTAAACACCCATTTAGTACCGATTACTCGATGGTCTCCTAGAGGGGGAACAAGATCCCACACCTCATTTCTTTTGAACTGATTAAGTTCCTCTTGCATCACTAAAAACCAATGTTCATCGAGTAATGTGTCTTTGGAGTTTTTAGGCTCAATTTGAGAGATGAAAGTGAAATGATAACAAAAGTTACTTATCTTTGACCGTGTGGTAACTCCCTTTGAGATATCTCCTAGAATATTATCGATGGGATGATCCTTAGAAGATTTCCATTCTAAAGGAAGATCATTGTTATTAATCGAATGATCCTCCTCTTTCTTTTCAGATATGTGATTTGGCTCCTCCTTAGCTTTTTCCGGATGTGGTTCAACACTCTTTTCTTCTTGATCTTTTATTATGTCTTCTGAAGTAACACCTGCACCATCAACAATAATACCTTCTCCGAAATTTTCCGGATAACATTCACCAAAGGGAACATGCACGGATTCTTCAACAATAAGTAACCTTTTGTTGTATACTCTATATGCTTTACTAGATTGAGAGTATCCGATAAAGATACCTTCATCGGTTTTTGAGTCAAATTTACCAAGGTTTTCTTTACCATTATTTAATACAAAGCATTTACATCCGAAGACATGAAGATGTGAAACATTAGGCTTCCTTCCCTTTAGCAATTCAGAAGGAGTTTTGTTTAGAATAGGACGAATGAGTATCCTATTCAATACATAACAAGTCTTATTTATGGCATCGGCCCAAAAATATTTAGGAATGCCATTTTCATTGATCATAGTCCTTTCAAGCTCTTCTAAAATTTGGTTTTTACGTTCCACTACTCCATTTTGTTGTGGAGTTCTTGGAGCAAAAAAATTATGATCAATGTCGTTTGTTTCACAAAATTCCTCAAAGAGGTGATTTTCAAATTCACCTCCGTGATCACTTCGAATAGTAACTATGCTAGTGTTCAATTTGTTTTGAGATATCTTGGCAAAGTTTTCAAAAGTAGAAAAAGTGTCACTTTTACTTGCTAAGAAGATGGTCCAACAAAATCTAGAGTAGTCATCTACTATAACAAAACCATAGTAGTTTCCACCTAGACTTTTAATTCTAGATGGCCCAAAAAAGTCCATATGGAGAAGTTCAATGGGTCTCGTTGTGGAAACAATATTTTTAGATTTAAAAGAGATCTTTGTTTTCTTTCCCATTTGGCACGCATCACATAAGTGATCTTTTGAAATTTTGATTTTGGGAAGACCAACTACTAGATCTTTTGCAATAACTTTATTTAGCAAGTCAAAGTTTACATGCGCTAATCGCCTATGCCAAAGCCACGAGTCTTCACTCATGGAAACGAGACATTTAGCGCTAGTCAAAGATACTTCATTCAAGTCAAGCATGTACATATTATTTACCCTCCATCCCTTAAGCACATCATTCTTTTTATCATTATGTTCAATCATGCAACAATCTTTTGAAAACAATACTTTATATCCTTTGTCACATAATTGGCTAATACTAATGAGATTGTGCTTAAGGCCTTTAACTAAAATGACGTATGAGATAATAGTAGATGAGGGATTGCCTACACTACCTTTTCCGAGTATAGCTCCCTTGTTATTATCATCGTAGGTTACAAACCCTTTCTTCTTAGCCACAAAGTCAAAGAACAAGGAAATGTCACCTGTCATGTGTCTTGAGCATCCACTATCGAGAACCCATGTTCTCTCCGTATCCTCAAGACATTCCACCTACAAATTTAAACAAGGGAAGGAGGTACCCAATTTTCATTGGGTCCTAGTGTGTGAGTGAAACTTTGGTTGCATTTGGACAACCATTGAAAAATGCCTTTAGGAACCAAAAATCTCATAAATCGGCATTTAGCAATAGTATGTCCCTTTTTGAAACAATATAGACAATTTAAGTTTGGATGAGAGTTGCTTTTTCTAACTTGATCCTTTTGTAAGAACAAAAATTATTCTACAACAGATTCCATGATTTTGATGATAACAAAGGATGAAACCAAAAATGGCACCCTAACGAAAAGTTTCTAAGTGTGCAAGGTTCTAAAGAAAGAAGAAATAAATCTGATGATGTCATCAGATGCAAAACAAGATCAGATGCAAAATCTCAAGTATCAGAAGAATCTAAAGAGGAATCTCGTTTCAAGAAGCTCTGACTCTGGACAAAACTACAAAGTATCAGAAGCATCTGAACATGAAGTAAAGTCTAGAAGCTCTGACTCTGAACAAATGCCTTCTGTAAATTCTGAAGTTATCAGCGATTTCTGAACTCTCAAGAGATAACATCAGAAGCCAGTTTCTCCAGATACACAAAGACTCTAATCAGAATTGTTAATCATGATGAAGTAACGTTTAAGCCAAGTTAAAGTTCTGCAAATAGATTTCCTCAATTAGAAAGAGACGTTAATCTCCACTTCCAAGAGAGAAGATACTAATTGTGGTAAGTAGTCACTTCTAAGTGAAAAAGTCTACTGCAGAAGCTATTAATGGAATGGCGTAATTACATCTCAATATCCAACAGATTCAACGCTACTTCAACTCTACTTCAACTCCTATAAATAAGAGAAGAAATCTCATTCAGTATATACGAAGAAATCACTAGCCAAAACTATACTGAAATTATATCACGCTCAAGAAAAACATCTTTGTTCTTCAAAGATTTTCACTAAGCTTTTGCTTATCAAGTGAAAAATTTGTTCTTAAGTTTGTAATATTTGCTTTCTTAGAAGCACTCTAGATTACACATCTTGTATCTATTTTTATTTGATTTCCTCAAGTGACTCTTTGTAGTCTGTAGACTTGAGAGGACTAAGAGATTTTCTTTTCTCTTAGGGGTTGTTTGTAATCTTTCAAGATTAGTGGATTAAGTCCTTGTTGAAGGCGAAATCACCTTGGCCGGGTGGACTGGAGTAGCTTTGTGTTATAAGCGAACCAGTATAAAATCATTGTGTGATTTTCATTATTGCAAAAGCGCTTATTTTTCAAACAATTCAAACCCCCCTTTCTTGTTTTTCTCACCTTCAATTGGTATCAGAGCTCCGGCTCTGTTATTGATTTTCAAATCAAACACTTAACCGTGTAGAGAGATCCAGTGCGAGAAAAACAATGGCCCACTCAAATGAGAAAGATTCTTACAATGCCAAGCCTCCTGTTTTTGATGGAGAAAAGTTTGATTACTGGAAAGATAGAATCGAAAGTTTCTTTCTGGGTTATGATGCTGACCTCTGGGACATTGTCACAGATGGATACAAACCTCCAACCTTAAATGGAGCTGAAGTTCCCAGAAGCAAAATGTCAGAAGATCAGAAACGTGAGTTCAAAAATCATCACAAGGCCAGAACAATACTTCTAAATGCTATATCATACAACGAATACGAAAAGATCACCAACAGAGAGACGGCTAAAGATATACTTGACTCTCTGAAGATGACCCATGAAGGAAACTCCCAAGTCAAGGAGACGAAGGCTCTGGCGTTGATCCAGAAATATGAAGCCTTCAAGATGGAAGATGACGAAGCTATAGAAGCTATGTTTTCCAGATTCCAAACTCTTATTGCAGGTCTTAAAGTGCTAGACAAAGGATACACTACTGCAGATCATGTTAAGAAGATAGTCAGAAGTCTGCCAAAGAAATGGAGACCAATGGTTACTGCTCTGAAGCTATCAAAGGATCTGAACAATATCAGCCTTGAAGAACTTGTTAGTTCTCTCAAAAGCCATGAGATAGAACTAGAGGAGGATGAGCCTCAGAAAAGGAACAAGTCAGTGGCGCTGAAGTCCAGACCTGAAAGACGGAAGTCAGACAGAACCAAGGCTCTTCAAGCAGAAACTGCAGACACTGATGACTCTGAACCTGAAGACTCTGATGATGAAGAAGAACTGTCCTTACTAACCAGAAGAGTTAAGCAACTCTGGAAAAGAAGGAACAACAACAACTTCAGAAGATCAAGACCCAGAGGGGATAGATCAGAGTCAACTTCAAAAGGTAAACCTAATAAAGATATTACCTGTTTTGAATGTAAAGAAACAGGTCATTATAGAAATGAATGCCCCAAGCTGAAGAAAGATAACTCCAAGAAAGAAAGCTTCAAGAAAAATGCCTTCAGAACAAAGAAGGGATTAATGGCCACCTGGGACGATAGTGAATCCGAATCATCAGAATCGGACTCTGATGAACAGGCCAACGTAGCTCTTATGGCTACCACATCCAGCAGCTCAGATGAAGAATCTGAAGAGGTATTTTCTGAACTTTCTAGATCTGACTTAGAATCATGTTTATCAGAAACTCTTACCTCTCTTCAGAAATTAAAACAAAAAGTTAAAAACATTAAAGGTCTTCTTAAAGCAAAATCTGAAGAATGTAGTGAACTTGAGACAACAATTCTAGCACATGAAGATACAATCAAATCTTTAACGTTAGAAAGAGATGGAGCTAAAACAAAAAGCTTAAAATTAGAAGAAGCGTTGTCTCAAGCACCACAAACTTCAAATGAAATTATTTATAAATATGAAGAAGCCTTTCAGAAGTTTCTGAAGAGTGGAATAGATAGGAGTATTATGGCATCCATGATTTATGGAGTAAGTCAGAATAATAAAAGGGGAATTGGGTATGATTCTGATTCTGATAAAACTTCTACCAGTAACCAGCTTAAATCTCCTTTTTCATATCATTACACACACACACAAGAACAAAAATTTAAGAATGCTAGAAGACCCAAAGTTGTAAGAAACTCTGGGAAAACTAATCTAAAAGGACCCAAGAGATTCTGGGTACCGAAAGATAAGATTATCTATGTTGCAGATATCCTATGCAGCAAAGTTCAGACACCAGTCATGGTACCTGGACTCTGGATGCTCGCGACATATGACGGGAAGAAAGTCTATGTTCCAAAGCCTGGAACTTAAAGACGCTGGATTTGTAGGCTTCGGAGGAGATCAGAAAGGAAGGATCAGAGGCTCCGGAACTATTGGTAATGGTACTCTTCCCTCTATATCTGATGTTCTTTATGTAGAAGGATTAATGCATAACTTGTTATCCATAAGTCAATTAAGTGATAACGGTTATGATGTAATCTTTAATCAAAAAACGTGTAAAGCCATTAATCAGAACGATGGCTCTGTCCTTTTCACAGGCAAGAGGAAAAACAACATTTATAAAATAAATCTTTCTGATTTAAAAGATCAAAATGTTAAATGTTTAATGTCAGTTCACGAAGAGCAATGGGTATGGCATAGACGCTTAGGCCACATTAGCATGAGAAAACTCTCTCAGCTAACTAAACTTGAGTTAGTCAGAGGCTTACCTAAACTGAAGTTTTCTTCAGATGCTCTGTGTGAAGCTTGTCAGAAAGGAAAGTTTTCAAAAACATCTTTTAAAAAGAAAAATGTTGTTTCCACCTCCAAGCCTCTGGAGCTTCTTCACATTGACTTATTTGGTCCTGTGAAAACAACATCAGTCAATGGAAAGAAGTATGGACTAGTAATCGTTGATGATTACAGCCGCTGGACATGGGTAAAATTCCTAAGGCACAAGAGTGAGTCTCACTCTGTATTCACCAGTTTCTGTTCTAAAGTGCAAAAAGAATTTGACTCTAAAATTGTTAGAGTCAGAAGTGATCATGGTGGAGAATTTGAAAATAGAGATTTTGAAGAACTATTTGATTCTAATGGAATATCCCATGATTTCTCCTGCCCTAGAACTCCACAACAAAATGGAGTTGTAGAGAGGAAGAATAGGACACTCCAAGAAATGGCCAGAACCATGATCAATGAAACAAATGTAGCAAAGCACTTTTGGGCAGAAGCTGTAAATACAGCGTGTTACATTCAGAATAGAATCTCTATTAGACCTATTCTGGAAAAGACTCCCTATGAACTGTGTAAGGGAAGAAAACCCAACATTTCATATTTTCATCCTTTTGGATGCATTTGTTTTATATTAAATACTAAAGAACATCTGAACAAGTTTGATTCCAAAGCACAGAAAGGTATTATGTTAGGATACTCAGAACGCTCTAAAGGATACAGAGTATACAACACAGAAACCAAAATTGTGGAGGAATCAATTCATGTTAGATTTGATGATAAGCTTGACCCTGAAAAGTCAAAGCTAGTTGAAAAGTTTGCAGATTTAGAGATCACTCTGGTAGAATCTGAGAAAACTCCAGAAGCAACTGTCACTCCAGACTCTGAAGAAATTAAATCTCCAGAAATTCCAAGGAAAGTCAAGAGCCGTAGCAACGTATCTGAAGATTTGATCTTGGGAAACAAAGATGAACCTGTTAGAACCAGATCTACCTTCAGAACTTCTGAAGATATTCCTCTGGGACTAGTGTCTCTGATTGAGCCTACGTCCTGTGATGAAGCTCTTCAAGATAACGATTGGGTGGCAGCTATGCAAGAAGAGTTAGATCAATTCTCCAAGAATGATGTCTGGGATCTCGTTCCTAAACCCAGAGGCACTCATGTCATTGGAACCAGATGGGTTTTCAGAAACAAACTGAACGAGAAAGGAGAAGTTGTCAGAAACAAAGCACGACTGGTAGCTCAAGGTTATAGTCAACAAGAAGGTATTGATTATAATGAAACTTTTGCTCCAGTCGCAAGGTTAGAGTCTATTCGTCTTCTTGTATCATTTGCTATTAATCACTCTATCAAATTATACCAAATGGATGTCAAGAGTGCATTTCTAAATGGTTATATTTCAGAAGAAGTGTATGTTAATCAACCTCCTGGTTTTGAAAACTCAAATTTTCCAGAACATGTTTTCAAACTTAAGAAATCCTTATATGGACTTAAACAAGCTCCCAGAGCTTGGTATGAACGCTTAAGTAATTTTCTTCTGGAACAAAATTTTATCAGAGGGAAAGTTGATTCTACACTCTTCTGTAAAAACCATAAAAATGATCTCGTGATATGCCAGATTTATGTTGATGACATTATTTTTGGTTCTGCTAATATCTCTGTTTGCCAAGAATTTTCTAAGTTAATGCAGGCAGAATTTGAAATGAGTCTAATGCAAGAACTAAAGTTCTTTCTGGGAATTCAAATTAATCAAACTCCAGAAGTCACGTACATTCATCAAAGCAAGTACATTAAAGACGTTCTGAAGAAGTTTGATATGTCTGAATGCAACTCTGCAAAGACTCCTATGCACCCAACTTGCATTCTGGAGAAGGAAGAGGTAAGCAACAAGGTTTGTCAGAAGCTCTATAGAGGTATGATAGGCTCTCTTCTCTATCTGACTGCTACTCGTCCTGATATTCTCTTTAGCGTTTGTCTTTGTGCCAGATTCCAATCAGATCCTAGAGAATCTCATTTAACAGCTGTTAAGAGAATTCTTAAGTATCTGAAAGGAACTCCTAACCTGGGCCTGATGTATGAGAAAACATCAGAGTATAGGCTTTCTGGTTATTGTGATGCAGATTATGCAGGAGATAGAATAGAACGTAAAAGCACATCTGGAAATTGCCAGCTTCTGGGAAACAACTTAATCTCCTGGGCTAGCAAAAGACAGTCAACAATTGCTCTATCAACTGCAGAAGCAGAATATATCTCAGCGTCACTATGCACAACTCAGATGCTCTGGATGAAACATCAGCTAGAAGATCTACAAATCTTTGAGAGTAACATTCCTATCTTTTGTGATAATACTGCTGCTATTTGTTTAAGTAAGAATCCCATTCTACATTCCAGAGCCAAACACATAGAAATAAAACATCATTTTATTAGAGACTATGTTCAGAAAGGGATAGTAACGCTGAAGTTCATTGATACAGAACATCAATGGGCAGATATCTTTACTAAGCCTCTAGCTGAAGATAGATTTCTTTTCATCTTAGAAAATCTGAACATTAAAAATTGTCCTGAGTAAAATTTGGCTCTGAACATGTAAAATGAGACTCTGATAAAAACAAATACACTTCTGCCTCTGACTCTGATACTTCTACCAAGTTAAGAAGATATCTGAGTTAGAAATCTTCAGAAATCCTTTGGTATTCCTGAAGATCAGAAACATCAACACGTGGGGAACATGCGTCTAACCCTAGAACTTCTAGACAGCTGTCAAAAGAAATCAAAGGTCAGAACGCTTGAAATCTCCTTGAGCAGTGTGCTTACTGTTGGGATTAGACATTCATTAATGAGCTGTAATCATTTTTCCCCAAACGTGCTATTTTGGTTTTTGTGCTAACGCTGGTATGTGTGTCGTTTTGCATGTGTTTTTACCCTTAGTATATAAACACTTTTCTCACATTTCACACACTTATCACTCTCACTCACTCTTAAACCCTAAACCCTCTCTCGAAGTTTTCTCTGCAACCTTCTCAGTTCTTCATCTTCTTCATCAATCTTCATCATGAATCCTCAAGAGCAAGAAGTTTTTAACTTCTCCCAACAAATGGAAGCCGCTTCTAACCCCCAAACCTCAAACACTCAAACACCCATGGTTGTAGACGTTACCACGACCCCAGTTTACAAAGAACCTCACATTTTGGAACGTGAACAACACATTCATCTTTCAACTCCCTTTGAAGGTTTGGATGTACTGTGTGAATCGCTGGTGGATTTTGAGAATTTGAGAAGAAATGGCGTTGATTTAACTGAAGATCTTCGCAAGCAAGGTTGGGAAACCTACTTCAACAGGCTTTATGGTCCAATCTATCCTCTACTGGTGAAGGAATTCTGGAGATGTGCAGATGCTGATGACGAGTTCATCGTTTCTTTTGTTCTGGGAGTGAAGATCATTATCACAGAAGCATCTATTGCTTCTTTGCTGAATATGGAGAAAGCTGGAGGTAAAAGGATTTACAACATTCCTCCAAGGTCCAAGCGCATCACAGAAGTCATTAACCCTACAATCTTCAAGGCAAATGTTGAAGGAAACCCATCTAAGAACAAGGAGCTTCATCAGAACCTCCGAGTTTGGCTGAAGATTATTCTGGGAACAATCCATCATCGTCCAGCCTCCAACTCTTCAGATTATATTAATGCTGATCAGAAATGCATCCTCTACTGTATTCAGAAGGGTATTCCAATCAACCTCCCTGTTCTCCTCTTCAGATATCTGAGGGATTCAGT
Organism: Lathyrus oleraceus; assembly: GCF_024323335.1. Classification (NCBI taxonomy): domain Eukaryota; kingdom Viridiplantae; phylum Streptophyta; class Magnoliopsida; order Fabales; family Fabaceae; genus Lathyrus; species Lathyrus oleraceus. The sequence goes on from NC_066582.1 coordinate 403,526,086, forward strand.
CAGAGAAACAAGGAATAATATGAAGCCCAGATCCTACATTCCTCTGGGTAGATTGCTCTCTGACATCTTCATTGAGCATGGGCTGGTAGATGCTCTGGAGAAGACCAGATGTATGGATGATCTGGCAATTGACGTTGGAAAGCCTCTGAATGCCAAAAATCTGAGGAGTATGGGAATCATCAAAGACATCAGAGTCAAGCCCACTATGAATGTGACCTGGGAAGCTCTGAAGGATCAGAGGAAGATGCCTCATGGCCTTGAAAGGTTCTTCAAGAATGAACCCAGAGATGCCATTGCCATCTACCTTCAGGATCGTCTGGATGAAGGCATTGACATTTCTGATTTCCGCCTTGAAGACTGTCTGGACTCTGTAGAAGATCTGGTCAGATACAAAAGAGGCCTTTCTGAGAAGAAGATAGCTGAGGAAGCAAGGAAGGCAAAGAAAGCCAAACTTGGAGAAACCTCTGGAACCAAATCTCCAGCTCCTCTGCAAACTTCTTCTTCTGGTAAGTCCATTCCTCCTGTTACTTCTGTACCTGTAATGGCTTCTTCTACTCCTCTCCCAACACCTCCCATTTTTACAACCTCAGAAATCCCTCCTTCAACCATTAGAACCTCTCAACCTCCACCTGTTCTAAAAATTGCTCGTACTTTTACAACAACCTCTGACCCTAATCAACTATATCACCACAGCTCTTCCTCATCCTCTGAATATGAATCACCACCTTACCTTTCCCCTTCTTCTGACCAAGAGTTCTCTGATCATGAGTCCTCTGATCAAGAACACTCTGACCCAAACTCCCCAACAATAGCTGAAATTTATGCTAAAAATTTCGCCCCACAAACTCAAACACAAACTGAAGTAACCTCACCCCTCCGAACTTCTATTCCACAACAAACAACCACCATCTCCTCTGAAAATCAAACTTCCCTTCCACCACAAACAACCACCACACCCTCTGAAGCTCAACCATCTGTAATTCGCCCATCTGATCCTTATATCACCCCACCAATCATTCCCGCTGTACCTGAACCAGACTCTGACCCCTTAGATGTAAACCCACTCTATGCTTCTTCCCCAGATTCTGAACTTCAACCAGAAGCAGAATCTGAACCCCAGCCAGAACCAGAAACTGAAACTCCCTCTCTGAATCTCAGCTCCCCAAACTCTCCAACTAATACTCCTGAACCTGAACCTGAACCTAAAATTATCACACCTACCCTTGAGGAGGCCATTATACAGGTTGCAGAATCCTCAGTCCAGAAGATCAAGTCTCTGGCTAAAAATTCTGAAGTCAGTGATGATCCTAAATCTGTTAGGACACACTGGAACAGAGTTATTAGTTGGATGACCTCTGAGTCTTATAGGCTGAAGAGTATCTCTGAACAAGTCAGAAATGGCTACATCAGAGACTCTGAGGAAAGACTCCAAGAAAGACTGGCTAGAGAAGCTGAGGCCAAAAGATTAGAGGAAGAGAGACTGGCTAGAGAAGCTGAGGCCAAGAGATTAGAGGAAGAAAGGTTGGCTAAGGAAGCTGAAGAAGAAGCTAAGAGGTTGGAAGAAGAACGCCTGGCAAAGGAAGCAGAACTTCTGAGAATTCAGGAAGCTGAAGCCAAGGCTAAGGCAGATGCAGAAGCCCAAGCTGCTGCTGAAGCTGAAGCTCAGCAGGCTCTGATTCAGGGGGAGTCTTCCTCTGCGATCCCTCTGATTCTTAACACTCTGAAGGAGATCAAGCAAGATCAGAAAGAGATCAAGCAAGATCAGAGTGAGCTCCGGGCAAGGATGGACAAGCAAGACGCTCTGAATGAAAACCTCCAGAATATGTTTGCTATGCTACTACAGAGACTTCCTCCTCCTCCAAACCCTTAGGCACTTAGGATTTATTTTTGGTTGCCTAGTGTTTTTGCTTCTGTCTTTTCTTTTTTAGCTCTGATATTCTCTTGAATCTGATGTTTTGACTGCTGCTTGCCTTTGTGCTTTTGTTTAATGAAGTGTTTTTCTCTCTATTATTCTTTTTATGTTTTATGCCTTTTTGATTATGCCAAAAAGGGGGAGAAATTATTAAATAGCTCTGATGAAAATTATGTCTAAAACCTTAAGCATTCTGCAACAATTGTAGAAATAGTTCTGATATAAATAGCTCTGATTAAATAATAGCTCTGATTAAATAACTCTAACTTTAAAGTTAAGCATTTGCAGAAAGTTTTCAGAAACCTAATTACTTGGAAAGCTCTGGTAAGAACTTCTGAACTCCCTAGCGCTAACTCAGGGGGAGCTTTTGTCTATCTGATCTAATATTTTTCATGTTTCATCTGATAATTTTATTTGTTTTGTCATCATCAAAAAGGGGGAGATTGTAAGAACAAAAATTATTTTACAACAGATTCCATGATTTTGATGATAACAAAGGATGAAACCAAAAATGGCACCCTAACGAAAAGTTTCTAAGTGTGCAAGGTTCTAAAGAAAGAAGAAATAAATCTGATGATGTCATCAGATGCAAAACAAGATCAGATGCAAAATCTCAAGTATCAGAAGAATCTAAAGAGGAATCTCGTTTCAAGAAGCTCTGACTCTGGACAAAACTACAAAGTATCAGAAGCATCTGAACATGAAGTAAAGTCTAGAAGCTCTGACTCTGAACAAATGCCTTCTGTAAATTCTGAAGTTATCAGCGATTTCTGAACTCTCAAGAGATAACATCAGAAGCCAGTTTCTCCAGATACACAAAGACTCTAATCAGAATTGTTAATCATGATGAAGTAACGTTTAAGCCAAGTTAAAGTTCTGCAAATAGATTTCCTCAATTAGAAAGAGACGTTAATCTCCACTTCCAAGAGAGAAGATACTAATTGTGGTAAGTAGTCACTTCTAAGTGAAAAAGTCTACTGCAGAAGCTATTAATGGAATGGCGTAATTACATCTCAATATCCAACAGATTCAACGCTACTTCAACTCTACTTCAACTCCTATAAATAAGAGAAGAAATCTCATTCAGTATATACGAAGAAATCACTAGCCAAAACTATACTGAAATTATATCACGCTCAAGAAAAACATCTTTGTTCTTCAAAGATTTTCACTAAGCTTTTGCTTATCAAGTGAAAAATTTGTTCTTAAGTTTGTAATATTTGCTTTCTTAGAAGCACTCTAGATTACACATCTTGTATCTATTTTTATTTGATTTCCTCAAGTGACTCTTTGTAGTCTGTAGACTTGAGAGGACTAAGAGATTTTCTTTTCTCTTAGGGGTTGTTTGTAATCTTTCAAGATTAGTGGATTAAGTCCTTGTTGAAGGCGAAATCACCTTGGCCGGGTGGACTGGAGTAGCTTTGTGTTATAAGCGAACCAGTATAAAATCATTGTGTGATTTTCATTATTGCAAAAGCGCTTATTTTTCAAACAATTCAAACCCCCCTTTCTTGTTTTTCTCACCTTCACCTTTACCACATAAGTGTATTTTTGATAAGGATTATTCATGTTACTTCTAAAATGTGATTGATCAATAGCAAAGGTAACTTTAGGTTGTAAAGTCTTGTCTAATTTAGCTTGAAGAGTTCTAACCTCTCTTTGCAAATGTGACAAGTTTCACATCCAGACCATCTAAACCAAAATACCTTATCATCTTCAGTTTTGCCTTTAGTAGCCTCTATCAAAGATTTCTTAAGAGTTTCTAATTCCTTTTCGGAATCAGAAATCTTCTTTTCTAAATAACATAAAATTTTCTTATTTGAGGCTAAGCGTTTAAAAGCTTCCTTTGCCTCATTGTGTAGAGTACTAAAGGCATTTTGCAAATCACAATAAGACACTTTATCAACATGATCATATTTAGAATAACTTACATTCTTTTTCTTCTTTTGATGAGTTGTAAGACAAAGATTGACATATTCTTCTTCATCACTTGAGTTATCATCATTTGTGGACTCACTGTCGCTCTCCCATGCAATGTATGCTCTTCTAGCTTTGCTAGATTTATTGTGACGTTTGTCTCTTCCTTTGTCTTTCTTCAACAGGGGACAGTCCAGCTTATAGTGACCGACCTTTCCGTAATTGAAGCATGATCCTTTTGACTTAGTTGTCTTACCTTCCTCTCGATTTGGGAATTTTGATTGTCTTCTATAGTTAATAAGATTTTTATCTGAATGTTGAACTTCATTCTTTATAAGGTATCGGTTATACCTCCTTACGAACAACCCCATGTCTTCATTCGAATCTTTATCATTATCACTTGATTCACTCTCACATGTATCATTGGTGGATGACTTAGATCTTAAAGCCTTTAAAGCGATAGACTTCCTTTCAGTGTCCTTAGCTTTCTCCTTCTTTTCCTTCTTTTGACTCTTCTCATGTTTCTCAAGGTTCATGAGCTCTTGCTCATGCTCTTGAAGCTTACCAAGCAATGTTGTCATGTCCAATGTTCTTCGATCATTGGCTTCCTTAATCGCGGTGACTTTTGGAAGTCAATCCCTGTTAAGACATCTTAAGATTTTATTAGTAGCAACATCATTAGGGGTATTTTGGTTTAGATGAGAAAATCTTTAGTTTTGCCTTTAGTAGCCTCCATCACAGTTTAACCGATTGATTAGATGAGAAAATCGCTTTTCCTCATCTTCTTCATTCCATTGTGCTTCAGGTTTAGGTATAACAACACCATCCGCATTGGTCATGGTTATTTCCATAGGACCATCTTGGATGAATTTCCATACCTTCCTATCAATAGAGTTGATATGGATGCGCATACAATCTTTTCAATAACTGTAGTTTTCACCAGTAAAAATAGGCGCTCTATTGTACGCCCCTTTAGGATCGTTACTCATTTTCTAAAAAGTTATATGCGAAGCACTAGATAAACTGGTGCTCGTGATACCACTTGTTAGACGATAGTACCGATCTAGAAGGGGGTTGAATAGATCAGTATTTAAATTTAGCATTTTTTAAAAATGTTTTCAAAGGTTGCGAAAGCTCCTTAAACCACAATCGTCTAAACGATCCATTAATGGAAAGATCGGATACGCGTGAAACCGAATAGAATAACTAAGATAGAGATAATCAACCACTATATTGTAGCACCTCAAATTTGCACCTATCATTATGCATACATTTTCATGTTAAGTCATAGCATATCATGATCCATTGCATAGCATTTGCATTGTCCCTCAGTTGCCTCAAGAGCAAGCAATCAAGAATCAGGTCAAACTAATCTCCTGATCAGTCAACCAAGCAAGTAAAAGAATTTCTCATTGAATCAAGGCCTGGGGGTTTGTCCAACAAGTTCACATGGCTTGGAGGTCCATTTGAAGTATTTTGGTCAAGGGTTAAGGGCTCAGAGGTCAGCAATTCATGCCCAGACAGTCAAAAACCCTAAAAAAAAAGTCAACTGTCAGTCAAGGCAATGGTTGGTGGTCATTCTTGTGGAATTTGGGCACCATGGTCAATAATCAAGAGTTCATACAACTTAGGACATCATTTGAAGTCAAGTTCTCAAGGAATTAGGGTTTGGAAGTCATCAGTCAATGCACAATCAGGCAGAAACCCTAAAAGTCAACTGTTGGTCAACTGTCCATTTAATCAGTGATTTGATGATTGGATTTGGTTTGTGAGAGCTCATTCATGTCCAAATAGTCATCATACATCATGCCAAACACCATCATGGAAGAATTTGAAGCCAGATCAAAATTTCCCAAAATGGAAACTGGGCCTGTAACTGAAACTTACCAAAAATGGAAAGTTTTGATCCTCAAACTTACATCATGATATAAGCCTCAAATGAATTTTTGCCCAACATGAAAGTTGAAGATCTTGTTCTCCCATTTCCAAAAAGTCCTAGAACTCTCAATTCCCATGTGTGGTTGGCAAGTTATGATCGAATCGATTTCAGAAAATCTTGAACTTCAAAGGGCCATATCTCTCAAACCGTTTGGCCAATTTTGGTGGGGTTTTTTCCTACAAGTCACATTTGATCCCCTCTTTCCAAAAATATAAATTTCATGAGCCAAAACTTCACCAATCAAAATGGCATATTTTGACATTTCTCATTTAAATGAAAGTTTGACCAAGAGTTGACTTTTTAATTTAAACATTTTTTCAACATTTGGCCAATTGGAACAGCTCATAAATGTCATTTAGAATGTGTTTGCAAAGTCAAAATATGCAGTACATAAGGCCATTGCTTGGTTGCTTGAATTGTAAGAAAAGTACCATTTAACCATACTTGTCCATACCATTAACCATGCCTTGCCTTGTACCTCATAAGGACAGCAATTATGCAGCATTTTTTCTGTCATTGTGCACACATTTTGCAGCCAAAAAAATCAGTAGTACATATGGCCTTGCTTGCTTGCTTAAAATTGGGAAGGAAAGGACCAAAACTAGCCATGCTTGGTGCTGCACATAGCAGCCCTGCCACTTTTGCTGTCATGCTACAAACCAATGGCAGCCTCACACCAACTGATACAGAAAATACTCTCTCTCATTAGACATGATTGCCTCAAATTGCCAATGCTGTAAAACAGAACCAAATAATACAAAAACAGCAGGAATGGATTATGGCCTAGGAAGTGAAGTCTTATTAGAAAAAAAACCAAAAACCAACAGCACTTGATTTTCAGGGGATGGCTCTCAGATCCTAAAAAACCCTGCTGTGCATTTCAAAGGGCTGTCAAGGAGAACTCCCAAAAGGACAGAAAACCTGGCCATGCCTTGTACCACAGCATAGCAGTTTATGCATTTTTATTTTCTGTCATGGGAAACACTACTAGCTGCACATAACACTGAATCCACTCATGCTAAAATCCTGATTTTTCTCTCATTTGGCATTGTGGGCAAAAATTGCAAAGGCTATCCAAAACAACAAGCAACAGATAACAGAAGAAAAAACATCATTTTCTGTCATAAAATGAACAAGGGCAGCAGCAGACCAACAAGAAGAAACCCCTCTCACTTGCATTTTCCAAGACTCACCCTGAACCAAACCTAACCTGGCCTTGCTTGTGACTTCATCAAAACTCATTTTCTGTCAAAACATAACATAGCAGACCATCAAGACTTCATTTTTCTAAACATCATCTCATCTTGGCATTTGTCTAAAGTCTGTCCCAAAACCAAAAGAACTGAAGCATGGCATTTTGTTGTTTTCACATCTCTTCATCATGTTTAAACCAACAGCAGCCAACCTAACCAACAAGCACAAATCAACCTCATTCACTCAAAAAACTCATCTTGCTTTGCATTTCAAAACCTGTCAAAAGAAAACTCCAAAGTGGCAAGACATGGCCTAACCACAAAACAGCATAAGCAAATAGAAACTTGATCATTTTTTCTGTCAAAACCAATTCTAATAGCAGTCATCAAAAACATACAAACCAATAGAAATCCACTCAGGCCTAAAAACTCCTTTGGTGCATTTTCATTTTCTGTCCAATAACTCAAGGAGAACAAAAGCTGGCTTGGTTTGAGGCAATATTTTCCAGCATTTTCTGTCATGGAGGACCATCTGCAGCCAACATAACTTACAAACACAAACCAACATAACAGAACTCATTCTAAAGAGCATCACTTTGCTTTTGGCCATTTCAAAAAAAACAGTCAAGACTCCAAAGACAAAACTCTGCCCTGCCAAAAGCAACTTAAAACAGAACATCAAAACATCATTTTCCTGTCATGGACAAGCCCTGCTAGCAGAGATAACACAACCACTTTCACTCATCCTCCAAAACCTCATCCTTTGCATTTACCAAAACCGTCAAAAATTTCAAAAGACCAAACCTTGCTTTGATTGATACCACATTCCCTCACCATTTTTCTGTCAAAACCAAACCAGCTAACAGCCATCCAACAGCAGAAACATTGTGCTCTCATTCTAAAAAATCACTTCCTTTTGCATTTTTCAAAACCAGTCAAGAACTTCCCAAAGAACCCGAGCCACACTTGTTTGTACCATCATTCATGACCACATTGGGAGCTTTTCAATGCAAGGAAGTGCAGCTGTAGAGCCATATTCCACTGCTGTTTTCAAAAGAGGCCCATCCATGGCAGATTAGATTTCAAGCAGAGGCAGGCATCCATGAGCCAAGTTCTTTGTGCCATTCAACTATAGGGAGCTTCATGTTCATCTGTTTCACCATTAAGTCACCAAATACCAACTGAATCTCTACTGTCCATCAAATTTGGTAAATTTTCGAGTTCCATTATTCTTCAAATTACTACATGCTTTGGATAGGTCCTTTTATGCTGAGCATCATGATGTCTTTATTTTTGAAAATGGTTGTGTATTCATGAAGTTGTGATGAAAACAAGTTTGGTGGTGAAATATGTTTATGCTCGATTCATGAATGTGTTTGTGTTTTAATGAAAACCAATGATAGATTCTTGTTTGCCATTGCTGGATGATCATGTTGATGTCCTCAATTGAGATTTCTGGGCAATTTTGTGAAATTCGATTTGGGGAAGGGATGAGACATTGCTGCTACAGTAGAAACCCTAGTTCTTCATTGCATTTTTTCCAGATTTTCTTTTGAGCCAATCAGATTATTTCGTTCATGGGCCAAAACGGCTGTGTTTTGATTAGTGATTTCAAATATTACCAAAATGCCATTCTTGCTTTATCAATTCATTTTATTTCTTCACTTTGATACTCAAACTTCCAAAATTCATAACTTGCTCAATTTTTATCCAATTTGAATGGGATTTTTTGTGTTGTGTTCATCATGATCTCTACTTTTTTATCATTATTTTTCCAGAATTTTTGGATGAGTGGTTTTAAAATGTTGCTAGGGTTTGTGACATGTGACCAAATTTTGTACATCTTGCCAAAACATTTGTGAAATGATGATACTTTATCCAATGGCTCCCATATTTTTTGTGCTTAAACTAGACACATTCATGGTGATTTTGGTGTAAAGTTTGTGAATTTATCATTTGTGGTTTGTGAGATATGATTTTTTGAATTAGGGTGTGACAATTTGTGTCACACCATTGATGTCCAACTTCATGATTTTCATTGCCATGCCTCCTTACATCCAAATGATCCCAAATTTTGCATGAACCTACTCTTGTATGTCTAGTTGACTTGTGAATTTTCTTGGATTTAATTGAACTATTTTCCATTGGTTTGAGATTTTCCTTCTCTGCCTAGTCAAATGTTGACTTTGTGTGACACATGTTCCCATTTCATTTGTGAAATTCTCATACTTTATTAGATGGACATGAAATTTTACATGAGATAACTAGACATCCTCATCTTTGCCATGGTTTTGATCCCATTCATTTATCATACACCATTCTTGATTTATGATTTTTCTAAGTTGATACATGTTTGGTTGACTTCTTTGAGCATGTTCAAATGTACTTTGACTTTCTGATTTTCATTGACTGCCTTCCACTTGACCAAATGGGATGAAATTTGACATGCTTACTATGCTATGTGTTAGATTTGATCATGATTTATTTGGTGATTTTTGGAAAATGTTTAGATTGCTTTTGAGTTAAGTCTTGCTGTTGACTTCTATGAGCTTCTGTTTGTCACACTTTGACCTAAATGGTTCATGAAATGATGATGATGATTGATATGAGTGTGAATCCAATTGGTTTTGTGTCCTAATGGTTTGAACATGATTTTGGATACTTACCCCTTGCTGTTTGGACTTTCTCATTCATTTCTGACCCCAGGCTTGCCCTAGAGGTCCTGTTACTCACCTTTGAGCTTGTGTTTTCAGGTCGACCATCAAATGGCCATTGAGACCAATTCTTCTGATTAAGCTTGCTCAAATATCATTGTCTAACTTGTTTGTTTTGTAGGTGGCTTGGCTCACATGCCCTAAGCCTTGTGCCTTGCACATCCATGTGCCTCTAATGGACTGTTGTTGTCTGTTTCTGTTTGTTTTGTTTGAAGTTGCATACTAACATCTGCTTGACTGTTTCAGGTGCTTTAGTTGCTTAGTTCCTTGTGAACTTTTTGCTTTGCTTTGCTTGTATAAGCAATTTGCATTGAGGTATGTCTCTTTTACTTCATGTAGTCTGGAAGACCTGGCCTGTTACTTGGCCAGGCAACTGTCTGAAGCCCTCCTTAAGAGGCAATGTTTGTGATTGTTTAATTTTGTCCTTGCATAGAGTCAAAGACCTCCTAAGTGAAGAGGCAATTGGTGGAAGGTAGGGATATGCAATCTATCCCCCACTATTCAGTGTGTCATCTGCTTTGCTCACACCACTGTGTTGATGCATTGCAGATACAAACCCAAGATCTTGTACAATTGTACAGTTGAGTCAGTTTTAATGTGTAGAAGGGTTCCCACTTTCTGAACCCACACATTCTTGTCTTGAGCTCTCCCAGGCCAGGGATAAGAGCTGTGAGGTCTCATCCTCACTTCATCCTTCCATCTGCTTCACCTTAGCCCCTCAATGGCAAGGTTAAGAGCACATTCACCCCATTCCAGAGGTTTGTTTGTTGAGGTTGATATGACCCCTTGACTAAAACCTAACCCTTGTTTGAGCCACTTGTTTGTGTATAGCGTGTGCTATCTGTGCTTGTAGGATTGTTTGACTTGCTTCCTGTGCAAGATAGGATTGTTTGACTTGCTTCCTGTGCAAGTTAGGATTAGTTTAGACTTGCTTCCTGTGCAAGTTAGGTTTTGCTTGGCTTGCTTCCTGTGCAAGTTAAGTGTGTGTGGCTTGCTTCCTGTGTGAGCCATGTTTAGGATAGGTTGGCCCTCGTGCCATTTAGCTAGAAACCATAACTTAGGGTTGATTTTGCATGACAACATCTAGGCTCGAGTCGTAGTCTCCCTAGAGTTGTGTCTCCCTCTGTTATCTGGTTAGGCTAGTCCTTTATCCCTCCGTAGGGGAACTACATCGCCCTGATCTTCATACCAGATGAAGTATGTAGGCAGGAGATTGAGCTGATCTCTCCGGGCGCCCTTTTTCTTTTTTGTGTGTGTTGTTTGACAGTTGCTAGGCTCGAGTGCCTGACTCCTTAGCAATTTGTTGTCTGTCTGTTTGAGTGTGTGCTTGACAGTTATAGGCTCGAGTCCCCGACTCCCTATTAACTTGTTGTGTTGTTGTGTGCTTGGAAGCCGATGTAAGTCCATCGAGTGGCATTTGGGTTCCAGTGTGCGTGTGTTTTGGTTCGGATGCTGATGTAAGTCCAGTGATTGGCAGTCGGGCTCCACGTTTGCCTTTGCCTGTGTTTGTTTGTGCGCGTGTCAGCCGAGCTACGAATGCTCTGATTCTTCTCTCGTCCGAGAAGATACGTATGCATAGGATGCGACATCCTAGCGAGCATGTGTTGTTTCCCCAGTCCGAACTACTTTGACTCTGATGTCTATGCCTGATAGACTAAGTAGGCCCAGGATACGATATCCTGCCGAGTCAGTTTCAGTCAGTTTCTTTTGTCTCTTTCAGCCAGTGTGTGTGTGTGAGCAGTGTTTAGCAACCAATTTTCCTTTCTAGTGTGCGTGGATCCCGTAGAGTACTACGGATGCGTAGGGGTGCTAATACCTTCCCTTCGCATAACCGACTCCCGAACCCATTCTCTTTGGTCGCGAGACCATGTTCTTTTCCCAGGTTTACTCTGAGCGTTTCCTTTCCCTCTTTTGGGATAAATAACGCACGGTGGCGGCTCTGTTGTTCTTGTTTTCCCGCCGGTTTTTCGCGCGATGCGACAGCTGGCGACTCTGCTGGGGAAACTAGAGAAGTTGACCTATGCTGGTCCATCTTCCCTGAGCGAGTCTCTCCTAGCGCTCTCTAGGTTAGGGTTTTGGTTGCTTTGTGCTGTGTTTATTTATTGCATTCATTATTTACTGTTTGCATTCATTGTCTATTGTTTGCATTTATGTTTGCATTAAGGTTTGCATTTATTCATCTGTTCACCTGGCTGGTTGTTTGTTTCTCTCTGTGTGGGGGGGAGAGTCAGTTGAGGTAAAAGGTCCAATACCCAGACCATGAGTGCAATCTAGGATACCTAGGAATAGAGTGATTCGTGGGAAGCGGGTGGTATGGCGCCACTTAGCGGAACAGTGATATCACGAGCAGTTCAGACCCTGGTGGGATGCTGTCGTTACATACTTCGGGTGTGTATATGACAGTATTCTGCGAAAGGTTATTTATGCTGCGTTTCTCTCAAGCTTTACCCTGGCCTAGACTACACCCGTGAGTGGGGAAGGGTTATTCATTACAGGTACCGTTGGTGACTCGGTTCTGTTGGTGACTTGGTTCTGATGGTGACTTTGTGTTCAGACAGTGTTCAGTAAACCTTAAGTGGGATTTATGTTCTGATTTCGACTGAAGCTTTGACCTAGTATCAGAGTTTGCACAACCAGCCAGTCCAGTCTGCATCATTTGCATCATAGCATATTTATTTTTCAAAAGAAACGCAATAAAAAAAATCAAAAAAAAAGAAAACAAAAAAAAAAAAAAGAAAAAAAGAAAAAAAAAAGAAAAAACTAATCTCTGCATGCATATCATTTCTCAGGTACATTCCAGAGCTTGTCTACTGATAGAGATGGCAACGGTCCCCGAGCCGAAGCGGAAGACCTGTTCCTACAGCTTTCATCGTGAGCCGTTGACTTCACTGATTGAGTTGGGTAGCTTTGTGACAGATAATCGTCTGAAGAATTTCGTTGGACAGTATGGAGATATCTTGACAGTACTGAAGACAGTAGTGGATCCGGTGCCTCTGCAGACACTACTACAGTTTTATGACCCAGAGCTCAGATGCTTCACTTTCCAGGATTATCAGCTTGCACCTACTCTCGAGGAGTATTCTATCCTGTTGAGTATCCCTATTCAGCATCAGACTCCCTTTTTGGACGTCCCAAAGGAGGTCGATTTCCGATTGATTGCCAGAGCTCTACGAATGAATGTCAAGGAAGTTGGTGAGAATTGGAAGCCCTGTGGGGAAGTTGTGGGTCTGCCGTTGAAGTTCCTTCTGAGAGTTGCTAGAGATGAAGCCGAGAAAGGGAATTGGGAAGTTTTTCACGCGCAGCTTGCCACCATGATCTATGGGATTGTCCTATTTCCCAGTATGCCAAATTTTGTTGACCATGCAGCTATCAATATCTTCATTGGAAGGAATCCAGTCCCTACCCTTCTAGCTGATACTTACTATGCCATCCACAGTAGGCATGGTAAGGGTGGAGCCATCAGGTGCTGCTTACCTCTTCTGTTCAAATGGTTCATGTCTCTTCTGCCAGCTAGTGGACCATTTGTAGATACCCAGAGCACTCTTAAGTGGACTCAGAGGGTCATGTCACTCACCTCCTATGACATCAGGTGGCAATCTTACCGGATGGATGTGCGTAACGTCATTATGAGCTGTGGAGGATTCCGTAATGTGCCACTCGTAGGGGCTAAGGGTTGCATCAATTACAACCCGGTTCTTTCTCTTCGCCAGTTGGGGTTTGTGATGAAAGGAAGACCACTCGAAGCTGAGATAGCAGAGAGTGTGTATTTTGAGAAGCAGAGTGACCCGGCTAGACTGGAGCAGATAGGGCAAGCTTGGAAGTCTATTGGTGTGAAGGATGGATCTGTCTTAGGGAAGAAGTTTGCCGTTGCTATACCTGATTACACCGATTGGGTCAAGAAGAGAGTGGAAACTTTGTTGTTACCCTACGATAGGATGGAGCCGTTGCAAGAGCAACCACCCTTGATCCTTGCTGATAGTGTACCTGCTGAGCACTATAAGCAAGTCCTGATGGAGAATCGTTGTTTGAGAGAGAAGGAGCAAGACACCCATATGGAGCTGTACAAAGCCAAAGCTGATAAGCTGCACTTGGCCCATCAACTCAGGGAAGTGCAAGGAGAAGATGCTAGTAGACTGAGAAGCAAGAAGAGATCCTACGAGGAGATGGAGAGTATGTTAGATGCAGAACACCGGGAGCGCTCGAGACTGCAGAGGGTTGAGGCCAGCTATCAGAAGAAGATCAGAGACTTGGAGAAGCAACTCAGAGACAAAGATGCTCAGTTGAAGAAAGAGATGGAGTTGAGACAGAGATCAGAGGACCACCTTGGAGGAGAAGTCTTGGAGCTCAGAAGACAGTTGAAGGAGAAGATCACCCCTCTACCAGATTGTTCAGAATGCTCACTGTTGATCGACCAGTGCCATTACCTGAAGACCCTCATTCCGGAAGACCGTCTGTCTTAGTTTGTATCTCTGATTGTATTTTGTTGAGAATCACCTCCAGGCTTGTTGGATGGGATTCATGTGCGTGTAGGCCATCTCTTGGATCTTTTTGTTGAGAATCACCTCCAGGCTTGTTGGATGGGATTCTTTTTCTTTGTACGTTGTTTATTCAGATATTCTGTTGACATTGGTTGTATGCCTTTTCACCCTTATGTATGTATAAGGATGTCAGCATTCCCTTGTATCTATTTGTTCTCTTGTTGCTGCAGGTTGCCATCTTTTCAGGATGGGTCAGGCTCTTTGAATGCCTGAGAAATGAGCATATCATGTGCATCATACGCATCATTAGCATCATACTCATATCATTTTGCATAACAGGTGTTCTTGATCGTGACTTCTCACTCTTGGCTCCTGTTTAGGCAGGATAGCTGATCAACGTCCGCACCGCTACTCAACAAGACTGAATCAACAGAGAAGTATGGATCAATTTCAAGCTGAGTTGGCTGAGATGAAGGCTAGCATGGCCCAGTTTATGAATATGATGCAAGGGGTTGCGCAAGGTCAAGAAGAGCTTCGAGCTATGGTTCAGAGACAAGAGGCTGCAAATCCACCGGTCAACCACGGTCCGCCAGAGGGAGGCCCGGTCAACGATAACAATGTCGCTGCTGCTGTACCCGTCAACAACTATGCTGTAGGTGATGAGTTAGGGGGTATTCGAATCAACGGTCAACCTATTGTTCCAGATGCCGCTAATGCCAGAGTAGTCCGTGCTCCGGCCCGTAATCCTGCTACGATTGTTGACAGACAAGAGGATATGTTCTCTCTGCTCAGTGAAGACGAAGACGTTCTGGGAAGGGTCAATGAGAGAGACCGCAAAGTTGAAGCTCTTGCTGAGAAGATCCGTGCTATGGAAAGTCAGAATTCTCTCGGTTTTGATGTTACTAATATGGGGTTGGTTGAAGGCTTGAGAATCCCTCACAAGTTCAAAGCACCGTCCTTTGACAAATACAACGGCACTTCTTGCCCTCGCACCCACGTGCAGGCTTATTATCGCAAGATCTCTGCGTATACCGATGATGAAAAGATGTGGATGTATTTTTTCCAAGATAGTCTATCTGGGGCTTCTTTGGACTGGTACATGGAATTGAAGAGAGATTCTATCCGCTGTTGGAGGGATCTGGGTGAGGCCTTCTTGAGGCAGTATAAACACAACATGGATATGGCGCCTAGCCGGACTCAGCTGCAGAGTCTATGTCAGAAATCTGGAGAAAGCTTCAAGGAGTATGCCCAGAGGTGGCGTGAACTGGCTGCTAGAGTTCAACCCCCTATGCTGGAGAGGGAGTTGACAAACATGTTTATCGGTACTCTTCAAGGTGTGTTTATGGACCGGATGGGGAGCTGCCCATTCGGTAGTTTTTCTGATGTTGTCATTTGTGGAGAGAGGACTGAGAGTTTGATCAAAACTGGGAAGATTCAAGATGCTGGTTCCTCTTCTTCTAGGAAGCCGTTTGTTGGGGCACCTCGTCGAAGGGAGGGTGAAACTAATGTTGTTCAACACCGCAGAGATCAGAACAGAATTGAATACCGTCAAGCTGCTGCAGTGACCATTCCGACACCTCAACCTCGTCAGCAACAACAACAAAGAGTTCAACAACCGCAACAACAACAACAACAGCAACGTCCTTATCAACCCAGGCAGAAATTACAGGCTGATAGAAAATTTGATCCTCTGCCTATGTCTTACGCAGAGCTACTACCCGAACTACTCAGGTTGGGGATGATTGAGTTGCGTACAATGGCTCCGCCTACAGTATTGCCTCCTGGATACGACGCCAACGCCCGTTGTGACTTTCACTCTGGGGCACCAGGCCACCATACTGAGAAGTGTCGAGCTCTCCAGCACAAGGTTCAAGATTTGATCGATGCCAAGGCAATCAACTTCGCTCCGGTGCCTAACGTCGTGAACAACCCTATGCCTCAGCATGGTGGGCATAGAGTGAACAATATTGAAGGGAAAGAAGCTGAAGATCTGGTTGTTAATGTTAATGATGTTCAGACTTCTCTGCTAGTTGTGAAGGGCCGTCTGCTGAATGGGGGTGTCTACCCGGGCTGTGATGAAGATTGCTTGGGCTGTGCAGAATCTGAGAATGGCTGCGACCAGTTGAGGACCGGTATCCAGGGTATGATGGATGAAGGTTGTTTGCAATTCAGTAGGGCTGTAAAAGATCGTGGAACAGCATCAACTATCACCATTTACTTTAAACCGTCTGAAGAACGTGGACAAAGGGTCGTCAGTGCACCTGCAGCAAATGGTACCCCAGTCACCATCCCCGTGCCTGTAACCATCAGTGTTCCAACTACCATCGTTGCGCCTGGGAGAAGGGGTGTTGAGAATAGTAGAGCCGTGTCGTGGAAGTATGATAATGCTCACCGCAGTTACAGAAGGGCTGAAAGTCAGACGAGACCAGTGAATCAAACTCCAGTGACAATTGGTTTACCGAATAGAGTTCCTGCAACTGTTGGTCCGGCTGTGGATAATGTAGGGGGTCCAGGAGGTTTTACCAGAAGCGGTCGTCTGTTCGCACCGCAGCCTTTGAGGGACAATAATGCTGAAGCTCTCGCCAAAGCAAAGGGTAAGCAAGCTGTGGTTGAGGAAGAACCTGTTCAGAAGGAGGCGCCCGAGGGGTCATTTGAGAAGGACGTGGAGGAGTTTATGAAGATAATCAAGAAAAGTGACTACAAGATTGTAGACCAGTTGAATCAAACTCCGTCCAAGATTTCTATACTTTCACTGTTAATGTGCTCTGAGGCACACCGTAATGCCTTGCTGAAGATGTTGAATTTGGCTTACGTGCCTCAGGAGATTTCTGTCAATCAACTGGAGGGTGTGATGGCCAATGTGAGCACCAGGCATGGTGTGGGTTTCACCAACCTGGACTTACCGCCTGAAGGGCGAAACCATAACAAAGCCTTGCACATCACCATGGAGTGCAAGGGGGCAGTGTTGTCTCACGTATTGGTAGACACCGGGTCGTCGCTGAATGTGTTGCCTAAGCAGATTCTGAGGAAGATTGATGCGGAAGGGTTTGTGCTTAATCCCAGTGACTTGATTGTTCGTGCTTTCGACGGATCCAAACGTTCTGTGTGTGGGGAAGTTACCTTGCCTGTGAAGATAGGTCCTGAGATATTCGATATCATCTTCTATGTTATGGACATCCAGCCCGCCTACAGTTGTCTATTGGGGCGTCCATGGATTCATGCAGCAGGGGCAGTCTCGTCGACTCTCCATCAAAAGCTCAAGTATGTCTGGAACGGTCAGATTGTGACTGTGTGCGGTGAAGAAGAGATTCTGGTGAGTCATCTATCCTCGTTCAAATATGTTGAGGTGGATGGCGAGATCCACGAAACCTTATGCCAGGCATTTGAGACTGTGGCTCTTGAGAAAGTGGCTTACGCTGAGCAGAGGAAGCCGGGTGTTTCAATTACTTCTTACAAGCAGGCTAAGGAGGTTGTTGATTCTGGCAAAGCTGAAGGCTGGGGCAAGATGGTGGATTTGCCGGTTAAAGAAGACAAATTTGGTGTTGGTTATGAGCCTCTCCGAGCAGAGCAGAATGGTCAAGCGGGTCCGAGTACCTTTACCAGCGCTGGGCTGATGAATCATGGCGACGTCTCCGCGACCGGTAGTGAAGACTGTGACAGCGATTGTGATTTGGACAACTGGGTTCGCCCGTGTGCACCAGGGGGGTCTATCAACAACTGGACGGCTGAAGAAGTGGTTCAAGTTACTCTTCTGACAGAGTAATTTTCTGTTGTTTTGTCATTTTGCATGAAAATCCTACGTTCTGCCCAAGGCGTAGTGATTCATTTTTGTAGGGCCTCATCATGTTTTAATGATTATCATTAATGAAGGACATTTTTTGAACAAATTTTGTGATCCCTGTCTTTCTGTTTTCTGTTTTCACTTTTTTTCAAAACAATAAAAATGGCAATGTTTTTTGTGACTTTATTGAACTCTTTTTCTAAAACAAAGCATCAAACATGCAGAAGCGACCTTATGGCATTCACTATGAACAGTTCTGTTATGGCTCAGTATGATTTCGATAATCCCATCTACCAAGCTGAAGAGGAGAGTGAGGAAGACTGTGAACTCCCTGCAGAATTGGCCAGATTACTGAAGCAGGAGGAAAGGGTCATCCAACCTCATCAGGAGGAGTTGGAAACTATTAATCTGGGTACTGAGGACGACAAAAGAGAAATCAAGATTGGGGCTGCTTTGGAGGACTCTGTCAAGAGGAGGCTGATTGAGATGCTGAGAGAATATGTGGAAGTGTTCGCCTGGTCGTATCAAGATATGCCTGGTTTAGATACAGACATTGTGATGCATCGATTACCTCTTAGGGAAGGATGTCCTTCGGTCAAGCAGAAGCTTCGTAGAACGAGTCCTGACATGGCAACTAAGATCAAGGAAGAGGTTCAGAAGCAGTGGGATGCAGGTTTTCTGGCTGTTACAAGTTATCCGCCGTGGGTGGCCAACATCGTTCCTGTGCCGAAGAAGGATGGTAAAGTCAGAATGTGTGTCGATTACCGGGATTTGAATAGAGCGAGTCCGAAAGATGATTTCCCATTACCTCACATTGATGTATTGGTTGATAATACGGCTCAATCTTCGGTATTCTCTTTCATGGATGGTTTCTCCGGATATAATCAGATCAAGATGGCGCCAGAGGACATGGAAAAGACGACATTCATTACACCTTGGGGCACGTTCTGCTATAAGGTGATGCCATTTGGGCTAAAGAATGCTGGTGCTACCTATCAGAGGGCAATGACGACTCTTTTTCATGACATGATGCACAAAGAAATTGAAGTATACGTAGATGATATGATTGCGAAGTCGCAGACAGAAGAGGAGCACCTGGTTAATTTGCAGAAGCTGTTTGACCGGTTGAGAAAGTTCAAGCTGAGGTTGAATCCGAATAAGTGTACGTTTGGGGTGAGATCAGGGAAGCTTTTAGGCTTTATTGTCAGTGAGAAAGGGATTGAGGTTGATCCAGCGAAAGTCAAAGCTATTCAAGAGATGCCAGAACCGAAGACGGAAAAGCAAGTCCGTGGGTTTTTAGGAAGACTGAGCTACATTGCAAGGTTCATATCTCATCTAACTGCTACATGTGAACCAATTTTCAAACTGCTTAGAAAGAATCAGGCGATCAAGTGGAATGATGACTGTCAGAAGGCTTTTGACAAGATAAAGGAGTATTTACAGAAACCTCCAATCCTTATACCTCCAGTTCCAGGGAGACCTCTGATAATGTACCTGTCAGTGACTGAGAACTCGATGGGGTGTGTATTGGGACAGCATGACGAGTCTGGTCGAAAAGAGCATGCCATATACTACCTTAGCAAAAAGTTTACCGACTGTGAAACAAGATATTCACTGCTCGAGAAAACTTGCTGTGCTTTGGCCTGGGCTGCTCGCCGACTGAGACAGTATATGTTGAACCATACTACCTTATTGATTTCTAAGATGGATCCAGTGAAGTACATCTTTGAGAAGCCAGCTCTCACCGGACGTGTTGCCCGTTGGCAGATGATCTTAACTGAGTATGATATCCAGTACACGTCACAGAAGGCCATCAAAGGTAGTATTTTGTCAGATTATCTCGCCGAACAACCAATCGACGACTATCAGCCTATGATGTTTGAATTCCCTGACGAAGACATCATGTATCTAAAGATGAAAGATTGCGAAGAGCCTCTTGTCGAAGAAGGACCGGACCCGGATGACAAATGGACGCTGATGTTTGATGGGGCTGTGAATATGAATGGTAACGGTGTTGGGGCAGTACTGATCAATCCCAAAGGCGCTCATATACCTTTTTCTGCCAGATTGACGTTTGACGTCACCAACAACGAAGCTGAGTATGAGGCTTGTATCATGGGGATAGAAGAAGCCATTGATCTGAGGATCAAAACTCTTGATATATTTGGAGATTCCGCTCTAGTGGTCAATCAAGTCAACGGAGATTGGAATAC
This sequence comes from Lathyrus oleraceus, assembly GCF_024323335.1. Taxonomy (NCBI): domain Eukaryota; kingdom Viridiplantae; phylum Streptophyta; class Magnoliopsida; order Fabales; family Fabaceae; genus Lathyrus; species Lathyrus oleraceus. Next base: position 403,546,233 of record NC_066582.1, read on the forward strand.
GAACCAGCCGCATCTGATTCCATATAGAGATTATACCAGAAGAATACTGACGTTCTTCAAGAAAGTGAAGTTGTATCATGTCCCCCGGGATGAGAATCAAATGGCTGATGCCTTGGCAACTTTGTCGTCTATGATCAAAGTTCATTGGTGGAATCATGTGCCACATGTTGCGGTGAATCGACTTGATAGGCCTGCGTATGTGTTTGCAGCCGAGTCTGTTGTGATTGATGAGAAGCCGTGGTATTATGACATCAAGAATTTCCTCAAGACTCAAGAGTATCCTGAAGGTGCGTCGAAGAATGACAAGAAGACCCTGAGGAGGCTAGCTGGAAGCTTCTATTTGAATCAGGATGATGTGTTGTATAAGAGAAACTTTGATATGGTCTTGCTCAGATGCGTGGACAGACCCGAGGCAGACATGTTAATGCAGGAAGTTCATGAAGGTTCCTTCGGTACTCATGCCGGCGGACATGCAATGGCTAGGAAATTGTTGAGAGCGGGTTATTACTGGATGACTATGGAATCCGATTGTTTCAAGTATGCTCGGAAGTGCCATAAGTGTCAAATCTATGCTGATAAGGTGCACGTACCACCAAGCCCTCTGAATATCATGAATTCGCCTTGGCCGTTTGCCATGTGGGGCATTGATATGATTGGGAAGATTGAGCCTACTGCTTCGAACGGACATCGCTTCATCTTGGTTGCGATTGACTATTTTACCAAGTGGGTGGAAGCAGCTTCTTATGCTAACGTTACCAAACAAGTGGTTACCCGGTTCATCAAGAAAGAAATCATCTGTCGTTATGGAGTTCCTGAGAGAATCATCACTGACAATGGTTCGAATCTCAACAACAAGATGATGAAGGAGCTGTGTAAAGATTTCAAGATTGAACATCACAATTCTTCTCCTTACAGACCGAAGATGAATGGTGCTGTAGAAGCGGCGAACAAGAATATCAAGAAGATTGTGCAGAAGATGGTCGTTACGTACAAGGATTGGCATGAGATGTTGCCTTTCGCTTTGCATGGGTACCGTACCTCAGTACGTACGTCGACCGGGGCAACCCCTTACTCCCTTGTGTATGGTATGGAAGCTGTCCTACCTGTTGAAGTGGAGATTCCTTCTCTGAGAGTTTTATTGGATGTCAAGCTGGACGAAGCCGAGTGGATTCGAACAAGGTTTAACGAGTTGAGCCTTATCGAGGAGAGACGGCTAGCAGCTGTATGTCATGGACAGTTGTATCAGCGAAGGATGAAGCGAGCCTTTGATCAGAAAGTGCGTCCTCAAAGCTATCAGATTGGTGATCTAGTTTTGAAAAGGATCCTCCCTCCCGGTACAGATAACAGGGGCAAGTGGACTCCTAATTATGAAGGTCCGTATGTTGTGAAGAAGGTCTTCTCCGGTGGAGCCTTGATGCTTACAACTATGGATGGTGAAGATTTTCCGTCTCCTGTCAACTCAGATGTAGTCAAAAAATACTTCGCATAAATTGACCCGCTGGACAAAAAAGAGAGTCCAGGCAAAAAAGGGGCATCCCGGCGAACCAAAAAAAAAGAAAGAAAGGTTCGGGCAAAAATTAGGGATAAAATGAAAAGAATTTGTACACCCGGTAAGTCGAAAACCCGCAAGGGCGACTTAGGCAAAAATGGGTATCCCGGTGGATTGAAAACCCGAAAGGGCGATCCAGGCAAAAGTTAGGGATTAAAGCGAAGACTACAGTCTGAGTTTGTCTGTACTTCATCAAGCTTTGTCGTCTGCCATCTCGAAAGATGTGATCCGTCCAGTCATTCTTCTCAGAAAGCAAGGAGTTGGGAGGAAAACTGATGATCTGTGAGTTATAACAGAATTGGGAAATAGTGGATGCCGTATTCACATTGCCATTAGGATAGATTTTTTCCTTTTATGCGCAATTACCTCTTTCTAGGAATTGCTTCCCGATGTATTTGCCTCTTCAGGCACATTTTCAATCAATAAAAGTCGTTATTCAGATAAATAGCTTTTCTGTTTTTATTTTTACTGTTTTGTTTGCAAAAATGTCCGAATTTTTGATAAGCATTGCATATAAAAAACATGAAGGCTACACAATAGCTTGCAGAAAGATAAAACATTTGAAAATCATTTTGAATGTTGAGGACACTTGAGCGTATCTTGTCCATATATCCCCCGGGGGCATTTTGTTGTGCTGTTTTTTTTCAGATCGGCATCTACGAGGACGTTTCCTCAGCAGATATTCTCCCCAAGCAAGTTTGGAAGCTACCAGAGTTATGTTCCCCTGCGGAGACGTCTGTGGATAGTGCTTTCTATTCCCCAACAGATCTAAGGATTGCCTATCCCCAGCAGGCCTGTATTTGCCGTTTTCCTCCCCAAGTGAGGCAGATGTATTGAAAGTTATCTCCAACATTTATCCTACCTGTGGACTGAAGGATATCCCCAGCGAAGTTTATCTTTCCCCAGCAGCAGTGCTATTCTTCAACATGAGTGTGAAGTCGTTTCGCCATTCCTCAAGCAGAATTCCCCGCAGAGTAGTTCCCCAAGAGGAGTCTCCCCACAGAGTCAGAGTATCTGATCATTTCGGCTCCCTAGCCAGGGTTCTTTTGCATTTTGCATGTAGTAATCATTGCATCCTCAAAAATAGCGTAGCATTCCCATTCAATATGGAGCATTACGCCATAGAAAAATTCAAACATATGCATTCATGTGTTAACTTCACCAGACCGTATCCCCGGCAGAGGCGGATCATTTCATTCGACATCAGCACAACAAGTCTGCTACAGTTGCTCTTGACAGCATTCAGAATTGTTTATTCCCCACAGAGGTTTAATTCCTCACCCGATGGTGACAGAGGTTTATTTCCTCACCCGATGGTGACGGAAAATTTGTTTCTCTTCAGTGAGACCCCCAGCGAGTGGTCAACCTTGCCTTGACATATCAAAGATGTCATTCTTGTGATACCAGTAAATGTCATATCAACACCCGCATGTGTTTCTTTGTTTGGTGTCGGTAAACACCATTGTTTCGGTGTCCGTAAACATCGGGTCTTCTCTCCAGCCATCAGTAAATGTCTGGTCATCATTTTTGGTGTCAGTAAACGCCATTGTTTCGGTGTCTGTAAACATCGAGTATTTTCTCTCCAGTCATCAGTAAATGTCTGGTCATCATTTTGGTGTCGGTAAACACCATTGTTTCGGTGTCTGTAAACATCGAGTATTTTTCTCCAGTCATCGGTAAATGTCTGGTCATTTTTGATGTCGGTAAACATCATCTTTCGATGTCAGTAAACATCGAGTCTTTTCCTCAGTCATCGGTAAATGGCTGATGATCCCCAACTAGAGATCCCCGGTAGAGTCATCTGTAAATGTCCTATCTGGTTTCCAGTTGCAAATATTCGTATCTCCCCAATAAATTTCTCATTCCCAGTCATCGGTAAATGTCTGGTCATTTCTTTGGATGTCGGTAAACATCATCTTCCGATGTCGGTAAACATCGTGTCCCACCTCAGTCATCGGTAAATGTCTGGTCATTCTTTTGATGTCGGTAAACATCATCTTTCGATGTCGGTAAACGTCGAGTCTCATCCCAGTCATCGGTAAATGTCTGGTCGTGAAATCAAGATCCCCAGAAGTCGTCGGTAAACGTCTTGTCTGGTATCACCACAAAGAGTTTATTCCTCCCCAAGTGGAGATGCCATCGGTAAATGGCCCCGTTTTTCTTCGGTATCGGTAAATGTCGAATCCCCAGTTGCAGACGCCATCGGTAAATGTTCGTGCTGAAGTTGATATCGGTAAATATCAAAGTTTCCAATTTTAACCATCGGTAAATGGTTTTGCTTTTTCAGAAGTTTATTTTCCCCAGACGCCATCGGTAAATGGTCGTGCTGAAGTTGATATCGGTAAATATCAAGCTTCCAGTTCTCCAACCATCGGTAAATGGTTTTGCTTTTTCTGAAGCTGTCATGCAGTTTGTCATCGGTAAATGACGTGGTTCTTTGGTATCATATCCAGTCTGTGCAAATTCTACGGTTCTTTGGTATTCAATCCCTGTTTACCCTGAAAGTCTGACAGCCGTTGCTATCATCCGTTCGGGTTCCCAGCTGATTGAATAGGGGCAGCTGTAGCACCTCAAATTTGCACCTATCATTATGCATACATTTTCATGTTAAGTCATAGCATATCATGATCCATTGCATAGCATTTGCATTGTCCCTCAGTTGCCTCAAGAGCAAGCAATCAAGAATCAGGTCAAACTAATCTCCTGATCAGTCAACCAAGCAAGTAAAAGAATTTCTCATTGAATCAAGGCCTGGGGGTTTGTCCAACAAGTTCACATGGCTTGGAGGTCCATTTGAAGTATTTTGGTCAAGGGTTAAGGGCTCAGAGGTCAGCAATTCATGCCCAGACAGTCAAAAACCCTAAAAAAAAAGTCAACTGTCAGTCAAGGCAATGGTTGGTGGTCATTCTTGTGGAATTTGGGCACCATGGTCAATAATCAAGAGTTCATACAACTTAGGACATCATTTGAAGTCAAGTTCTCAAGGAATTAGGGTTTGGAAGTCATCAGTCAATGCACAATCAGGCAGAAACCCTAAAAGTCAACTGTTGGTCAACTGTCCATTTAATCAGTGATTTGATGATTGGATTTGGTTTGTGAGAGCTCATTCATGTCCAAATAGTCATCATACATCATGCCAAACACCATCATGGAAGAATTTGAAGCCAGATCAAAATTTCCCAAAATGGAAACTGGGCCTGTAACTGAAACTTACCAAAAATGGAAAGTTTTGATCCTCAAACTTACATCATGATATAAGCCTCAAATGAATTTTTGCCCAACATGAAAGTTGAAGATCTTGTTCTCCCATTTCCAAAAAGTCCTAGAACTCTCAATTCCCATGTGTGGTTGGCAAGTTATGATCGAATCGATTTCAGAAAATCTTGAACTTCAAAGGGCCATATCTCTCAAACCGTTTGGCCAATTTTGGTGGGGTTTTTTCCTACAAGTCACATTTGATCCCCTCTTTCCAAAAATATAAATTTCATGAGCCAAAACTTCACCAATCAAAATGGCATATTTTGACATTTCTCATTTAAATGAAAGTTTGACCAAGAGTTGACTTTTTAATTTAAACATTTTTTCAACATTTGGCCAATTGGAACAGCTCATAAATGTCATTTAGAATGTGTTTGCAAAGTCAAAATATGCAGTACATAAGGCCATTGCTTGGTTGCTTGAATTGTAAGAAAAGTACCATTTAACCATACTTGTCCATACCATTAACCATGCCTTGCCTTGTACCTCATAAGGACAGCAATTATGCAGCATTTTTTCTGTCATTGTGCACACATTTTGCAGCCAAAAAAATCAGTAGTACATATGGCCTTGCTTGCTTGCTTAAAATTGGGAAGGAAAGGACCAAAACTAGCCATGCTTGGTGCTGCACATAGCAGCCCTGCCACTTTTGCTGTCATGCTACAAACCAATGGCAGCCTCACACCAACTGATACAGAAAATACTCTCTCTCATTAGACATGATTGCCTCAAATTGCCAATGCTGTAAAACAGAACCAAATAATACAAAAACAGCAGGAATGGATTATGGCCTAGGAAGTGAAGTCTTATTAGAAAAAAAACCAAAAACCAACAGCACTTGATTTTCAGGGGATGGCTCTCAGATCCTAAAAAACCCTGCTGTGCATTTCAAAGGGCTGTCAAGGAGAACTCCCAAAAGGACAGAAAACCTGGCCATGCCTTGTACCACAGCATAGCAGTTTATGCATTTTTATTTTCTGTCATGGGAAACACTACTAGCTGCACATAACACAGAATCCACTCATGCTAAAATCCTGATTTTTCTCTCATTTGGCATTGTGGGCAAAAATTGCAAAGGCTATCCAAAACAACAAGCAACAGATAACAGAAGAAAAAACATCATTTTCTGTCATAAAATGAACAAGGGCAGCAGCAGACCAACAAGAAGAAACCCCTCTCACTTGCATTTTCCAAGACTCACCCTGAACCAAACCTAACCTGGCCTTGCTTGTGACTTCATCAAAACTCATTTTCTGTCAAAACATAACATAGCAGACCATCAAGACTTCATTTTTCTAAACATCATCTCATCTTGGCATTTGTCTAAAGTCTGTCCCAAAACCAAAAGAACTGAAGCATGGCATTTTGTTGTTTTCACATCTCTTCATCATGTTTAAACCAACAGCAGCCAACCTAACCAACAAGCACAAATCAACCTCATTCACTCAAAAAACTCATCTTGCTTTGCATTTCAAAACCTGTCAAAAGAAAACTCCAAAGTGGCAAGACATGGCCTAACCACAAAACAGCATAAGCAAATAGAAACTTGATCATTTTTTCTGTCAAAACCAATTCTAATAGCAGTCATCAAAAACATACAAACCAATAGAAATCCACTCAGGCCTAAAAACTCCTTTGGTGCATTTTCATTTTCTGTCCAATAACTCAAGGAGAACAAAAGCTGGCTTGGTTTGAGGCAATATTTTCCAGCATTTTCTGTCATGGAGGACCATCTGCAGCCAACATAACTTACAAACACAAACCAACATAACAGAACTCATTCTAAAGAGCATCACTTTGCTTTTGGCCATTTCAAAAAAAACAGTCAAGACTCCAAAGACAAAACTCTGCCCTGCCAAAAGCAACTTAAAACAGAACATCAAAACATCATTTTCCTGTCATGGACAAGCCCTGCTAGCAGAGATAACACAACCACTTTCACTCATCCTCCAAAACCTCATCCTTTGCATTTACCAAAACCGTCAAAAATTTCAAAAGACCAAACCTTGCTTTGATTGATACCACATTCCCTCACCATTTTTCTGTCAAAACCAAACCAGCTAACAGCCATCCAACAGCAGAAACATTGTGCTCTCATTCTAAAAAATCACTTCCTTTTGCATTTTTCAAAACCAGTCAAGAACTTCCCAAAGAACCCGAGCCACACTTGTTTGTACCATCATTCATGACCACATTGGGAGCTTTTCAATGCAAGGAAGTGCAGCTGTAGAGCCATATTCCACTGCTGTTTTCAAAAGAGGCCCATCCATGGCAGATTAGATTTCAAGCAGAGGCAGGCATCCATGAGCCAAGTTCTTTGTGCCATTCAACTATAGGGAGCTTCATGTTCATCTGTTTCACCATTAAGTCACCAAATACCAACTGAATCTCTACTGTCCATCAAATTTGGTAAATTTTCGAGTTCCATTATTCTTCAAATTACTACATGCTTTGGATAGGTCCTTTTATGCTGAGCATCATGATGTCTTTATTTTTGAAAATGGTTGTGTATTCATGAAGTTGTGATGAAAACAAGTTTGGTGGTGAAATATGTTTATGCTCGATTCATGAATGTGTTTGTGTTTTAATGAAAACCAATGATAGATTCTTGTTTGCCATTGCTGGATGATCATGTTGATGTCCTCAATTGAGATTTCTGGGCAATTTTGTGAAATTCGATTTGGGGAAGGGATGAGACATTGCTGCTACAGTAGAAACCCTAGTTCTTCATTGCATTTTTTCCAGATTTTCTTTTGAGCCAATCAGATTATTTCGTTCATGGGCCAAAACGGCTGTGTTTTGATTAGTGATTTCAAATATTACCAAAATGCCATTCTTGCTTTATCAATTCATTTTATTTCTTCACTTTGATACTCAAACTTCCAAAATTCATAACTTGCTCAATTTTTATCCAATTTGAATGGGATTTTTTGTGTTGTGTTCATCATGATCTCTACTTTTTTATCATTATTTTTCCAGAATTTTTGGATGAGTGGTTTTAAAATGTTGCTAGGGTTTGTGACATGTGACCAAATTTTGTACATCTTGCCAAAACATTTGTGAAATGATGATACTTTATCCAATGGCTCCCATATTTTTTGTGCTTAAACTAGACACATTCATGGTGATTTTGGTGTAAAGTTTGTGAATTTATCATTTGTGGTTTGTGAGATATGATTTTTTGAATTAGGGTGTGACAATTTGTGTCACACCATTGATGTCCAACTTCATGATTTTCATTGCCATGCCTCCTTACATCCAAATGATCCCAAATTTTGCATGAACCTACTCTTGTATGTCTAGTTGACTTGTGAATTTTCTTGGATTTAATTGAACTATTTTCCATTGGTTTGAGATTTTCCTTCTCTGCCTAGTCAAATGTTGACTTTGTGTGACACATGTTCCCATTTCATTTGTGAAATTCTCATACTTTATTAGATGGACATGAAATTTTACATGAGATAACTAGACATCCTCATCTTTGCCATGGTTTTGATCCCATTCATTTATCATACACCATTCTTGATTTATGATTTTTCTAAGTTGATACATGTTTGGTTGACTTCTTTGAGCATGTTCAAATGTACTTTGACTTTCTGATTTTCATTGACTGCCTTCCACTTGACCAAATGGGATGAAATTTGACATGCTTACTATGCTATGTGTTAGATTTGATCATGATTTATTTGGTGATTTTTGGAAAATGTTTAGATTGCTTTTGAGTTAAGTCTTGCTGTTGACTTCTATGAGCTTCTGTTTGTCACACTTTGACCTAAATGGTTCATGAAATGATGATGATGATTGATATGAGTGTGAATCCAATTGGTTTTGTGTCCTAATGGTTTGAACATGATTTTGGATACTTACCCCTTGCTGTTTGGACTTTCTCATTCATTTCTGACCCCAGGCTTGCCCTAGAGGTCCTGTTACTCACCTTTGAGCTTGTGTTTTCAGGTCGACCATCAAATGGCCATTGAGACCAATTCTTCTGATTAAGCTTGCTCAAATATCATTGTCTAACTTGTTTGTTTTGTAGGTGGCTTGGCTCACATGCCCTAAGCCTTGTGCCTTGCACATCCATGTGCCTCTAATGGACTGTTGTTGTCTGTTTCTGTTTGTTTTGTTTGAAGTTGCATACTAACATCTGCTTGACTGTTTCAGGTGCTTTAGTTGCTTAGTTCCTTGTGAACTTTTTGCTTTGCTTTGCTTGTATAAGCAATTTGCATTGAGGTATGTCTCTTTTACTTCATGTAGTCTGGAAGACCTGGCCTGTTACTTGGCCAGGCAACTGTCTGAAGCCCTCCTTAAGAGGCAATGTTTGTGATTGTTTAATTTTGTCCTTGCATAGAGTCAAAGACCTCCTAAGTGAAGAGGCAATTGGTGGAAGGTAGGGATATGCAATCTATCCCCCACTATTCAGTGTGTCATCTGCTTTGCTCACACCACTGTGTTGATGCATTGCAGATACAAACCCAAGATCTTGTACAATTGTACAGTTGAGTCAGTTTTAATGTGTAGAAGGGTTCCCACTTTCTGAACCCACACATTCTTGTCTTGAGCTCTCCCAGGCCAGGGATAAGAGCTGTGAGGTCTCATCCTCACTTCATCCTTCCATCTGCTTCACCTTAGCCCCTCAATGGCAAGGTTAAGAGCACATTCACCCCATTCCAGAGGTTTGTTTGTTGAGGTTGATATGACCCCTTGACTAAAACCTAACCCTTGTTTGAGCCACTTGTTTGTGTATAGCGTGTGCTATCTGTGCTTGTAGGATTGTTTGACTTGCTTCCTGTGCAAGATAGGATTGTTTGACTTGCTTCCTGTGCAAGTTAGGATTAGTTTAGACTTGCTTCCTGTGCAAGTTAGGTTTTGCTTGGCTTGCTTCCTGTGCAAGTTAAGTGTGTGTGGCTTGCTTCCTGTGTGAGCCATGTTTAGGATAGGTTGGCCCTCGTGCCATTTAGCTAGAAACCATAACTTAGGGTTGATTTTGCATGACAACATCTAGGCTCGAGTCGTAGTCTCCCTAGAGTTGTGTCTCCCTCTGTTATCTGGTTAGGCTAGTCCTTTATCCCTCCGTAGGGGAACTACATCGCCCTGATCTTCATACCAGATGAAGTATGTAGGCAGGAGATTGAGCTGATCTCTCCGGGCGCCCTTTTTCTTTTTTGTGTGTGTTGTTTGACAGTTGCTAGGCTCGAGTGCCTGACTCCTTAGCAATTTGTTGTTTGTCTGTTTGAGTGTGTGCTTGACAGTTATAGGCTCGAGTGCCTGACTCCTTAGCAATTTGTTGTCTGTCTGTTTGAGTGTGTGCTTGACAGTTATAGGCTCGAGTCCCCGACTCCCTATTAACTTGTTGTGTTGTTGTGTGCTTGGAAGCCGATGTAAGTCCATCGAGTGGCATTTGGGTTCCAGTGTGCGTGTGTTTTGGTTCGGATGCTGATGTAAGTCCAGTGATTGGCAGTCGGGCTCCACGTTTGCCTTTGCCTGTGTTTGTTTGTGCGCGTGTCAGCCGAGCTACGAATGCTCTGATTCTTCTCTCGTCCGAGAAGATACGTATGCATAGGATGCGACATCCTAGCGAGCATGTGTTGTTTCCCCAGTCCGAACTACTTTGACTCTGATGTCTATGCCTGATAGACTAAGTAGGCCCAGGATACGATATCCTGCCGAGTCAGTTTCAGTCAGTTTCTTTTGTCTCTTTCAGCCAGTGTGTGTGTGTGAGCAGTGTTTAGCAACCAATTTTCCTTTCTAGTGTGCGTGGATCCCGTAGAGTACTACGGATGCGTAGGGGTGCTAATACCTTCCCTTCGCATAACCGACTCCCGAACCCATTCTCTTTGGTCTCGAGACCATGTTCTTTTCCCAGGTTTACTCTGAGCGTTTCCTTTCCCTCTTTTGGGATAAATAACGCACGGTGGCGGCTCTGTTGTTCTTGTTTTCCCGCCGGTTTTTCGCGCGATGCGACATATATAAATCAATCGATTAATTACCACAATCCTTGATATAGTTGCCTCTAATGATGAGTTAACATAATAAGAAAACAAGTACAATATTAATAGATTTGTGTGAGATTAATTTTATCAAGCACTTGGTGTGCACTCCACACCAAGTCTCAATTTCACTCAAATTGAATGTGCAGAATTTTACTTAGTTGCAATCAAAGTGATTGCACCAATTTACCGAACAGCTACTATGCACAACAATCAAGCGAAATTGTTTTTACTATTAATTTCACACAAAACTTAATTAATGCAGAATTTAAAGAGTTAAGAGAAAGAGAGAACAACATTGGATTTGTTTAGGCAGTTCCCCTATCGTCCTCGCTTAGGGTACGTCTGCCCTCAATTCTAAATCTAGAATTGAGATATATTTATTATTAAGTTGCAAAGTTGATACAAGAGAGGAAATGATCACCACCAATCAACCCCTAATGTTGTTGCAGATCCTATTCACTTCGCTCCCCTTGATTCTAGTTGAACCAAGTCCTTCAAGCGCTCCGAACAAACCTCCGGTTGTAGCTACCTTATTGCAAGAACTCCACGTTCTCTAAAACTTTAGCTCGGCTGATTTCGATCGCAAGACGCTTGAACCCTAAGCTTTCTTCACAATCCTCTGGTTGCCGTTACTTGTTTGACCGAACCCACCGTTTTTCAAATCTTTCACTCGGTTGAATCTGTGAAGCAAAGGTTAGTGCAAAAAACCCCAATTCTTGGAGGACAAAACCCCAATGGTTTTATTCAAGAAAAACCCACACAAAGCCTCAACCCAAACTAAGATTACACAACCCTATTTGGACGTTATCACCACAGCAATGCACAATGATCAACAAAAATTGTTATGTGTAATTGTTGAGAAATGCAATGGAGAATGAAGATGAAGGGCACTCTGGTGTATATCTTTCACTTTTCTTCTTTTTTTTGAAGAAGAGAATCTAGAATATATATATATATATATATATATATATATATATATATATATATATATATATATATATATATATATATATATATATATATATATATATATATATATATATATATATATATATATATATATATATATATATATATATATATATATATATATATATATATATATATATATATATATATGATGCATGGACCAAATAACAGACATAACAGAATTATTTTGAAAAATTACACAGTAGAAAATTGAGTCCAAGCAGCGACCACTCGACCTGTTCACACAGGTCACTCGACCTATTCGGACCCGAGGCAAAATTATTCAAGTGAATTAGGCGATGAGTCGACTCAAACAGGGGATGAGTCGACTCAAACAGAGTTTTTTCAGGGTTGAGTCGACCTATGAATCGACCTGTTCAGACCCGTGGTTACATGGTTCAAATGGAAATAGGCAATGAGTCGACGCAACATGTGGATGAGTTGACTCATTCAGTTTTCCCTGGATTGAGTCGACTTGTAACTTGACATGTTCAGACCCGAGAGTTACGCTCTGAGTCATGAGTCGACTCACAGTTCTTAAATTGTCAAAAATGAGTTTTGAGATGTATTTTGATCAATTCAAACCAATCTCTTATGAACCTAAGGTATTAACGATGATCAAGTGCATGATTCACATCTATGAATGCTCTTATATGCCTAGACACGTTGAACTTATACTTTGAGCCTGTTAGAGGATGAATGCATTCTATGATATGATGACACCGTCCAAAGTACACATTATAGGCAACTACAAAGGTTTGACATCATTAAAATAAGAACTAGGAATCTTTTCCCTCATAGTTAATGGGGGCGGTTTTGGTTTTCTGGTGAGGGGAGTTCTAGCGAGATAGCAGAGAAGTGCGAGAGATGAGAGAAGAGAGAGAAAGAAAAAGGGAAAATGAGAGAGTTCTGAGGGAGAGTAAGTTTAAGTACTCTCTTCCCTCACGCGTTGGTGCATAACACGTGGCCTCCCCCAAGGCCATCTGATTTTCCCTCTCCATTGATCCTATATGCGTCTTCCCATCATAGCGCTCCCATCTGGACCATTGATTCTCAATCAAATGGTCTAACGTGTTTTCCCCAAAATCAAACTAAAGTCATCAAATCAATCTAATGGTCACACTTTATTTGGTCTTTTTTTATTTTTGTTTTTGTTCTCTTGGGCTTTCATTGGTTTGGGCCCTGATCATTTTGCCTCTCACTTCCCTAGTTCCATTTGCACCCCTCTAGTTATTTATTTATTTTGTTATTTATTTAATTTAGTCTAATTAATTAATTTAATTATTTTTTATTTAGTTTATTTTAATCTAATTATTTTTAGGAAAAAACAAATGTAAAAATGTAAAAATGTAAAAAAAGAAAGAAATAGAGTTTAGAAATACGAGAATAATCGTTTTATCTTTATTTTAAATTAAATTTGCATTTAAAATACCTCTAATTAATTTGGAAGGAATGAGTCAATGCACACTCATCCATTTCTCGAATAATCGAGGGCTTAACGCACGCTTCGTTAGAACGATCATTTGTCTTGCACAAACAATTTTCACAATAAACTTAGGATTAAAGGAGAAATGGATTTGTTTCTCAAGTAGTCGAAGGCTTAGCATACACTTTTCCGAATCGTTTATTCATCATTCGCATCTAAAAATAACCTTAACTCATCAAATTAATTTTTTGCACTCGTGCAGTTAAAACAAACTTTTCTCATAAAAGGATAATGTTTTACTCATTCCGACGTAAAATACAAATAAACGCTTCAGCCTCTATAGGGCGAGCATACAAGAAAAAGCTTAATCGCTTGAATGTGACTTAAACATTATCCCCTAAAAACAACCAACATACAAACATTTTATACAAAGAACAATGTAGCCTTGAGTTCCCCATCGCACCTGGGGATACGTAGGAGCAAGACTAACATCTCGTCAGACCCATTAATAAAAACTAAAAATTTCCCACTTTTGTAATTATCTTTTAATAAATAGAGAAACTACAAACATTTTATGATTAACACCTCACCTAAACTAATTAGAAGACTCTCGTTGAATACAACAAATGTGAGGGGTGCTAATTTATTCCCCTCGCATAACTGACTCCCGAATCCGAAACTGGTTGCAAGGATCATGTTTTCGTCCTTCAAAGGTTTTATCGACGTTTCTCTTTAAAAATAAAAACTTCGGCGGCGACTCTATAGTTATTTCAAGTGTTCCTATGCTCAGGTATTTTTCGCGTCGCGACAAGGTGTACATATTTCGGTCCAATGATGAGTTTCTAGTTCATAAGTGAGGACCAGTGACGAGTTTAGGAATTTGGTCCAATGACGAGTTCCAAGTTCAAAAGTGGGGACCTGGGATGAGTTTTGGTTCAGAGCGGAACCAGGTTCATAGAGGAACCATTGGTTGGTGGATAAATCAGTAACATAACTATGATATCCAAAATTTAGTACCACGTGGATTGGAGTAAAGGAGATGAATACATTGCATATATAACTGCATATGTGAATGATTACTGTTGTGAATAAATCTATGTGATTGATTATTTTTGTGAATAAATCCATGTAATTGATGAATAATATGTTTATGTTATCCTCGTTATTTTATACACCATTAACATATGTAACTGTATTTTCACCCCCTGTTTATTTTTTGTGTTGTCTTTATGTCTATGATGCAGAAACTTAGGTATAGGAGCCTTAGTTATTGCTTGTGCTGAAGGATGACAAAGTTGGCCTTCTTCCTGGTTTATCGTTTTGCGTTGTTTATTTTTCGTGTGTCGCTTTGGTAGTGTAACACTAGGTTGAGATTATTTGATTATGGTTTTTTACGAGTGGTTGAATTTATCTAATGAAATTTTTCGATTAAATAAAGTAATTATCTTTTTATGAGACAATTTGAAGAATGTGTTGAAGTTTAATTCTACTGCTATAATATCATGTTTGAGAAAGTTATTTTATGTTGAAAAAATATGACAACTTTTTTTTAGTAATTATTTCAAATATTTTTATAAATAAAATGGAGTTTAGTGTTGCACATTCTGAATTTTTTTTAATAACCATTTTTTTTTAAAAAGTCGAAAATAATAAATAATTAAAAAAAATACCAAAATAACCACTTTTAGAAGAGGATGCGCCAGATGAACTAGCGCATCCCCTAAGCAACCAAAGGAGGCGCCAATAGCATTGGTGCATGCATTGGGCTCCTCATGAGGAGGTGTCAATGTTATTGGCGCATGCATTGGCCCTCATGAGGAGGCGCCAATGCCCCTAGCTCTTTAGTGCTGCATGTGGTGTATGCGCCAATTCATCTGGCGCATACACCCCTTGTATTATTTATTTTTTAATTTTTTTAAAATTTTATTTTGTTTATTTATTAAATAAAAAAGAATAATGTAAAAAAAAATAAAGTCATTGATGTGGTAATAATTTGTTACATTGGACTAACAATAAACTAATGACTGGCCCGATTATAATGTCCCCCTGTTCCACATCTAGGTGCGTTAGTTTGTCTCCGAGGTCTCCCACAATTTTCTTGAGGTGTTTGAGGTCTTTGTGTGCTGACCTGATCGAACGATGGATGGTGGGAAGGTCCGACGAAAGTTCCAGCAGTATTTGACAGATGTGCCATCATTTGTTTCCAGTATCTGGAGGGGCTCTGGCCAACGGCGCTTTCGTAATGGAGTTCAGTACCCATGTCATCGTAGTTAGGTCGTTGGAGTTGGGTGGATTGAGGACGGTATAGTTGCCCAAATTGGGCCATTGAATCGTTTCGGAAACGAAGCAATGGTTCCTGGGGCGTACTATAGTTAAACAATGGTTAGGTGTTATGGTGATAGGATGTTTGGGTGGTCATTGGTGGGGGGGCTACGATGAAGTGACCCATATGAATCATCTGGGCTATAGATGAATGTGGGTGCGGGGTTTGATTCTTGGTTTTTTGTTTGGGTGGGTGGTATGAGTGGATTGCAATGTTGGATGGTTGGTTGTTGGGTGGATGGCATGAACGGGTTGCGAGGTTGGGTGTTTGGTTGTTGTGTGTATGTGGTAGGTTGATGTTGTGAGGTTGGTTGTTGGGTTTGGGTGGGTTGACATTGGTGTTAGGTGGGGAATTATTGTGGGACGTACGATGACGAAGCAAGTTGGCGTGGATCCATCAAATATCGCGGCTCAGATACAAATTGTTGAGTTGTTACCGTCCTAAACCATGCCATATATTGTTGAGTCGGTCTTGCACCATGGATAACTGGTTCGTTTAAGATGTGTTGTCGTTGATTCCTCCATTGGCGACACATTTATTTTGCAAAGTCTCTCCAGTCAGAATAATCCCATTGTGCATCAACCATTTTTTGATGCCAATTCCCCAAACACGTGGGAGGTTCTGGAATCTGTTGTAGCATGCCGAACTGCAGTTTGACCCGGTCACTCTAGTGCATTTCCACCGTAGTGAATCGGATAATCGGTGTCTTCGATGTCCAAACTGCAGCATCGCCATGGTTCACATCATGATCAAGACCCAGATATGGCCTCCAGATAAACTGTAAAACAATACGAAACGATTAGATGAAAAATAATTTGATAAGTATTTTTAAATTAAAATATAGTTGTGTAGAAGTATTACATCATCATGTCCAATGTGGTCCAATAGATTGCGATAGACTACAATAGCGTATTTGGGACACCTATTGTAGTTCATCCCCCTTATTGACCACCTTAGATAAAAAAAAGTGAAAATTATTATTTACTGTTAATCATAATATAAAATATAATTAACTGAATGGTAAAGTGTTAGACTTACTTAGTTGCAAACGGGGACACGAATGGGTTCTCGTTTATCGGGGCGAGCGACGACATTCTTGACCAATCCCATGCTTGTAGAAAATACGCACATGAAAAAAAAAGTACAGGTATTCTTTTTTGTAGTTTTACACATTGCACTATATAGATGGGCCAACACAACTGAACCCTAACTATATGTGCTTACCTTATTAATGTTGCGTAACAAAGGTAAATACATAATATTTATTGAATTACCTGTACTTTCTGGAAACAAAAAATTACCAAATAAAATCATAATATAACACTGAGCTTTAATTATTTTCTCGTACTCGGTTGAATCTTCGGACAATACTATACTAGCATAATATTGTTTAAGGTATTTTAAATTTATACCTTGCGCCCTTGCATGACCGGATGTCTCTCCCTCAGTTTCGTCGTCTAACAAAGGGGCATCCAATAATTCATTGCAGATAGAGTTATTTTGGTTAACTCTACCATTCATGGTCTTTCCATCTATACGGAGACCCAACAACATGTACACGTCCTCAAGTGTGACGGTACACTCACCAATCGGAAGGTGAAATGTGTAGGTCTCGGGTCTCCACTGCTCCAACAAAGCAAGAATGAACTTGTAGTCCACCGAGTACGAAACAATGTTGAGGAGATTTCCAAATCCACATCCTCTAATATATGGTTCAATTAAAGGATCATGAGGTACATATTCATGTACGCGGCATCTAAAACGCTTCGGATCCTAATAACAAATAAGTAAGAAATGCAATAAGAAGCAAAAATACATAATACAAACATAGATAACAAAGGTATACAACTTAAAAACGGAATAAGTAAAAAGAGAGTGATAACATACAAATGTCGAGATATTCTCGAGTGTTCCTCTGTGTTCATCACCCATAGTTAACAAAGACATAATTTGATGTTGCAGAGCTTGAGTGTGGCAAAGAAATAGTGTGGCAAAGAAAGATTATAGATGAGTAGTGTTGGAGATGATTTGATATTATGATATGAAAGGCTATTTATAGATGAATGAGTTAGTAGGTTTGCAACCTACGAAGCATGGGATTGGTTGCATACAATGACAAAAGTAGACTATGCAATGACAAAAGTAGACTAGCCTTTGCCTTAGGCGCATGCATGTGAAGAATCACATGCAAGGAATAGGCGCCCTTCCTCTTGGTGCCTGCATGTGATTAGTCACATGCAAGGAAGAGGTTCCCTTCCTCTTGGCGCCTAGGTGTAACTGAATGGAAGGGGCGCCCTTCCTCTTGGCGCCCATGTTGCTTTATAGCGCCTAGGGAATGGGTGCCTGTTAGGAATATTAGGGCACAGAGATTCCTTGCTTTAGAGATTCCATGGGCGCATGTATGGTCTTGTCATTCTTGTCACTGCATGTGGATTCGTTTCACTGCATGCATGGTCAAGTCTATACAGACGAACCAAGTGATCAATGCGTTCAATGTTTATGCTATTTAGGTTGTGTAGATGAACAACTTAGAAATGCATTCAATTTCAGTAAAGAAAAGAAAGTTAGATTTTTAAAAAATGTCTTCCACACAACATTACATGATCAGTGCCCATATCGAAGGTGAAATATTTGATCATCAGTTGTTCGATTTTTGTTTTCGAAACACAGAGGTAACTCAGTTTACAATAAATCGACGATCAAATTTTTCACATCTGAAACAAAGAATAGAAAAGAAATTGCAGTGCAGTAATGTGGGGCAAATCATCTATAAAAATCCGATTTGGTTTGCAGAAAACCAGGTGAAGTTTTATTAGAAGAAGATTCGAGATGATGATGATGTTCATCATAGATTTGTCAGTCACGAACAATCTGGTTACAACGATATAGAGTTGTATATATAACCACATCAACAACAAGTGTCTCAGTTCATTGATCAGTCACAAGTGTTTTGTGAGACTGATGACGAACAAGTTGAGGTGAATATTCCAGATGACGAAGAAGAAGAAGTCGAGATCATGGTTGATTCATTGGTGAATGTTGATGAGGAAGAGGAGTCAATACCAACAAGTCATGTATACTGTCCACCCCAACACATGACAAGGTTGAATTTGGGTTCCGATGAACCTTCATCAGATATATGGTACAATCCTTATGTACAAATGCAAGGATCTTTGAAACAAGGAGACACATTTCGCACAAAAGAGGAATGTGTAAAAGCCATTAAGAAATTCCACATGCAACTATCATTTAATTTCAGAGTTGACAGAACTAACGCATTGAGGTATAAAATTTATTGTCCGAATGAGCACTGCCTTTTTAGGTTGTCAGCTTCGTACCGGAAGAGGAGCGAGTCTTGGGAGATTCGATCAATGGGTCTAAATCACACATGTATGCTAACAAACCCAATGCAGGAGCATCATAAATTAAGCTCTCAGCTAATATGCGATGAAATATTGTCTGTCATTGGCGAAAATCCGTCGTTAAAGGTGAGTACAATAATCTCGCATATTATGGCAGAGTATGAGTACACTCCATCATATAGGAAGGCATGGATAGCTAGGACAAAGGTTGTTGAAAAAATGTTTGGTAATTGGGAGGAGTCTTACAAACAACTTCCAAAATACCTGTTGGCTCTAAAACAATATGCTACCGGGATTATTGTCAAGTTGGAAACATTTCCCGCGTATACACCAGACGGGACGTGTGCTGTTGGAAATGGAATATTCAACCGTCTCTTTTGGGCGTATCAACCATGCATCATAGGTTTTTCTTTCTGTAAACCAATTATACAAATTGATGGTACATGGTTGTACGGGAAATACAAAAGAACGTTACTGATGGCAGTGGCACAAGATGGGAACAACAACATTTTTCCAATCGCCTTTGCCCTAGTTAAAGGGGAGACTGCTGAGGGATGGAGTTTTTTTCCTAAGAAATCTCTGATTGCATGTTGCACCTCAGCCTAGCTTATGTTTGATCTCCGATAGATACCCTTCAATCATCAGTGCATATAATAACATTGATAATGGCTGGCAAAATCCTCCTTCGACGCATGTGTTCTGTATTAGACATATTGCTCAGAATTTCATGCGGGAAATCAAAGATAAGACGTTGCGGAAGAAGGTTGTCAATGCAGGTTACGCATTATCAGAACCTTCTTTCAAACACTACCGCGAAGAAATAAGATTGTCAAACGAAGATGCAGTACGGTGGATCGATAGTATTCCATTGAAGAAGTGGATTAGGGCATACGACAACAGTCAACGTTGGGGCCATATGGCAACATATCTTGTGGAATCAATGAACTCTGTCTTCAAAGGCATTTGTAACCTACCTATAACCGCTTTGGTGCAGGCAACATATTTCAGGCTAGGGGTGCTGTTTGAAACCAGACGCTCAAAATGGAGTTTAGTGTTGCAATCTGAACAGTTGTTCAGTGATGCTTCAATTAAATTCATTAGACATGAAGCTTCCAAAGCAAACACGTGGTTACGGTCTTTGACCGCACTAAAGGTTGGTATAGTGTTGCCGAGTCCATGGATCACAATGAGGGCATGCCGATGGGACAGTACAGAGTCGAACTAGATAGAGGTTGGTGCGAGTGTGGAAAGTTCTAAGCCTTCCGTACGCCCTGCTCCTATGTCATTGCGGTATGCTCAAAGGTTCGAAGGGATCCATCATACTTGCTATCTGAAGCTTACAAAGTCGTCAGTCTTTCAAATGTTTATAAAATTAGTTTTTCCGTAGTGGCAAAAGAGGATTATTGGCCAGAATATCAAGGGGACATCGTTTGGCACAACGAAGTTATACGAAGGAAGAAAAAGGGTCGCCCAAACAGCACCCGGATTCGAACCGAAATGGATACGACGAACAAAATGGTTAGACTATGTAGTTCATGCCATCAGCCAAGTCACAATCATAATAATTGTCCTAGTGTTGGAACGAGAACAACCAGATAAATTCACATGTACCTCTATTGCAATATATGAAAAACTAAATTTATTTCATATTAGACGTCTGTGACGAAAGTACCATTACATAAACAGTAACACAAAAAATTAAAACAACTAGAATACAAAAACTATGCGATTACAATCATCAAAACAATTTTGAACATGTAATGCATCATCCTACGAGCGTCTTGGTCGGTCTTAATATTCACTCATTCGCGCACTTTTCCGTTTTGGTTGAACGTGGACACGAGCCATTGTATTCTTCTAATCCTTTCACCCTCTCCAATTTCTCCCTTTAACCAACTGTACAACGTCCAATTAAGACGTTCAAACGTATCTGTGTTCCAAAGCCGAATCTTTACCGAAGCCGCAACGGCGGAAAATATTACATTAGCATTTTGTTTCTGAATGTATGCAGACATTGTTAAAACACAGAAACTTGAAGGTGAGTGGGGTTGAATTAGAGAAAATATGGTAGTAGGAGATGATTTTGTGTGAAAAATATTGCATCCAAGACGTGGCATTTATACAAAGTGGACATAAAATGCATGCGCCAAAAGGACTGGCGTCCAACATGACATGACATGCAGGCGCCAGAGGCATTGGCGCATGTACTTAAGCCAACATTAAGGCGTTATAGGCATTGGCGCCTCCTCATGAGGGTCAATAGCATTGACGTCTCCTCATAAGGAGTCCAATGCATGTGTCAGTGCTATTGACGCCTCCTTTGATTGTTTAGGGGATTTGTCAGTTCATCTGACGCATCATCTTCTAAAAGTGGTTATTTTGATATTTTTTTGAATTATTTGTTTTTTTTAAATAGTTATTTTTAAAAAAATCGCACTTTCTCACATGCTTTATTTAAAAAGAAATTTATTATTCATTTAGTTCTACCACCACGTGATTATGTGTCTTATTCTAGCCTTCTTAGTAGGTGAAGAGAGTGACTACTAATAATCCTAGGTGACACATTAATACTTGTAGGAAGGGAAAAAACAAACTACATGTGATTTTATCCTCTAGCATTTTTTTTTCTTTTGAGGCAATTATTCTCTAAGATTTGAACTAGTAGAATTTCATCAAACGTTGAAAGTGGATCCATATACGGCTATCCGTATATACTAATTAATATAATATTAAATACATTATTTCAAATTTATAATAAGATAAAATCCAAGTAAATACATTCGTATAAATATGATTTTTTTTAATTGTTATTGCACATACACAAATTTTGGAAGTGATTCTACTTGACAAGAAAGGACTTAAGTCGGTAAGAATAATCCAAGTTAAATTATTAGTTCGTTAGATGAAATAATTTCATAGTTTAAATTAAATATTTTTTATTTGTAGACGAATTAATAACTATTGTTATAAATTTATGCACAGAATCGTAAAATCTAAAATTCAAATTTTGGTATTAGTGTTGAATTTAACGATATCAAATTTTATCAATTGTAGTGTTGTGCTGCAAATTTTATCACCTCATTTTAAAAACAGATGTTTACAATGATTTTCATTCTATCAATATTTATTCAATGGTAACATTTTTCTTTTGAATTTTTAGGAATAGGTCTATCGATAAGAGTTTAAATTTAGGGAGGTGTTCTTTATAAGTGAATTAGAATAGATCTTACCCTCATCATTTGTCCTTATGCAGAAAAGATACCATAGTCAAATAAATGTGGCATTATTTATTTGTCCTTGTATTGAAAAAAATAGTAAAATAGATCTAACACTTTTACTTGTCAATGTGTAAAAAAATAGTGGACTTAAAAGTAGAGTAAATTCAATCAAATAATATTATTTTATTTTTGCATTTTAATCACTTAATTAATAATATAATAATTTAATTAATCCTAAACTTATGAAAAAGTCTTTTTAAATTTTAAATAAATTTAAAAATTATAAAATAAAAGTTAAAAAATATTAAAAATTATAATAAAATATTTAAAGGAGGATAGTCATATATATATATATATATATATATATATATATATATATATATATATATATATATATATATTTGCAAAAAGTGATTTTCAACTTGTTAATAATTATGTAAAGATATTAGATATAAATTTAAATTTGTGATATTTCATTTATTTATTTTAAAAAGATAAAATTAAATGATTTGACAAGAATAATGAGACAACGAGTGTGTAAACAAAACTGAAAGTGTTAGTGACTACTCAGTATCACCATCAGAGAGGAAGAAGACAACTCTTGTCACTTTGTAACAAAACTACATTTACCCTTAAACATATATTTTTTAAGTTAATTATTTATTAGTATATTTATATTTTAATTAATTTATTTTATGAGTATGAATATCATTTTTTTTGGTCAACATATTATCCAAACAGATCAAATTAGACATATATAAAAATAAAATAAAAATTGGTCGACTTTGCTCTTACCGACAGTCCCCTGCAACAGATTATAAGTAATTATTTAATTTTATTGTCTATGATAAGGTTCACGAGAACTCGTTGCAGGGGACTTTGCTCTTACCGACAGTCACAATCTGCACCGCGCATGTTACAGCGGACCCGTACGATAATATTGTTTGACGTCATGAACCAGACTTGATTAAATTTTTTATTTCTTATGTATTTTGTCTTCATCTTGAATTTTAACTCTGTAAAAAAAGTTATTTTAATAATGATTTAGGACCGCCTCATCATTGAGGTTACAAGATATTATTACTTTCATTTTAAAATAATCATCATTTTAGTAAAACAAATATTTTAAAATAATATCATTCTTACTTTTTTAACATATAAATAATAATTATTTTTATAACTATTTTTTAATTATTACTCTGTATATACCTTTCAACACATTTATAAAGTTAATTTAATAGAAGTGTGATATTTTATAATAATATTATTATATTTTTTAATTTGTATGTAATAATATTTAGCATGTGTATGAATTGAGTTGGACCGACTATGACCTAATACTTTATCCGATCTGTTCAAATTTTAATTTACTGTCCAATTTGTAATTTTACATTCAAAATCGACATAAATCGACTCGTACATTTATGAGTTGAATTGGGTTGGATTCACGGTCATGTTTCAAATAATAAAAAATGTAACACAATTCAATATAATTGCATTCATTTCGAACATTTAAATTGGATAAAACACATCATATAATAATGTTTACTAAAATTAATCCACATGACTAGTAGAAAACTCAACATTTCCATATAGAAATGATAAAAAATAAAATAAGAAACAACATTTAGTGTTAGAATTACATAAACTTATTAGTCTACTAGTAGTATTTTCGTTGAATACATTTTTTTGACAAAATTGTGGTTAGTAGTCAAATATTAATTTTATATTTATATTTAATATAGTAATTAAAAATAAGAAATCATTAATATCACATCAATGGGTTGGGCCAACGGGTTTGTGGGTTGAGAAACTCAAACTCGATACCCAAACCAAATCTATACAGATTTTGGGGGTTACGTTGGGTATACCCGTAAATGAACGGTTCGGATAATTTATGGATTGACTCAGTTTTAATCAGGGGGTTCGTGGGTCGACCCGCACCCATGAACACCCCATATTAACCTTAAATGACATTCATTTTAAAACAGAGAGAGTATTTGTTTTGAACGTAAGAACTCTTATGGTTTTGGTTTAAAATAAAAATTGTTAGATTGATGTGTATAAATATTGTACAAAAACTATCTTTAGATTTTGATTCTTAAGAGATTATTTTGATTCGTTTGAAATAGTTGCCCTTGGTTGTGGTTAAGTGGTATAATGTTGTTTGCTGGCTTTAGATTTTCATTCATTTTCTAAAAAAATTAAAAAGACCCACAAGTAAACCACCATGAGAAAGGAGGTCGAAAAGCCATGGCAAGCTCACAAGTGGGCAAAGGTGGAAATTTGGATAGATGAAATGCTAAATAAAAAGCATATCTATCTTTTACATGAAAGGGAATTTTCAATTTAGGTATCTTTTCAATAAGTTTTTCTTTTAAAGTGAAGGTTTCCTCGTAGATAGTTCGACTAAGATTATTTAGGTTATACATAAAGTGACTTTTTCAAACGACAGACATAATCTGAATGATGAGAGCCGCGGAAACCCAATGCCTGATGCATGTAAACAAACTCATGAAGATCACCATGTAAAAAAGAATTTTGGACATTCAATTGATAAATGGGCCAAAATTTGGAGAGAGCAATAGTGAGCATTGTTTTAACGGTAGCAGTTTTGACCACCGGGATGAAAGTCTCATCACAATCCATACCTGCAACATGTGACCTGCCATCACCTACAAGACGAGCCTTATAACGCTTAAAGGAACCATCAGAATTTTTCTTATCTTTAAAAATACACATACATCGAAAGAATATTAGCATCACAAGTACGAGGAACTATTTCGCACGTCTTATTTCTAATAAGAGCATCAAATTTGATATTTCATTACGAATTTCCAATTCTGATCAGATAAGGCTAGTTTAGGGTTTTTAGGTATGGGAGAGATGGTGTGGTCAGGATGAGAGACTGATAAGGTAAATATCTTGCGGGATTTGACAATGCCTTTCATGCTATGGATTGTGATGGTTTGTGTAGGTGGATGTGGTTGGATTGGTGGTGGTGAGGGAGAGGGGTTTGTAGTGGAAGACTTGGTCAGAGAGTTGTGAGATAGTGATTGTTGGTTTATTGGTGAGGTGGCTGGTTAATTATGGTTGTTGGGGTTGTTGGTTGGTTGTGCACAACAGGTGTTAATTTTTGATTTTTCCATTGACTTACAAGGTAGGGGTGAATGTCATCATTTAGGAAGTTATAATGATGAGGGGAAGGAGAGTATATCTTGGCGAAGGGGAATTGGGTTTCATCAATGATAACATACCTCAAAATTATTAATTTCTTGTTTGACAAATCAAAATACTTATAGCCTCTATGATTCAGTGGATAACCCAAGAAGGCACATAGAATATAGCAGGGTTGTAACTTAGGAATGTTAGAGGACGAGAATAAAGGATAACATAGACAACTAAAAACTCGTAGATGTGTGTATGTGTGATCTTGGTGATATGAGAGTTGTGTTGGTGACTGATTTTGAAGTGTTTTACAAGGAAGGATATTTAAGAGATAAGTTTCCATGTGAACAACATGATGCCAAAACAATGTGGGAAAAGAAGAATGAGCTAGCATAGTGCGTGTCATATTATTAATGGTTCTTATTTTTTGTTTTGCTTTCCCATTTTCTAAGAATGTGTGGGGACAAGAGAAACGAAAAAACAAGGCCATGGTCAGTGCAATGTTTTTGAAATAGCTCATTGTTATATTCACCTTCATTGTTACATTGAAATGATTTTACATTTTGCAAAAATTGTGTGTGAATCAGTTTGGTAAGTGACTTAAACGTGTCAAATACTTGATATTTTCAGCTAATAGGAAAGGTCCACACAAAAATTGAAAAATCATCTAAAAATAGTACATAATATTTACGACCAACGAAACCTAAAATTGGAGACGTCCATAAATGACTATGTAACATATCAAAAGGTATCAAAGTTGTAGTTTGAGAATTAAAAAATGGCAATTAAACATGTTTAGTAGTCAAAAATAACAAAAGAATTCAAAGGTTCATAATATATGAACTTATTATTGCAAAGGGAATTTAAAATAGACACACTAGGGTGACCAAGACAATTGTGCCTGAGAATGGACGTATGACCGGAAAAACTGGAGGGAGTGGTGGTTGGATATAGGTCGTCATGGATGTCACATCTCATGAGAGGGACCCCCGTTTGAAAATCAGATACAGTAAAGCCAAAGGGGTCAAAGGAAACATAGGCATTGTTGTTAGTGGTGAGTCATCTCACGAAAATTAAATTTTTAATAATTTCCGAGGCATGCAGGACATGGTTTAAGTGAAGGGGTTGGTGAGATGTGGCTATTTGTGTGTGCCCGGTGTCGTGAATTGGAATTCCATAGCCACTGCCAATAGTAACTTTCTGATTTGAATTACTTAAATGAGAATAAGACGAGAGATTACCTTGTGATGCTTCCGTGTGGGATGTTGCATCAGTATCCATGTACCACTGATTGTTATGAGTGTGGAGTGACATGGTGTGCATAGTTACCTCAATGTATGTTGGTGTTTAAGATTATGTAGTAGCTGCATATGCTTAAGGATGATATCCTAGGATTCATGGATGCTTCAGAGGACCGGTAGGGTATGTCCACTAAGAGGTGGTATACGAATACAGGGGCATAGCCCATGATGGCGGGGTCCAACCCCATGGTTTCCAGGCTGGGTACGGTTGTTGTTGCTGCTGCCAAGAATGAGAGGACCATCATGGGGGGTGTTAGGAGCTCCAGGTTGAGGTCCACTACAATAACCATATCCCCTGTCATGGCCCTAGCTATTGCAAGAGCGAGAGCGGTTGTCGGGGTGGTAGTTGCTACGACCATGTTAAGAGGTGTCTTCAAAAGGTCGCTGTCGAGTGGTGTTCATGGCAGCATAAGAAGCGGTGCTTGCCATTTTGTCCATATCGACTTCTTCCAAAGTGAGCATGGAACGAGCTTGATAGAATGTAGGAATAGGAATGCTTTAGCAAACAAGGTGGAAACATTGTGGTAAGCTTTTGGGAGACAACATATCAGTTGAAGAACTAGACGGTGATTGTTGACAGGAGAGTCGGCATTCCTCAACTAGTCAGAAAGCATTTTAAGACGTTGCCAGTAAGCATAGACATTAGGAAAATCCTCCATGCGAGTGTTAGAGAATTTTTACTAAAGGGTGACAGCACGAGCATTCAGATTGTCCTGAAAAATGTTAGTCAAACTATTCCAGGCTGCCATAGCAGTGGAGTCTGGTTCCAGGATGGTGGTCAGCAGTTCAGTGAAAATTATAGAATATATTCATTAAAGGACGGTAGACTCAAAGATGGTCCATTGTTCATACTCGGCACTGGAGGTATTTATCGGTGAAGTCTTGTCCTTAGAGAGGACAATATGATGTAGAACCCGATGTGAGCGGGCATGGATGTAGAAGAGCTCGACCCAAGTGTCATATTGGTCTTTCTCCATCTTAAGAACAATAAGGATATGGTTCTTAATGTTTGAAACAGTGAGAGCGTGATGAAACTCCGGTTTGGAAAATGGCGATGAGGAAAAGGAGTGTGTCGCCTTGCCAGAATCATGACCGAAAAAAGTGGTGTTTCTGTGGTTGGTGTTGTTGTCGTTGCGGTCGGACTCAGACATCGTGTGAGAAAAAGGAGTGCACTAACGGAGGATGCGGGAGCGATGGAACGGATGGCAACGCAAAAAGGATTGACGCATGTGATGTTGTATGCGCGAAGAGGATGATCATGGTGTTCTGTGTGCGGTGACGCATGGAAAAACGCGGCGCCAGGCTAGGCGATGGAGGGAGGCATGCGAGGACGGCATGCTGGCGACGCAATGAGGGGACACGCGTGATGGCTACAAGCTGGACAATGCATTAGAAGGAGGTGTGCGACTCTGTTTTGCGTGGGGGGTTTAAGAAAAAGAGAGATGAATCGATTAGGATCATAACATGTAAGATAATAGAATGTTTGCGTTTTCTCAATCATCTTAATAATATAAATATACATCAATATGTAACATTAGAACAATCGATAAATTTTGACACAATATTATATTCTATTACTGTCCATATAATAAAGCATGAATTTATAACTTTAATAAAATAAAACAAAAAAAATTGATATAAAATAGTAGCCCGTACCAAGTATCAAAAAGGGTGGGAGAAAGGTTTTTCTTATCCGATAAATTTTTCTTATTTCATCTTCGAAAAATTGCAGCACCTCATATTCCAACTTTAAACCATATTAGAATACTTGTTTAAACTTTCGTTAAAAAATTTAGATATCACATAAATTTTTTTCTTCTAATTTCACCAAATTGAATTTAAAAATATATCTAACACCTAATGTCAAATTAACATACACACAACAACAACAACAAAAAAATAAATAAGCTCTAGATTAATGAAAAATAATTTTGCTGGGCATTCAATAGCAAATTAAACCTAAAGGTTACTGTAGAAACACACATTTTAGTGTTGACAAGTGCATTCTTCTTTCTTTTTCATCTCCATTGTTTAAGTGTTGTAGCATCTTCCTATCAGATGAAAATCTATCATTTTTTTTAACTTGGTATCCGGCCGGCCTTTGTGACCCGCCTAATCCAACAGTACCAATCATACCGTCTACTAGCGGGGATCCCATTTAAAGTCAGCAAAATTCTATATGGACTTCCTATTTAAAGGCAGAGCAAAATTCTAGATGGACTTCGAAGTTATCCTGAATATGGTCAGTTTGAGAATCACCAAATGCATGTTAGTGAAGCTGCTACACCTCCATGTCAAATTTTCTTAGATTTTACTGATAACATGACTGAGGAAGCTCTAATACAGATCAGTCTGATTTAGTGAATCAACATTAACTTATAATCTTTACTTCATATGTTATGTTGTTTTGTGACATTTTGGACATCATGACATGTGGTATGATATGGATCAAAATATCTTCATATAAACAACAAAAGCCATCAACTACATCTAACGATCAAACCATAATCTTAATCATCAAAACACCAACTATATACTCATTTTTCAATACTACTTCAACCCAAAAAGTATAAATCCAATATTACTTGAAGAAATTATTCAGCATTGTGGTCTCATTCAAGAACATCACCTCGAAAACAAAGTATAATCCTTCGTTTAAATCGTCATCTAATTAAAAGTGTATAGTGAGGTATTTGGTGCAAATTGTTCAATGGTTCTAATGACTAAACAAGGAAGAAAAATATAAACTATTGTCTCGATGTCTACACTTTTTTAGAACTATCAAAACATGCATTTTGAATATCATGAATGAATAAATAAAAATATTTACAATGTCTCCCAATTGGGGATGTTAGCAGAAGCTTCATTCACCATCTTTACCAGAGTCACCTGATAATTTTATAACAAGCAAAAAAACAAAGGTTAGTTAATAATGCATTATATCATGATTTTGCTACTATTTTAAAAGTAAGGACCCTATAAAACACTCGTTGGGAAAAAAAGTCGGTATCGCAAGAATGAGTTTGGCCTAATATAAGAGTTTATTATGGTATAAGAGATTATTGTTTCAGGCCACCCACCAAGCTCAATATATTGGAAAGAAAAAAAACAAGTTTTACAGAGATTAAAATTTATATACAGTGACCCCTCTCACATTTAGAAGCCGGTTTTGTAGGAACGAGTCAGATCTAGTATAAAAACCGAAAAAGTAACACACTTCTTTATGCTGGAATAGCACAATGACATAAGGGTCAAGCTTAGGGGAAAATACCCTAATGACGAGGTATCAAGCTTAGTTAAAAATAATGGACAAGATGAAACGGAGCGACACTAAGAAGAAAGGGCTGAAAATGATAAGCATTAAAAGATGTCTGAAGAACACTTAAAATTGAAGGCAATTGTGTTCTCTTTTTTTTATAAGTGTAGGCTATGGTGGTTAAAGCAACAAAAGTATGAAAGTAAGAGCTAAGAGAAAGGTTTATATTACTTCAACCCAAAACTGCAGCATGAAAGAGGTCTCTCAGTGGAAACAGTGCTATAATTTGACAGCCAAATACAGTATAAGTGACAATAGTAACAATCATTTTTTGCTACTAAGTGTGATAAGCTAATTGGATAAAAAAATACCATAATATTCTGTTATGAATAAAATTTAACGACCGGTCATTGGACTTCTAATCCGGACGCGGCCCCTCTACAAAACACTGCAATGTGCAGTGGCTGTGGGGGATCTAAGTCTGCTTCGTTTTGGACACTTCTATGAGTAATCTCCCCACACATGTTCAAACCACTTATGACGAAACTTCACCATCTCTTTTATAATAGGTGTCATTCCAACTTCTTT
The DNA here is from genome assembly GCF_024323335.1 of Lathyrus oleraceus. NCBI lineage: Eukaryota > Viridiplantae > Streptophyta > Magnoliopsida > Fabales > Fabaceae > Lathyrus > Lathyrus oleraceus. Next base: position 403,576,641 of record NC_066582.1, read on the forward strand.
TCTAATGCTTTAATACCTGTTCCTATCATGTCTTGTGTGACCACAAATCCAACATACATTCTTATTCTTATCTTTGTTAAACTAACTTACTTACTGCCTCTTTATCACTCAACATTTACTCTTGCATATGATTGGAAGTTATATTAATGTGGTAAAATTTTCATTATGCTTGAATGCTCTCCCCTTTTAGATACATTGAATAACTAATAACTAATGTATCTAGACAATATATAAACCAGATACATTGTCTATTCAATGAATTTAAAAAGTAATTTTTCTTATAAATAAGACCCGAGAGAGTACCTTTTCTATCACAAATTACGTTAGAAGCATTCTTTGATTTTGTTTTGGACCGACCAATAGGCCAAAAAAGGCACAGAGGCTCAATATTGGGAGAATGCAAAACAAGGAAAAGGGTGGATGGATTCTATGTCTCGCTACACTCAGATTGGCTCATTCGAAAACTCATCGTCCAGACCCATCTGGGTCATCCACATCTTACGCGCACACTCACATTCAGCTGCTAACTAACTCTTCTATTTAAAGGGGTTAGCACGCCATTTCTTAGGTACGAACTCCATTTCCCATTTGCACTACACTTCTCACTCTCTTATTGACTTGGACATTGGAGTGCTAACCTTGCAGGTCAGCCTCTCTCCACCCTCTCCACCGCATCAGAACTTTGAACCACCGCAGCTCCGCACCAGTTCAACCTCTCCGATCATCATTTAATTCCAAAGCAGAACAGATTTCATTCACCTTTCTCAAATATAGTGTTTTACATCTCACTCAATCTCTCTTAAACTATGATATTTATAATATGATTTGTTCTTCAATTTTCTCTTAAATAGTATTTATTTGCCTCCTGCTAATTTACTACTCCATTCTAATTATGCTAATTTACATTTCATGTACTCCATTTTACAAATTATACTTAACTGAAAGTGGGGTGCGTAATTAGCTAATAGTTATAACAAACAGATCATTTTTGTAGAACAAACCACATTTGCAAAAGGCAAGGCCTTGGGGTCAGTTTGATGAACACTGAGACACAGCATATGCAGAAAAGCTTCAGACAAACCCTTGAGTAATGGAGTGACAACACAACTTTTTATCATGTGCGCTGTCTGAAGATTAATAACTAAGAAGCATAGACACACACACCAGACACGACACACTAACACATTCACATCGGTAATAATTTGAAAAAATAAATAAATTGAACATATCACATGTATCGGTTTTGCCGTAATCGGCTTTGTTCAAAAGTGTCGGTTTATAATCTCTATTAATTTTATGTTACTTATACTTATGATTAATATCATCCAAATAAGATGAATTTCGTAAATAAACTAGCAAGCTGTAGACATACCACACTTTCAGGAACACCTGGAGGAGGTAAAGGCAAGTCTCTTGGTGGAGGTCTTGCTAAATGTGACCTTTTGTCAAATCGCCACTCGCCAATTTTACCGTAAGTCAATTCACCCTGAGTATTTTATGAAACAATATTAAGAGTAGTACCAAAAGAGACGCGTAATCTACACCATGCCAAGTAGCTAGTGTATATCAATAAAACTTTGTATCTGCTAAAGCAAAGTTTCATGGCACAGTAACAAGATCAAGAAGCTTTCAGGAGTTCAGTGCTGTGTTCATTGAGGATACAAATTTATAAAGACCATAATTTTGCAGTTCAAAGATTAGGAGAAATAATATACCTTTAAACTGTAGTCACACCCATAAGTATAATGAATAATGAACTTATTGTAAGTTTCGAGATCCCACGGTGGCTGAAAAGTAACATACAAGAAAAGTAAAATCAGAGTTGGATATGCATAACATAAACAAAATACAACAGCAAGAGCTATATGTATATAATGTTATATCAAACCTGCAGCATGAAGTCTTTCCGTAGAATATGTTTCACACCATGCAGAGCAGATGCAATAGCATAAGCATACCTTGGTTCGAGAACACAGAACACCACATCAGCATCAAAATATCAATAATATTTTAAGAAAATAAAGAATCTGCAGCATTTGTTTGTTAATTGGCAAGCCATACATTTCTAGCACCCAACCAAACTCTTTATCGGTCTCTGGATCCTCTTTCATCTCCAGTGAAACATTCATCCATGTGGGAGCAATTTTTGAAATCAAATCCTGAAAAAGAAAACGTGCACCCGGTCCGGTCCTAAGTGAGCAAAAAGTATTTACTTGCCCGGTCCTATCGAATGAGCATATTCACAAGATTCAAGGTACAGTGAATTAGAAATCTATATCGAATGTATTGGCATTAAGATCTTTCAACTTAACAAGCTATGAGTCATTGGCACGTATACAGATATAAACACCAGACACGTCAAATATATGGATGCATCGACACCTAATAATTTGAGAAAATGGAAGTAATTGAATGTAATCACATGTGGTGGCAAGGGAAACAAAATTCCAATGTACCATAAGTGTTAAAAATCTTCTAAAATTCTAGCAGTGGGTGAAGCCCCTATAACTATTAACAACCCTCGGCCCCTGTGTGTCGTGTCAATGTCTTACATTGGACATGTGCTGAACACTAGATATCCTTTAATCTGAAGTGTCAGTGCTACATAAAAATGAGTGCACCAGTAGTAACCAATAAAATTAGAGACAGGAGATGTCTATTCAACCATCGAGAACAGGTATTGATTCAATTCAATTAAATAAAAGTTTCCGTGAGATTCTACCTTTCTGATAATTACAGGAGAATTGCCAATCGGATCAATATTTGTAACCGGTCCCTTTTCCTCAGGGTAATATTTCCTTACGATTTTTTCGTTCTGCTCTGGCTTAATATAAAAAAATGGAAAAGCAGCTGGATGTGCTCCATACGCCAGATTGGGAAGAGGCCGTACAAATACGTGATCAGGTTCTGCCATTAAAATATATCTGGCATCAAAAGCACAGAAACTAAGTCAACTTATACTATTGCCAAACAAATAAAAAGTAGATCACTTAGGATAAGAGATCTAACTCTTCCTCTATTTTAGCCGTATGCAGCCACTGAACAAAAGCCCATGGTCTATTCAGAACGATGTATCCCTACAAAAAATAAGCAATGTGTCAGAAATTATATAAATTGTATTCACTGTTGAAAAAACAAAAAAATCCAAACAGGCCATAAAGCTATATTGATAAACTTTCCAAAATAGTTTCACAACTGTTTAAATCAGTAGATAAACTCATATAAGCTAATCCAAACAGGTCATAGTTTTAACAGCAACTACAATAATATTTATTCAATATGCTGGAAAACAATGCAGAAATATCGATAAAACATATAAGAGTATAACTGAAAGTCATATTAACCGGCCTCACCCGGTCTAGACCTCTCGGAAGAGGATTAACAACAAAAGTAGGAATTTCATCCATCAAGTTGTCAGCCTTTCCAGAATGCAAAATTCTAGTGAATCCTCCCATCTCTGACCCGGGTAAATTCCTTTGTTTCTTATACCAGTAATACATGATGCGGCATTGCCATTTGCTGTACACAGCATCAGTAGCCGTCAGCGCAATATGAAACGGTACTTTAGATGTTTTTCGGTTCTTCACATGTTCAGGCATCTCGATAATAGGGTCAAAAAACAATCCACCATCCTCGGTAGCTACACTTTCTAACGATCCATAGTGGATTATCATTGTGACCAAATTGTATGTAGCAAAGGAAGAACCAAGAACCAAACATATTACAAGTAATGGTGAAGCTCGTCCCATGGTCTTCCTATCACAAGAGAGATATCAAAATATCATGTGCCTGAACCTTCCTCAGTTCTCAATAGAACAACAAACAAACACTCAGATCTGTGAAAAAACAAATTTCTCATTTCAATAGAAGAACTGATTAATATTCTTCTGTGCATCAAATAACCAAAACTAAAAGAAGTTAAAGATCAAATCAAAGTGCACAATAAGAAAAAGAGATTAGTTTTGAGACACTCTCAGTGTAAATCCTTTTACACCGTTAACCAATCACAAATTACTTTTCATATGAGGTAGATATGATTAAAGCAGAATAGCCATTCCCGGATAGCGGGATAGAGTATAGCGGGATGACTGCTCTATTTGATTACTTTTTGGACAAATTACATATAATGATTATAAACAGATACTTAATGTAAAATTAAACAAATAACTCAACTCATAAAATATTCATAAATCAAAGCACACAAGCACACATGACTCTTAAAGTGCATAATCGACTATGAAGGAAGGTTAAAGTTGAGTCTCAATTCAAATTTGATTGAAAACCCCAAAATGACCCTTAAAACGTTGAAAATTGAAGGGGTAATTATGGTTTTTTAGAGGGGAAAAGGATAGCTGGCCAGAAACCTCTCTGGGCCAGGAACCACACTGCTCCTCTATCCCACTATTTACCCTATAACGGCTGCTATAGTGTTCTGCACCGCTAAGGCTCTTCCCATATCGGTCGACCTCCGCTAGAGTGGGATGGCGCCACTATTGACTACTCTGGATTAAAGTCGAATGGTTTTAGTGATCTAACGATTGTGACTGACTGAATATTACAAATTTAAATTGTTAGTTCATAAGAATTAAATCCTAAGAAAAATAGAATCAATTTTCAATGGCTAGACTATATCTCAACCACAGATTTTGAAATGAATCCATCAATTGAATTGCGCCAAGATGCAATAACATTAACAACTATCAGTAGTATGATTCTAATCAACTATCTCATCCAATTAAATACCTATAAAAAGTCAACCATTCTTGGCAGCAAATATAAACAATAAAATCAATTTATGATTGGTAAAATCAAAAAGAGGGAGAAAATAGAGAGAAGAAGAATGAAACACAACACACACTAGTGAAGTAGATAAGAAAAAACCAAACTTTAAGATAAGAATCTTAATGAAACCGTGAAAATGAAGAAAATACACGTGAGGATAAAAATTCACAACTTGGTAAACACTGTAAAATAAAAGAAAACATTTAATTAACACAATCATCATTATACATATTAATTAACAAACAAAAACACAAGGGAACAAGATTCTCTATTTTGTTACGAATCGTGATTCCCATTTCCTTCATTTCCAATACTCTTAAGAAATAAATTGAAACAACACATCAAGAGTAAAGAATGCATGATGAATTAAAGGGGAATAGATCAAATTACAGTAAGAATCAACAATGGAGGCTTCGAATAAAATAGGTCAACGCCAAATTGAAGGAAGTGAGAGAGTAATATGAAGAAATGGATGTGAAGGAAAAGACAAAAGACATGTAGGAATGGAGATAAGAATGCAAAGTCAAAGAAATAGTTAGAGAGAGAAAGAGAACCGTTGCTTGTGATGGATCGGAGAGACGGAGAGTGAAGTGTGAGAGAGTTGTAATGTGGTTGTTTCTCCGACGGCGATGACGACGGAGGTAACACGGCGGCGAGATCTTTTAACTTAATTATACTATTTCGCTAAGATGATTCAGTTATGTTGTAGGAGTGTTACATTAGGATCTAATTAGTACAAAAATATAGTTTAATTCCAAGAAATTACTTGTCCAAATTTTTTTATTATATTAATTTTATTTATATTTATTATTATTATTAGCGTTGATCCCTTTTTAGTAAGTTTTAATAAAATATTCTTTTTATTCTTATTTATTATTATTATGAAAGTCATTTTTGTACTAAATGCGGTCCATCTTTGGACCATTTCTGAGGGATCTATATACATTAACCCATAGATATTAAAATATTATATCATTTACTTTGAATTTTGAATAAAATTATATATAGAAAGACTGAGATATATAAGAGTTTTAATTTGGATTATATGTTAATCTTATCGATTGACTATCAGAAGCAATTTATAATTTGTGATGTTATATTTGAAAGGTCTTAGATTAGGACGCCCTCGCCTAACAGATGAATTGTGTAACGTCCCATACTGCTTTAAAGATTATCGATTAAGGGTGTTACAATCACTCTCCGTCCTCTTCGGTCTAGGGTATTACAATCACTCTCCGTCCTCTTCGGTCTCGGGTGTTATAACTCACATCTCTAACATGGTCTCGACATCGTTTGTACCACTAGTACCCTCAGGAGTAGGTGATGAAGTTCTTCTGTTCGTCATGGCCGATAATAGTTAGGTGTTGGAGTTAAGGGTACGACATGGGAAGTGATGGTTGTTGAAAATGGGTGTGGTCCATGTTAGTTTTACCGCGATCCCACGGTGGACGATATTGTATTGTCCAAAAAGTATAAGGTGTGTGTGTGTGTGTCCCCTGCAAAGGCATGGAGGCTCAGAGGTCCTAGTAGATATATTACAGTTTTGGGTGAGGGACTAGCTCACGACGGTAAGTAGCCATGTACGGTAGTTTTTTAGGTTGTTTAGGGACCATGTCACGTGAGGTGAGACGCCCTATTGGTGGCCTACGTTGTTGGGTGCAGGCAGGCGGCTGAATTGGTGGTGTTAGGATTACTTGGAGCGAAGTGTTCTCTGAGCAGTAATAGATCTGTATAACTTCATCACTTATCCCCTTGAGAGATAATGTCTTTATAGGGGTCCTTAATACCTAAGGTTTTTGCCTCATGGACGTGGTCTTAACTGCTCCCTACTTAATATGAGGTTTTTGACCACCTATATTCTCAAAGTCAGCAAGGACTTTCTCTCGCGTACCTCATACATATGCGGTCCCACCTAGAGGAATCCCTTATGTTCCGTTTGGCGACTTGTAACACCTGAGGCCAAAGAGGGTGAAGAGTGGTTGTAACACCCGAGACTGGAGAGGGTGGGGTGTGGTCGCCCGAATTAACATCGGAAGGAGAGGATCCTGAGGTTGTGCAAGTATGTGACTACATGGTTAAAGGAATGTTTATAAGGATTGATTGTTATTACCTATACCAACAAGATGCATCTTCTTCTCGATAGCCTAACAAATAAGAACTCCATAGTTAAGCGTGATTGACTTGGAGTAGTATTTGGATAGGTGATATTCTGGGAAGTTTCCCGGAAAGCGTGTGAGTGAGGAGAAAACATGATGAAAAGACTCGTGTTGGTTTGTTGAGTCAGTCAGTAATCTTGAACGCAGTCTGGGGCGTTACACGAGCCGACATATATGAGTTACGACACCACAATCGGATGTTGGAAAACGACATCCAGAACATCAGACATCGCCAACAGGAGGTCAATCCTGCGGAAAAGGTGGAACTGTTGGATCCCTAGCCACTCTCGGAAGAAATATGGGGGGGCATGTCCCCGAAGGTTTCAAACCCTCGTCATTGGCCAAGTTCAATGGGCACAATGATCTCTATTAACATGTTGCCTCCATCAACACGCATATTGTAACAGCCCAATTTTTAGGAATTAATTATTATATTATTTTTATTATATTATATTTAATTATTTGGAGTGTTAAGTAATTAAGCGGTTGTGAGGTAGTATAATAATGGATTAATTAATTTAGTTAGTGTGGTAATTAATTATTTATTTGATATGAGATATAATTAAATAATTAATAATTAACCTAGTGTGCATAGTGAGTGGTTAATTATTTAAATTTAAATAGAGGTATTTAAATATTAGGTATTATTGGGCCTAGTGATTAAATTAGATGATTTAAGCCCAACTAGAATACTATTATAAATAGTAAGAGTGAAGGAAGTGAGAATTAGAATTCACTTGAGCACAGAAGGCAATAGAGAAAGAGGAGAGGAAAAGTGAGAGGAGTCAAGGTTTCCATCAAATTGACAAGGTAAGGGGGGAAATCCTTATCATTATGGGTTAGTATGATTGGGTCAATGGGTAGGAACATGTTTTAGGTTGAAATCCTTAATTGGCATGGTTTGGAATTATTAGGTATTGATAAATACTCTTAAATTGTGATGATTAAATTATGCTAAAACTGTGAATGAATATATAATCGGATGAGTCATAATTTTCTGAACGTGTAGCTTTTTACGGAATCGAAATCGGAGGTCCGGAAGTCCTCCAACGATGAAAAATGCGGGGAAATCTGCATTCTGTTTCGTGTTAGCGCAGGAACAGCATTCTGTCTTACGTTAACCGGTTAACCCAGGGCGTTAACCGGTTAACACTGTTAAAAATTGCCAAGAAGCGCATTCTGTTTTGCGTTAACCGATTAACCCATGGCGTTAACCGGTTAACACTGTTTGAAAAGTGCAAAATTGATATTTAAATGTTGTGTGCGTTTTGGAATGAAATCTATGTGTACATATTTGATGATTAGTCTATATTGGTGAATAATATATTGTATGAATGTGTATGTATACCATTATTGAATTGTGAATGATTTATGGTTATGGATGTGTATATGTAATCGTAATTGATGTGTTGTTATGGATGTGTATATGTACCAATTGTGAGTCATGGTGATATGTGGGATGTTAAGACGGTATATAGATGGTCTTAATTGCATATGTGTTGGTATGTGTGCATTCATTCATAGCATGGTTGACTTCATTGTGGAAGTGGTTAAGCGGTGATCCTTCATTGGAAACAGACGTAGCAGACGTTAATCCTTAATTGGGATTAGGCGTAGTATTAAGCGGTGATCCTTCATTGGAAACAGACGTAGCAGACGTTAATCCTTAATTGGGATTAGGCGTAGTATTAAGCGGTGATCCTTCATTGGAAACAGACGTAGGGCTTTGGTCTTGTCCGGATCGGAAGCGTGGCTTGGATTCTAGATATTGAATCGGAAAGCGGTGAAACTTTGAGTTCACATTGAGGTACCACATGCATAGAGTCACATTGTCTTGCATTGAGTCGTCTATAGTTATGTGATCATTGAATGCATGTATTGATGTGGATGCGATGTACGTTTGAAATGTGTGAGATGATTGTTGGTTAGTATTATTGACGTGATGTGATGAATTCTTAAATTGTGTTTTAATTCATTGTGCCTTATTATGCTATTTCATAATGATTTGAATTCTCACCCTTTTTGTTTGAATGTTACCTTTACATGGGTATCGTGCAGATACTACAGAGTAGTATTGCTGGAGTAGGTGGACGGTAGCTCGCTCAAGAATATAGCTGGAGAGTTTCTGTATTTAGTTTGAAATTAGGTACTGAGTCAATGCTCTGGTCATGTAACATTGGGTAGATTAGTGGTATTGAACTCATAGCTTATTTTGATATGCTTTACGTCATTAATTGTTTTATTTTATTTGAAGTGATTATTGAGAGATGATCATGGTATGGGACATGGATCATATTATGAATTACATGAGTATTCTTTATTCTCCGCTGCGAACGCATATTGCTTGAATATTCATGATGAGTAAAATGTGTTACTTCAAATGGCCAGGTGTATTGTTGGTTTTCCAAAGTTTAAGTTTCGAAAACGTCGATGTGACGCCATTTTCTTTATATGTGTGCTTATTTACTCTGATTATATGCTAAATAATTTGGGGTAGAAAAAGGGGTGTTACACATATGGCCATCATAGGAGCATCAGACTCCCTAAAATCTTTTAAATTTGACTATAATAAATCATCAAACAAATCTGATTAATTAGGTTGCTAAAAGATAGCAATAAATCAATTAGAAACAAATCCAAAACCACCTTCAAAATTAAAACTGGAAACATGACAATGTAGTAGCAATAGTTGGGGCCAGATGTGCCACACCTGCTAGAACATCATGCCTGACATTTGTCTTTTCTTCACAAAAGTAGATTGAACATACCATGTTATTTTGCTTAATGCATCCAATCCAAAAAAAGGAACAATAAATCTAAAGACCAAAGATGTTTAAACCAGGTGACTTGTGGGACGATATTGTAACACCCCATATAATATAACTCCAGAAAATACATTATGCGAAATAGTAATTGATATTGATACAACACAATTGTAAGAACATAAATTGTTCTACAACAGATTCCATGATTTTGATGATAACAAAGGATGAAACCAAAAATGGCACCCTAACGAAAAGTTTCTAAGTGTGCAGGGTTCTAAGGAAAGAAGGAAGAAATCATCAGATACATAATCATATCAGATACAAATTATCAGAAGACCAGAAGCATCTGAAGTAGAAACACGTTCAAGAAAGTCTAACTCTGAGCAAAACAGCAAAATATCAGAAGCATCTGAACAAGAAGTACGCTCTAGAAGTTCTGACTCTGAACAACGGTATGTCAAACTCCATAAGTTCTCAGCGCTATCTGAAGAAACCATCAGAACTCAAAAGAGATCAACATCAGAAGTTAGATAGCAAGATTCCAAGATCTCCAGAAACACGAAGACTCTGATTATGGAATTGCTAAATAAGGAAGAGTAACGTTAACTTCAAATAAAGGTTTGGAAATGGAATTCCTAATACAGAAAGAGACGTTAACTCCAAATTCAAATGAAAAGGAACTATTTTTGGAAAGTAGTCATTCAAGGAGAGAAAGTTGTCTTGGCAAGAAGCTATATAAGTTATGGCATTAATTCATATTATTGACCATCGGTTTCAACGACTACTTCACTCCTATATATAAAGGACTGCAAATCAACATTGTGTGTACAACAACAAGCACACAAAAAGAACATACTGAAACATCAACACACATAAAACACGTTTTATTCTTTCAATCTTCACGAAGCTTTTGCTTAGAACGTGAAACACTTTGTTCTTACTGTTGTAATATTTGCTTATCTTAGAAGCACTCTAGATTACATAAGTTTTTATCTTTGTTGTATTTCCTCAAGTGACTCTGTGTAGTCTGTATACTTGAGAGGACTAAGAGATCTTTCTCTTAGACGTTGTTTGTAATCAATCTTTCAAGATTAGTGGATTAAGTCCTTGTTGAAGGCGAAATCACCTTGGCCGGGTGGACTGGAGTAGCTTTGTGTTATAAGCGAACTAGTATAAAATCCTTGTGTGATTGTTAATTTTGAAAAAGCGCTTATTTTCCAAACAATTCAAACCCCCCCTTTCTTGTTTTTCTCACCTTCAATTGGTATCAGAGCTCCGGCTCTGTTATTGATTTTCTAATCAAACACTTAACAGTGTAGAGAGATCCAGAACGAGAAAAACTATGGCCCACACAAATGAAAAGGATAGTTACAATGCTAAGCCTCCTGTCTTTGATGGAGAGAAATTCGATTACTGGAAAGATAGAATTGAAAGTTTCTTTCTAGGCTATGATGCTGATCTCTGGGACATTGTCACAGATGGATACAAACCTCCTGTCACAGAGGATGGAGCTGAAGTTCCCAGAAGTAAGATGTCAGATGATCAGAAACGTGTTTTCAAAAATCATCACAAGGCCAGAACCATACTCCTAAATGCTATATCTTACAACGAGTATGAAAAGATCACCAACAGAGAAACAGCCAAAGACATACTTGACTCTCTGAGGATGACTCATGAAGGAAACTCTCAGGTCAAAGAAACAAAGGCTCTGGCGCTTATCCATAAATATGAAGCTTTCAAAATGGAAGATGACGAAGCCATAGAGGAAATGTTCTCTAGATTCCAAACTCTGATTGCAGGTCTCAAGGTTCTAGACAAAGGATACACAACTGCAGACCACGTCAAAAAGATAGTCAGAAGTCTGCCAAAGAAATGGAGACCCATGGTTACTGCTCTGAAGCTGTCAAAGGATCTGAACAATATCAGTCTTGAAGAACTTGTCAGTTCCCTCATAAGCCATGAGATAGAACTAGAAGAAGATGAGCCTCAGAAAAGAAACAAGTCTGTAGCATTAAAGTCCAGATATGAAAGACGCAAATCTGACAGAACCAAAGCTCTCCAGGCAGAAACTGAAGATACTGATGACTCTGAACCAGAAGATTCTGATGATGAAGAAGAATTGTCCCTCCTGACCAGAAGAGTTAAACAACTCTGGAAAAAGAGGAACAACAACTTCAGAAGACCAAGACCCAGAGGGGATCGATCAGAATCAACCTCAAAAGGTAAAACTAACAAAGATATTACTTGTTATGAATGTAAAGAAACAGGTCACTACAGGAATGAATGCCCCAAGCTAAAGAAAGACAATTCTAGAAAAGAAAGTTTCAAGAAAAATACCTTCAGGACAAAGAAAGGATTAATGGCTACCTGGGATGATAGTGAATCTGGGTCATCAGAATCTGACTCTGATGAAAAGGCCAACGTGGCACTTATGGCTACCACATCCAGGAGCAGCTCAGATGAAGAATCTGAAGAGGTATTTTCTGAACTCTCTCGATCTGATCTAGAATCATGCTTGTCAGAAACTCTTAGCTCATATCAGAAATTAAAACAAAAGCTTAAAAACATAAAAGGCTGTCTTAAAGCAAAATTTGAAGAATGTGGCAAGTTTGAGATGACAATTCTAGCGCAGGAAGATACAATCAGATCCTTAACATTAGAAAGAGATGGAGCAAAAAGAAAAAGCTTAGAATTAGAAGAAGCATTGTCTCAAGCACCACAAACTTCAAAATTAATTTATGAATACGAAGAAGCCTTTCAAGAATTTCTGAAAAATGGAATAGGTAGGAGTATTATGGCATCCATGATTTATGGAGTCAGTCAGAACAATAAAAAGGGAATTGGGTATGATCCTAAGGAAGTTAAAACTTCTACTAGTGACCAACTTAAATCTCCATTTTCATATCACTATACACACACACAAAAACAAAAATTTGAAAATGCTAGAAAACCCAAAGTTATAAGAAACTCTGGGAAAACTAATCAAAAAGGACCCAAGAGATTCTGGGTACCGAAAGATAAGATTGTTTATGTTGCAGATATCCTATGCAGCAAAGTTCAGACACCAGTCATGGTACCTGGACTCTGGATGCTCGCGACACATGACGGGAAGAAAGTCTATGTTCCAAAGTCTGGAACTTAAAGACGCTGGATTTGTAGGCTTCGGAGGAGATCAGAAAGGAAGGATCAGAGGCTCCGGAACTATTGGTAATGGTACTCTTCCCTCTATATCTGATGTCTTTTACGTAGAAGGATTAATGCATAACTTGTTATCCATAAGTCAATTAAGTGATAATGGTTATGATGTAATCTTTAATCAAAAGACATGTAAAGCCATTAATCAAAACGATGGCTCTGTCCTTTTCACAGGCAAGAGGAAAAACAACATTTATAAAATTAATCTTTCTGATTTAAAAGAACAAAATGTTAAATGTCTGATGTCTGTTCATAAAGAGCAATGGGTATGGCATAGACGCTTGGGCCACATTAGCATGAGGAAACTTTCTCAGCTAAATAAACTCGAGTTAGTCAGAGGCCTACCTAAACTGAAGTTTTCTTCAGATGCTCTGTGTGAAGCATGTCAGAAAGGAAAATTTTCAAAAACATCCTTTAAAAATAAAAATGTTGTTTCTACCTCTAAGCCTCTGGAACTTCTCCACATTGACTTATTTGGTCCTGTAAAAACAGCATCAGTCAATGGAAAGAAGTATGGACTAGTCATTGTTGATGATTACAGTCGCTGGACATGGGTGAAATTCCTAAAGCACAAGAGTGAGTCTCACTCTGTATTCACTAGTTTCTGCTCCAAAGTGCAAAAAGAATTTAACTCTAAAATTATTAGAGTCAGAAGTGATCATGGTGGGGAATTTGAAAACTAAGATTTTGAGGAATTATTTGACTCTAATGGAATATCCCATGATCTCTCCTGCCCTAGAACTCCACAACAAAATGGAGTTGTAGAGAGGAAGAATAGGACACTCCAAGAGATGGCAAGAACCATGATCAACGAAACTAATGTGGCAAAGCACTTTTGGGCAGAAGCTGTAAATACAGCATGTTACATTCAGAATAGAATCTCTATAAGACCTATTCTGAAAAAGACTCCCTATGAACTGTGTAAAGGAAGAAAACCAAACATTTCATATTTTCATCCTTTTGGATGTTCTTGCTTTATCTTAAACACTAAAGAACATCTGAACAAGTTCGATTCCAAAGCACAGAAAGGTATTATGTTAGGATACTCAGAACGCTCTAAAGGTTATAGAGTATACAACACAAAAACCAAAATTGTGGAAGAATCAATTCATGTCAGATTTGATGATAAGCTTGACCCTGAAAAGTCAAAGCTAGTTGAAAGTTTTGCAGATTTAGAAATCACTCTTGCAGGATCTGATAAAACTCCAGAAGCAACTGTCATTCAGAACTCTGAAGAAATTAAATCCCCAGAAATCCCAAAGAAAATTAAAAGTCGTATCAACGTATCTGAAGATTTGATTCTGGGAAATAAGGACGAACCTGTCAGAACCAGATCTACCTTCAGGACCTCTGAAGATACTCCTCTGGGACTAGTGTCTCTGATTGAGCCTACGTCCTGTGATGAAGCACTTCAAGATAACGACTGGGTTTCAGCCATGCAAGAAGAATTAGATCAATTCACAAAGAATGATGTCTGGGATCTTGTTCCAAAGCCCAGAGGCACTCACGTTATTGGAACCAGATGGGTATTCAGAAACAAGCTAAATGAGAAAGGAGAAGTTGTCAGAAACAAAGCTCGACTGGTAGCTCAGGGTTATAGTCAACAAGAAGGTATTGACTATAATGAAACCTTTGCTCCAGTCGCAAGGTTAGAATCTATTCGTCTTCTTGTATCTTTTGCTATTAACCATTTTATTAAATTATATCAAATGGATGTCAAGAGTGCATTCCTTAATGGTTATATATCAGAAGAAGTGTATGTCAACCAACCTCCAGGTTTTGAAAATCCAAATTTTCCAGAACATGTTTTTAAACTTAAAAAATCTTTATATGGACTTAAACAAGCTCCCAGAGCTTGGTATGAACGTTTAAGCAATTTTCTTTTGGAACACAATTTTATCAGAGGAAAAGTTGACTCCACACTCTTCTGTAAGAATCTTAACAATGATCTCATGATATGCCAGATATACGTTGATGATATTATTTTTGGTTCAGTTAACGCCTCTGTTTGTCAAGAATTCTCTGAGTTAATGCAGGCAGAATTTGAAATGAGCTTAATGCAAGAACTAAAGTTCTTTCTGGGAATTCAAATTAACCAAACTTCAGAAGTTACATATGTGCATCAAAGCAAATATATTAAAGATGTTCTAAAGAAATTTGACATGGCTGACTGTAACTCTGCAAAAACTCCCATGCATCCAACATGCATTCTTGAAAAGGAAGAAGTAAGCAAAAAGGTTTGTCAGAAGCTCTATCGAGGTATGATAGGCTCTCTTCTCTATCTGACTGCTACTCGTCCTGATATTCTCTTTAGTGTCTGTCTCTGTGCCAGATTCCAATCAGATCCTAGAGAATCTCATCTAACAGCAGTTAAGAGAATTCTCAAGTATCTGAAAGGAACTCCTAACCTGGGCCTGATGTATAAGAAAACATCAGAGTATAGACTTTCGGGTTACTGTGATGCAGATTATGCAGGAGATAGACTAGAACGAAAAAGCACATCTGGAAATTGCCAGCTTCTGGGAAACAATCTGATATCCTGGGCTAGCAAAAGACAGTCAACTATCGCTCTATCAACTGCAGAAGCAGAATACATCTCAGCATCACTGTGCACAACTCAGATGCTCTGGATGAAGCATCAGTTAGAAGATCTACAAATCTTCGAGAGTAACATTCCTATCTTTTGTGATAATACTGCTGCCATTTGTCTAAGTAAAAATCCCATTCTACATTCCAGAGCTAAACACATTGAAATAAAACATCATTTTATCAGAGACTATGTTTAGAAAGGGATAGTAACATTGAAGTTCATTGATACAGATCATCAATGGGCAGATATCTTTACTAAGCCTCTAGCTGAAGATAGATTTCTCTTTATCTTAGAAAATCTGAACATACGAAATTGCCCAGATTGAAGTGTGGCTCTGAAGATGTAAAATGAGACTCTGACATAAACAAATGTGCTTCTGCCTCTGACTCTGATACTTCTACCAGTTAAGAAGATATCTAAGTTAGAAATCCCCAAGAACCAATCCTTTGGTATTCCTGAAGATCAGATACATCAAAACACGTGGAGCACTTAGCGTCTAACCCTAGAACTTCTAGACAGCTGTCCAGAAGAAAATCAAAGGGGAAACGTTTGAGATCTCCTCGATCAGTGTGGATACTGTTGGGATTAGACATTCATTAATGAGCCTTAATCATTTTTCCCCAAGCGTGCTAACTTGTGCTTTGTGCTAACGCTGAATAGTGTGTCGTTTTGCATGTGTTTTCGTTTAAGGTATTTAAACACTTTTCTCATATTTCACACACTTATCACTCTCACTCACTCTCAAACCCTCTCTGAAGCATTTTTGCAAACACTTCATCTTCACCTTCTTCTTCATCAACTATGGATGCTCAACAACAACAAGTTTTCAACTTTTCTCAACAAATGGAATCCAACGCCACTGCCCAAAGTTCAAGCATTCCAACTCCAACGGTTACAGGCGTTTCCATTACTCCAGTGTACAAGGAACCCCATGTTCTTGATCGTCAACCTCATATCAACCTAGCAACTCCCTTTGAGGGACTGGATGTGTTATGTGAAACACTGGTGGACTTCGACAACATGAGGAGAAATGGAGTAGATCTTACAGAAGAACTCCGTCTACAAGGGTGGGAAAACTACTTCCAAAGGCTGTATGGCCCTGTTTACCCAAATCTCATCAAAGAATTCTGGAGATTTGCTGATGTTGATGACCATTTCATCGTCTCCTTCGTATTGGGGGTAAAGATAGTAATTACTGAAAAGTCAATTGCTTCTTTACTAAACATGGAGAAAACTGGAGGAAAAAGGATTTACAACATCAACCCTAGGTCAAGGCGCATTGCTGAAGAAATCAATCCAACCATCTTCAAACTCAACACTGAAGGAAATCCTTCAAAGAACAAAGAACTTCATCAGAACCTCAGAGTATGGCTCAAGATCATTCTGGGAACCATTCATCATCGCCCAGCATCAAACTCCTCTGACTACATCAATGCAGATCAGAAGTGCATTCTGTATTGCATTCACAAGGGTGTGAAGCTCTGCCTTCCTGCACTTCTCTTCAGATATCTTAGAGACTCTGTAAGGGAGACAAGAAACAACATGAAACCCAGATCCTACATCCCTCTGGGAAGACTTCTGTCTGATGTCTTCATTGAGAATGGGTTGGTAGATCATCTGGAGAAGAACAGACTGATGGAAGATCTGGCGATAGATACTGGAAAGCCTCTGAACGCCAGAAATCTGAAAAGCATGGGAATTCTGAAGAAGATTCAAGTCAGACCCACTATGGACACCTCCTGGGATGCCTTGAAAGATCAGAGGAAGCTGCCCCATGGTCTTGCAAGGTTCTTCAAGAATGAACCCGTAGATGCAATCCTCCACTACATGCAGCGTCTGAAGGATGAAGGAGTTGATATCTCTGACTTCAGATTGGACGATTGTCTGGATTCAGAAGAAGATTTTGTCAAGTTCAAAAGAGGTCCCCCCTAAGAATAAATCTTCAAAGGCAAAGAGAGCAAGGATAGGAGAAACCTCTGAAATCAGATCTCCAGCACCTCTGCAAGAAACTACTGGTAAGTCTGCTCCCTCTATTCCCTCTGAACCTCTTATGGCTTCTTCTTCTAATCCTCTCCCAACACCACCTATATACACATCCTTTGAAACCCCACCTTCTACAACCAGAACCTCACAACCTTTACCAAAATTCAATATTGCCAATACCTCTTTACCACGTTCTGTAGCTGAAGAAATGAACCAAACCACTTCCTCTTCATCATCTTCAGCCCCAGAATCACCTCCATACCTTGACCTCTCCTCTGACCCAGAATACTCTGACCCTAACTCTCCAACCTTAGCCCAAATTCAGGCTCAAAACCTTGCTTTACACCAACCAACACAATCTGAAGCAACTTCACCTCCCCCAGAACAAACAACCAACATTCCTTCTGAAGACCAACCTTCTTAAACTCAACCCTCTGACCTCCACACCTCTGATATCACCCCTCCAAACACCTCCGCTGAACCTGAAGCTGAACCTGAACCTCTAACATTAAATCTCAGCCCTCCAACCTCTTCACCTCAAACCTCTGAACATAACATTTTCGTACCTACCCTTGAGGAAGCCATAATGCTGGTCGCAGGGGCTTCAGTACAAAAGGTCAAGTCTCTGACCATTAACTCTGAAGTCAGTGATGATCCTGACTCTGTAAGGACACACTGGAACAGAGTCATTGGCTGGATGACCTCTGAGGCTTTTAAGTTGAAGAACATCTCTGAGCAAGTCAGAAATGGCTACATCAGAGATGCTGAGGCAAGACTCCAGGAAAGATTTGCAAGAGAAGCTGAAGCCAGAAGGCTGGAGGAAGAGAGACTAGCAAGAGAAGCTGAAGAAGAAGCCAGAAGGCTAGAGGAAGAAAGGGCAAAGGAAGCTGAAGCTAAAGCTCTGGCCGATGCTGCTGCTGCTGCCGAAGCTGAAGCACAAGCTGCTGCCGAAGCTGAAGCACAGGCTGCTGCTGAAGCTGAAGCAAAGGCTGCTGCTGAAGCACAGCAGGCTCTGACTCAGGGGGAGTCCTCTTCTGTCGTTCCTATGGTTCTCCAGACGCTGGAAGAACTGAAGAAAGATCAGAAGGAACTCCGTGCCAGAATGGATAAACAAGACACTGTCAACGACAACATTCAGAACATGCTGGCTCAATTGCTTCAGAGAATGCCTCCGCCTCCCAACCCTTAGGCACTTAGGATTTTGTTGCTTTGCTTTCTTTGTTTTTGATGTTTACATGTTCCTTTTGCCTCTGTTGCTTTCTATTTGAATACAATGTTTTTCTCTTAAATTATTATTTTTTACTATGTCTTTTTGATTCTGACAAAAAGGGGGAGAAGTCATTAATAGCTCTGATGAAAATACTGTCTATATACCTTAAGCACTCTGCAACATATTTTTCTTAAAAATAAATTTATCTAACTCTAGACTTAAGAAATTGCAGAAGGTATCAAGAAACCTCATTGCTTGGAAGCTCTGGTAAGAACTTCTGAACTCCCTAGCCTATCTCAGGGGGAGCTCTTGTCTATCTGATCTGATATTGTTTATGTTTCATCTGCTAATTAAGTTTGTTTTGTCATCATCAAAAAGGGGGAGATTGTAAGAACATAAATTGTTCTACAACAGATTCCATGATTTTGATGATAACAAAGGATGAAACCAAAAATGGCACCCTAACGAAAAGTTTCTAAGTGTGCAGGGTTCTAAGGAAAGAAGGAAGAAATCATCAGATACATAATCATATCAGATACAAATTATCAGAAGACCAGAAGCATCTGAAGTAGAAACACGTTCAAGAAAGTCTAACTCTGAGCAAAACAGCAAAATATCAGAAGCATCTGAACAAGAAGTACGCTCTAGAAGTTCTGACTCTGAACAACGGTATGTCAAACTCTAGAAGTTCTCAGCGCTATCTGAAGAAACCATCAGAACTCAAAAGAGATCAACATCAGAAGTTAGATAGCAAGATTCCAAGATCTCCAGAAACACGAAGACTCTGATTATGGAATTGCTAAATAAGGAAGAGTAACGTTAACTTCAAATAAAGGTTTGGAAATGGAATTCCTAATACAGAAAGAGACGTTAACTCCAAATTCAAATGAAAAGGAACTATTTTTGGAAAGTAGTCATTCAAGGAGAGAAAGTTGTCTTGGCAAGAAGCTATATAAGTTATGGCATTAATTCATATTATTGACCATCAGTTTCAACGACTACTTCACTCCTATATATAAAGGACTGCAAATCAACATTGTGTGTACAACAACAAGCACACAAAAAGAACATACTGAAACATAAACACACATAAAACACGTTTTATTCTTTCAATCTTCACGAAGCTTTTGCTTAGAACGTGAAACACTTTGTTCTTACTGTTGTAATATTTGCTTATCTTAGAAGCACTCTAGATTACATAAGTTTTTATCTTTGTTGTATTTTCTCAAGTGACTCTGTGTAGTCTGTATACTTGAGAGGACTAAGAGATCTTTTTCTTAGACGTTGTTTGTAATCAATCTTTCAAGATTAGTGGATTAAGTCCTTGTTGAAGGCGAAATCACCTTGGCCGGGTGGACTGGAGTAGCTTTGTGTTATAAGCGAACCAGTATAAAATCCTTGTGTGATTGTTCATTTTGAAAAAGCGCTTATTTTCCAAACAATTCAAACCCCCCCTTTCTTGTTTTTCTCACCTTCAACAATTGCCTAACGACATCATTATATACATGTCCATAACATAAAATACAATCTAGGACACATGACATACAATAGTGCCTAAACAAAAACTAAGATTTATGTACAATATCCTCATTGCACATAATCCACAATGGAAGATCACGATAATAAAGTGTTCAAAACATCACCAGACAACTTCTTCTTGCCTCTAACCTGCAAATAAACACCTGGAAAACAACAATGATAGTGGGGTGAGATAATAATCTTAGTGAGTTCCCCTATCATATGGGTCCACTCGAATCTAAAGGGATCTCTCAACGATTCTTAACTCAAGTCTTTATCTTTCATTACTTGTGTGTCACTCACACAATGTAACAAAAACTTAAGAATCTAAGAGATATTTGCATTATATGGAAACATGTAAACTTGAGTTCACCAACTCAAATAAATAACTATTTGGAAGCCACGAAGCATCTTTCCTGGACCGGACCTACGTTTAGGGAAAGGCTCAGTTCATTCATGTTTGCATGATTTGACTTTCTTGTGGATTCAGGTTATCCATGGGACTCGAAGCCACTTCAAGAATCATCACTCATACGGGACTTAGACCCGCTTAGAGTATCTTTCGTCGTATGGTACTCGAACCCACTTATGTGTCCACATCTCTATGGGACTCGAACCAACTTATGAAACATCTCCTCTTTGGGACTCAAACCCATTTATGAGCCTCGAATCATTGGTGCCACATCCTAATTCTATTTTACATAAGTACCTCAATTGGGATTTGCACGATAAAGGGAAATTTATGAATACATGATTAGGTTCCACCATTCATCGTGATTACATTCATCAATCACTAGGTAATCAAATTCATCAATTATCATATTATCATAACATGTTCCATACAAATACAAAGGCCATTGATTCATAACTCAAGCGACTACTCGTACACGGTACACACCAAGGTACCTTCGCGTCTAAGCATCGCAACCTAAATCATTTCCATAACCTAATTTATCTTTCTATTTAATTCACCTAGTTACAAACCCATGTTTACCTCACTTTTCATCATAGTTAATTCAACCATTTTGCATTCAACACAAATAAGATTTCATGACATAGTTCATAACATAAGCATAAGAGTTCATCATTACTCATCAAGTATTAATAAACATACATGCATGGTTTTATTTCATTAAAAGATAGATCATTGGATTAACTTTCCAACGCATATGACCGCGTCTCATTTCGAGTTACGAAACTCAAGATACATTATTTTCAATATTGCCGAATTTCTCATATCAAGAAATCTCACTAAGCGAGAATCTCCCTCGCTCAGCAAGATTGACAGTGCAACAACTCCAAAATCTCAGTTTAAAACTCCTATTTCTTCAATACTTAACCATCGAAACTGTAACCAATCATATCGTATCATACTCAAGCATTTCATATCATGAATTTAACATCATATAAGAACACATATACAATCATAGTTCATAATTTCTTAACATGATTCACAAGTACACATCATGGTTCATTACCAATGTACAATCGAAACAAAAGTGTTATTTTCTCTTACCAAATGGTAGAAGATTAGACTAACCTTCCAATATGTCCGACTTCATATCAACCAGAAATGTGATTCCCCTTTTATGGTGGAAACAAGGAATTAAAATAACTTTGAAAGTCTAAGAACTCTCGCTTAGCGAGATGTCAAAGCTAGCTCCCACTTAGTAAGCTCCTGGCAAGGTCAAGCTGAAATCCATTTCCTCTCAAAATATGTTATCTCGATTAGCGATGACAGAGCGAGCTCCAAGTGAGCCTTCTCTCAGCGAGATATCTCTCTCGCTTAGTGAGAATGACAACACAGTTTTATCATGGGAATTGGTTTGCTTGCTTAGCGAGTGGTTCCTTCGCTTAGAGAAACTTGCAGAATTCAAACAATGGGGAAACGCAGCAGGAAGGGAATAAGTCTCATTTATTTTTCATATGTATCATCATAGTACACATCAATATATAATGTTTCAACACAAACATATATGTAACAACAAGATTGACATGCATTAAGATCAATTTCACACATACAAAACCTAATTCTCAAATCATGCAATTTCCCTACAAAAGCTAATTCTACCTAGGAACACACCTCAATCCAAAAAGATGATGATGAAATTGAGATGAATTTGGTGATGATGATGTTGATGATATTTTCTTTTATTCTCTTCCAAAATTTCTCTTCTTCTTTCTTTATTTTTCCTTCTTTATATTCTTTCCTCTCTCTCTCTCTCTCTCTCTCTCTCTCTCTCTCTCTCTCTCTCTCTCTCTCTCTCTCTCTCTCTCTCTCTCTCTCTCTCTCTCTCTCTCCTCTCTCTCTCTCTCTCCTCTCTCTCTCTCTCTCTCTTCTATCTCTATCTCTATATATATATATATATATATATATATATATATATATATATATATATATATATATATATATATATATTATATATATATATATATATATATATATATATATATATATATATATATATATATATATATATATATATATATATATATATATATATATATATATATATATATATATATATATATATATATATATATATATATGAATGGTAGGAGAGTAATGAGAAAAATATCTTTGGCCTTCTAGAGAAAAAATGATATATTATTAATATTACCAAAATGTCCCTCCTTTTACAAATTAATGAAGGTCAATCTTACTGAGTAGGAATTCATCTCATACGAGTTCACTAATTACTCTATTTGTCTCAACTGACAACTAATAGAGCATTTAGGAACTCAACATGTCCTAAATGACAACTAATAAAGCACTTAAGATGATATGTCATATCATATTCCCCCCCCCCCCCCCCCCCCCCCCCCCTTAAATTGAAATCTGACCCCGAATATCTTCCATTTAAAGAAAGGAAACACTTATTACTTCACCGACTTAGGTTAAATTTTGACTTTGCTTGGGTTCAATCCTTTGACATGCTCAAACTTCCAACTTTTACTCACTGGTAGTCTTGATTCCTTCACAACTTCTCAAAACTTCTTGATCTAATAATAATCTTATTTCCAATCTTGATTAACTTCTAACCTTTTTACATGTTACCTCTTCTGATACGCTACTCTTATCTGTTTGGTCACGGATTTATCCGGAGTTCGCAATTTTCTCTTCCTTGTAGTTAGTTAACCAGACTCCTTAATCATTATTGCACCTTATCCTAATTGGATAGCCAACACTCTGAAATCTCGGTGGCGTTAACCATTGATTCCTTACCTACAAGCAATACTGATGACTCTTCTCTTATAAATCTTTCAACAACTGTAACAAGCTTTAAAATCCACATATTGATATCCTTATCAACTTCTCCTGACCGGATATTGCATACTAGACGCGTACACGACTGAAGTCTCACTTCCTCCACACGACTCCAATAAGATATCACTCACTTGTTGCATGAGTGCTTTACTTCAAATCCTAGGAGCAAACACCTCTCTGATTCTCTATGAATCTTATTGAGCTCTTCCATTTATCAATTTTCATTGTGATACTCTAACTAAATCAGCGTGAAACACATGGGATTCATAGGTACTACAGATTAGCTTACAATCTTCATAGAAAATCATGCATATCCTCTAGAGTTCCTACCACCTAGAATAGTACTAGAACCTTACCGACATCCACCGAGAGAATAACTTTCTTGTTGACACATAAAGGTTGAGAATATGATCAACACCAACTAACGAGACAACACCATTAAGGAATTTTGAGTCATCAATGGGGTAACGCTTCCATGGAATTTTAACCCATCAATAAAGCAAATGCGAGCTTCTAACACTACTCATAGAGTCACACAATTCAGTTACACATCTTGGAATGACATCATAATTCCTACCTTCAAATAATCATTTCGATCATCATGTTCCATCTCATGGAAATCCTATCTCGTGTTCTTACAAATATATAATCTAAGTTACACACGTAACTTTAAGGACATCTCATTCTCACTCCGTCTCTTGGAAGGATAACTTACAAATTTTGCCAATAGAGTATGGTAGTATTGTGTACATCCAGTTCCACTCCCATGGTATCTACCTCTGAGACCATGCATCTTAGTGAAATACCCAATGTCATACCATGACTAACCATTTATGTATTACCAACACATTAATAAGGCACTGAATCGATCTCCTCGAGACCACCACTCGGTAAGTCTCATTCAGTCCCTCCTTATCAAAATTGATGATGACAAATCCATTCTCTCAAAATAAAAGTGATATTAAAAATTTTCCATCAATACACTCGTCAGAGTCTATGCAACAGAAAGTTGAGATTATAAACTCTTATAACAAGTCATACCCCAACATCATGATTCAACGGTATACATTTCTGATCTACTTAATGCATTCACCAACTAACTTCTTTACTCGGATTATACTTTAATTCAACTTCATCAATCCTCTAAGGTGAACAACAGTTTCTAACTCAAGGTTATGTGTCAGATAACCCTCTTCATAAGTTTTTAGTTGTCGAGATACATATGCTACACTCGAGCCCTTTCTGCATCTGGACTCAGCCTAGTCCTTTCTTAGAGGTATCACAATATGTTTCACAAGGTTTAATGGGATCTGGAAGACCAACGCAGGTGTGATAGTCAACTTTATTTAGCTTAACAAAACTCTACCCATAATCTGAATACCGGTTGAAAGGAATCTCCTTTGAGTGAGTCGGGTCATTGGTAAGGCAACTTGTGAAAATCTTGGGTAAACCTCCTATCACAACCTCAACTTCATGGATATAGTTTTCACCATATGAATTTTTTGCAACATAGGCATAACATCATTCACTCCCTCACTTGATTCGTTAGTGATAATAAAAAGAATAGACTTTCTTGTTCAATAAAAGATTGATTTGGAATACTCCGACCATTCACATATAACAAACAATTCTCACTCTCCTAATCTTGACAACTAAATAATACACACTCATGAAGAACCTTGACTTTCCCACACACTTACCAACTTGGATTCTCTTTCGGAGAAACATCCATTACACGCTTCATCACATGGAGGTTACATATTATGACGACTCATAATTGACAACTCTTGCCAACTACTTACAAGTTTAAGCGATGTATTTCGTTCCACGATCCATACTTAGTTATGTATCCAAGCTTGGCTTGCTCTCAATTTCTCTTCCTCGACTTGGACTCTCAGGACATAAAAATTGTCTACCAGAATAAATGAGTGTGATACTCCATAACTACTCCAACACAAGATAATCAACATACACACTTATGACCAATATACTACTAACACATGCTTCTGGATCTAAGGTAAATCTTTATCTTCTAACATAACCTCTTTCAACCATTCCTTAAATAACTCAACATTGCCATAACAATCTCATACTAACACTGAATATCTGCTGAACTTCCTTGAACCCGATCTCCTTCTAAAACTGGGTCCCAATTGTCTATCTTTTACACTTCGTCTGGTGTATAAACCACTTGTTCAAAATAAGCAATCATAACCTCAAGCCTTTCCACATATTCCGCTACTGCCATATACTCTTGATGAAGTTGGTGAATCTCAATATCTTATGAGTCTCCAAACTATAGGAAAAAATATATAATTTCCCATAAATACTTCATGAAGTACTCTCGTTCATTCAAGACGCTCTAGTGACCTTACTAGCTGAGACACCGGTACACCACCTCATCGCTAAGTCTTATGGCACAGGTGCCACAAAACTATATTTCCTCCCTCGCTGCATGGAATTACTTGTACTACTTGTTCCATACCAGTGGGTCACTCTTGTGCTACTAAAAGTTCAAACTCCTTCTGAATTCAGGTGGATTAATCTGGTAGAAACCTTTAAGATTTCCACTCATTTTACTACCATATGACTTGAACAGTGCACTACTATACACTTGTTGTATCACTTGAATCTCAACTCTTGCTACGACTTCAACCAAGCTCACCATTTGTCCATACTTCCAAAGTTCTTAGTCTAGTCCTACACACTAAGCACAAACACTATTAAAACTTCAAAGTCCTCGTAGTCGCTTAACCATGATCCTACCTACCACATACATAGAGTTAGGTTGATCATGCCCAATACTACATATCGTGACATTAAGAATCATGGTTGAAAAACACACATATAAGGCATGAAATGATTTACTTATGATGTTTCAAGGTTGGGTCGAGAATCGACCTACTCTGGTACCAATTGTAACACCCTGTATAATATACATCTAGAAAATAAATTATACAAAATATTAATTGATACTGATACAACACAAGTTCCTAAAGACATCGTTATATACATGTCCATAACATAAAATAAAATGTATGTAACATGGCATACAATAGTGCATAAATAAAAATGAAGATCTATGTACAATATCCACATTGCACATAATCCACAACAAAAGATCACGATAACAAAGTCTTCGAAACATCATCAAACAACTTCTTCTTACCTCTAACCTGCAAATAAACACCTGAAAAAACAATAATGATAGTGGAGTGAGATGAAAATCTCAATGAGTTCCCATATCCCATGGGTCCATTTGGATCTAAAGGGATCTCTCAACGATTCTTAACTCAAGTCTTTATCTTTCATTACTTGTGTGTCACTCACACAAGGTAACCAAGACATAAGCATCTAAGGGATATTTGCATTATATGGAAAAATATAAACTTGAGTTCAACAACTCAAAATAATCATTATTTGGAAGCTAAGAAGCATCGCTCCCCGACTGGACCTTCGTCTAGGGCAAGGCTCAGTTTATGAAAGCCAGGGAATCAAAACAAATTTCAAAGTCTAAGCACTCTCGCTTAGCGAGCCCTGGCGAGATGTCAAAGCGAGCTCTCTCTTAGCGAGGCTCCAGCGAGGACATGTAGAAATCCATTTCCTCTCAAAATCCACTGTCTTGCTTAGCAATGACAGAGTGAGCTCCAAGTGAGCCTTCGCTCAACGATACATCTCTCTCGCTTAGCTAGAATAATAATATAATTTTATCATGGAAACTGGTTTGCTCGCTTAGCAAGCGGTTCTATCGTACCTCGAAAAATGAGAACACAACCTAGTGAAGCGCAATCGCACGCTCGCAATGATAGACTGAACAGAGTCGCCATCAAACTTTATTTATTCCTTAAAAGGAAAGGGGAAATATAGATAAAACCCAAGAAAGAATGATAATGGTTATGGTCGTCGTAACCAAAATCAGGGTTCAGGAGTCGATTACGCAAGGGGAAGGTATTAGCACCCCTCACGTCCGCTGTACTCAACGGGAACCGTTAGGTTAGTTATGTGCATTAGTTTTAGCTTTAAATGTTAGGCTTCTCAAGTTATTATGAGGGAAAGAATAATATGATCAAAAGAAAAGAGAAGATGTTTTTGGATTTTGAAACGAAGGGGACTAAACCTAAGTTTTATTATTAATGGGTCTAACAAGATTTACAAATCATGCTCCTACGTATCTCTGGGTGCAATAGAGAACTCAAGGCTTACGTAGTTCTGGGTAGAAAAATATTTGTTTGTTGGTCAATTTTAGCGAAAGCTATATTGTATTAATCGACGAAAACATTGTTTTACCCAAAACAGATGAGGAGCGGACGTATACCACACATAGAATGAATTTACAAATCAACATTCGGAAAAACGTCACTTATCTCAACTCAACAATTGTGGCTGAAGCATTGCTTTACATCATCATAAGACAAGATGTCTTCCGTTTATGAAAAGGTTTTCTGATCAATCACACATCGGCGAGAAAAAAAGAGTTTGATAGGTTAGATGTATTCTTGGGCTTGAAGGACGAGTATTTATGACTTGCAATCTCTTACAACTTGGGTCTATAACTCGAGACTACGTCTGAACCTTTCGCCCAGGTAACCTTTTTCTTCCAATTTTATTGAGAAAAGAAGTTTGAATAATTACAAGTGTTTTGAAAAGAAGACGAATACATAGGGCTTACAAGCTCTTACAACTTGGGCCTAATATTCGGGATTACGACTCAATATTCCATCCAAGTAATCTTTTTCTTCAGATTCACTTACGAAAATGATTTAAAGTGATTTGAGAATAATTGAAATGCAGACAAGTAAATGTGAGCACGCAAAAAGAACAGAGCTCATTGTAAAAAGGCCTAAGAGTAAGCCACGAGACTAAATGTCAATCAAAACTAAGAGCAAACTGAATTTAGCTCTAAGCTAACTTAGAGTATATTAACGTAAGAACCACTCTATAAGAAACCGAGCAAAAATCTATGCGTTCAAGCGATTTTCGGAAGTTAAATTGGATTTTAACTCTAAAATTGCAACGCAATGAAAAGCAGCAACAACCAAAATATTATTATAGCAGTGTCATAATTTTTTACATCAACTCAAAATAATAATAAAAAAAAATCTAAATACAATACACACGCGTTATATGCAATGCTACAATATTGAAATAAAGATAAAATAAAATAACAATGTGAAAGCAAAATTAACACACACAATAAATATATATATATATATATATATATATATATATATATATATATATATATATATATATATATATATATATATATAAACCGAAAAACTAGATGGCATATGTATATATAAAACAAAACCAAAAGTTGGAAGTGTATATAACTTAACTAAAGAAACAAAAATTACCTATATATTCTAAACACAAGGCAAATAAATTGAGAGTATATCAAACCCAATAAAAAAAGTAAACTGACATTATATTTCATATATAAATCTCAGTATTAAAATTTGATATATATTCTAAACACAAGGCAATGATACATATATAATATAATGATTACAAACAAAGTAGTAAAAATATATAGATATATGAAAAAACAAAAAGAAACTGAAAGTATGTGTGTATTAAACTCATGACAGTAAAAATATGTATAATATGAAAAATATGAAACAAAATGCAAGGAAAAGGACAAATTAAGGTTGGGTGACTGTTAGTGAGGGAGAAGGAGAGGAATTTGTCAAGGGTTTGGTGAGACGTGTTTCGACGGAGGGAGTTTTGAGGGAATAGTGGCTGAGATGCTTTTTGTGGTGTTTTGAAATTGAGAGATAGACACTTCAATTAATAGTGCCGCCAACATTGGTTGGTGTAGATTTTAGCTCCCATCATCCATTAGTTAAAGAATAATTTTATAGTAACATTGTAGGGTTTTCTAAAATTCCACAAAAGCCCTTGTGGTGTTATTTAGTGTAAAAATAGTTAGAAATAAATTAAATTAAATTAAATTAAATTTATCTAACTATTTAAAATTAAATCGAAACCAAAACATAGAAAATTCTATCTATTTATTTTGAATATATTGACAAAAATAAAAATAAAAAGACTCAAAATGAATAAAAATTGAGCGTAAAAATACTCAAAAAATTAAAATGAATGCACCAAAATGATTGGCGCGAAGTAAACTTATTGGAAAAATACAGCGTTTCTTTTAGTTTTGAAATAAATTTTGACCGGTTAAACAAGCTCGAGTTGATCAAAAAGTGGCTGAAAAATTAGCTGAAAAATAAATCGAGCATACTAGATTAAACTACGCGAAACATAGATTAATAAAGCTGATGTATGGAAGTTTGATTTTAAAAAATTTCATCCACTGATTTGACGCACATTCGTCGATTAATTCAACCGGTTTGCCTATAGATCCGAAAAAATTATTTCGATTGATATTCTATGCACTATATGGTATGGAATGCATGATATGCTATGTAGAGATGCAATATCTATGATGAATGTATTGAATCGGCGATTCAAGGTCAAAATTGGGTGTGACAGTTGCCCCTATTTAAGTATCTTCAACTAGAGAATATGAAGCAGGACACTCTTCATATGATCATAGTGGGAGATAGTTAAATACTAAGAAGACCCGAATTTTGATCCTGAAATGTAAATGATATGATAGAATGGGAGATGTTATGAATGTATGAATGACTCTTTTTTGTTTTTGGCTTGCTAGGGATATAATCAGACATAAGATAAAACCTAGCATGATGTTTTATGATGAATGCAGAATGAAACAAATATCTGTGAGGAATGATGGAGATATGTGATAAAGGTGGCCCATACGAAACAAAAATGAAGGTGAAAACTTGTTGGGGATAACAATTCTACTGTAGGAAAGACAACTGGGGAATATGCAAAGAGATTTTAACAACAGGTTCGTACATGACTTGATAAGCACCCGAATATTCAAAGAATTTTCAACAACAGGTTCAAACATGCCCTGACAACACCAGAATATTCAAAGAATGCTCAATTCACAAGTTCAAACATGACTGGGCAGCATTAGGGAATATACAAAGAATGTTTGAACAACAAGTTCAGACATTAACCTGATGATAATTTGAATATCAAGGAAAGTTTAGTCATCATGTTCATACATGACCTAACAACACTGGAAAAAAATCAAAGAATTCTATTAGTGGGTTCATACATGACCTGACAATACTGGAAAATATACAAAGAAAGTTCCATCAACAGGCTCATACATGACCTGACAACATTGGAAAATTCAAAGCGTTTCAACAACAGGTTCAGACATGACCTGACAATGCTAGAAAATCAAGGAATTCCATCAATAGGTTCATACATGACCTGACCATTGGAATACTCAAAGAGTTTCAATAACAGGTTCAAACATGACCTGACAGTGCTGGGGGATATAAAAAGGTTCCATTAAAAGGTTCAAACATGAGTTGACAATACTGGAAAAATATACAAAGAAAGTTCCATCAACATGCTCATACATGACCTGACAGCATTGGAAATTTCAAAGTATTTCAATAACAGATTCAGACATGACCTGACAATACTAGAAAATCAAGGAAAATTTCAACAACAGGTTCGTACACGACCTCAACATTTGGATATTCAAAGAAAGTTTTACCCACTGGTTCAGACATGACCTGGCAATACTAGAGAAATCAAAGGGGGTTTTATCAATAGGTTCATGTATGACCCGACGACACTGGAAAATTCAAAGAAAGTATATCCACAGGTTCATGCATGACTTGACAATTATAGAGGTTTCAAAGAGATTTTATTAACAGGCTCGAATATGACCTGACAACACTAGAAAACCCAAAGAAAACTTCAACAACGGGTTCAAACATGACCTAACAATATTGGAAAACATACAAAGCAAGTTTCATCAACAAGTTCATACATGACTTGACACTTTAGAATACATCTAACAGTTCTGGAGATTTCTCACAAGAGATTCATCCGATCAAAGATTTTGGAGATTCCTAACAGAGAATTTATGCAAAACAAAGATAAACGTGAGTCTTCTTATAAGTAAATCATCCACGCAAAAGGCTACGATGATTCTTTACAAAGAAATCAAACAAAACCAACATCATTGGAGTTTTCTAATACGAAAAACCTCCAAGCTTCTGGGAATTCCTCAAGATGACGAGTCATACATGACTTTCACGCAGGAAATAAAGGGTAATCAAACTCTCTGTATGGGCCAACAACAATTGGACTTTGACCATAAGCAATGGATTACAACCAACTTTTATCGGATTTTGCCAACAATAATTGGACTTGTTCGAAGGTATTAGTAAAAAAATACCGATTATAGCGGAGTTTTCCAGTAACAATTGGACTTGAAATGATGTTGGCGACAACCAAACTTCAGATACCAATTACGATTGTATTTACAAACTGAGTGACAATGATGTCAATGACAATTGGGTTTAAAATGAGTTCTAGTAACAACTGAGCTTGGAATAATGCTAGTGACAACTGGATTTTAGGAGACACCAATGAGCCTTAAAATAATGCCAGGGTATGAGGTAGAGGTTCTAGAAGTTCGTCAGAACAAAAATGACATGTCCAGAAATTCATCGGAGAGTAAAAGAAACGAATTTTGGAAATATATCAGAATTACAAGTGATATTCTGGAAATACATCATAATACATACATACATATTTGAGAATACATCAATTAGGTGTGGAAATATTTGGAAATACATCAGACAAGTTATGGAAATACATCAATAAACAAAGGAGTAATCCGAAAATTCATCGGATGATAAAAAAGGAAATGAACCTCATGGACAATTTTTTTGGTAGGTGCCAACTGAGTTGGACTTGAAAATGATTGCGAAAACCGGATGATGGTTTAAGGGCACCAAAAAACTAGAATTAGAGGTTAAAGGATATAGGGTCAACAACAAGACCTGGGTCAATGCAAAATGAGCGCAAAGTACATTTCGGCTATGCATGATTTGAATTTGTTTTTATGCATGATATATGAATGACCATGATATGAAAATGATGACACTTGAGTGGACTGGGAGTTTACAAAGGCTTTTTATGGAGGTCATGATTCCTCAACACCGAGAACTCAACCAAACATTTTGTGATAGATGTTATCAAAGGAGAATTCTATCAAGTTTAACAGCCACAACTTAGCCAATGGGATCCTTTTTGAGGATTAATGAAACCTGCTAGCATAATTTTCAGGCACTCGTTTTAAACTCAATAGTTGTTGACGTATGGCAAAAATTGTTTGAGCAATTTGAAAGCATGAAGGGGGGTCTGCCCCCTCTGTGGCTCATCTTACCTCAGTCTGTTGGGTCTTTGAAAATGTTCACCTTAAAAGTGAGTTTGAAACAGCTTGACATGAGACGATCTTGAGATGGCTAGCCCTAATGTTTAAATACTGTATTGATCTGACCCTGATTAACCAAAACCTGGAATGGTAGATTTCTGATTGACTATCTTTGGATAGTTGGACTCAATGAGCTTCTGAGGTGGCTTACCCCAATTTGAGTCTAGAAGCAAATTACTCTTGGCTGACTGAACCTTGGGGTGATTGGCTCGGATTGACTGATACTCAAAGTGATTTTCCCCTGACTGAACTTCTTTCACTTTATCAAGTTCTTCAATTGTATATTGTTGGAATTTCTTTGATGCTAAATGCTGACTCGCAAGTAAGATTATTCATTCAAAAATGGTAATTTTAATGCAGTGCTTATGCAAAAATTTGAAATTAAAATTGATTGATATAAACAGGTGAAATATAGTGAAGGGTCACTGATAAGAACACAATGGTGATCCAGTCATTCACAGTATGCAAGTTGGTGCCATCAAATGATTAACAAAAATCGTTTGGAGTCAGATTAGCACAACCTTGTAATATACTTTCAGAATAAACTCTGCCTCAATTAGGTCTTTTAAGGGTTGTAATGTGGCATGGTTCACATTTTTTTTAAACAAAGGGATATAAGGCTCAAATTTAATTTTAACCCACCCCTTCTTCTTGATGATATTCAATTCTTACATTCGGTTAATTTGATACGCGCATTCGACTTCCAAGAGGATTCAAGACAATTTTTTTTGAAATGGAAGTCACCTTATTTTTCTTTGTTTTGTTGAGGATTTGAGGACCTCTTTTTTTTATTTTCTTTATCCCTAATTTTTCCTGGACCGCTTCTTTGAATTTTTCGGTCCATCGGGATGCCCTAACTTTTTCCTAAGTCATTTTGTGGTTTGACTTAGCAGACTTTTTTCTCTTTTTTTTAAAGGTGTTAACTTCCACATTATTGGTGGATGAGGATCAACCAACACTAATTTTAGCTTTTCTCAGCTTCTTCGACACTTCAACATGTGCGTGAAGGATAACATGTGGTTGAACCTAATTGGAGGGTGTACAAATGGACGAATTCTTTTGAAAGATCGAATACACGGTCAAACTATCTGAACATAACTACCCTGCCCCAGGTTAAGATTAAAGGTTTTAGATCTGAAAGAAACACCAACTTCTAGGCTCAAAGTGGTTGACTAGGGATTAACTCCTTATCTCTTTAGTGTTTGGGTATTTGAAACAGTGCCTTACATCATTGGCAAGGTTTTCTTCAAAAGCATACCACAACAATTTCAGGTGTTTCATTTTCATCATCCTCCTTCCAATCTTTGTTAACACAACGGTTTGATAAACAAAAGTGAATGAGAGAAGTATTTTTGTTTTTAACATAAATGAAAAACGAGTGAATACGAATGAATTAATTCAAAAGATGCATAAACATTTCATTAATCTTACCAATTTAAAGAAAACAACAATGCTTAAAAGCAATTAACAATCAACATGTAAGGAAACTACAAAAGAAATGCTGAAACAGCCAAATGATTGCCAACTTTAGGGAATTGACTTCTTCAAACTTGATCCACTAACTTCAGGGGACACCCTTTGAGATCTCCGCACTTATCTGGGCGATAGGTTAACGTTCACCACCAAGCTTCTTTATTGAAAGGCTATGCACCTGTTGTCAATCAATTGTTGTACATTGGCTTTGAAAGCATTGCAGTCTTCAGTTGAATGCCCTTCTGATCCGGCATGATATCCACATTGCACATTTAAGTCATACCTAGGTGGGTAAGGTTGTGGAACCAGATTAAGAGACTTGGGAACCACCAACGAGTTTTGGATCAGAGGTTGTAGAAGTTGGCTATATGTCATGAGGATTGGATGACGATGAGTATTTATTATTTCCAAGTTATTTCGAGGCCTAGGCTGATTTCGATGTTGATTTTGATATCTCGTGCCTTGGGCTCGTTGATTGGGAGGAGGAGCAAACCATTATTGTTGGTAATGAAGACCAAAAGGTAGTGGTTGCTGGTATGGCACTTTGGGCATTGCTAACTTCTCATTTTCATCCACTTGAAGGTTGGGATCAACAATATTTTTGACATTGGCATGACGATCTTCAAATTCTTTTCCTTCAATCTCATCGTTAGACACAACCCTCTTGGATCCACTACTCTTTTCTCCTTTGCTTCTGTTGGCATGGGTCGTGACATTAGAAATCCAAGACGATATTTGAATGCTCTTACCGGTAAACGATGATATCTCATTATCCACATCACTGACCTCTTCCTTGTGGTATAAAACCTTGAGGGGTTTCAGGGGTCATTTGTCTTTCTCATTACTTGGCCCAGAAATCAAGATATATATACCTGAGCCTTCCTCCTTAAGTGTTGATGACCTTATGTCAATCAATCTTTGCAGCTTGAACTTAAGACTCTTGCATTCCCCGATGGAGTGCCCCATTGTCCCAGTATGGTACCCGCACTTGACCTTCAGGTGATCTTCTTCAAAAACTAAGCTCTTTTTGTTAATCAGTTCTCGTACCAAGGCTTTTAGCGCTAAGAAAGAATCTAGGTCATGTCCCACTACCCCTTTATCGAATTCACATGTTGCATTTAGATTGTACCATGGCAGGTATGGTGATGTAGGTGTGAGAGCTCGAGGGGTCACCAAAGCATTATGGATCAACTGCAGGTAGAGCTTTCTATATGGCACCAGAATTGGGTCATTGGGATCTTTGTTCCCCTTATTCTGATTATGATTTTTGTTTCGAACCTGACTTCGATGATTTTGAGGAGGAATAGCAGAGGATGTTGATGATGACATCCTGAGGGAGGGCCATATGCCGGTAGATGAGGAGTTGCCACATAGAATTCCCCTTGACTTGGGGGAATACCATATGGATGTGGAGCAGTATCTCCCTTTGTTGCAGCAATAGGTATGGGATGACCCTCTTTTCTCAATAAGGCTTGTAGGGTTTCCACGACCCATCTTATTTGGATCTTCAAAAGATTGAGTTCCTCCTTCAATGCTTCTTGACTTTTCCTTAGCTCGTCCATCATCTCCTGAGACATGGTTCTTTGTTCTAAACGCGTGTTAGAAATCACTTTGTTGATCATAGACAAAGGATGGATGAGTTTTTTGTGTTTTGTCTGGAAAATGACATGCATTCTGATGAGATGCAAATGCAATGGAATGTGAATGAATGCAATGTAAGCCATGTATATGTTTTTTTTCAATACACAGGTTCAAAAGTCTGAGATACTGATGAATCTGATTACTTTATATGGAACATGGTTCTCACCAGGTAAGGTCTAGGGTTTAAAAAAAGGTTCTTAGAGTCATGGATCCATTAGACTGTTTGCTGCCTGCGGCAACTTACTTGTCGGGCATCAACTTCATCCAAAGAATCTACTCTAAGTGAGGTTCTCGCATTGATCCAATGAGAAATTCATCTCGCAGACCCACACTACACACACCATCTTTCCTAGTTGGCCAAAGGATTAAAGTTCTACAAATGGTCCTCGGAGTCATGGATCCTAAAGAAAATATCGAAGCTTAGGGCAACTTACTTGCCGGGCGACAACATCCTCCAAAGGATCTACTCTTAAGTAAGGTTCTCGCACTGACCCAACGAGAAATTCATCTCGCAGACCCGCACTACTCAACCTCGTCCCATCTTATATTTTTACCCGAGACTCGGGTAAAAAGTCTTTTCCACAAGGTTTGCAATCAGAGTATCCAAGTACCAAAGCATAATGGAACCGATACAACAAATTTATATCAATATGAGAATAAAGTTGCAAAAGTAATAAAGAAAAGACACACAAGTAAACAAAAAAAAAAGAACACAAACAACCTAACTAGGCTTGACTCACTTAGGGAAACATGTTATCCCCACGAGAGTCGCCATCTGTCGTACCTCGAAAAATGAGAACACGACCTAGTGAAGCGCAATCGCACGCTCGCAATGATGGACTGAAAAAAGTCGCCACCGAAATTTATTTATTCCTTAAAAGGAAAGGGGAAATACCGATAAAACCCAAGAAAGAACGACAATGATTATGGTCGTCGTTACCAAATCAGGGTTCGGGAGTCGATTATGCAAGGGGAAGGTATTAGCACCCCTCACGTTCGTTGTACTCAATGGGAACCGTTAGGTTAGTTATGCGCGTTAGTGTTAGCTTTAAATGTTAGACTTCTCAACTTATTATGAGGAAAAGAATAATATGATCAAAAGAAAAGCGAAGATGTTTTTGGATTTTGAAACGAAGGGGACTAAACCTAAGTTTTATTATTAATGGGCTTGGCAAGATTTACAAATCCTGCTCCTACGTATCTCCGGGTGCAATAGAGAACTCAAGGCTTATGTAGTTCTGGGTAGAAAAATATTTGTTTGTTGGTCGATTTTAGTGAAAGCTATATTGTATTAATCGACGAAAACATTGTTTTACCCAAAACAGATGAGGAGCGGACATATACCACACATCGAATGGATTTACAAATCATCATTCGGAAAAACATCACTTATCTCAACTCAACAATTGTGGCCGAAGCATTGCTTTACATCATTATAAGACAAGATGTCTTTCGTTTATGAAAAGGTTTTATGATCAATTGTACATCAGCGAGAAAAAAAAAGTTTGATTGGTTAGATGTATTTTTGGGCTTGAAGGACGGGTATTTATGACTTGGAAGCTCTTACAACTTGGGTATAATACTCGAGACTACGTCTGGACCTTTCACCCAGGTAATCTTTTTCTTCCAATTTTATTGAGAAAAGAAGTTTGAATAATTGCGAGTGTTTTGAAAAGAAGACGAATACATAGGGCTTACAAGCTCTTACAACTTGGGCCTAATATTCAGGATTACGACTGGATATTCTATCCAGGTAATCTTTTTCTTCAGATTCACTTATGAAAATGATTTGAAGTGATTTGAGATTAATTGAAATGTAGACAAGTAAATGTGAGCACGCAAATAGAATATAGCTCATTGTAAGAAGGCCTAAGAGTAAACCACGAGACTAAATGTCAACCAAAACCGAGAGCAAAGTGAATTTAGCTCTAAGCTAACTTAGAGTGTATTAACGTAAGAACCACTCTATAAGAAGCCAAGCAAAAATCTATGCGTTCAAGCGATTTTCGGAAGTTAAATTAGATTTTAACTCTAAAATTGCAACACAATGAAAAGCAGCAACAACCAAAATATTATTATAGCAGTGTTATAATTTTTTTATATCAACTCAAAATAATAAAAATAATAAAAATCTAAACACAATACACACGCGTTATATGCAATGCTACAATATCGAAATAAAGATAAAAATAAAATAAAAATGTGAAGGCAAAATAAACACACAATATATATATATATATATATATATATATATATATATATATATATATATATATATATATATATATATATATATATATATATATAATATATATATATATATATATATATATATATATATATATATATATATATATATATATATATATATATATATATATATATATATATATATATATATATATAATATATATATATATATATATATATATATATATATATATATACCGAAAAACTAGATGGCATATGTATATATAAAACAAAACCAAAAATTGGAAGTGTATATAACTTAACTAAAGAAACAAAAATTATCTATATATTCTAAACACAAGGCAAATAAATTGATAGTATATAAAACCCAATAAAAAAAAGTAAACTGACATTATATTTCATATATAAATCTCAATATTAAAATTTGATATATATTCTAAATAGAAGGTAATGGTACATATATAATATAATGATTGCAAACAAAGTAGTAAATATATTGATATATGAAAAAACAAAAAAAATTGAAAGTATGTGTGTATTAAATTCATGATAGTAAAAATATGTATAATATGGAAAATATGAAACAAAATGCAAGAAAAAGTACAAATTAAGGTTGGGTGACTGTTAGTGAGGGAGAAGGAGAGGAATTTGTCAAGGGTTTGGTGAGATGTGTTTCGACGGAAGGAGTTTTGAGGGAACAATGACTGAGATGCTTTTTGTGGTGTTTTGAAATTGAGAGATAGACACTTCAATGAATAGTGCCGCCAACATTGGTTGGTGTAGATTTTAGATCCTTCATCCATTAGTTAATGAATGATTTTCTAGGAACATTGTAGGGTTTTCTAAAATTCCATAAAAGCCCTTGTGGTGTTATTTAGTGTAAAAATAGTTAGAAATAAATTAAATCAAATTAAATTAAATTTATCTAACTACTCAAAATTAAATCGAAACCAAAACATAGAAAATTCTATTTATTTATTTTGAATATATTGACAAAAAAATAAAAATAAAAAGACTCAAAATGAATAAAAATTAGGCGTAAAAATACTCGAAAAATTAAAATGAATGCACCAAAATGATTGACGCGAAATAAACTTATTGAAAAAATACAACGTTTCTTTTAATTTTGAAATAAATTTTGACTGGTTAAACAAGCTCGAGGTGATAAAAAAGTGGCCGAAAAATTAACTGAAAAATAAATCGAGCATACTAGATTAAACTACGCGAAACATAGATTAATAAAGCTGATGTCTGGAAGCTTGATTTTAAAATTTTTCGTCCACTGATTTGACGCACATCTGTCGATTAATTCAACCGGTTTGGCTGTAGATCCGAAAAAATTATTTTGACTGATAATCTAGGCACTATGCGATATGGAATGTATTGTTGGTGTAAGCCCTAGAGGCCGATACTTTTGGTACTTGTATCGAATTATAAAAGGCTTTTTCTTTATTACGTTTGTTTAATAAAGTCCCTAAAATAGTTAGTCCGTTTGATGTATCAAGTGTGAATTGATCATGAGATCACATTAAACATAAGGACACTATTCTTAAAGTATCCGTAGTCGAGGTTTATGGTGAAGTGGGATAACACTAAATCATTAAGACTATTATGTAGATAGACTGATGATCACATCTCATGGATCATGGATAATGAGTTATCAAGTCTTAAACATAGGTATGAATATTAAGAGTAATATTTATACCGGATTGACCCGCTATCAGAATACTATATAGAAAGTTATGCAAAGTGTCATAAGTTATTCTCATGGTGATAATGGTGTATACCACTCTTCGACCTGAAACCACTATGGACCCTGGATGTAGAGTCGAGTGCTTTATTGCTAATCAAACATTGTCAGTAACTGGATAACCATAAAGACAGTTGATGGGTACTCCACGAAGCATGCTGAGGGACATGAGTGACCTAGATGGAATTTACCCATCCTGCATAACAGGATAAATGTCTATGGGCTCAATATTGAACTGGACAAGGATGACACAGTCTATGCCTTGTGTTCAATATAGACATAAGGGCAAAAGGGTAATTCTACACATAAGTATTATCACAGAAGAAATTGTCAGATCACATGACATTTTCGTGTCTTGGGTAGCAATGATGTGTTGCTAGATACCGTTCACTGTTTATTATGTTAAATACGTGATTTAATATAATTGCCAACGTCGCGAAAACCTACAGGGTCACACACAAAGGACGGATTGATGAGAGATAGAGTAACTAAGGAACACCGTAAGGTACGACGCCCTTAAGTGAATTGTAGAACATCGTAAGGTACGGTGTACTTAAGTAGAATACGAAATATGGTAAGGTACCATGGGCTTAAGTGATTTTGGGCATATTATAAGATATGGGCCAAAATACACTTAAGTGGTCTTTTTAGCTTGAAGCCCACACAAGTGGTTCTATAAATAGAACCCTTGTGTAGAAGCATTCATTGCGGTTGCATTATTTTCGTTCTCTCTCTCTCTCTCTCTCTCTCTCTCTCACTCAAAGCCTTCATTCGTACCAGCTAGCACTGAGATTGAAGGAATCCGTTTGTGTGGACTGAGTAGAGACGTTGTCATTGTTCAACGTTCGTGATCACTCCGTGGATCTGCATCAAAGGTTTTGATCGTCACAAGAGATCTGCACCAAAGGTTTCAATCGTCACAAGAGGTAAATATTCTATCACTGATCATGACCATTCGTAAGGATCTCTAAAGGATTTTTTTTTTAATTTCTGCTGCGTTTTGGACCGCAATTCTCCCTCATGTATGATATGCTATGTAGAGATGCAATAGCTATGATGAATGTATTGAATCAGCGATTCAGGGTTAAATTTGGGTGTGACAGGTTCCTTTGCTTAGAGAAACCTGTAGAATTCAAACAATGGGAAAACACGGCAGGAAGGGAACAAGTCTAATTTATTTTTCACATGTATCATCACAGTACACGTCAATATATCATATTTTAACACAAACATATATGTAACAACAAGATTAACATGCATCAAGATCAATTTCACACACAAACATGTTACAACACAAAACCTATTTTCCAAATCATGTAATTTTCCCACCAAAGCTAAATCTACCTAGAAACTTACCTCAGTCCAAGAAGATGATGAATAAATTGAGATGAAGTTGGTGATGATGATGTTAATGATCCCACCTCACACATAAATATGTTATCACACAAAAACTTATTCTTTCTCTCTTTTCCTTTCTTTCCTCTTTTTCTTCTCTTCTCTTTCTATTCTTTCCCTCTTACCAACAAAGAGATAAATATATAACATATGATATAATAGTGAGGAGAAAAAAATCTTAAAATATATTTTTGGTATTCTAGAGAGCAATTGACATATTATTAATGTTACCAAAATGTTTCTCCTTTTACAAATTAATGAAGATCAACCTTACTGGGTAAGAATTTAGCTCATATGAACTCACTAATTACTTTATTTGTCCTAACTAACAACAACTGACAACTAATAGAGCATTGAGGAATTCAACATAACCCAACTGACAACAACTGACAACTAATAGAGTACTTAAGAGGATATGAGATATTACAGACACTGTCTCACACTTTCACCTCTAAATTAGAAACAATTTTCCTTTTGTTGAATTTATATTCCATATACTATGTGTTACTTCTACTTAGACATAAATCATGCATTTCTAAAGCTGATATCCATGTCTACAACCTCTAATTTAAATCCTCATTTGACTCTCCATGTAGGACTATATCATCTACAAAAAAAACACGCATCTCAAGGTTATTTGTATTTTTAAGGTTTAATACCCTTTTTAGCCCTATATCTTAACCTCATGATTCATTTTCGTCCCTTAACTTAAAAAAGACCAATATTGGTCCCTTAACTCTTTAAAACGCACCATATCAGTCTTTTTCGTCAAATAAACAACAAATTTAGCGACCCATATTTTAATTTTTTCTTCGCTTATTAGACGAAAAGGACTAACATAATATGTTTTGAAGAGTTAATTGACAAATATCCACATTTTTTAAGTTAAGAGACTCAAATGAACCCCCAAAATTAAGATACATGACTAAAAAGGATACCAAACCTATTTTTAACTAAAAAATCTTTCAAAATTCAATCCACTCCAAAATTTATTAAAATACGTAAAATTTTAAAACTTTTAATAAGTAGTGAGAAATCTCAATTAAATATCAACCAAACTTATTATCATAGAAAAAAAATCATGATTATCTAAATTTAATACGACCAAATTTATTTAATTTTTATAAAAGTTTTAATTAAATAATACAATTTTTCTATCATAAAAAAGTTTTTTTTTAAATCTCAATGATACTCCTCTTTAACCATTCATAGATGTAGTTTTATTAGCCAGCTTGGGTCACAAAAGGGTTATGTTGTGCTAACCCTGTCCGATAGAATATTAGTGATCGTAGTAGGGGTGCTCAAAATCAAATTGGACCAATAAAAAATCGTAAACTAAACTAAACCAAATCAAAATTGCAAAAATTGCAATTGGTTCGGATGTCTTTGGGCCATTTTTTAAACAAAATTCTGCAGTTCGGTCTGGTATACAGTTTGTATTTTGCAAACAAAATTAAACTGAATCATGTTACAACTTATCACACATTCAACCAAAAACTCAAACCTATTATATCTTAGTTTTACAATTACGAACAATTTTCTCTTACTCACACTTAGGTTTTCTGTTTTAGCCTTCTCAAATCTCTCGTAATGGTATCATACATTTTTCTCATCTTCTTTTCCATGTATATCTCGCATCTTCTACTCTAATCTCTCATCTTAATGTTATTTTTTTTCATCTTCTCATTTGTATGCTATTGTTGTCTCTTTCAATTACGTTTTTATTG
This sequence comes from Lathyrus oleraceus, assembly GCF_024323335.1. Taxonomy (NCBI): domain Eukaryota; kingdom Viridiplantae; phylum Streptophyta; class Magnoliopsida; order Fabales; family Fabaceae; genus Lathyrus; species Lathyrus oleraceus. Next base: position 403,619,648 of record NC_066582.1, read on the forward strand.
TACATTTTTTCTCTAACCTCACATCTTTTATGTTCTTTGTTTTTCATCTTCTCTAATCTCATCTTTCCTTTATTTTTATTTTTAATTTTATTATAATATTTTTGATATTGTTTTATGCTACTATTTTATGTTTCTTATTACAATTTTATCTAATCTAATTTTTGTATATTAAATGAGAAATTATTGTTCAAATATGATGAATTTTAAAATTATTTGATAATGCATGATTGATTAAACATAAAATTATGTTGTTCTCCATTACTCACTAAAAATATTGTAAAAAATCAAATTAACCAAACCATCTCAAACTATATTGGTTTGATTTGGTTTTATTTCTAAAACCAAACGAACCAAAACAAATCATACGCTTTTTTATCTTGTAGTTTGATTGATTTTAGTGTTAAATCGGTCAAAACCGCACCGCTAACACTTCGGGATAGTAGTGAACTTAATAATCATGTAAACCGGGTTTGGTTCATTGCAACCCGCTCAACCATTCAACTAAACGGTTCATGTTTCGTTGAACCGGAAGTAACCCATTCAGAGGAAGGTTCATGGAGTTCGATTCCATAGCTGATGGAGAAACTCATAATCACTTTATCGATATCAAATCACAGTGAGAGACATGGTTTTGGTTGATAGTGTCTGTGCAATTGTTGTAAAGGGTCATTGGAACAATCTCTTAAAACCCAAAATCGCTTCTACTCTCACTTCCACCACCATTCACCAATGTATCTTGCACCTCACACAACACCGTTACGAACCTTTTTTCATCTTCTCATTCTTCAAATGGCTTCATTCCATCCCACACTACACTCATTCCTTACAATCTTCATGGTCCATGCTTCACATACTCACCAAACACAGACATTTCAAAACTGCACACCAGGTGCTTGATAAAATTGCGCAAAGGGAAATACTTTCATCGCCTTCAGTTTTGACCTCTTTGGTCAGGATTCATGATGACCCTGAAGTTAATTCACATGTTTTGAGTTGGATTGTGATACATTATGCGAAATCGAAGATGACCCATGATGCGGTTCAGGTTTTTGAGCAGATGAGTTTGTGTAATTTAAAGCCTCATTTGCATGCTTGTACTGTGCTTTTGAACTCCTTGTTGAAAAATGGTGTTACTAATATGGTGTGGAAGGCTTATAAGAGAATGGTTCAAGACGGGGTTGTTCCTAATATCTATATTTATAATTGTTTAATTCACGCTTGTTTGAAATCGAGAGATGCGGAGAGGGCGGAAATTATACTGAATGAGATGGAAGGAAAGTGTGTGGTTCCTGATATTTTCACATACAATACTTTGATAGCTTTGTATTGCAAAAAAGGGATGCACTATGAGGCTTTGTCGGTGCAGGATAAAATGGAAAGAGAGGGGATAAATCTTGATATTGTTAGTTACAATTCTCTTATTTATGGATTTTGCAAAGAAGGTAAGATGAGGGAAGCTATGAGGATGTTCGGTGAAATCAAAATTGCCACTCCCAATCTTGTAACATATACTACATTGATTGATGGTTATTGTAAAACAAATGAACTGGAGAAAGCTCTGAGATTGCGTGAGATGATGGAGGCTAAGGGATTGTACCCCGGTGTTGTTACTTATAATTCGATTCTGCGCAAGCTGTGTTCTGATGGCAGGATAAGGGATGCGAACAAACTCTTGAATGAGATGAGTGAAAAAAAAATTCAAGCTGATAATATCACGTGCAACACACTGATTAATGCATATTGCAAGATAGGAGATTTGAGTTCTGCTTTGAAAGTTAAAAATAAGATGTTAGAAGCTGGACTGAAGCCTGATCCCTTTACATATAAAGCACTGATTTACGGGTTCTGTAAAACGAGCGAGCTTGAAAGTGCCAAAGAACTATTGTTTGGCATGCTTGATGCTGGATTTTCTCCAAGTTATTGCACTTACTCATGGATTGTAGATGGCTATTGTAAGAAAAACAATACAGATGCAGTTCTAGCACTGCCGGATGAGTTTCTGAGTAAAGGTATTTGTCTTGATGTTTCTGTTTACAGGGCATTGATAAGAAGGTTAAGCAAGATAGAAAGGATTGAATGTGCTGAAAAGTTGTTAGTTCATATGGAAGGGAAGGGTATTTCAGGCGATAGTGTTATCTACACTAGTGTTGCTTTTGCTTACTGGAAATCAGGGGACACAAATGCTGCCTCAAATGTGTTAGAAGAAATGGCTAGGAGGAGGTTGATGATCACTGCCAAAATCTATAGATGCTTTAGTGCTCCTGATGCTAGTGAAAACAAAGTTTCACAGATGTTCTGGGATCATGTGGTGGAAAGGGGTCTGATGTCAAGAAATACAATGTATAAAATAAAACAAATGCTGATATGATATGATGATAATCTTGCTTATTCAATGGAAGATTTTTCATGTAATTGTATGCAATGTATTGCTTCTGGTTATCAGAGAGGTCTTCATATTTTTGCTTCTCATCAGAGTTTGATAAATCAAATATTTATTTTAAATTAGGGAAAGGCACATAAACCATTCCAAAGTCCTTTATCTTAATTGTTTTCGTTTGTTATTTATTTTAAATTAGGGAAAGGCACATAAACCATTCCAAAGTCCTTTATCTTAATTGTTTTCGGTTGTTATTTATTTTTTATAACGATTACAATAATGTGGTTTTTTCGCTTCATTTTGTTATGTTAAGAAATGTTAAGATGACAAAAATAATTATTTTCTACGTGGATTAATGATGTCTTTCCCATTTAGTTTTTGATTTCCTCCCAATTCAGGAACCCTAAAAACCAGTAAAAGAAAGTGGGAGCTGAAAATGGAGAAATCCTGTTATATTGTGGGTTTAGATTGGGTGCTGCAAATGGAGAAGTCGTGTTATAGTGTGGTAACTCAACCAGGTAAGAGTGAAGAAACAATGTAAACTGGGTTTTGGGTTATTGCAAAGCTACCAATGTTTCAACTAAATCGCTTGTGTTTCATTTATTGATTGGAACCAGAAGATATTAGAAGAACGAGATGGAGGGTCATGGTCACATGGAGTCTGATTTCACAACTGAGGGAAAGCTCTGCCATATGCCATCGTTGCCAATTTTAAAATAATGACACCTTCATCCACATGCAGAAAGGTATTCGATTTTGTTTTCTTTAAATGCAGTTGTATTCTCCATGTGGAAGTTACTGAACTCATATATTCATGTTGAATGAGAGAAAATGAGATATACATATGTTGAAACCATGTCTCTCAGCTACACCGATGAGTTCTAAGATAAATGCGCGTGCGCGCACACACATGAGCATATTATATGCGCCAAACTTGTTACATATAGATCTGATTCTAGGACTTTGATGAGATTTTGTAAAAGTATTTTTCAATCTATCATTGAAAATGCCAAAGTTTGTGCCAATGTCGCTTGATTTGATCTTCTTTTTGAAAAAGAATGACAGTCCATCTTAATATATTAGATCCTCATAAAAAATGGATTTCAGACAATATGCAATACAACTTGATTATTACATATTAGTGTCATTGGTCTTGTCTTTTCAAATTGAAACTCTTTCAGTAACTATTTCAACCAATGAGCTCACATGTTATTAATGCTATGACCCCATATTCCGCCTCGCCATTGAATCTTGTAAGTACATTTTGTTTCTTATTTTTCCAAGATATCATGTTTCCTCCAACAAGTACACAATACTCAAAAGTGGATTGTCTATCAGTGGATGAGCCTGTTCAATCAGCATTTGCACAATCAATTATATGTCCTCTATCTTCTTAATTGATATCTTTTTTGGGAGCACCTTTGATGTGTTTTAGAATCCAGATTACAACATCCACGTGTTCTTGACAAGGAGAATTGAAGATTTGCCTTACCACATTGACGGATAATGTCAAAACGAGCGACAATGAGATAGGTCAATTTCTCAACTAATCTCCTATATCTTTCCGAATCAGATAAAGGCTATTTCTAATTAGATATAAAAGTATCAACTAACTTGGCATTCAATAGACTTGCTTCTTCAAGAATATCCATAGCATATTTTCTATGTGAAATTAAAGGACCATCCTTAGACCGGCTTTAATGTCCAAAACTAACATGTTTTGCCAAGATTTTTAGTCTGAAGTTGATTAGAATGGCGTTGCTTCAACTAGAGTTTTTTCTGCTGATTACTATCATTATGACTTACGGCAATATCGTCTACATAAGCATTAAGTTGAATTCTCCTTTGGATTGACTGATGATAAAAACAAATAGATGAATTTATTACAAACCGTGTGTTGAATTTGCCAACCCAAAAACGAGGAGACTATTTAAGACCATAAAGGGACCTATATAGCCGACAAATCATGCGGCCTCTTCGATATCATGCAAAAAAAAACATTTTTAATGGCATGTTGATGGGGAGGATAGTGTCAGATGGCTGCAATGAGAGAAGTAATCTAACAAATGTCCTTTTGCCTACAAGTGAGAACTAACACTAATCCAATCCAATCCAAAATCTGATTATATCCCTTGGACACCAAGTGAGCTCAAGACAATCAATCTTACTATCAATACCACCCTTCACGGTATTAAGCCAATAAGTTCCTACGGAAAATTTCATGATAGAGGAACCTGTTCCCAAAAACTACTGCTTTAAAATGAAAAAGAAGGTAAATAAGTGTAATGCAAAGTAAAAAGGTGATGATAACTCAGTAATATAATGATGGGATATGTTATGAGTAGGACATATAAAATTATGAATAGCAATGAGAAGATTTACAGTCGGATGTGGTAAAGGTGGTGGTGGAGGAGAAAATCATGGGATGATCTCATATCAAGAACAAGTGTTAGGACATGTACAAGGATGTGGTAAAGGTGGTGGCGGAGGAGAAAATTATGGAATGATCTCAGATCAAGAACGAAAGTGTTAGGACATGTACAACAGAGGGTGGTTAAGTACGATGATATGTCTAAAGCGGTCGTGGAGTGGGAGGGTCCGTAAGAGGGGTATGAGGGACAACAATAATGGACTCAGGTGGAACAGACACGACACATGGAAGAAGGGTAATAGCAAGCAGGTAGGTACGACGAAAGGCAGAGGGACCACTTTGTGATTAGGCACACCTTCATAGAATCTTAAACTATCCATCATGTTAAATAAAAAAAAATAGAGCACCGATTAGATTGCTCTACTGCATTGAGTTAGCTTCACTTTGAATTTGTAATCCTTTCTTGGTTTTTGATTGATCTATCCCTTTCATTTCGTGTCATGGCGGTTGAATTTGTTGGTGGTGCCCTTCTTTCCGCTTTCCTTCAGGTCACATTCGAAAAACTTGCTTCTGCTGAAATTGGGGACTACTTTCCAAAAAGAAAACTCAATGAAAAGCTTCTAAAGAAACTCAACGTCACCTTTTGTCAATTAATGCTGTGGTAGATGATGCAGAACTGAAGAAAATCAGAAATGAACCCGTGAAAGCATGGCTTGGTGCTGTCAAAGATGCTGTGTTAGAAGCAGAGGATCTGTTGGAAGAAATTGACATTGAAGTCTACAAATGCAAGCTGAAAGCTGAACCTGAAGTTAACAAGGTATGGAATTTCTTCAATGCTTCTTCCCGTTCATTTGACAAACAAGTTGAATCAAAGATGGTAGAAGTCATAGATAACCTAGAATATCTTGCTAGTAAAAAAGATATACTAAATTTGCAAGCGGCTAGTAGTGATTTTGGTGTTAGATTTGGTAGCCAAGTGTCAGGAAAATTGCCATTAATGTCTTTGCCCGTTGATTCTGTTATTTACGGCAGAGATGCTTAAAAGGAGGTTGATTCTGTTATTTACGGCAGAGATGCTTAAAAGGAGGTTATCTATAAATGGCTGACATCAGATAGTGAGAATGATAACTGTCAATTCTCGCTTGTTTCTTTAGTTGCTATGGGTGGGATGGGAAAGACTACGCTTGCCCAACACTTATACAATGATCCAAGTATGGAGGAGAAATTTGATGTCAAAGTCTGGGTCTGTGTTTCACAAGAATTTGACGTTTTCAAGCTAACGAGAGCTATTCTCGAGGGTATCACTAAATCAACGGATGAAAGTAGACACTTAAGTATGGTTCAAGAAAGGTTGTTGAACAAATTGTCAGAGAGGAGATTTCTTCTTGTTTTGGATGATGTTTGGAACGAAAAACGTGACCAGTGGGAAGCTTTGCAGGCTCCTTTTAAATATGGAGCTCAGGGAAGCAAAGTTCTTGTCACTACACGCAGTAAGAGAGTTGTTTCAATCATGCGATCAAATAAAATGCTTCAGCTAGAGCAGTTACAAGAAGAACATTGTTGGAAGTTGTTTTCCAAACATGCATTCGAAGATGAAAATCCTCAAATGAATCCTGACTTTAAGGAGATCGGTATAAGGATCCTTAGAAAATGGCAAGGACTTCCTTTAGAATTGAAAACAATTGGAAGTCTCTTATACACAAAATCATCTTTGATAGAGTGGGAAAGTATATTGGAAAGCAAGATATGGGATTTACCAGAAGAGGAGAACAACATCATCCCCGCTTTAATGTTGAGCTATCATCACATTCCTTCTCATCTCAAAAGTTTGCTTATTGTGCCTTATTCCTTAAGAATTATGTGTTTGAAAAGGAGCATTTAGTTTTATTATGGATGGCTGAAAATTTTCTACAATGCCCTCAACAAAGTTTAAGCATGGAAGAAGTTGGTGAACAGTATTTCAATGATCTATTTTTGAGATAATTTTTTCAACCATCAAAGCGATATAAAACGCGTTTCACGATGCATGACCTTCTCAATGATTTGGCAAAATATGTATGCGGATATCTTCTTCTGATACCATTCCATTTGTATCCTTGCAAACTTTAAGTTTTGAGAATATGAAGAGATGGGAGGAGTGGGATTGTAAAACTGTGACGGGTGCTTTTTTTACCAGGTACCAACTCTGGACACATACATTATCTTTGAAATTCAGATTCAACATCTTTTGTACTTTTATATAATTCTCTTTACATTCATTCATACACTACAATCTTGTCTATTGAAGATGTTTCATTATAGTTAGCAAATAATAGTGGCACAAGTTACACGTTAATTGCTAAATTTTGACCTACTTAGAAATCATTGGAAGTTTCATAGATGTTTTGGGTGATTAGTATATCTCATGAACAGTTGCAGATTTTTATTTTTATAAGCATAGTATTTACTTGAATTTGTATTTTTTTTCTCACATAAGTTGTTTGAAAATCCCTTTCAAGTTTCTGGTTTCCATTTATACTATTTTTTTTCTCACATGATTTTTTATTATATATATATATATATATATATATATATATATAATTAGTTATTTTTATTAGTAATTTAAGTTTGGATCTTTACTAAGACCCATTAGGTCAGAAAACTCTATTTAAAGAGATTAGTACGGGTATATTCTTAATCATAATATATCAAAATTTTCAATTTTGATATGGTATCATGAGCTCTCGTTCGAGAGGGTTTCGCTTCCGCATAAAAAATCCTAACCACTTTTCATTGCGGCACTATTCACAGTACAATTTAAACTTTCGCACCGTGGGTACTATGCAGCGCACTGCGCGACAGTGTTCATCGCCACTTTTCAGAATTGTTTAGCGCATTGTTCCGGCCTTGTTCATCGAACTGTGTGTCTGGTACTGTTCATTGGTACTTTTCAACATTGTTTATCGCTATTGTTTTGACACTGTTTACGATACTTTTCAGCATTGTACATCGCTATTGTTTGCGGTACTACTCATCACCACTGCCTGAACAATCTCGCACTTGCTTCTGATTTTTTTTACTTGCATTTATTTCTAAATTTTTTCAATGGCTGACAATAAAGATGAAACAAATGCGTATAAATTTGAATAATTACCTATTATTCCTCAAGTTTACAAATTGAATGGAAAAAATTATATAAAGTGGTATCAAAATTACCTATTTTTATTTTCCATTTATATCAATATTACACTTTTTTCCATTTAATAAAATACTTGTATCAACAATATACTTTTTTTTCTTTTTATAAAAATATTTGTACAAAAACAATAAACTTTTTTTCCGTTTATAATTTTTTTTGAATAAAAAATAAATGTTTCCCATTTATAAAAATATTTGAATAAACAATACTCTTTTTTCCGTTTATAAAAATATTTGTACGAACAATACACTTTTTTTTCTATTTATAAAAACATTTGTATCATCAATACACTTTTGTCCATTTAAAAAATATTTATAATAAAATAATATATTTTTTCCCGTTTATAAAAATAATGGTATCACCAATAGACTTTTTCTTATTTATAAAAATATTTGTAAGAATAGTAAATTTTTTCCAGTTTATAAAACTAATTGTATCAACAATAGATTTTTTCTCATTTATAAAAAGATTTGTAAGTTATTCCATTTATAAAAATAAATGTATCAACAATAGATTTTTCCTGTTTATAAAAATATTTGTAACAACAATAAATTTTTTCTTGATTATAAAAAAATTGTATTACAATAGACTTTTTCCAGTTTATAAAAATAATTGTATAAACAATATATTTTTTTCCGTTTACCAAGATATTTGTAACTTATTCCCGTTTATAAAAATAATTGTTTGAACAATAGGTTTTTTTTCCTGTTTATGAAAATATTTATAACATACAATACACTTTTTCCCATTTATAAATATAATTGTATCAACGATAAATCTTTTCTTGTTTAAAAAAATATTTGTAACTTATTCCCGTTTATAAAAATATTGTATCAACAATAGACTTTTTTCTGTTTATAAAAATATTTGGTAACAACAATAAGTTTTTTTCCATATTTAAAAATAATTGTAGATAGACTTTTTACTGTTTATAAAAATATTTGTAAGTTATTCTCATTTATAAAAGTAATTGTATCAACAATATACTTTTTCCCGTTTATAAGAATATTCTTACCAACAATAAGTGGCGGAGCCAGATAAAAAAATTTAGGATGACCGCTAAAGTAAAATAAAGATTATAAATAAAATGTAAATAGTATTTTAAATAAAACATTAAAGTTAAAATAAATACAAAGTTAATTACTAAAAATTTAAATTACATGACTTAAAACTACCTTAAAGTAATGTTTTACGCGTTCCGAGTGACTTGAAATCGTCAATAATTGACTACGAACTAATGCTTGCACTAATCTCCCTTTCAATATATACTGTCATGCTATCTCCAAGAAACCCATCATCCATCTTGTTTCTCAACTTAGTCTTAATAATTTTCATTGCTGAAAAATACCTCTCAGTTGTGGCCGTAGAAACGGGAAGAGTCATGATAAGACGAAGTAGTCTATCAATCAAGAAGTAAGTTTCAGCCTGTCCAGATGCAACCAAATATGAACATAGTTCTTGAATAGTTGATAAATTATTCAAGTTTGATGCTTGACGAGCAACAAATAGAAAATGTTGGAGTTGAAATTGCAAATTATTCTTCTCTTGATCACTAAAATCCATAGGATAATATTTTTCAACTAAAGAACAAATAGTATCAATGCTAAAAGCTTTATATCCATCCTTAGGAGATAAAGAACAAGAAAGAGTTAACAAATCCATTGCCTGCTCACTGAATCTGCTATTCAACTCTTGTAACTGTTTGTCAATGGTAGTGAAAAAGATTTCAACTTTAAAGTAATGTTGAATTGTGACTTGATTCTCTTCAAGACGGGAGCGTCCAAATCTTGTTGTTGAATAAACATCATTAAGATCAGGAATCTCAATACCATGCTTTTCACAAAAAGATACCACTTTAGTAAACAATATATCCCAACCATTTTCTCTCAAACCTTGAATAAGATGTTTTGTTGAACGAACCAAGTTCATAGCATTAACTACATCTTGATTTTTTTGTAAGGCTCGACAAAGCATATCTGTTATTCCCATGATTTCTTTCATCAAGTGCAAAATAAATATAAAATCAAATGCCTTCAAGTAATTGTAACAACTATCTGCATCCCCACGTGTAGCATAACTCCCTCTATCTTTTGCAATTTTTTTAAAAACTAAACAAGTTGCTTCATACATGTTTATCAAGCTAGAAATTGAATCGTAATGTGATCCCCAACGAGTATCTCCATCTCGTTTCAATGTACCAACTTGATTTGCACCTTTACCAGTTACAATCTCATCAATCTCTAACAAATAAGAAATTTCTTCTAATTGGGCAGCTTGTAACTCATCATGACGCTTTGTAGAAGAACAAACAACATTCACAACAAAGATCAGCTTCTCAAAAAATTTATGAACAAGTTTGACTTCTCTTGATGATGTAACTAATGCAAGTTGCAATCGATGAGCAAAACAATGAACATAGTATACATAAGGACAATCCTTCATAAAGAGGGTTTGTAAACCATTCCATTCTCCTCTCATATTGCTAGCACCATCATACCCTTGGTCACGAATGTTAGAAACATCAAGGTTATGTCGAGAAAGTATATCACATATTGCTTCCTTAAGAGTTAAAGATGTGGTGTCTTTTGTAACACCCCGATAAAATAAGATAATTATTTAAATTGAGTTAATAATATATTTATTAATTTAATTAAATAATTGGAATTATTATTATTATTGGAATAATAATTATTGGAATATTATTGGGATTATTATTATTGGATTATTTTTATTGTTATTATGGGAATAAAAGTAGAAATCAGTAAAAAGGTTCCATTTGGTAAAAAGAGTTATTTTCACGTGAAAAGGGAAAAGAGGCAGAAAAGGGAAAAAAGGGCAAAGAGCCAGAGGACGAAGGTTGAAGGAAGGAAAAGCTTGGAGCTCAGAGATTGCCGGATTTACTCAGGCAAGGGGGGTTTATCATCGATTAATGGGTATTATGGGATAATATGTGATGGGTAGTGAGAAACCATTGATTTGCCTCTGATTGAATGATGTATGATGAATTTGTGAACTTTTGGGATGAACGAAATTGGGATTAAAATTGAAGAAATTCGTAGGAATTAGAGGTAGAAAGGTTAGAAATTTGTGAAATCGAAAGTGTATGATTCGTGTTAGACGAGACGAATGAATTGTGTGTAAAATTTGGACTGTGGAAGGTTGAATTGGATAGATCTCGTAGCAGGAGAAGCCATTGCAGATCTGGAAATTCTGGTTTCTGGTCATACGCGTATGGCACTAGGCAATACGCGTATGATATGGCTGGTACGCGTATGGATGAGGCCTTACGCGTATGAGTGAAAGAGATGAGGTTTTGAACGTGAAATTGTCTCTGTTGGTACGCGTATGAGAATGTGGTACGCGTAGCATACGCGTATGGGAATGGGCAATACGCGTATGGATTTGGTCAGGAATGGGCAATACGCGTATGGGCATAGGCAATACGCGTATGGGCAGACTTGTGGTTTCCCTGAACTGTTGTGGTGCAGTTTTTGGTTGTTTAGGCTGAGTGCTGTAACTTAGCTGATGTATGACGTAGTGGGGATTATTTCCCGTTGTTTTGAGTGGTATAGGTATTAGTAGAGTGTGCTAATACTGTGTTTGATTATGCGGCATGATATGATATGCTTTTGTGATAAAATGTGTTGATGATGTGTGATGGTATGCATGATGCTGTGAATGTATCAGTTATGTATGCATTGTGAATAGACTGTTTTATGGCTTAGAGTGTGAGCATATGTCTATTCCTGAGTTGTTGTTATTGTTGCATTGCTAGATGATTAGCATGCATATTGTGGCCCATTTGGGGTGGTAGCTAATTCCCATGGTGAGGAATTAGTGAGTAAATCATTTTGATTGTTGTTGATGTTTGCATGCTAGGTGATTAGCGTGCATAGCATGGCCCATTTGGGGTGGTAGCTAATTCCCATGGTGAGGAATTAGTGAGTGAGTCACTATGTCTCAAATGAGTGGGACTAGTGAGCTTGGTAGCCGTGCCTGGATTTGGACGGTGAGGTTGAACTATATGTTCACAAATAGTCGGTACCGCATGCATGGAGTCTCATTGCATAATATATGTATGGCGTATAATATGAATGGATGTATTCCAATATTATACGTGTGTTTGTGTTGTTATGGAGTATGATTTGAGATTATACTTGTGTTTTATGTTGGTGTTGAGCATGAGATTGAGCTGATGTGCTGTTACTGATTGTATGTTGCGATTAGGGTGATTAATGTGTTAAATTGCTTAACATGACATTATATTCTATAATGCTTATTATATTGATTGAGGAACTCACCCTTACAACTCTTTTACATGTAACGAGAAATGAGTTGAGTAGAAGCGAATGCTTGGAGTCTAGTGTAGTCTCCTTAGTGGGTCGTGCTCTGATAGATGTAACATCGGGATGGGTTATCTTAACTTGTTTTAAATGTTTTATTGTTGGTTGAGAACCATTTTACATGTAATGTTTTACATGATTGATGAAATTTATATCCGCTGTGTTTTATGCAAATGTCTATGTTTTGAATTAATAAAAGAGCATGACCATTATATTGTAGAATGGTGTGGAATATTGTGTGACACCCTTAAATGGCATAATTACTCTGATGTTGTATTTTGATATTTAATTTAAATTATTGGGGTATTTTAGAAGGGTGTTACATTAGTGGTATCAGAGCATAGTCGGTCGAGTCGAGTCGTAATTATTCTGTTTCCCCTGTACGGGATAGGTGTTGTGTAACCCTATCAGTACTTATTGTTTTAGTTGTTGGGTTTTCAGAATAGAGATGGCTGGAAGAGGTAGAGATGATGCTGCAATTGCTGAGGCTCTGGGTATGCTAGCTGGAGTACTTGGAGGAAATCCGAATGTTGTGGGAATGGGAACTGCTCGTCAACTGAGTGAGTTCCAGAAGAACAATCCTCCAATGTTCAAGGGAGCATACGATCCAGATGGCGCTCAGAAGTGGTTGAAGGAAATCGAGAGGATCTTCCGAGTGACGGAGTGTGCCGACAACCAGAAGGTCAGGTTCGGTACGCATATGTTGTCAGAGGAAGCTGATGATTGGTGGGTTGCTACCCGCACTGAGTTGGAATCTGCTGGAAATGCTGAGATCACTTGGGCTGTGTTCAGAGAGAGATTTCTGAGGAAGTACTTTCCAGAGGATGTTAGAGGAAAGAAAGAGATAGAGTTCTTGGAATTGAAACAGGGTAACAGGTCTGTTACTGAGTATGCTGCTAAGTTCACAGAGCTGTCAAAGTATTATACTCCCTATAATGAGGCTGCTGGAGAATTTTCGAAATGTGTGAAGTTTGAGAACGGGTTGCGTCCCGAGATCAAACAGGCTATTGGATATCAGCGGATCAGAGTGTTTTCTGACTTGGTTGACTGTTGCAGGATTTTTGAACAAGATTCCAAAGCCAGAGCAGAGAGCTATCAGCAGAGGGTTGATAGGAAAGGCAAGAATCAGAATGATCGTGGGAAACCGTATGCAGCTGGCAAAGGTTTCCAGAGACAGAGTGGGATGAAGAGGCCTAGTGGGGGAGACTCTAGTGCCCCTGCTAAGTGTTACAGATGTGGTCAGGCTGGACATCGTATCCATGAGTGTACCAGTAATGAGAAGAAGTGTTTCAAGTGTGGAAAAGGTGGTCACTTGGCTGCAGACTGCCGGTTGAAGACTGTGACTTGTTTCAACTGTGGAGAGTTGGGTCATATCAGTCCACAGTGTCCTAAGCCGAAGAAGGAGAACCAGTCAGGAGGCAAGGTCTTTGCTTTATCGGGTTCTGAGACTTCTGCAGATGATCGTTTGATCCGAGGTACGTGTTATATTAATGGCTTTCCTCTTGTAGCTATTATCGACACCGGTGCTACTCATTCCTTTATATCTTTGGATTGTGCTGTGAAACTTAAGTTAGAGATATCTGAGATGCTTGGAAGTATGGTGATTGATACTCCTGCGAAGGGTTCAGTGACTACTACTTCAGTTTGTTTGAATTGTCCCTTGAGTATTTTTGGTAGAGACTTTGGGATAGACCTTGTGTGTCTTCCACTAGTGCAGATTGATGTTATCGTGGGTATGAACTGGTTGGTGTGTAACCGAGTTTATATCAACTGTTTTGATAAGACTGTGATTTTTCCTGAGATTGAGGAAGGAAAGAGTTTGTTTCTATCTGCAAGGCAAGTGAATGAGGAAGTAGCAGATGGGGCAGAGTTGTTTATGCTGTTAGCGACTTTGGAAGCTAAAGATAAACTGGTGATTTGTGATCTGGCTGTGGTGTGTGATTTTCCTGATGTATTTCCGGAAGAAGTGAATGAATTACCGCCAGAGCGTGAAGTTGAGTTCTCGATTGATTTGGTACCTGGTACTAGACCGATATCGATGGCTCCGTACCGTATGTCTGCTGTTGAGTTAACTGAATTGAAGAGTCAGTTGGAAGATCTGTTGGATAAGAAATTTATTCGTCCGAGCGTGTCACCGTGGGGTGCACCAGTGTTATTGGTTAAGAAGAAAGAAGGTACTATGAGGTTGTGTGTGGACTACAGGCAACTGAATAAAGTGACGATCAAGAATCGGTATCCTTTGCCGAGGATTGATGATTTGATGGACCAATTGGTTGGTGCGAGGGTGTTCAGCAAGATAGATTTGAGATCTGGGTATCATCAGATACGTGTGAAAACTGAGGATATTCAGAAGACTGCTTTCAGAACAAGGTATGGACACTATGAGTATTCTGTAATGCCTTTTGGTGTGACTAATGCGCCTGGAGTATTTATGGAGTATATGAATAGGATTTTCCATCCGTACCTAGATAAGTTTGTTGTGGTGTTTATTGATGACATTTTGGTGTATTCGAAATCTGAAGAAGAGCATGCTGAGCATTTGAGAGTGGTTTTAGAAGTTCTACGAGAAAAGAAGTTATTTGCTAAATTGTCCAAATGTGAATTTTGGTTAGAAGAGGTTAGTTTTCTTGGTCATGTGATTTCAAGAGGTGGTGTTGCTGTTGATCCTTCTAAGATAGAAGCGGTGTCTAAGTGGGAAGCTCCGAAGTCTGTTGCTGAGATTCGAAGTTTTCTTGGCTTGGCTGGTTATTATAGGAAGTTCATTGAGGGATTTTCTAAGTTGGCGTTACCGTTGACGATGTTGACTAGAAAGGGGCAAGTGTTTGTTTGGGATTTAAAATGTGAAGAGGGTTTCCAAGAGTTAAAGAGAAGGTTGACTACTGCTCCTATTCTGATATTACCGAGTTCGTCGGAATCATTTGAGGTTTACTGTGATGCTTCATTGTTGGGTTTGGGTGGTGTGTTGATGCAGAATAAGCAGGTTATAGCCTATGCTTCGAGACAACTGAGGGTTCATGAGAGGAACTATCCGACACACGATTTAGAGTTGACAGCTGTGGTTTTTGTTCTGAAGTTGTGGAGGCATTACTTGTACGGGTCAAGATTTGAGGTTTTCAGTGACCATAAAAGTTTAAAGTATTTGTTTGATCAGAAAGAGCTGAATATGAGACAGAGGAGATGGTTAGAGTTTCTGAAGGATTATGAGTTTGGTTTGAATTACCATCCGGGTAAAGCAAACGTAGTGGCGGATGCGTTGAGTCGGAAATCATTGCATATGTCTATGTTAATGGTTAAGGAATTAGATTTGATTGAGCAGTTTAGAGACTTGAGTTTGGTGTGTGAGAGTACTCACAATAGTGTTAAATTGGGAATGTTGAAGTTAACGAGTAATATTTTGGATGAGATTAGAGAGGGTCAGAAATCCGATATGCTTTTGGTTGATAAGTTGACTTTAGTGAATCAAGGTCAAGGTGGTGAATTCAGAATTGATGAGAGTGGTGTTTTGAAATTTGGCAATCGGGTATGTATTCCGGATGTTACCGAACTTAAGAAGAGTATCCTGGAGGAAGGACATCGTAGTGGCCTGAGTATTCATCCTGGAGCTACGAAGATGTATCATGATTTGAAAAAGTTATTTTGGTGGCCGGGAATGAAAAGAGAAATTGCGAGTTTTGTTTATTCTTGTTTGACTTGTCAGAAGTCAAAGATTGAGCATCAGAAGCCGTCTGGGCTAATGCAACCGTTGGCTATTCCAGAGTGGAAGTGGGATAGTATCAGTATGGATTTTGTGTCTGGTTTGCCGAGGACAAATAAGAATTTTGAAGCTATTTGGGTGATTGTTGACAGATTGACGAAATCGGCTCATTTCATTCCGATCAGAATGGATTATCCGTTAGAGAGATTGGCCGAGTTGTATATTGAGAAGATTGTAAGTTTGCATGGTATTCCGTCTAGTATTGTTTCGGACAGAGATCCTAGATTTACATCGAAGTTCTGGGAAGGTTTGCAGAGGGCTTTGGGAACTAAGCTGAGATTGAGTTCTGCATATCATCCGCAGACTGATGGTCAGACTGAGAGGAGGATTCAGTCGCTAGAGGATCTTTTGAGGGCTTGTGTTTTGGAAAAGGGAGGTGCTTGGGATTGTTATTTGCCTTTGATTGAGTTTACCTACAACAATAGTTTTCATTCGAGCATTGGTATGGCACCGTTTGAAGCTTTGTATGGTAGGAGATGTCGGACACCTTTATGTTGGTATGAGTCCGGTGAGAGTGCTGTGGTTGGACCTGAAATTGTTCAACAAACTACGGAAAAGATTAAGATGATTCAGGAGAAGATGAGAATTGCTCAGAGTCGTCAGAAGAGTTATCATGACAAGAGGAGGAAGTCACTTGAGTTCCAAGAGGGAGATCATGTGTTTCTTCGTGTTACTCCGATAACTGGAGTTGGTCGAGCCTTGAAGTCGAAGAAGTTGACACCTCGATTTATTGGTCCTTATCAGATTTTGGAGAGGATAAGGGAGGTAGCCTATCGTATCGCTTTACCGCCGTCACTTGCGAATTTGCATGAGGTTTTTCATGTATCTCAGTTGAGGAGGTACATTCATGATCCGTCGCATGTAGTCCAAGTAGATGATGTCCAGGTGAGAGATAACCTGACTGTTGAAACATCACCTATGAGGATCGAGGATCGAGAGTTGAAGCAGTTGCGGGGTAAAGAGATTGCCTTGGTGAAGGTAGCTTGGGGGGGGACCAGCAGGTGGCAATGTGACTTGGGAACTTGAGAGCCAGATGAAGGAGTCTTATCCTGAGTTATTCACTTGAGGTATGTTTTCGAGGACGAAAACTCTTTTAGTGGGGGAGAGTTGTAACACCCCGATAAAATAAGATAATTATTTAAATTGAGTTAATAATATATTTATTAATTTAATTAAATAATTGGAATTATTATTATTATTGGAATAATAATTATTGGAATATTATTGGGATTATTATTATTGGATTATTTTTATTGTTATTATGGGAATAAAAGTAGAAATCAGTAAAAAGGTTCCATTTGGTAAAAAGAGTTATTTTCACGTGAAAAGGGAAAAGAGGCAGAAAAGGGAAAAAAGGGCAAAGAGCCAGAGGACGAAGGTTGAAGGAAGGAAAAGCTTGGAGCTCAGAGATTGCCGGATTTACTCAGGTAAGGGGGGTTTATCATCGATTAATGGGTATTATGGGATAATATGTGATGGGTAGTGAGAAACCATTGATTTGCCTCTGATTGAATGATGTATGATGAATTTGTGAACTTTTGGGATGAACGAAATTGGGATTAAAATTGAAGAAATTCGTAGGAATTAGAGGTAGAAAGGTTAGAAATTTGTGAAATCGAAAGTGTATGATTCGTGTTAGACGAGACGAATGAATTGTGTGTAAAATTTGGACTGTGGAAGGTTGAATTGGATAGATCTCGTAGCAGGAGAAGCCATTGCAGATCTGGAAATTCTGGTTTCTGGTCATACGCGTATGGCACTAGGCAATACGCGTATGATATGGCTGGTACGCGTATGGATGAGGCCTTACGCGTATGAGTGAAAGAGATGAGGTTTTGAACGTGAAATTGTCTCTGTTGGTACGCGTATGAGAATGTGGTACGCGTAGCATACGCGTATGGGAATGGGCAATACGCGTATGGATTTGGTCAGGAATGGGCAATACGCGTATGGGCATAGGCAATACGCGTATGGGCAGACTTGTGGTTTCCCTGAACTGTTGTGGTGCAGTTTTGGTTGTTTAGGCTGAGTGCTGTAACTTAGCTGATGTATGACGTAGTGGGGATTATTTCCCGTTGTTTTTAGTGGTATAGGTATTAGTAGAGTGTGCTAATACTGTGTTTGATTATGCGGCATGATATGATATGCTTTTGTGATAAAATGTGTTGATGATGTGTGATGGTATGCATGATGTTGTGAATGTATCAGTTATGTATGCATTGTGAATAGACTGTTTTATGGCTTAGAGTGTGAGCATATGTCTATTCCTGAGTTGTTGTTATTGTTGCATTGCTAGATGATTAGCATGCATATTGTGGCCCATTTGGGGTGGTAGCTAATTCCCATGGTGAGGAATTAGTGAGTAAATCATTTTGATTGTTGTTGATGTTTGCATGCTAGGTGATTAGCGTGCATAGCATGGCCCATTTGGGGTGGTAGCTAATTCCCATGGTGAGGAATTAGTGAGTGAGTCACTATGTCTCAAATGAGTGGGACTAGTGAGCTTGGTAGCCGTGCCTGGATTTGGACGGTGAGGTTGAACTATATGTTCACAAATAGTCGGTACCGCATGCATGGAGTCTCATTGCATAATATATGTATGGCGTATAATATGAATGGATGTATTCCAATATTATACGTGTGTTTGTGTTGTTATGGAGTATGATTTGAGATTATACTTGTGTTTTATGTTGGTGTTGAGCATGAGATTGAGCTGATGTGCTGTTACTGATTGTATGTTGCGATTAAGGTGATTAATGTGTTAAATTGCTTAACATGACATTATATTCTATAATGCTTATTATATTGATTGAGGAACTCACCCTTACAACTCTTTTACAGGTAACGAGAAATGAGTTGAGTAGAAGCGAATGCTTGGAGTCTAGTGTAGTCTCCTTAGTGGGTCGTGCTCTGATAGATGTAACATCGGGATGGATTATCTTAACTTGTTTTAAA
Organism: Lathyrus oleraceus; assembly: GCF_024323335.1. NCBI lineage: Eukaryota > Viridiplantae > Streptophyta > Magnoliopsida > Fabales > Fabaceae > Lathyrus > Lathyrus oleraceus. Next base: position 403,638,626 of record NC_066582.1, read on the forward strand.
TGTTTTATTGTTGGTTGAGAACCATTTTACATGTAATGTTTTACATGATTGATGAAATTTATATCCGCTGTGTTTTATGCAAATGTCTATGTTTTGAATTAATAAAAGAGCATGACCATTATATTGTAGAATGGTGTGGAATATTGTGTGACACCCTTAAATGGCATAATTACTATGATGTTGTATTTTGATATTTAATTTAAATTATTGGGGTATTTTAGAAGGGTGTTACATCTTTAACATGTGCCACATCAAAAAATCTCTCTTGTATTAAACCAACTTTATCAACAAATCTTAATACAAGAGTCATTTGTTCCTTTTTTGACTCATCACGAGCTTCATCAACAACGATACAAAATTTGAAATCACCAATTTCCTCACGAATACTCTTTTTCACCCTACTAGAAAGAATTTGCAAGAGCTCTTTTTGAATTTGATGTGAAGTATACTTGCAATTTTGTGGAGCATTTTCTAATACAACTTTTGCAACTTCATCATTGTAGGATGCTAAAAGTTTCAATAACTCAAGAAAGTTACATTGATTTGTTGATTTGCTACTTTCGCCGTGACCCCTAAAAGCACAAGCTTGTAGTGTTAACCAACGAACAATGTCAATTGAAGTGTTGAGTCGTAACCGATTATTCATTCTTTGACTTGAACTTTTCACTTGAATAACATTTCTAATATGACCATCTTGATTCAACAAGTCTTGACAAGCTTTCATTGCATTGTTATGTGGTGAGCAAGGATCCTTCCCTATGTGTTTAAGAAAGGAACAATGTTTTTCATTCCTAACTTTCTTCCAATTTCTAAAACCCATAGAAATAAAGACAAGTGATCTGGGACATCCACTTAGTTTTTTGCTAAAAAGGTAACATGGTAAGCAATATGCGGCATCTTTAGATGGTGAATATTCTAACCATGATGGAAATATGCTAAACCAAGTATGTTGAAACCTTCTCGGATGATCCTCGTTGCCGGACAAAGGATAGTTTTCTAAATGAATTTGATATGGACCCCATTTTAGATAAGCTCTTCGTATTGCATCCACTTGATTTGGTGGATATTTCCAAATCGGAGGACGCTTTCCAGGATCGCGTTCCAAAGAATTTTCAAAATCATGATGCTCTTCAATTGTTGGATTCTCAAGAACTGTTTCAGATTCGGATGTCGGGATTATAATTTCTTCATCTCTCTCTTCTCTTTCAATTTCACATGCTTTCCTTTTGAAAAAAGAATCAATTTTCCTATTATTCATCTTTACTCTGCCTATAATATCATATCAGATCCAAAAATCAATTTAGAGAACATAAAAATTAAAAGAGAAAAAAATTAATAAACTTAATTAATCAACTTTAATCCGTTTTCAAATACCGGTAACTTCACTATTAGAAATTAGCAGCAACAATGATTAAATAAACCTTATTACAGTGTATAACTATATTTGTAAATTACAGTGTTATGAATTGACTTAATAAACCTCATATAGATTATTTTAACACATCAAGATAGAAGAACCCTAAAAATCTCAAAAACACAAATCAAGCAATCACTTTAATTTGTTACTTTAGATAAAAGAAGAATGAATAAAGTTTTTTACCTGTTAGATGTCGATCACTTTAATCTGTTCCGATTCCGGTGCCGGTAGCAAACCCATATGAGAAAGAAAGGAAAGATAAAAGCTTGTTACCTTATCTGTATTTTAACCTAACTTTGAATGAAAACTAAAAAATAAAAATTAATTTTAATTTAAAATAAGGATGTTTTAGTAATTTAATATATATGAATTAAAAAAAAATAAAAAAGTTGAGGGGTGGCCGTGACCTTCCCACGCCCCCCCTCAGTTCCGCCACTGTCAACAATAGACTTTTTTTTATTAAAACAATTGTATCTACAATAGAATTTTTCCCGTTTATAAAATTAATTGTATCAATAGTAGATTTTTTCCCATTTATAAAAATATTTGTATCAACATTAGACTTTTTTTCGTTTATAAAAATATTTGTAACTGTTTGAACAAGATTTGGTTCTGAATCTATACCTTGAGTTTTGATGATAACAATGTTGTATTTGTGTGAGAACAATTTTGGTACCCTAATGATTTGTTATTGTGTAGCTTTAACAATTAGTTCTGATTCTGATCATATGATGTGCAACATCATCGATTTCTGAACTTTGCGTTCCAAATCCGCTTCTGCGCTGTAATTAGAAGTTCAAAAAGACGTCAATATTGCTGCTGCAATGTTCTTTCTGCTTCTGTGTTATTTCACCCATCAGAAACTTCTGAGGAGACTCTATATTGTTGTTGCAATGTTCTCTCAGTTTTTGCTTCTGGACGTGACTCTGATCAACAAACTTCTAAAGAATGGCAAGCTTCTAAAGTTGTGTTATGTAGCTGAAGATTCTGAAGATCTCAAGACAGACGATTGAAGTTATCAAGGTTCTGACTGGGGTTTCTAAAGACTCTGAAGAACTCAAGCCAGACTATTGATGCTGTCAAGGTTCTGACCCAAGGTTCTGATGTTTATGAATCCAACTATCTACTTCTTCACTTCATGCTTCAATCACCTTTCAACATAAGCCAATGAATTTGAAGATAAGATCAAATGGGACGGTGATCAAATAGTACATAGTACAAATCAAACAACCTTTCCACTACCTGCTTTCATGGGCAGCGACTGTATTATTCATCACACCTGTCACTGGAAATGTGGGCGAAAGGACAATACGTGGTATCATTCCTTTCTCATCCAATAGTGGACAATCGCTCAAGGAGCTTTCCCCATTTTGCCCTCCAACAGTCACATGCTTACAATATATAAGCATACATTGGAGATTTGAAGAAAATGTTGATCTACACAAGTGTTTTGATAAGCTATTTTTCTTTATGAAAAGCTATCATCTTTTGTATACAATGTTCTTTAAGTATTTATTATTCATTTGTGTAAATCTGCTTTTGTAGAAGCATCTTGTAACACATAAACTATTATTCAAACTATTTGTTTGATTCCTTAAGGAGGTTATCCTTGAGAAGACAAAGAAAATTATTCTTTATGAGTCCTTAAGGAGACTAAGGTTTAGTTGGATCCTTGAGAAGACAAAGAAAGTTATTCTTTGTGATTATTGTAATTTGTTGACTATAGTGGACTAAGTCCTTGTGTATAAGGCAAATCACCTTGGCGGGTGGACCAGATTAACTTTGAGTTTCAAACGAACCAGGATAAAAATCATTGTGTTTTTATCTCTTCATTATTTAACTTGTTAGTGGTGTTTTTGTTTTGGAAAAAACTTTTGCTTGTAAAACCCAATTCAAACCCCCCTTTCTTGTGTTTTTCACACCTTCAATTGGCATCAGAACTCCGGTTCTGATTGTGATAAAAAGTTTTTATCAACACCTCACAATGTTCAGTACCGATCCAATTTGTGAGAAATATTGGCTGCTGCAAACGTTGTTAATAATAATGATAGAGATCATTACAATATTAAACTACCTATTTTTGATGGTGAAAAATTTGACTACTGGAAAGACAAAATATAAAGTTTCTTTCTTGGTTACAATGTTGATCTCTAGGAACTCGTAGTTGATGGCTATGTTCATCCAATAAATGCTGAAGGAAATATTTTAGAAAGAAGTGCCATGTCTGATCAACAAAAGAAAGATTTCAAAAATCATCACAAAGCCAGAACCATATTGCTCAATGTTATCTCTTATACGGAGTATGCGAAGATAACAAAAAAAGATTTTTCCAAATCCATTTTTGACTTTCTGAGAATGACTCATGAGGGAAACACTCAAGTTAAGGAGACAAAGGCCTTGACCTTAGTCCAGAAATACAAGGCTTTCAAAATGGAAGATGATGAAAATGTTGAAACCATGTTCTCAAGGTTCCAGATGCTTGTTGCAGAACTTAAGGTTCTGGACAAAGGGTATTCTACAGCCGATCATGTCAAGAAAATTATCAGAAGTCTTCCTAAAAAATGAAGACCTATGGTAACTGCATTAAAGTTGACTAAGGATCTCAATAGCCCCAGTCTTGAAGAACTTGTTATTTCTTTAAAAAGTCATGAGATTGAGCTAGAATAAGATGAACCTCAGAAGAGAGGTAAATATGTAGCTCTAAAATCGAAGCCTGAGAAGACTAAAGTACATCAAGCTGAGGAAGAACCTGAAGGATCTGATGAAGACTCATAAGATGATGATGAGCTATCTCTAATCTCAAGAAGAGTCAACAGACTCTAGAAACACAGGTAAAGTGGTCAAGGGAAATTCAAAGGAGTCATAAGGACTGCTGGTCGCTTTGAATCCTCATCTAGTCAAAAGAAGCAAACTTCTAGAAAAGAAGTTATCTGTTTTGAGTGCAAGGAGCTAGGCCATTACAAGAATGATTGTCCTAAACGGAAGAAGGACAGAAGACCCAAGAAGAACTTCCCCAAAGTCAAGAAGGGGCTGATGGCTACCTGGGATGACTCCGAATCTGAAGAAGAAAATTCTGACAAAGAAAAAGCTAATGTTGCACTGATGGCAACTACTGAGGATCCCACAATCTCTAAGGAACCATAAGATAAGGTTTTATCAGAATGAGAATTCGACTCCGATTTTGAAGAGGTATTCTCTAATCTATCTCGTTCTGATATTGAAATTTGTCTTTCTCAAATGCTGGAAAAGTACCAGAGTCTTCAAAGCAAATACAAGGACCTTAAACAAGTCCAAGTAACTGCTTCTGAAACTCGGAAAGAGCTTGAGAATGATATTTCCTCTCTAAACGAAAAAGTATTTTCTTTAGAAATTAATAACTCTGCTTTGAAAAGAAAAATTTCAGAACTAGAGGAGGAAATAACTTCAGAAGCTTCTGGTACTGACTGCGTAATCAGATATGACAGAGCATTCCAGAACTTTCTGGCTAAAAGCATAGATAAAAGCAAAATGGCTTCCTTGATCTATGGAGTTAGCAGAAATGTAAAGAAAGGTTTGGGTTGTACAAAAACTACAAAACCTGACGAAAGTCAGAAGGTCAAACCAAAACCTCTCTATGTGCATTTAGTGCCTGCTGGCACTGAGTATGATATTTCTGCACAGATACAGAAGCATACTAAGGATAGGAACTCCGTCCTGAAACCTAAGTATCATGCACAAATCCGAAATGATTATCCTTATGCACAAATACCCAAAGTTATGAGAAACTCTGGGTAAACTAACAAAAGAGGACCCAGAAAATGGATAGTTAAGGATAAAATCGTTTATGTTGCAGACATCTTTAACAACTCAGTTGAAACACCAGTCATGGTACCTCGACAGTGGATGCTTGCGACACATGACAGACATAAGGTCTATGTTCCAAGATCTGGAACTTAAGCCTGAAGGCTTCGTTGGTTTCGGAGGAAACCATAAGAGGAAGATCATTGGCTCTAGAACCATTGGTAACGGTAAACTTCCTTCTATTGCTAATGTTCTTTTAGTTGATGGTCTAATGCATAATCTATTTTCCACTATCCAACTTAGTGATAATGGTTATGATATCATCTTCAATCAAAAGTCTTGTAAGGTTGTTAGTAAGAAAGATGGCACAATCCTTTTTAACGGAAAGAGGAAAACAACATTTAATTAGACTTTATGATCTTAAAGATCAAAATGTAAGATGTCTAATGTTTGTTAATGAAGAGCAATGGGTGTGGCATAGACGTTTAGGTCATGTTAGCATGAGAAGGATTTCTCAGCTAAATAAGCTTGAATTAGTCAGAGATCTACCCAAACTAAAGTTCGCTTCAGATGCTCTTTGTGAAGCATGTCAGAAAGGCAAGTTTTCTAAAACATCTTTCAAAGCTAAAACTATTGTTTCTACCTCTAGACCATCAGAACTTCTGCACATTGATTTGTTTAGACCAATGAAAACTACTTCTATCAATGGAAAGAAGTATGGATTAGTCATTGTTGATGACTGCAGTCATTGGACATGGGTAAAGTTCCTGAAACACAAGGATGAGTACCACTCCGTGTTCTCTACCTTCTTCTCACTAGTGCAAATAGAAATGAATTGCAAAATAGTCAAAGTCATAAGTGATCATGTGGTGAATTTAAAAATAAACATTTTGAAAATATTTTTGACTCAAATGGTATTTCCCATGATTTCTCATGTCCTAGAACTCCATAGAAAAATGGATTTGTATAAAGGAAGAATAGGACGTTGCAAGAAATGAACCGAACCATGATCCAAGAAAATAATATGGTTAAGCATTTTTGGGAAGAAGCGGTTAACACAGTGCGTTATATTGAGAACATGATTTCTATCCGAACTATTCTGGATAAGACTCCTTATGAATTGTGGAAGAACAGAAAGCCCAACATTTCTTATTTTCATCCTTTTGGATGTGAATGCTTTATGTTAAACATTAAAGAGAATCTTGGCAAGTTTGACTCTAAGGAAGAAAAGTGTTTACTGTTAGGATATTCTGAACGCTCTAAAGGCTACATAATCTTTAATACAGAAACACGAATTATTAAGGAATCAATTCATGTTAGATTCAATGACAAGCTTGACCCTGAAAAGTCAAAGCTAGTTGAGAAATTTGTAGATTTGAAAATCAACCTTTCAGAATCCAAAGATATTGTCTTTGGGAAAAAAGACCCAGAAGGAAAAGCCAAAGAATCTGAAGAAATGACTTAACCAGAAGCAATCATTCATCCAACTCATCAGAAGAAGAAAAGATCAAGAACTTCTCATTTTGAAGAACTGATTATGGGAGACAAAAATGCTCCAGTCAGAACTAGATTGTCAGTCAGACCCTCTGAAGAGACTCTTCTAGGTTTGGTGTCTCTGATAGAACCCACCTCCATTGATGAAGCTCTTCTAGATAATGAATGGATTCTGGCCATGTAAGATGAATTGAATCAATTCACCAGAAACGATGTTTGGGATCTTGTTCAAAAACCAAAAGGCTTCCATGTCATTGGAACCAAATGGATTTTTAGAAACAAGCTGAATGAGAAAGGCGAAGTTGTCAGAAACAAAGCTCGAATGGTAGCACAAGGTTATAGTCAGCCAGAAGGTGTAGACTACACATAAACCTTTTCTCCAGTTTCCAGGTTAGAGTCTATTTGTATTTTAATTTCTTTTGCAGTCAATCATAACATCATACTTTAACAGATGGATGTTAAGAGTGCATTCCTGAATGGTTATATTTCTGAAGAAGTTTATGTGCATCAACCTCCTGGTTTTGAAATTTCTCAAAATCCTGATTTTGTTTTTAAATTGAAAAAGTCTCTGTATGGTCTAAAGCAATCTCTAAGAGCTTGGTATGATAGACTAAGCAACTTTTTGTTGGAAAATGATTTTACCAGAGGAAAAGTGGACACAACTCTCTTTTGCAAAACCTTCAAGAAGGACATTCTGGTTGTGCAAATATATATTAATGATATTATTTTTGGTTCTGCTAATGTGTCGTTGTGTAAGGATTTTGCTAAGTCTATGCAGGCAGGATTCGAAATAAGTCTGATGGGAGAACTAAAGTTCTTTCTGGGAATCCAAATTGATCAAAGACTAGAAGGCATGTATATTCATCAAAGCAAATATACAAAGGAACTTCTGAAGAAATTCAACTTATCAGAATGTAAGCTAGGAAAGACTCCAATGCATCCTACATGCATTTTGGAAAAAGAAGAGGTAAACAGTAAGGTAAATCAGAAACCTTTCAGAGGTATGATAGGTTGTATTCTATATCTAACAACTTCTAGACCTGATATCTTATTTAGTGTATTCTTATGTGCTCGCTTCCAATCATATCCTAGGGAAACTCACTTAATTGTTGTTAAGAGAATCTTTAGGTATCTGAAAGGTACTACTAATCTTGGTTTATTTTATAGGAAATCAAGTGAGTATAAATTAGTAGGCTATTGTGACACTAACTATGCTGGAGATAGAATTGAAAGAAAAATTACTTATGGAAGTTGTCAATTTTTGGGAGACAACTTAATCCCATGGTCCAGCAAGAGACAATCAACAATTGCACTATCAGCAACTGAAGCTAAATACATCGCAACTTCTGGATGCAACACTCAGATACTCTGGATGAAGAGTCAGCTGGAAGATTATCAGATATCTGAGAGTAAAATTCCTATTCTCTATGATAATACTTCTGCTATCTGTTTATCTAAGAATCCAATCTTGCATTCTAGGGCTAAGCATATTGAAATAAAACATCATTTTTACGTGACTATATTCAGAAGGGTATTTTTCACTTAAAATTTGTTGATACAGACCATCAATGGGATGATATCTTTACAAAACCCCTTCTTGAAGATAGATTCATATTCATTCTGAAAAATCTATTTATGAAATCGTGTCTAGAATGAAAAGATGTTATTCAGAATGTAAAGTCTTTAGAACTATAGATTAGATTATGAGATTGTTATGCTTTCTGACTCTGAAACTTGAAGCTTTCTGAAGTAAGGAAGGTTTCATGAATCAGAAAGGTTTTGATCAGAAACAATCTTATCAATTTGTCTTTCTAATTTTGAACATTTGTTGCATTTAATGGTTGTCTTGTTGTTTGATTTCGTGTAGTTCTTAGTGGAGACAATTGTCCCACTTTCTGAGCATGCGTTATTAAAGCGTGATACATTGGGTTTAACAATTCTTAGAATTAGGTTTAAACCGTTCCACTTCCCCCCATGACTGCGCACACCTTTTTGTCATCATTGCAAATTATTTCCATTTAAACCCGCTTCACTCACATTTTCACACTACGCGCACATTTCTCCCACACTTTCAAGTTTTTCAAACCTCAAAAACTCTCTCTCTCTCTCTCTCTCTCTCTCCTCAACTATTATTCAACTTCATCTTCATCCTCTCTCAATGGCTGAACAACAATCATCAATGGCACAACAATCTTCAAAGACAGCTGAGCAACAACAACTCTCTCAAAGTAGATCAAAGGCTTCTCAGCAACAACTGGTTCAACAACAATTTCAACAACAACAACTAGATCAGACTAGATCACATCCTAGATCTATATATATTGAAGTGACTCCTTCATTCAAGGAAGAAATAAACGGCAGTACTACTCTAGTGGAAACTATCTTATCTTCCAGAAGATCGATCTACCAGATATTTTAGCACATTACATGGAGATCTATCTTGAAGAGGGTATCGATCCGATGGTAGATCCTTTAAATCTTCCGGATGACTACCCAGTTGTTCCGCCACCTCCTCCTTCTTCCCCAAACCCTTAGTTTTTCTCTAATATCTTCGCACGTGTGTGTATTTTGTTTTACGCTGCATTTCATTTTTAGTTATTTTTAAGTACTTTATTATTCCATTTTTATGTTTATCAGTTGTACTTTGTAGTTCCTGTTGGCAACTTTTAATCAATGAAATTTGTTTTGCTTCTCTTTATTTATTTTGTCTTTTATCTTCTTGATTGATGACAAAGGGGGAGAAAATATAACATTCTAAAGGGGAAGAATTAAGAGTTTATTTTGATATCTAAATTCCCAAGTAAAGACCCAAATACTGTTTAAATGTTTCTGTTAACAAATACTTCAAAAAAAATGTTTGTTAAGTGTTTTTGCAGGGTTAACTCTCAAGAATCATAATGGTTCTTCAAAGAGGTTTCTGAAGAAAGGTCTTAAAAAAAATCTGAAGAAAGGTTTTTCTAAGGAAAAGAAGTTTATGAAGTAAGGTCTATCAAAATGATGATGTTATCAACCAGTGCTCCGGACAACATCAACTAACTTATGAAGTTAAACTAGATTCTGACTAATTATTCATTCTGGTACTTCAAAAGGTAAATCGGGAAAGTGTTTTTTCATTATGAGTTTATCTTTATAGGACTATAAATCTTAGAGGGAGCTTTGTGCTTCTGTAAGATGTATTCTTCTGTGATTTCCCTGTACAAAACTGTTCATCAAAATACATGTTTTATCCTCATCAAAAAAGGGGAAATTGTTAGAACAAGATTTGGTTCTGCATCTATACCTTGAGTTTTGATGATAACAATGTTAAATTTGTGTGAGAACAGTTTTGGTACCCTAATGGTTTGTTATTGTGCAACTTTAACAATCAGTTTTGATTTTGATCATATGATGTGCAACATCATCAGTTTTTGAACTTTACGTTCCAAATCCACTTTTGCATTGCAATTAGAAGTTCCGAAAGACATCAATATTACTGCTGCAATATTCTTTCTGCTTCTGTGTTATTTCACCCATCAGAAGCTTCTGAGGAGACTCTATATTGCTGTTGCAATATTCTCTCAGTTTTTGCTTCTAGACGTGACTCTGATCAACAAACTTCTGAAAAATGACAAGCTTACAAAGTTGTGTTATGTAGATGAAGATTCTGAATATCTCAAGACAGCCGATTGGAATTATCAAGGTCCCGACTGAGGTTTCTGAAGATTCTGAAGACACTGAAGAACTCAAGCCAGACTACTGACACTGTCAAGGTTCTGAAGTTTTTGAATCCAACTCTCTACTTCTTTACTTCATGCTTCAATCACCTTTCATCAGAAGCCAATGAATCTGAAGATAAGATCAAATAGGAACATGATCAAATAGTACATAGTACAAATCGAACAACCTTTCCACTACCTGATTTCATGGGCAGGGACTATACTATTCATCACACATGTCACTGAATATATGAGCAAAAAGATAGTACGTGGTATTATTCCTTTCTCATCCAATAGTGGGCAGCCGCTCAAGGAGCTTTCCCCATTTTCCCTCCAACGGTCACATGCTTACACTATATAAGCATACATTGGAGACTTGAAGAAAATGCTGATCTACACAAGTATTTTGACAAGGTATTTTTCCTTGTGAAAAGCTATAATCTTTTGTATACAATGTTCTTTAAGTATTTATTATTCATTTGTGTAAATCTGCTTTTATAGAAGCATCTTGTAACATATAAACTATTATTCAAACTATTTGTTTGATTCCTTAAGGAAGTTATCCTTGAGAAGACAAAGAAAGTTGTTCTTTGTGAGTCCTTGAGGAGACTAAGGTTTAGTTGGATCCTTGAGAAGACAAAGAAGGTTATTCTTTGTGATTATTGTAATCTGTTGATTATAGTGGATAAGTCCTTGTGTATAAGGCAAATCACATTGACGGGTGGACTGGATTAACTTTGAGTTTCAAGCGAACCTGGATAAAAATCATTGTGTTTTTATCTCTTCATTATTTAACTTGTTAGTGGTGTTTTTGTTTTGGAAAAAACTTTTACTTGTAAAATCCAATTCAAACACCACTTTCTTGTGTTTTTCACACCTTCAATAACAACACTGGACTTTTTTTCGTTTACAAAATTATTGTATCAAATATAATTTTTTTCTCATTTATAAAAATATTTATAACAAACAATACACTACAATACACTTTTTCCGTTTATAATCAATTTAAGTAATGTAAAATAGACTAAAAAAAATAAAAGATCAACGAGGCTAATGTTTGTTTTCATCGATTCATTTGAGTTTACTTATTAGCATAAGTTTTGTGATAATATTTGATTGAGAGAGCTTATAAAACCAACTAATAACAATAACTTATAACATTGTTTTTAACTTGTAAAACTTTTCAAGTGTAAAATATGACATCTATAAGAAAGTTGACCAATGTAACATACTTTAGAGTGACTTTGAATGAAATAAAAGAGACTTAGTCGTAAACGCATACACATAACATCTACGGTCGATCTATGCTTGCAATGACCTTCATTTCGATAAACTAAATCAAAAATTACCTTAGCCAATATAGTATCCCAAATATAGCAATTCCCATTTGTATAGCCAACATAATTAAAAACAAAAATTATAAAATAGAGAAATATATTAATTTATAATAGAAAAGCATAATTATTGGATATGTTTATTATTATTTTCTTGAAACATACTCATTTTTAATACTACTAATTTTTATTTGATAGATGAAAAAGCATATTAACAATTTAGTAATAATCATACACAAAATGTATATATTGATCGTATTACTAACTTTACTATTCACTTACTCAATAAGGGTTCAAAGATTACAAGTGAATAATAATAATTAACCTCTCTAAACAATATGAAAGAACTAGTATTTTTATAGACTACTAATCTAACTTAAGCAACAAGCTAAATAAAAAAAATGAGCTTAACCAAAGGCCAAATTCGACATACTAACTTAAAATACAAGTTAACATATTTCGACAACATGCTTGAACAGATTTCGACTACAACATGCACAACTCATGTCGAAATATCAACCTATCCTTGTCGAAATTAGAGTTCAATCCAAATTCGCACACAGTGTATTTGTTTAGTATTTGAAAAATGAGAATTTCTGCAATTTAATACTGCACAAATAATTAGGGGTGTACATGTGTTGGTTTGAGTTGAATTTAGCAAAAACCATGATCCAACCCATACAGGGTACACCGGTTTGGATGAGGTAAAATAACCATCCACGTCATCATTGAATCGGATTTAGGTAAAATCACAAATTTATGGGTTGAATTGGGTTGGGTAGTGGGTTATCCAATTTTTAATTTTTCTTCTTCTTTATATAATTATAACTGATTTGTCACATTTTTTCTTAATAAATAATTTAGCCTATTACCGCTATTTTTTAAAACAACAAATGTCTAAATGCACAATAAAATTCATCATAAACATATTTACAAATACCAAAGTTACATTACAGTAATATCTAGAATTTATAAAATGCTTCCAACTTACAAGAATTAGAATCAAAATAATCAAAATACAATATCCTAAATAAGTTAAAATTATTATTTATAAAACAAAAAATGTTCAAAATATTGTAATTGAAGTAACCAAGATTAAAGACATCTAAATTACCACTCATCAAATTATAAAAAATAGCTAAAAAATAGTCACTCAATAACCCATGAGTTTTGTGGGTTGGGTGTGAGTTTATCCATAATCCAATTATTTTGAATTGTTTTTCATTTTTGAAAACCGTGTTCACCCAATGATCTGATCCAACCCATTTTTTGGGACCGATTTATGTGAGTTTTATTAGATTTGTTGGGTTTAACCAACCATGTACACCCATACAAATAACGTGTCAATGCAATAATGAAGGACGGTAAAAATGAATGGTTAAAATTGGGCTAACTAAAAAGTTTGTATTAATTAGGCTAATTGTGTTTAGTCATCAACTTAAACTAAGTTTACAAATATTGATTAAGGTATTTTGGTAACATATGATGTGATTTATATAGATAGATAATAGATATATTGAGATCTGTTGACATTAAGTGTAAGTTTAAAATAAATTAAAAAGTCTTACTATCCAAATCTCAACTATTAACAAGAATGAATTAATCCGTTATAGATGATTCAAGCTCAACTCACTTAGTTATCCAACTTACTCCTTTTTTTTTCTTCTTCATATTCAACTCTTTTAATTCATTAACTAAGTTTAACAATTTTGTCAAATCCATTTTAAAACTAGGTTCAAGTTTCCTTCAATTAATTGTAAAGCCACATATTTTACCAATTAGAAGCCAATTTCTTCTTCAATTTCCAACAATCCCAAAAGTAGAAATTTAATCTATGACGTGTTTTGTCCCAAGCTTGAACATGACAATAAAACTCTTGATATTCACCCTTACATGATTCCAAACCTATAGTGCACACTCTTCATAAAATTGTACACATTGATATCAAATTTGATTTTTTTGCAGAATTCAGTTGAATCGAACTTGTCGAAGTAAAATCTTGAACATTTTGATCTTTACTCCATAACTTGAATTCAGAATCACTTGCATCTTTTAACTGAACTGAGTTTGGTTCCACAGATACATCAGAAAGCCCTACAAAAAATTCCACATCTCTTGCTTTTGAGAATTTGAAGGTACTACAACGACCAACATCCAAATTTTCATTCCAATTAGGTCCAGATCCTCTTTTATTAGCATAACCTGGATAATCTCGCATTTTGAATGGAACCTTTTCAATCAACACCAAACCAGCTTTCTCTGCCAAATTCACTACTCCCCATTTATTAAAAGGGTAAGTACTCTTTAATGTCACATGAACTTCACCATCACAACTTAGCATTTTCCTTGCACTTTGTAGAAAGCCCAACACCAACTTTTGATGATGCCTGAACATAAAAAATATATATCGGTTTCTGTAAGTCGAGCTACGATTTGCAGACACTAATATATTATTACATAAAGTAAAATATATTAGTAGTGATATGATAATTGGAAGAAGACTGACTGACCAAATTTTGTAGGGTTTATATTCTGGAAAATCAAACTCTGCAGCATTAGGAAAATTAAAGACTATTCGATCGAATAATTTGTGAAGCAACGATGGGTGTTGGTACATGCTATGAGCATCCACTTCATGCAAAATTGTGCAACCAAAATTCTCTAGACTTAGCATATTCATTGAAGCTGTGTAGGAGTTCCTCATCACTGACACTAATAAAAAAAATTAATTTTTAACTTCACCATCAATATGATATGAGAAATATATTGAGTACACTGATTTAAACCTTTAATCACTATTTTTAGGAGATTGGGATGTGTATTTTTTTTGGGGATGTCAATGGACAAAATTTAGTGTAGGGTAGTATAAGACCCGTCTCCATATTTGAGATTTGAAAAAATCTCATTCGCGTGGACATTAATATTTATATCCATAATATTTGTATCCATACCCGTACTCTATGGATATCAAAATATCCATATCCATATCCGTTTATCCGCATTTTTAATAACAAATAATATATCAATTATAATTTATCATGTTATTTCAAAATTTTAACAACATTAAAAAAATTAAAAAATAATATTGTTGAGTTAAGAAATAAACATGCATTTATATTAAAATACGGACAAATTTAATAATGATGTATTTAATAAAATTGATAAATTAATATGTATACTCCTACATAATAATAAAAATAAAAATATATAAATATATATATAATGCAGGTATGGAGTGGGGTGGGCACTAAGGTATCCACCTGCTTATTTTCATGAGTAATTACTCGTGTCCATGTCCGTATTCATTTTGTGGGTTTTTAACTTAATTGTTATGGGTAATTTTTTCTAATGCCCAATAAAGATGAGTCAAATTACCATCCCTAATTGTTTATGAACGAAATTTCAATCACTAAACTAGTTCACAGAAAAAATAGAATAGGATGTGTACCTTTAGAATCAAGGGAAGTTGCAACCAAGTTGGAAGCATTGCAAAATGCCCTAGCCAAACAAAGTGCAAAAGAGAAATCTCCTTCTCCAACCAGCAATATCTTATGGCAGCTACTATAATGTTTCATCCATCTTCCTTCCTTTTTTGATTCAATTCTATTACTCTTTTGATTTTGATATGCCCACATGATTTTATTGGAGTAATTTTTCAAGTGTCTTGACTCCAAATCTTCTAACAAAACAGGAAGCCCTAAAGAGAGTGGTTTTACATATTTTGGTTTTGAAAATTTGAAGGTGCTTGAATTACCTACAAGAAAAGTTCCATCACAGTTTTCTCCTGATCCTCTCTTGTTTACATAACCTGGATAATCGCTTATTTTAAATGGAATTTTTTCAACAAAGACCAAATCAGTTTTCTCTGCTAATTTAATTATTCCCCATTTACAAAATGGATAGGTATTCTTGTGTGTAATGTGAACTTCACCATCCTTAGTTAGCATCTTCTTTGCACATTTCAAAAATCCACGCACCACTTCTTGATGAAGCCTAAAATATCATCAAGCTAGGGTTTATTTACATAAACATTTTATTTGCAACTTAAGAATAAGTTTGTATAAATTATTCTTATGACAAAAAATAAATCATATTCAGCTCATTTTTCAACCGTTAAACTTACCTGATTTGGTTCAAATTATTCTCCGCCAAATCAAATCCAGCATGAGGGAAATTATAAAGTATACGATCGAAAATTTTATTTTGCAACATTGGGTGCTTATGGAAGCTACAAGCATCCACTTCATGTACAATGTAACACCCAAATTTCTCTAATTCTTCCAAAATTGTTGAAGCTCTTGAATATTTTATTATTAACGATCCTAATAAAACATTTAAAAGAAAACAAAAAGTCAGAATCAACTATTATTTTGAGACTACAAAATCAAATTATTATTTTTGAGTGCAGTGTTGTGTACCTTTAGAATCAAGAGAAGTTGCTACAATGTTAGAAGCAGAACCAAATGCATTTGCCAGAGATAGTGCAAAAGAAAAGTCTCCTTCTCCCACAAGTAGTATCTTATGGTGGTTACAATAGTGCTTTATCCATTTTTCTTCCATTTTAGAATCCATAATGAAGGAAAATCATTGGATTTTTATTCTTGAAACGGTGTTGGATTTAAATTAGGCCAATTAAGAGGTGCCTTAGTTACTATTGTGAATTGAAGAGTTTCAATTCCTATAGTTTGCATGCACAATTGACCTTTCCAATGCCTAACCACATTCAATTTCGATAAATCAAACAGAGATTTTTTTTTTTTAAATATCCAATTTTTTATTTTTTTTTTCCAAAAATACACTATATTTCAAAAAAATTACAAAAATGATCAATTTTTGCCCTAAATTGGCCTTAGGCGCCACCCTAGTTGGCGCCTACCCTTAAGGGTAGGGCAAGTCGCCACTAGGAGTGGCGCCTACCCTTGTTTTTATTTATTATTATTATTATTATTATTTATTTTTTTAATAATTAAAAAAAAAAATCTTTTATAAGTTATTTTAAATTTATTAACTTATATTTATTATAAATTATATTAATTTATATTAATACATATATATATATATAAATAATATTATTTACAACATATATATATATATATATATATATATATATATATTATATATATATATATATATATATATATATATATATATATATATATATATATATATATATATATATATATATATATATATATATATATATATATATATATATATATATATATATATATATATATATATATATATATATTAATTTATATATATATTAATTTAATTTATAAGTAATTAATAATATTTATAAATTTTTGGGAGAATTAGGGTTAATCATGTTAAGGTTAATTAATCAATTATAATTAGGATTTATTGATCGGTTATAATTAGAGTTTGATAGTTATGACCTAATTCAAACCCTAATTCCCCATAAGACTAATTAATCAAGTGCGACACTAATTAGGGTTAAGTAGATTGGTGTACAACCTAGATCTTTTCCTATAAATAAAGTGTTATTTCCTTGCATTTTCTTCACCACTATTTCCTATCACTTTCTCTATTAAGTTGAGTTCATGGCATCCCCAAGACCGTCGTCATGGCAGCGAACATCATCAAGGTGGCCAGATCCTGAACCAGTAATCTTAAAAAGGGATGGACATGTTATTTTCTCGCCTGTGAAACCCCCAATGGAGATGAAATTTTGGAACATCCGTTCGTTGGACCAACTAAAAAGGTCCTTGATGTCTTGGTTAGAGGGAGATTACGAACCTGGTGAAGTCATTAGAAGGATTCAGAGGCTTAGAAGAAGTATCTCATTTGAAATTGGAGAAACGGTATGTTCGTGGGTTGAAGTTGAAAGCGACATTGATTGCATCCAAATGATGCATGGATCAGAAGACATAGTGTTAACTGTTGTAATTTCTTAGATTTTAATGGTTGTTTGTGTTGTTGTTGTTGTATTTGTTATTGTTCTAGTACTTGTTCTTGTTTTAGTACTTGTTTTTGTTCCAGTATTTGTTTTTGTTTTAGTAATTGGTGTTGTAATGTTAGATGTTTGTGTTTGTTGTTCCAGTGTCATCTTCTATTTGGAATAAAAAGTAAACTTTAATGATAAATAACATTGGTACACAAATTTATGAATATGAAAACTAAGTTGTGGAACTAGATCCACGATATGGACATTTGTTCTTATTATGCCTTAGTTGTCTACATATGCTACACTTCCTCTGCATTTTCTCTGCGACGTCCATTTCAGTTCTAATGCGCCTGCTATTTGGGCGACCACTTTTATTCCACCGCATCGATTCGTTGTGCCAAACAATTTCCCCGTCATACTCTGGCCAATATGCCTCCAATGCTACCACCGGAAAGGGATTGTCGTATACATTTAGCAATGTTGCAACTTTGTAGATGGGAGACACCAGCGACAATGCATTGAAGTGGCTGTGTGAACACGCTGCAATGACATGGGAACAAGGCATATGATAGGCCTGAAATTGACCACAGTCGCACCAACAGTCTGGTATTAGGACCCTATACTCTTGTCTGGGCAGCCCCTGGTTGTGGTCAATTGTTTCCTTGACACTAAAAGTGTGGCCATGTCGGTCGAATTCCGTAACCCGATGGCTGCTGGCTTTGGCAGATTCCTGCCTCATAAACTTTATGCAGGCATCACTATATACTTGACTCGTCTATAACACTTCATGCCAGCGCTTCCCTCTTGTTACGAACAACGTTGCCATCCGAAAATAGGTTGCACTCACCAAAGCGGTTACCGGGAGGTTACGTATGCCCTTAAAGACGCCGTTCATTGATTCCACAAGATTTGTTGTCATGTGGCCCCACCTCACCCCATCGTCGTATGACCTAGTCCACTTTGCTCTATCGATATTAGCGATCCACCTCCCTGCATCAGAATTTGCCAACACTATTTCCCGGCGGTAGTATTGGAATCCAGGTTGGTTTAATGCATACCCCGCGTTTATCAAATTTTGCTTCAAGAAATTATCTTTGAACTCCCGCACAAAATTTTGAGCAATATGCCTGATGCAATAGACATGCGTAGACGGGGAGTCATGCCAACCATTTGCTGGATTATTGTATGCACTGTCTATAGAAGCGTGCCTGTCAGAAATCACACAGATGCCAACTTGTGGAGTCACGTGCGTTCAGAGATTCTTAAGGAAGAAACTCCAAGCAGCAGCCGTTTCTCCTTCAACCAATGCAAAGGCTATTGGGAAAATATTAGAATTTCCATCTTGTGCGACCGCCATCAGTAACGATCCTTTGTATTTCCCATACAGCCAAGTTCCATCGACTTGAATAAGTGGCTTGCAGAATGTGAAACCGATGATGCAGGGACGGAATGCCCAGAAAAGTCTATGGAATATTCCATTACCTTCTAGACGAGTTCCGTCAGGGGATTGTGCCGGCAAGGTCTCCATTATAGAAACCGTCCCAGGTGAATACAAATGTAGTGCATCCAGGTAGCGCGGAAGTTGTTTGTATGATTCCTCCCAATTACCATATACCAGTTCAATTGCCTTGGTTTCCGCTAACCAAGCTTTTCTGTACGAAGGTGTATATTTGAAAACAGCCACACAATGAGAGATAATAGTTTTGACCTTGAGTGACGGGTCAGCCTCAACAAGAGGTATTATGGAATGGCAAATCATATCATGGCTAAGTTTGCGATGATCCTGTGTCATGTTTATGTTGACGCAAGTGTGAGATTGAGAAATGGACCCTATCACCCACGCATTATGTTTCTTCTTGTACGATGCCATCAACCTATACCCACACTCCGGATTTTTGCATAAAATAACGTATCTCTCCGTATTTGATTTGTTAACATCGTAGTCAACACATTTTTTCAAGTGCCAGTTTTTTATTGCTAACAGACACTCTTCCTTGGTCCGAAATTGGTCACCCTTCTTTAACTCCTCATCAGACCTCATATATGGGTTGTAGAACATATCTGATGAGGGCTCATCCTCGCCCAAGTTAAGGGTTGTGAAGTGCGCAGGCGGTGAGTAGCGTTGCGCTATAGGTATTTGAACTTGGTCTTCGTCTTCGGAATCACGGTTCACCAAGTCATCAACCACGTCTTTTGCATCATCAACCACATCGTCTTCAACGTGGTGTTCAACATCTTGTTCGTCATCATCCACAAGATCAATAACCTGTGACTGAATATTCTGAGTTGGTTGAAATTGTTCCAACATAATGTATAACACTATATATTCGTAACCAGAATACTCATGGTTACGAAACATGTATTGTGCCTCCATGTCATTTTGAATCAATGACTTATAAAACCTGATTGAGTTACTTTCAGAAAAAAAAAAGGTTGTTGATAAAAAATTTGGGACACGGGTTGTCTAAGTTTGGACTCAATCTTTTTTTCCAGATAAGAGAAGTCAGCTCCTCTATTTAGACAAAAACGAGTGCAATCGGTGTTTCTAAATAGGAAGCCAGACATATCACATTCATAAGTCTCACCATTGACGTGAGCTTTGATTTTGTATTGTGATGAAGATGCCATGATATGTGAAGGTTTTGTGAAGATATTGTGAAGATATTGTGAAGATATATGTGAAGATATTTTGAAGATATATGTGAAGATATTGTGAATACCTTTGTGAAAATGTGTGTGAATATTTATACTACCACAAAGTCTGCAAGATTCCCACACATCTTTGCATGCATGTCTTCAACCAAGCCTTCCCCAAGAGTAACGCATGCAAAACTTGGACACGTGTAACGCATGCAAAAATTTGGGTAGGAGCAACGCATGCAAAGTTGGCTGAGAATCTTGCAGGCTAGGTGGAGCTGCATGCATGTCTTGTCTTGTCCGAGAATACATTAAGGTCTTGTCTTGTCTGAGAATCTTGCAGGCTAGGTGGAGCTGCATGCATGTAATAATTTTGACACGTCTACTGCATGCATCAGTAGGTCAGGATAAGACATGAACTTGTCACTCTAGGTGACGAATACATTAAGGTCTTGTCTTGTTTGAGAATCTTGCAGGCTAGGTGGAGCTGCATGCATGTAATAATTTTGACACGTCTACTGCATGCATCAGTAGGTAAATAATAGTTGTAATACTCATATAAATGAATAATGCATGTAAAAAATTTTCTTTAAAATTGCAACTAGATTTCCCAATAATTATGACAGCAATGCTTAAATGGATACTTAAATATTTAGTTAAATCAATTCAATTGATAACTGGGAGTCCAAATCTAAATACTTAATGAATTATACTATCACCAAGTCTGCAAGATTCCCACGCATGCCTATCCATCAAATGCCTATCCATCAAATGTATTCACCACCAAGTCTGCAAGATTCCCACGCATGCCTTACACGTGTCACATCTTTGCATGCACCACTACCACCTAGCCTGCACCTAGCCTGCAAGATTCCCACGCATGCCTTTTCAAATATGTTGTCTCGGCTGTAGCTTTGCTTGCACCAACATTAGATTCGTCTTCATGTGCAAATTGAAAGTGAATAACTCCATAGCGAAAAGTTAAACTTCTTGAACTTCCAATACTGAATATCACGCTTCAAACAAATTGGAAGCCATAACAAGTGAATGAAATAAAACATCTACTTAACAACTTGTGAGCCAGAGGAGCAGGATACAATGTTATTCAAAAGCTAAACTATCTCTTTTTTCCATTATGTGTTTAAAATAATATTCAATCTTATTTAAGCTTAATTATTTATTTTAAACAACCTGATTAACTAAATTGAATTAAAAACCAATTTAAACTTTCTAAAACTGTTGTACTAAAATAATATTCAAAGCAAGATTCCCACGCATGCCTATCCATCAAATGTCTTCACCACCTAGTCTGCAAGATTCCCACGCATGCCTTACACGTGTCGCATCTTTGCATGCAACACTAACACCAAGCCTTCCCCTAGACAAGACAAGTGCAACCTACTCTGTACCAAAAATATGCCAACCTATCCACCTAGCCTGCACCTAGTCTGCAAGATTCCCACGCATGCCTTACACTTGTCGCATCTTTGCATGCAACACTAACACCAAGCTTTCCCCTAGACAAGACAAGTGCAACCTACTCTGTACCAATGCATGCCAACCTATCCACCTAGCCTGCACCTAGTCTGCAAGATTCCCACGCATGCCTTACACGTGTCGCATCTTTGCATGCAACACTAACACCAAACCTTCTCCTAGACAAGACAAGTGTAACCTACTCTGTACCAATGCATGCCAACCTATCCACCTAGCCTGCACCTAGTCTGCAAGATTCCCACGCATGCCTTACACGTGTCACATCTTTGCATCATCAGGTTCCACCAAGCCTTCCCCTAGACAAGATAAGTGCAACCTAATCTGTACCAATGCATGCCAACCTATCCACCTAGCCTGCAAGATTGTCGTATAAATAGAAGGTCATTCTTGCAAGTTTTCATCAACCACTAACACTTTTATTCAGAGAACTCCGGTGAAACTTCTCATCCACCAAGCTTCGTTCTACATTGCAATCATGTCTCTTCTTACCATGGGCCAAGAACACAGAGGCACTAGGGCAAACATTGCCTCATTCGTAAGTTTTTCTTGAACATTGCCTCTTTCGTATGTTTACAATTTCTTTTTTAAAAGTCCAATCTAATGATTGTTTATATTGTTTGTTTTTAAAGGATCCCAAGAAATTTTGTCAACGTTCACACCCTATGCCTTATCCAGACCCATGATGCGTACCTTACATAGAGCGTGCGGGGTTCGGTCATGTTATGTATGTCGTAAATGCCACAATTGATGTCAAATTTATTCTTGCTTTGTGTGAACGTTGGAGACCAGAGACACACACTTTTCACCTACCAATCGGTGAATGTACCGTCACACTAGAGGACGTGTACATGCTTTTGGGTCTTCGAATAGATGGTAAGCCTGTGACTGGAAATGTTCAACAGCCTAACGAACTATGTGTTCAAATGTTGGGCGTAGATCTGGTCGAGGGTGAGGGATCTGCAAAAGCAAGGGGCCAGGGTATTAAACTATCAAGCCTCCAATTCTACCACGACTCTATAAATTTGATTGAAGATTCGTCCGAAGAAGAAAAAATCATAAAAACAAGGGTTTACATTATGTTATTGTTTGGGAACTTGCTATTTCCCGAAGGCACGGGAAATAGCATAAACTTTATGTACTTGAGTTTGCTCGAGGACATTGATAGAATAAGCACGTATAGTTGGGGTTCTGCTGTATTGGCTTTGCTATATAGCTCTTTGTGTAAAAATGCACAAAATGACCACTGTACATTTTCCGGATGTGATTTTTTGCTCCAAACATGGGGGTGGTAGAGATTGTCGAGGCTATCCCCAGAAAATCCTAACGTCTACTCCTTCCCCTACGCAACTAGGTAAATTTATGATGGTATTTCATTTTGTATATTTATTCTATAAATATTTGTAAATAATATTATTTATCTTTTTTTGTTTAGGTTCATTACAACCGGACTAGATTACAGTCTTACCCCGAAAAATAAAATAATATTTTATCGTCAACTCTTGGATCGTCTCCGAGCACAAGATGTATTACCACTAAATCACTCATCTTCTAACTGATTTATTAATATCAAGCATTCTCAATAAATAACATATTTACTTTTTTCTTTGCAGTTTATTTGGAGGCCATATTTGGGCTTGGAACATCAACCCAACCCCGAAGATGCAGTTGTTTGGACAGCAAAAACGGCTATAATGCGGTTCACCACTGTGGAGATGCACCAAAGTGACCGTGTCAAACTGCAATTCGGAATGCATCAAGAAATCCCAGGCCCCCCAATGTCTTTGGAACCTTGGCATCTTAAAAAAGTCAGCCACTAGTGGTATGCCCAAAATTGGAAGGAATTTGCAAAGGAGTTCCGTAAAATGTGGAAAGACCGTGCCCATTATGTTCTACAATTTCCGGTGGCGCCCAACGAAATGAAGCCGACAAGGGAATATGTGGATTGATATAGAGCAAATACAAATCCAGAAATGATTGTGTCTGACCCGTTCTATTTGGACGATCCCCGGATGCAACAACCATATTTCCAACAACAACAACCACCACAATATTCCCAACAACAACAACCACCACAGTATTACCAACAACAACAACCACCACCATATTACCAACAACAACCACCACCACCTTATTACCAACAACAACCACCACCACCGTATTACCAACAACAACCACCACAACACATGTCCACCCCCCAACCAAATCAACACTACATACCACAAACTCAACCCCAATACCATGAAGATTACCAACACCAACCTCAACATTCCCACCACCATCAACAGTCCCAACACCTACCACAATATCAATCCCCCCACATCCACCAATCCCAACACTTCCATCACGACGATGTCCCGAGCTCTTCCAGTCCTCCACCTAGCCCCGACACGGGTATACAAGAGGATTACCAACAAGACTACTACATACCACAACAAACATTGTTCTTTAGCCAACCCGATTCAACCCTCAACTACCAAAGGCCACATTTCGAGGGCACACCCAACAGGAGTCAGTTTGTCCCACCGAGATAAAGCTTTGAGGGCGCAGAGGGCACCCGCCTTTCCCACAACATTGAAGGGACTTCGACCCAACCACAACGGCAAACGGCAAGGGGACGCGTTAGGACTAGGGATGGTAATAGGGAAGCACCACCACCACGTGAGCCGTCTAGGCGAGTAGTTAGACCTCCCCCGTGCGGATCGTACCAGGGACCGCATCATATGTGATAAATCCCAAATTATTTATATATATGTATTAATATAAATTAATATGATTTATAATAAATATAAATTAATAAATTTAAAATAACTTAAAAAAGATTTTTTTTTTAATAAAAAAAAATTAAAAAAAATTATTAAAAAAAAAAAAAAAAAACAAGGGTAGGCGCCACTCCTAGTGGCGACTTGCCCTACCGTTAAGGGTAGGCGCCAACTAGGGTGGCGCATAAGGCCAATTTAGGGCAAAAATTTGCCATTTTTGTAATTTTTTTGAAATATAGTGTATTTTTGGAATTTTTTTTTCAAAATTGGATATTTAAAAAAAAAAATCTCAAACAGATAGCACCATGCAATTTTGGACATTAGCGAGTCTCACTATTAAAAAATAGTTAAATATAATTTTTTTTTTTTATAATCCTAACTTGTACTATAAGGATACATGTTAAGAAACATTGTGTTAGATATATTATACAATTAATTTATATGATATATTATATTTTACTATAATAAGAACTTAAATATATTTCACTTATCAGTGTAATTATTTATATTTTCCATATTTATTATTTGTTAAAACTTTTAACAATAACTCATTTGTGTTCTAAATTTTTTCAAGAGATATTTGGTCCATTATACTAATACGTGTAAATTAGTTGGTATCTAGCTCGGGACTTGGAGTGAAAGAGATCCATCTTTGTTAACCGTTGGGAGATGATCTCTAATATGTTATTAGTCATTCAAGATGTGACCATTTCCTTTGTCAGAGATAAGTGATAGTGAGGAAACTCAGAGGATGGTGTTTTTCTGTCACCTGAGCTTACATTACTCTTTGTGAAAGCGATAAGTTACATGTTCCTATGGAAAATCTATGGAACACGGTTCTTCCTCTTATCTAGGATAGTCCAGCCCCCCTCTAAAGTGGTTGTTTTTTCGACAACTTCTTTAAGACAAAGTTCCTATTAGAGATAACTTGTTTAGACTTAGGGTGATAGCATATCCTAGGAGTATTGTTTGTTCGATGTGTAGGGGGTGGCAGAGTCGGTTAATTATTTGTTTGTGACATATGACCTAATAATGTCTGTTTAGAATGAGATTTTTAGGTGGTTATGGTGGTGCTTTGTCTTTTAGAAAGATCTTGGTACTATTTTTTCGATCATAACACCGCTAGGAGATAAGCCTAGGGTTATTGGGTTTGGTTATGATTTAGCATGTTATAGTTTGGTTTATTTGATAATTCCATAACGATATCTTTTTTTCAGGTTCCTCTATGTGAATGGTGTAGAAGATAACAATATAGTCCTACCTTGAAAATTGTATCTTGGTAGGAACGCGAGAATCTCTTATGTTTTCTCTGTCTGACTCTAGAATTCTACTTTATGTTTAAGGCGATAAGGGGATGAGTGTCATTGGCCTTTGCCAAGAAGACTTGTTGGTGATGGCCCCTGGAGGATGCTTTTTGTATATGGTGGTTTCTTTTGTTCGAGAACTAGCTTGCTATACTTTTGCCTATTCCTCTTTTAGTTTTCACTTTTTAGTTCAATTATTAGTTTTGTAGTTTGGGTGTGGACTTTGCTGCCTCTTTTATAGTTATGCTTTCTCTTGAGTTTTCATATAATTGCTTATTTTACCTAAGTTGAGGCTCAATTGTTGTTGTTTCTTTGTTCATATATATATATATATATATATATATATATATATATATATATATATATATATATATATATATATATATATATATATATATATATATATATATATATATATATATATATACAACTCCCAAAGACTAGAAACTTTCAATCGCAATTTATAAAGGTTGTATAGTGTGTAAGTAATAAAATTGTTTTGTAAAACACGATTATATAATCTTTCAACTTTTCGGATGATGGGAATATCCAATGATAAAGCAACTCATTTCATTTCGTGGAACTTCCCAAATGTTGACACCCTTCAATCACAATTGACAAAGGTTTTATAGCACGTAAACTAGACTAATGGCCGACACTATTCATCTTGCAACGTGAGCAATCATTATAAGCTCAAAATTTTATCAATTATATGTGCAAATCTCTTTGTTAGGTCTCAGTTTCCATTGATTCTCCTAATTTTGTAAACGAGAGTAAGCACTAAAATAAAATAAAACTATATAATTACATAAATTCATTACAAAAACATTCACTAATAATTACATAAATCACATCTTTAGGGTAAAATCATCTAAAGGAAACCTAATCTATGAGGACTATTCACTCATCCTCAAGGAATTCATAACTTTAACAATAGAAAAAAAGACTTACAACTATTAGAAATAATACCCTAATAGTACTATTTGTTTTTCCCTCTCCTTAGCTCAGAAATATGCCTTAGAATCTCTAAAAATTGAAGCCCTAATGACTAAACATGTATTCATTATATAGAAAAATTAGGAAAAATACGAGATCGTTTCTCGCTTACACTTATTCGCGCGATGATTTGAAGGTTTTTCGAGTTTTCAATTTTGGCATTTTGTTTGGATCGTGCCATTGGTTTGTGAATGAGCCGCTTTGGCAAATTTAAAGTTGACTTCCAAACCCATATTTGGTTGCGAGACCAATCCTCTTCCATATACACTCTTTGTGTATTCCTCTCTTAAGGGTTTTATCGACTATTTCCCTTTTCCTTCTTTAGGAACAAATAAAATTTGGTGGCGACTCAGTGTCATTTTCTTTTTGACGCTTTGAGTCAGCCGACTTTTCCGTGGTAGCGACAATTGACGACTCTGATGGGGACCCAATTTCCCGAAGTAAGTCAAACCTAGTTTATGTTGTCTTTTTTTTGGCGTGTATGGGGGTTTATCTATTTACTTTTCTGTCTTTATTTTTATTGCTTTCTTTATTCTCGTAAATATTGTCTCATTGGTGACTTGACTCTGTTATGATGGGATTCTGAAAATGGTTGATAATGATTGCAATTAAACTATGTGTGAAAGACTCTCTACCCGAGTCTGAGAGTAAACTTAAGATAAGAGAGGTTGAGTATTATTGTCCACCGAGAAGCTCTTCTCGTAAGGTACATGCAATAACCTCACTTAGAGTAGACTCTTTTAAAGGTATTGATGACCGTCAAGATTTTGGTGTAAGCATCCTTATCTTCATTAGAGTCCATGACTCTAAGAACCTTTTGTAGAATATTTAAACTTTGGCCAACCTAGACCGATGGTCGTGTAGTACAGGTCCCCGAGGAGATCTCCTCGCAAGGGTCGGTGCGAAGATCTCACTCATAATAGATTTCCTTGATGGAGCTATCGCCTGACAAGTAAATTGACATAAGCGGCGGACAATCAAGGAAGTCCATGACTCTAAGAGTCGTGTCTAATACACAATGTCTCAAAAGCCCTAGATCTTGCATAGTGATAACCTTGGATTGAAAGAAGTCATTATTAAACCACATTCATAATCACAGGGATCTCAAATTATGAACCCGTGCTTGAGTTTCATTAAAACCATTAATCTTCCCATCCATCCATGCATTCATCGACATTCATACATCATAATCACAATAAACAAAGCTTTTAGCATCTCATTGTTTATCTTAGGAATACAAGACATTTTACAAAATCATCATGAATCCTCCACCAATAAAAAGTACATTCTCCTTCAGATACAAAGATCCATAAACTGACAACTTAAAGGTTCTAAGTTCTAGGATTACATCCATCAAAAACAATAAGTTTCGAGCAACTTATGGGAACATCTTGGACCTTTTAACCAAAAAAGTTAACTTTGGAGTGCTCACAACCTTGACTCAATACTATGACATCCCGCTAGGATGTTTTACTTTCCTTGATTTTCAATTGTCCCCAACCTTGGAGGAATTTGAGAGGCTTCTCAACCGATCTATCAAAGACTTCCAATCCTTTCCCCAAGTTGGAAAAAGGCTTTACTTTGTCAGAGCTAGCTTTAGTTTTGGGTATCAATGCAAACGGGTTGGTATCTAATTGGGCACCCAAAGGTACAGTCAAGGGTCTCACAAAGATTTTTTTAGAAAACCATGTTTGGAAGATGATCAAAGAAGAAAAGGTAGAATTCTGTAGCACAACCTTGGCATTATTGATCCATGGAATTGTTATATTCCCAAATATAGATAATTTCGTAGACCATTTGGAAGTGGATATATTCTTAACTAAAAATCCAGTGACTTATTTGCTAGCGGATTTTTACCATACCTTCCATACAAGGCATGAGAAAAGAGAAGGGACCTTCCTTTGTTGTGCACCACTCTTACATTTATGGATAAGGACTCACATGCCTCAAAGAAGGCCCTTTGCCTTTAGCAATCTCTCATGGACCCAAAGGTTTCCTCTCTCTCCATCGGTTCTATCCTATGGTATAAGAGAGAGAGAGAGTGGGAAACTAAGGATGTCATATCTAGATGTGGAGGGTTCCCAAACGTACCTCTAATAGGTTCACGTGGTTTCATCAACTACAATCATGTGCTACTTAAAAGAAAACTTGGGCAGGCCATGTTGAGTCCTCCCGAAGACCTAGACCTCATGCCCTTCATTATCAATAATTTAACCCATTCAATCCAGTCGTGAAAAGAGTGAAGAGATATTGGACAAATATAGTCATAATTAACCAAGAATGGGGGAAGAAAAACATCTTAGCCAAGGAACCCTACATCCTATGGGTGAAAGAGCAAGCTCAAATTTTCAAGATGCCTTTCCTTTATGATTATTCATCATTCCATTTAATATCTGAATCAGAGCGCATTTTGCAAGAAGATGTTGAAAAGCTTACCGATAAAATACAAGAGCTTTAATAGGAGAACACTCGGTTATGAGTCAAACTCATTCGTACCAAGCAACAAAATTATGACTTGGAAGACAAGGGTAAGAAAGTCAAAGAGGAGTTCGAGATAAACAAGAAGAGATTAAGGGAGGTTGAAGGGAAAACATAATGGGTAGGTGGTGCTCTGCAAGGAGATAATTCTGAGCTAGACTTCCGTAACAAAAAGTTGTATCATGCCTGCGCACTATCAAGGACCTTGAGAAAACTGTTGGGCTTTCAAATGATATGAAGAGAGAATCTAGAGAGGACTATGAGGCCCAAATCCTAGAGCTGAGGAATACTCTCAAAAAGTGTAAGGATCTTTTGGCCCATGAGCAGTTGGAGAGGGAGAAGATCTATCAAAGCTTCTTGCACGAGCAATTCCTACTTGGAAGAGCTTATGAACAAATTAAGAACCTAAAGAAAGGAATCTATGATCAAGCTTACTTCGAGTTGCAAAATGGTCGCCAATATTAGGAAGATAATCTAATATATTTAAGCAAGATTAATGTCTCCTAGTCGATTAGGTATCATTGTTAATCGATTAAGTGATGTCCTAAATTAGCGCTTCCTTTTCTTGCGTAACCTAATCGATTAGGAAGCTACCAAACCCATGGATTGTTACCTTTTTTAAACAATTTTTTTCCTATATAAAGGAATTTTTTCTTCACTTCTAAATACACCAATTTTTTGAATCATTAACTCTCCTATATCACTATTTCTCCTTAATATAAGTTTTATTCACTAGAAATTGAATTAATATTGAGATATTGAAAATACTCATTTGAGAGTTGTGTTTCTTTGTTATGTGTTGAATTTGTATATTCAAGAGCTTAGTTATCTTTTGATCTTGTAATAAATTGAAGGTTGCAAGTTAAGCTTGTAAAAGGTTTGGTGTGAGATTGCTGGAATGAACATGTGTAAAAGCTTAAGTTGTTGGTGTAATGTTTTTTAGTTGAACTTGTGTAAAAGCTCAAGTTATTGTTTATTGAAATATTAAGAGGAAACTCATTATAAAGAACTAGGATAATTTCTAGTGTGGTCTCTGTTGGGTGAGAATATGGATAAGAAACCGTCTATAGGGGGTGAATAGACCTCCCAAAAATATTTTATTTGAAAATAGTTTGAAAAACTTTTATCATAGTTTCTAAAACAAAAGTGATTTTCATGGCAAAAGCAAACTTTAGGGTAAAAGAAATTATGATTATCGGTTGGAATTGGTATGTAACGACTTAAAAAATAAATATTATAATTAAGATTGACACACAAATTCAACCAAAATATAAAACCTAACAATGTATTGAATAATTAAAAAATTACACAACTAGTGTGATTTTACAATATCAAAGTGGATTTTACAGTCATATTTTTCAGTTTAATCTACAACAAGACAAAATCGAAGTACCAATTCTAATAAAACTTTTACCTTTACAATTAATCACTACCAAAATAAACCCTAATGGCATGCAATTTCTAGAAAGCCCTAAAGAATAACGTAATCTTGCAATTAACTACGAAAGTTAAAAGGTCTCATGTTAAAAGGTCTCATGAACAACGTGTGTGTGTGTGTGTGTGTGTGTGTGTGTGTGGTGTGTGTGTGTGTGTGTGTGTGTGTGTGTGTGTGTGTGTGTGTGTGTGTGTGTGTGTGTGTGTGTGTGTGTGTGTGTGTGTGTGTGTGTGTGTGTGGTGTGTGTGTGTGTGTGTGGTGTGTGTGTGTGTGTGTGTGTGTGTGTGTGTGTTGTGTGTGTGGTGTGTGGTGTGTGTGTGTGTGTGTTGTGTGTGGTGTGTGTGTGTGTGTGTGGTGTGTGTGTGTGTGTGTGTGTGTGTGTGTGTGTGTGTGTGGTGTTGTGTGTGTGTGTGTGTGTGTGTGTGTGTGTGTGTTGTGTGTGTGTGTGGTTGTGTGTGTGGTGTGTGTGTGTGTGTGTGTGTGTGTGTGGTGTGTGTGTGTGTGTGTGTGTGTGTGTGTGTGGTGTGTGTGTGGTGTGTGTGTGTGTGTGTGTGTGTGTGTGTGTGTGTGTGTGTGTGTGTGTGTGTGTGTGTGTGTGTGTGTGTGTGTGTGTGTGTGTGTGTGTGTGTGTGTTGTGTGTGTGTGTGTGTGTGTGTGTGTGTGTGTGTGTGTGTGTGTGTGTTGTGTGTGTGTGTGTGTGTGTGTGTGTGTGTGTGGTGTGTGTGTGTGTGTGTGTGTGTGTGTGTGTGTGTGTGTGTGTGTGTGTGTGTGTGTGTGTGTGTGTGTGTGTGTTGTGTGTGTGTGTGTGTGTGTGTGTGTGTGTGTGTGTGTGTGTGTGGTGTGTGTGTGTGTGTGTGTGTGTGTGTGTGTGTGTGTGTGTGTGTGTGTGGTGTGTGTGTGTGTGTGTGTGTGTGTGTGTGTGTGTGTGTGTGTGTGTGTGTGTGGTGTGTGTGTGTGTGTGTGTGTGTGTGTGTGTGTGGTGTGTGTGTGTGTGTGTGTGTGTGTGGTGTGTGTGTGTGTGTGGTGTGTGTGTGTGTGTGTGTGTGTGTGTGTGTGTGTGTGTGTGTGTGTGTGTGTGTGTGTGTGTGTGTGTGTGTGTGTGTGGTGTGAGAGAGAGAGAGAGAGAGAGAGAGAGAGAGAGACAGAGAGACAGAGAGAGAGAGCAACGGGTCTCATGAGCAACTTGTGATTAGAGTCACATATGGTTCCATGTTTCGAATAATGTACAACCGGTGATTCAGTTCACATAGTCCTTGATTTCCCCATGTTTCTTCTTATTCGACTCACATGGATTGTGATTCGAATCACACACCTGAAATTTGAAATTTTGCAATTTTTAAAGTTATTTTGAGGTTTTATTTGTGTCATGACTTGAACCAATATCAAATATGGTTCTTGCTCCAAAAACTCGACTAATTGATTTTAAACATATTGCTCAAACTCAAATACAAACAATTTGAATTATGCATGCTAAAATATATGGATCTAAAACTCGATCCAGAAATGTGCAATTGAAGACCAGACTTAATGATATAGAACTAAAACTAAAACAATGCTTAAAGAACAAACAACGAAATCATATAGTAGAGACATGCAACTTCAATCTCTCTTACCCTGTATATTTATTTATCTGTCTTTTATCTTTCCCCTTATTCTTTGTTTCCATCATCTTCTCAAAATCAATCTTTTTAGAATCAATTGTTTTTCTAAAAAGTTTTTTAAATTCGAAAATCGAAAATCGAAAGAAAATGCATTAAAAACTAGAGAATTATGGACCACATAGAAAAAAGAAAAGAAAAAAGTTTTAAAGTTAAATACTTGATGATAAATGCATTAAGTATTAAAGAATTCAATTATGTTTCTAATTGTAGCATTGCTAAAGAAGTGTAAGACACTCTTGAAATAATCTTTGAAGGTTCTACCAAAATCAAAAGAAAATAAATGAATACACCAAACTAAGAATTAAATATACCAAATAAAAATGATGCAAATCTTCCGATATGGTTCTCAAATATTAAAAAAAACAACAATATTTTTAAAAATTGCACCACTTTACAATAAAAATATATATTAATTTTTAACTAAACACTACTGAATATAGAAAGGAATAAACAACTAAAAACATACAAATATGGATCACTTGGTTTGGATGAAAATGAATTGCCTCTTCTATTGCACAGAAACATTTCCTGTTATCTCGTGTTGATGCATGTCATCAGATAGAGCTATTTCTTTCTTCTCTTGTTCTTCCATAGTATCACAAAGAACAATCCCTTTAGTCTCTGGCAAATACAACAATGTAATATTCGATAACATTATCACAACTCCAAACACACCATAAGAGAATATATTGTTCTTCCTCCCAGCAGATACCAAAAACGGACAGAATATGCAACCAAACACAACAGCTTGTCTAACCAACGATGTTGCTGTGTTCCGAACACGCGTCGGAAACAGCTCTATTACGTATATCAGAAACAAATCATAAGCTGTACATGCACCAAAGAATGCAACCATTGCTAACACCACTTTACCTGCTGGTACTCTATGCTCAAGAACAACACACATAACACAACAAATCCCACTTAAGATTGAGAAGACAAGAATTGAAGGTTTTCTTCTATAGTTTTCCAAGAAATATATTGCTACGCATGAAGGTATTTCCATGGAAGCACTGAAAACCCCGGCTAAATAAATGTTGAATCCCAAATTTCCGACGGCTAATGGCATACCGTAATAAACCATTCCAAGTCCAATTCCAAGAATCATAACAGATATCATTCTTTTAAGAGCCCATCTTTTATGAAACAATTCACCTATGGATGAGTAAAGTTGAAATATTGAAACTTTTTCTTTTATGGGTGGTTTTGGAAAACTCGAAGCTAGATTACAGTTATTATTGTTATTACCATCAGCAGTTTCTTGTGATGATACCATTTTAAGCATTTTCGAAATTTCTTTCTCGTTGCCTTGCATGACAAGCCACCTAGGCGACTCGGTAACGAAGAAATAAGCAATGATAGAGTAGATTATACCAGGGATTGACGACCAACGGTAAAGAGATTTCCATGACGAGTTTCGGTTGATGTAAGCGAAACCAGGTAAAGACATGTACCCTATAGTAAACATAAAATACTCAACAATTCCAGCTCGGAATCGCCATTCGACGTTAACTTTCTCCGTTAGCAAAACAAGAGCACATGTACCGATCGACGAACGCCAGAAACCGATCAAGAATTTCATGGCGGAGTAAATCCAAACATTGGTGGAGAGGATTATGAGCATGGAAGTTATTGACATTGAGAGACAAGAAACGATTAGCATGTTTTTTCTACCGAGAGATGAATCAGCTAATGCTGCAAGAATGGAAGAGCCAAGAAGAGAACCAACGAAGAAAGAAGATTGAGGTAAACCAGTGAGAAAGGTGCTAGCACATTCAAGGTTCCATTGAGAAATGATTGTGTTTGAGGGGTGTGTGTCCCAAGACCAAGAAGATCTTGGGAGTTTGCATATATCAGAAGATGAAGAACATGTTGAATTTGTGGTTGTGTTAGTGCAGTGCCATTTTGGGTAATTATCAGTGTAAATGCTAATGAAAGATTGTTGTGCATCAAAGAACATTGATATTGCTACAAGAATAGCTTGTAAGAAATCCATCCACCCAAAATTAGATAAACTTTTTTCAATAATTTCATCCCATGATAAAACTGGTTTATTTTGTTTGTCAGCATTGGAATGAGAATCAGTTACATTAATTTGAACCGAAATTTCCATTGTTGTTGTGTTTGTGTGTTTGAGGATGAGGTTTGTGAGGAATGAGTAAGTAGTTTTATAGTGCGGATTTTTTTTTTGGATATGTAGTAAAATAATAACGTGTTATCCATGGGATGCATGGTGGATAACTACTAAATTTGCAAGTGGAACCAAGAATGTAGAAACCGGCACTAAATTATAGTTTTTGTTGGTCTTTTGAGTAGCCTTTGAATTTTTCATTCAATAACGTCGACACTATAATGCACCTGAGTGGGGAAAACGTCGCTTCCATCTTCTTCTACTAGACTAAGCTTTTGGTCAGGGTATTCTTATGGAAACAAATTCGACAGCTATACATAAAGATATCATCCATTTTAAAACAAATGCATGTCTTTTAAAAATGAATGAAACCTATAATATTCTTAGAGTTTGGTTTAATACCTATTTATTATCTATTCATAAAAGCTATATCATTTTTTAATAATAATTTATTTTAAAATAACTGAAAATTTTAAATATAGGTTAGTTAAAGGTATAGGCCAAGAGATTAAGTGGCTAAGGATAAACCTCTCTCAAATCCACTCCATTTAACCTAAAGAATAAAAATCAGTTCACATAGAAAGAATGTGTATTTTTTATCTCCTCTTTTCACTATATTCATCTTAAATTTTGAACTGACTTAAGCGTTGGAGTGTTAATCTTGTAAGTCCAATCCTGCATCGTCGTATCAGAGATTGAAGATGTCGATTCCAGAGTATCAGTTTGTCAATTGTATCCAATTATGGTTCCTGAATGGAATAGTGGCGCCATTTATGAGAATCAACTTTTGGTTCCTTGTGAATTTTCATTACCAGACCAATCTCAATCTGAAATCAGATCCCTACCAGGAGCAGGGACGGAAAATCCAATAACTTGTCCTCAAGGAACGATGGATCTAACATTAGAAATTGGAGAAAGAATGCATGAAAGAAAGGTATTCCTCAACTTTCTTGTAGTTTCGTGCAAAAGTGCTTTCAAAGGTATCCTGGGAAGATCCTTCTTAGTGAAGCTAGATGCAGTGGCGTCGCCAACCTACTTGAAAGTAACCTATCAGGACGAGGAATGAAGGTCGGTCATTATCAATGTCGACTTAGAAGAAGTAGGGAGAATTCTGGCATGTATCTGAGGGAACATCCTCTCGTTGATACCAGATGTGGAATATGAGCAGATGTATACTATTACCCTCTACCTAGATGCACGCGAAGAAGAAGTTAGGCCCACTCAAACGGAGAGTTTGAATCCGTCCAATTCAGCGATAAAGTTATGCGGTCAGCAAAGATAAGCTCCGTGCTTAATATAGATGTAAGGTCCATGTTGATTGAATGTCTTCAGGCGAACATGGAACTATTTTCTATAAACCCACACGAGAGGACCGATATGGACCCAAACGTGGCATGACATCGGTTGAATGTAGACACCGTGGCTCGATACGTCTCTCAACGACAGAAGAGACAATCCATGGAAAAGGCTGAAGCCACCACAAGCACGATGAAAGGTCTATTGGACGCCAGATTCATCTCTGAGGAAAAGTATACTGAACGACTCTTCTATGTTGTTCTAGCCAAGAAAGCCTCAGGGAATTGGAGAATGTGTGTTAATTATACTGATCTCAACAAAGCTTGCTCAAAATATTCTTATCCTCTCCCGAACATTGACAAACTTGTGGATAATTCGACTGATTACTAGTTTCTATCATTTTTGCATGCTTACTTTAAGTACAGTCAGATATTATGTTAGAGTATAATCGAATAAAGACAATATTCATGACCGAGCAAGCCAATTGCCATTACAATGACATGCCATTCAGGTTAGAGGACATTGACGGAGCCTATTAGAGGATGGTGAATAAGATATCCCAAGAGGAGGTAGGAGAGACGTTGGAAGTATACATGACTGACATGATTGTGAAATCTAGCAAGAAAGGACTTCACGCTCAACATCTCTATAGGGTGTTTAAGAGGACTAGACGTTATAATATGAGACTCAACCCGAAAAGTGCACTTTTAGGGTGAAATCCGACAAGTTCCTGGGTTTCTATTTAATTGAGTGGGGAATCGAAGAAAACCCTTACAAGTGTGAAGCAGTGATCCAAATAAATGTGTCGATGTCAAAGAATGAGGTTCAGTACCTTAAACATATTCATTTTGAAATCTTCCCTAACACGTTTTTCCCTTTTACAAACTATTGAGATAGCAGATCGATTTTTAGTGGATAACCAAATGTGAATGTGAATTTGAACCTCTGAACAAAACTCTAGCCATACCTCTGGTTTTCACCAGACCAATTCCAGTGGAAGTTTTATACCTATACCTAGACATTGTTGAATAGGCTGTAAGTGCCATCATGATTAGAGAATAAGACCACAGTCTGAGTCTGGTGTAATTCCAGTCGAAGGCCCACTAGGGAAAGAAACATGGTACCCAAAGATTGAAAAATAAGCCTTTGTGTTAGTCACGACATCATGAGATCTCTGAAGGTACTTCCTCACACATTCAATAATTTCATGAAAAAATTTACCCCTGAAGCATGTGTTATACCGACCAGAACTGGCCAGGCATTTGGCAAAATAGGCCATAGAATTATTTGAGTTCGAAGTTTCTTTCAAAGCAAGGAAGGCGTTAAAGGCCTAGATGTTCGCCAATTGTTTTGGCCCTAATGACCCTAGTACCTTCAAAGTCAAACCACGTATGGGTAGTATTTACATACGGTAGTCCATAGTCGAAGGAGTGGTGTCGACGTGATTTTAGAAAATGGATCAGGGTTGGTGGTAGAAGTCCCATTGAGGTTCAATTTCCAACCACCAACAACCAAAATGAACGTGAGGCTCACGTTAGTTGAAGAGATAGGGGTCGACAGTGTTAAGTTACTAACATACTCCAAATTGATAGTTTCTCAAATAAGAGGGGAGACACTAGTTAAAGACCCACTACTACAATAATATCTCAAACTAGCTACCAACAAGCTGGCTATATTCAAGGTATTCGATATTGCTTATGTTCTCTATGAGGAAAACACTCATGTTGATGTGATGTCTCGGGTTTACAGCACAAGAAGCATGGGGTTTGCTCACTCTTTCATCCAGGAAACCAAGAAAGAGCCAAGCATCAAAACTGGGGGAAAAGTAGTTATTGTCATGGACGTCGCTGCCCTATCATCGTGGATGACCCCGACTTGAAACTATATGTACAAGGGGATCCTCCTACCACAACCTTCTGAAGCAACCTTGGTGGAGAGAAGAGCAAGCGAATACACGATGGTCAGGGGGACCTTGTATAAAAGAGGCTTGTCAACAACTTTTTTGAATTGTCTAGGAAAAGCATAAGTCAACTACTCCCTTATGAAGGTACATTAGGGGATATGCAAACAATATCTAGGATCAAGAACATTACTCAAGAAAATTTTGAGAATTGGATACTTTTGGCCGACCATGGTTAAGGATTCTCGCGAGTATTTAAAGAGGTGTGACCAATGTTAGAGGTAAAAAGATGTTTTTAATGCCCCATTCACTGAGTTGGACATACTAACATCATCGTGACCATTCTTACAATGGGGAATGGATATCCTTGGCCCATCCGCATCGGCGTTAGGGAAGCTCAAGTACCTTATTGTAATTGTGTATTATTTCACTAAGTGGATTGAAACTGAGGCGTGGGCCAACATCACTACAACAAAAATCTTGAAGTTCTTCAAAAGTAATGTGCTATATAGGTTTGGGGTACCTCTAGCCATTGTGGCAAACAACGGGATGCAATTAATTGAAAAAAGGTTCTAAATCATTTTAGAAGAATTGAAGTTCAAGCAACACTTCACATCAGTGGAGCATCTGCAAATGAACGCTCAAGTCAAGGCGGTCAATTGGGTGATTGTAAAGGGTTTGAAGTGAAGGTTGGGTCAAAGAACTGCCACATGTCCTATGGGCCTACGATACCACTCCCCAGTCAACAATTGGAGAAACCCCGTTTCGGATAACGTATGGGGTATAAGTGTTCATCCCGCTGGAAAGCCGCCCAAAAGACCTGGTAAGCTGATTTTACCAACAGGTTGGATTTACCGACTGCCGAGAGCTGGAGAGCCTGGGTGTAGTTATCTAAAGACAAGGAATCCTTTATCTCTGCGATTGTCCGAGGAAAACATCCAACCATCACATGAGGAAGTGGGAGAAAAGTGTCCCCCAAGTGGATGCTCGGAATAGGGACATGCTTTTTCGACCCCTTGGTCTTTTCAAGACATCCCTAGATGACCTATTTGTCTGGGTCCCTTTTGGCGTCCCGTTCGTGGTTCTTCTTATACTGACCCTCCGAAGACGTGGGAACCATTAAATTAATCCCAACATTCGACGCCATCACACCATTGGCAGTGTAGGAGAAGATAACTAACTAGTAAGATAATGTGCAATATCACAGTAAAAGAAGAAGAAGGCAATCAAATAGTAAGAAAGTGTGAAATATTGTAGATCATAAATAAATAAAAAGAAAATAAGGTTACAAAAATTTTCCTCCTCTGATCAGCCTATTTCTCTTCGGGGATATCTCTACAATGTATCTCCAAGTCTGAGAAGGAAAGTTATGTTTCTTTCTTATCTTTCTCTGCATCAGTGAGAGCATCATAGATGACAGAGTAATCTTTATCTTTGGTGAAGAAGTGGGCCGGATAATAAAATCACATCCTCTATTTATTATAGACATCCGGAGAAGTAGAGGAAAAAGGAGCAATGCAAAACTCGTTATGGCCCAAATGCGAAAGGGGATTAACCAAGAATTAGTGCTCTTTGAAATGTTTCCAGCTTTCCATATAGACACATAAGATCTAATTTTTTTCCCGTGTAAGTGATATGAGTCCACAGTCGTGTCCCCTTTTTGAAATTGGATTAACTTCAAAAAGGTGGAAGAAGAGGTTAGGGAAATTTGAATCCATGTTTTCTTGAAACTCATACCAATATTGGAAAACCCTTATGAAGCCTCAAGAATAAGGATCAACTGCGATGGGGGAACACGAAGGTAGTCCAACACTTCCTTCTCAAAGGTAGTAAAAGGAATTCGAACACCCAACCTCTCAAAGATATAATTGTAGAAGGGAATAGAACAACCTTCGAACTCATGACACACCCTCTTTCCTGTAGGGGTCATTAAGGTTTCCCAATCTGAAGAGATATCCGCCACTATAGGGGTGTTCATGGTTCATGAACTACACTGAACCAAACCACATTTATAGTTCAGTTCAGTTTATAATAACCATTTCAATAAAAATGCAATTAACTGCTAAAATGGTTTCAATTTAGTTTAAAAATAGTTTATGTTAGACGATAATACTGATCTAGAACGGGGGTTGAATATATCAATTTTTGAAATTTAGCGCTTTTTAAAAATGTTTTCAACGGTTGCGGAAGTACCCTAGATTATAATCGTCTAAATGATCCGTTAATGGAAAGATCGGATATGTGTGAAACCGAATGGAATAACTACGATATATATAATCAACCATTATCTAGATCAATTGATTAATTACCACAACCTTGACATCGTTACCTCTAATAATGCGTTAACACAATATGAGAGCAAGTAAAATATCAATAGATTTGTGTGAGATTAGTTTTATCAAACACTTGGTATGCACTTCACACCAAGTATCAATTTCACTCAAATTGAAAATGCATAATTTTACTCAGTTGCAATCAAGGTGATTGAATCAATTTATCGAACAGTTACTATGCACAACAATTAAGTGATATTGATTTTACTATTAATTTCACACAAAACTTAATTTCTGCAGAATTTAAAGAGATCAGGGAAAGAGAGAACAAGACCGGATTTGTTGAGGCAGTTCCCCTATCGTCCTCGCTTAGGGTACGTCTGCCCTTAATTCTTAATCTAGAATTGAGATGTTTTTATTAACAAGTTGAAAAGTTTGTACAAGAGAACAAATTGTCACCACCAACAAACCCCTAGTGTTGTTTCATATCCTATTCGCTTCTCTCCCCTTGATTCGAGTTGAACCAAGTCCTTCAAGCGCTTCGAACAAACCTCCGGTTACAACTACCTTATTGCAATAACACCATGTTCTCCAAAAAATCATCTCGGCTGATTTCGATCGCAATTCGCTTGAGCCCTAAGCTTTCTTCACAATCCTCTGGTTAGCGTTACTTGTTTGACCGAACCGACCGTTCTTCAAACTTTTCACTCGGCTGAATCTGTGAAGCAAAGGTTAGTGCAAAACCCCCAATTCTTGGAGGACAAAACCCCAATGGTTTTATTCAAGAAAAACCCACACAAAGCCTCAACCCAAACTAAGATTACACAATCCTATTTGGACGTTATCACCACAACAATGCACAATGATCAACAAAAATTGTTGTGTATTTGTTGAGAAATGCAATAGAGAATGAAGATGAAGAGAACTTTGGTGTATATCTTTCACTTTTCTTGTTAATGGTTGAAGAAGAGACTCTAGAATATTTATATGATGCATGGACCAAATAACAGACATAAAAGAAATATTTTGCAAAATTACACAGCAGAAAATTGAGTCCAAGCAGCAACCACTTGACCTGTTCATACAGGTCACTCAACCTGTATGGACCTGAGGCAAAATTATTCAAGTGAAACAGGCGATGAGTCGACTTAAATAGGGGATGAGTCGACTCAAACAGAGTTTTTCCAGGGTTGAGTCGACCTATGACTCGACCTATTCAGACCCGTGGATACATGGTTCAAATGGAAATAGGCAGTGAGTCGACGCAACATATGGATGAGTCGACTCATTCAGTTTTCCCATGATTGGATCGACTTGTGACTCGACCTGTTCAGACCCGAGAGTTACGCTCCGAGTCATGAGTCGATTCACAGTACTTAAACTCTCAAAAATGAGTTTCGAGATGTATTTTGATCAATTTAAACCAATCTCTTATGAACCTAGGATATTAACGATGATCAAGTGCATGATTCACATTTATGATATGCTCCTATGTGCCTGGACACGCTGAACTTATGTTTTGAACATGTTAGAGGATGAATACATTCTATGATATGATGACACCGTCCAAATTACACGTTATGGGCGACTAGAATGGTTTGACATCATTGAAATAAGAGCTAGGCATATTTTCCCTCACCTACTCCGCCTTTTTTATGATGGCAAACCGTGGCACAATCGCGTACTTTGATAGACATCCTCCCCCTGATTTTATGCATGCCTTCAAAAATTCTGCTATTATAAATCTGCTAAATCAGCTATTGTGTTTCCATAGCTTCTCCTCCTTTGACAACATCAAAAAGATACAATGAAACGGTCAACATGAAGCCAAGATATTCATAAGCACTTAGTCAACGACTTTGCAACATATAGACATTAACAACCATGCACATAACATGAAGTCAATAGAAGAAGTATAAGCATAAATATTACATGGAGTAAAAGAAAATAAGTAGATAACATTGCCACATTTGTTTAGCATAAACCTTAAGACAAATAACTAAATACAGTAACATGCATGTTAAATATGATACCTAAGCAAGTTCAAGTATAATTCAAACATAGAAATTGATCAAACTTAGATCAAACCATAAAATTAACATCAAGAATTACATAGATCAAGTATATACATACATAATTGATCAATATAGGTCAAATGGATAGGAACAATATTACCTCCAATGGTGATAGACGACGAGTGCCCTCACATAACCGCACTTATAAATCAAGGAATAGACATGCATAATATATATATATATATATATATATATATATATATATATATATATATATATATATATATATATATATATATATATATATATATATATATATATATATATATATGTGTGTGTGTGTGTGTGTGTGTGTGTGTGTGTGTGTGTGTGTGTGTGTGTGTGTGTGTGTGTGTGTGTTTGTGTGTGTGTGTGTGTGTGTGTGTGTGATCCAAGATATCGAGAACATCAAGTTCCCTACGGATGTGGAAGAAAGGCTCTGTCGCAAGTGGTTTTGTGAAAATATCGGCAAGTTGATTTTTGCTATCAACATGCTCGAAGATAATATCACCTTTCTCAACATGATCCCTAAGGAAGTGATGCTGAATTTCAATATGCTTAGTGCGCGAATGTAGTATATGATTTTTGGTTAAATTGATGGCGCTTGTGTTATCACAAAAAATGGGAATACGTTTAAGTTGAACATTGAAGTTAAGTAATTGTTGTTTGAGCCACAAAATTTGAGCGCAACAATTACCCGCAACAACGTATTCCGCCTCGGCTGTTAACAAAGCAACTGAAACTTGCTTTTTGCTGTGCCAACTCACTAAGGAATTTGAATAAAAATGCCAAGTGCCACTAGTGCTTTTCCTATCCGATTTGTTACCGGTAAATTCGAAATCGAAGTAGCCAACCAAAGAGCAATCATTTCCCTTAGAAAACCAAAACCCATACTTTGAAGTACCGCAGAGGTATCTAAGCATGCACTTGCCGACCTTTAAATGTGATCCTTTGGGACATGATTGCTACCTATCTCACATACATACATTAAACATAATGTCTGGTCGAGATGCGGTAAGATAAGGGAGAGATTCGATCATACCTCAATACCTTTTTATATCTATGGCCTTACCATTTTCATCCTGATCCATATTAACAGCAGTAGGCATTGGAGTGTCGA
The DNA here is from genome assembly GCF_024323335.1 of Lathyrus oleraceus. Classification (NCBI taxonomy): domain Eukaryota; kingdom Viridiplantae; phylum Streptophyta; class Magnoliopsida; order Fabales; family Fabaceae; genus Lathyrus; species Lathyrus oleraceus. The sequence continues at coordinate 403,681,795 of NC_066582.1, forward strand.
TTACTTTAGAGTTTTCCATATCGAAGCGCTTGAGTAGCTCATTGTAACACCTCAAAATTTTCCCTCCTCTCTTGGGACTAGCTTAGCATATTGCATTTCATTTTTTAGGACATTAGGCATTACATCTTTGCATATCATGTGGAAACAATAAGCAAGTCATCCTCCTAAGTCTTGCTCAGAAGATAAAGAGGTTAAAAGATTCAAGCCTGAGGGTTTCATTGAACTGATCACTAATCATCTGAGGGTTTGTGCTGCAGTTAGGGTTTCTTGGTCCTTCAAGGAGATTGGGAAATTATCTTGGTTGAAGTGGTACATCACCATCATCATGGTCTTCTCATCACCAAGAGGTTCATTGTGCTTGATCAGTTCCTTGGGATTAGGGTTTTGACCTCTGGTCAACCCTAATCATCTGCATTATGCCAATCAGGGTTTGTCAAGGAGATGAGGTTTTTCATGGAGATGGGGATCATCATATGGTTTTATTGAGCTTGTGGAGGCTAGGGTTTCATTTTGGAGCCATTTCATCAGGAGATTGAGGCTTAGATTCATTTGTGCATGGCCAAAGTCATCTATCAACTGAAAAAGTCAACCAAAAGTCAACTGTTGGATTTGGAGGTGGGAAGTGGTTAGAAATACTTCATTCATGTCCATACAAGTCTCATTTGACATTTCAAACATCAACATTGAAGAAAATAAAGTCAGGACAAAACTTTCCAAAAATAGAAAGTGACTTGTAATTCAAAATTGCCAAAAATGGAAAGGTTTTCTCCTCAATATTACATCATCAAAAATGCTTCAAATGAAATTTTGTCCAACATGAAAGTTGAAGATCTTGCTCTCCCATTTCTAAAAAGTCCAAGAACATGAATTTCTCATGTGTGGTTGAGAAGATATGGATCAATCATGGTCAAGATAATTTGAACTTCACAAGTGCATAACTGTTGAACCATAAGGCCAATTGAAGTGGTTCTTTTTGGAACATTTCTCTCTTGATCTCTACTATCCAATTCATGCATCACATACCATGCACTTCCATTACAAAAATTTTGCATTTTCCATTTGAATTTTGGAGGGAATTTCCAAATTCAAAAACTATGCATTGTTTTCACTTCCAATCATGTGCATTTGGCTCAAAACAGGTTTTGCAAGTGAATTAAGAAGAAAATCGTGTACTGTAGCATTCATTTCATGCATAAGGGTGCATTGGATAATTTGCACTTACACCTTGCATTTCACTAATTCCAATTGCATTTGCCTAATTATGATTAGGAGCATCATTAGCAGCTCATATATAAACATAATCATAACAGAAAACAGGATTAACATTTCATTTGGCTCAGATCTAGATCTAGTTCACCAATCTCTTCAAACTTCTTCTCTCACTTTTCTGCAAATTTCTTCAAATCCATTGCCTTGTTCTTGGTTGAATCATCATTCACGAGCACAGTTGAACCAGATTGAAGCAAGGTTTCAAGGATTTCGAGCTGAATTGAGGACTGTTGAAGCAAGCATACATTCATGGCAGTTGAGGATTTGAGCAAGATCCAGTGCAATTGAGCTATCAATTCTTCATCCATTCATATACCTAAGCCTCGAGGAGCATCTGTTTCTACCTTACAAAGCCTAAATCCATCAAATCCGCTTCTGCACTTCAATTAAGGTCAGAAATCAAATCTCACAATTCTTGAAATAGATGTATGCTTATGGTAGATCTTTCATCACTGAGTGCACTGCAATTTAGATCATTAATTTTCGTGGAGAAATGAGATAGTTATGATGATTTTAAGTTTAGCATGTGAAACTTCTCTTGCTCGATCCATTCATGATATTTAGAATTAGGTTAAATTAAGCCTGGCATGTTGATGTGTGTTGAGAGACGAGTCTAATGGTATGGTTTTCATGAATTTCTGAGCACATGTGTTCTTGAGCTCAAGAACACGTTGAAGGTGGATGAACACCTAGGGTTTTCTGTCCAGAACGTGGTTTGATCCGTTTCACCACTGTTCTGCATGTGTTTTATGTTAATCCTCATGCATTGGTCCACGCTGGCTTGAAGTGGCGTATTGATTGGCCAGGATTGATTCTCACCGCCACCTAGGCTTAAGTGAAACGGTGCGTTTCACTTAAGCGCGCCTCAATTTGAAACTTGGCTCGGTTCGAATCCCAGCTGAGGCGCTTTTCCATTTGCTTTTGCATTTTTGTTCATGTTATGCTATCCATTCACACCATGCCTTCATCCATGTTTTTTTTTATTTTCCATTCACTTAGAAAATTCATATCTCAATGAATAATGATCCAATTGGCCTGGGATTTTTTGCACTTTGTTCCTCATCATGTCTAGTATTTTATGGCTATTTTTCCAGAAATTGTGCATGGTTGGAAAATATTTTGGCCTAGGGATTGTTCACATGTGTGCTATCTTGTACCTTGCTTGCCAAAAGCTTTGTGAAATGATGAGATTTTATCCAATGCTCTTGAAACTTTTCATGCTTAAACTAGACACTTTGATTGAAATTTTGGTGTTGAGTTTGTATTTTTAGCATTTCTGGTTGATGAGTTATGATCTGATTAATGTAGGTGTGACAATGTGTGTCACACCTTTGCTTGCTTGACTTGTGGATTTTCTTTGCCATGCCAATTCAATGCCAAATAATGTGAATTTTTGCATGATTCTTCCTCTGGGTGTTAGGATTGATCATGAATTTTCTTAGAATTTTTGGATTGATTTCTGATTTGTTTGGGATTTTCCTTTCTGGTTGACCATTTGTGGACTTTTGGATAGTCATGAACTTCAATGATTTTTGAAATGCTTGATGTTTATCATATGAATTTGAAATTTTTCACATTGATTCTAGACACTTTGAAGTTTATTGTGGCTTTGTTTTGAGACATTTATCATTTGTCAATTATGTTTTAGGCTTGTGTTAAGTTGATGTATGAAATTGTGCTTCAATTGAGCTTGTTTGTGCTTGCCTTGCCTTATGGAATTTATTTTCCATGCTTCTACTTGTCCAAATGCCTTGATTTTTGGTGTGATGATCATGTGATGTGTTCTGTTTAGCCATGATTTTTCTTGAGATTTATTGAATCATTTTTTAAGTTGGTGTGGATTGGTTCATTCTGTTTGCTTCAATGAGTTTCCAACTTGCATGCCTTGCCTTATATGATTTGTGAAATGAAATTGGTTGATGCTATTGGTATGAGACCACTTGGATATTGTTCTTAATTGATTAAGATTGATTCTTGTCAAATTTCATGTTCTGTTTTGGATTATTTCTCCCACTTTGACCCTAGGCCTTGTCCTAGTGGTTTGTGCTTATGTTTGAGTTGTGTTTTCAGGACAAGAAGCATATGGCCATGAGGGAATTGATTCACATTGCTTGAGTTGACTATTTGGTTTATCTTGATTAACATTGAGTTGTATTGTAGGTGATTTAGCTCATTTGAGTTGAGCTGGTGCCTTGCACATTGTAGCTTGCACTTGTTGTCTGTTTGACTATGTCTGTTGACTTTTGGATTGTCTGTTTGACTTTGTGAGTTGTGTACTGACTGAGTTAGATTGTTTTCAGGTACTTTAGTTGCTTAAGTTCTTTTGAACTTGCTTTTGCTTGGTTGCTTAACCAATTGAGGTATAGTTCACTGACTTCATGTAGTCTGGAAGACTTGTCCTGTTACTTGGGCAGGCACCTGTCTGAAGCCCTCCTTAAGAGGCAACACTTGTGTTTGTTTATCTTTGTGCCAAGCAGGAAAAGTCCTTTGATAAGGCAATTGGCAGATAAAAGAGATGTGCAATCCATCTCCTGTTATTCAGTTGAGTCATCCCTTTGCTCACACACATTGTGTTGATGCATTGTGGATATTAACCCAAGATCTATGTTGAGTCAGTCATGTGGATAGAAAAGTTCCTGCTTTCTGAACTCCCACGCCTTCTATTTGAGTCAAGCTCTCCCAAACCAGGGATAAGAGCTGTGAGGCACACCCCTCACTTCCCATTTCATCTGCTTCACCCTAACTCTCAATGTTAGGGTTAAGAGCTAACTATACCCGATTACAGTTGGCTTGTGTTTCACAGCCTAACCCTTGTGTGAGCCCACTTTGTTTGTATATAGTGTGTGCTAATTGTGTGTATGTTTGCTTTGTTTGTCCTGATTAGGATAGCTTGCTGCCTGTGCAAGTTAGATAGAAAACTCAACCTAGGACCATTGTGGAATACATGATAACTATTAGGCTTGAGTCAGTCTCCCTTCTAGTTTGTCATTTCCCAGTCTCTGGTTAGGAGAAAGTTTCTCCCATGTTAAGGGGAACTACGTTGCCCTGATCCTCATACCAGATGAGGTACGTAGGCAGGAGATCGTACGAGATCTCTCCGGGCACCCTTTTTCTTTTTGTGTGTGTTTGCTTGACAGTTATTAGGCTCGAGTTCCAGACTCCCTATTAACTTGTTTGGTTGTTATCCTTCTTGTGTGTTAGGATATGGATGTAAGACCAGCGATTGACTGTCCATATCCTATTGGTGTTTGTTTGTACGGAGTCCGACGTAAGTCCAGCGATTGGCAGTTGGTTTCCTGTGTGTGTTTGTTGGTTCGGAGTCTGATGTAAGTCCAGCGATTGGCATTCGGTTTCCATGTTTGCCGTTTTGTGTGGAGTCTGACGTAAGCCCAACAATTGGCAGTCGGTTTCCTGTGTGTGTTTTGTTTGGCGTGCGTGAGCCGAACTACGGTAGCTCTGATTCTCATTCCAGATGAGATACGTAGGCATAGGATGCGATTTCCTAGCGAGCCCTTTCCCCTCTTCTCCCACCTATGTTTGTTTCAGTGTGTGTGTGATGTTTGTGAGCAATTTCTTTAGCAACCTTTCTTCTATCTTTTTGAGCGTGGATCCCGTCGAGTACGACGGACGTGAGGGGTGATAATACCTTCCCCTTGCGTAACCGACTCCCGATCCCATCTCTCTTTGGTCGCGAGACCATGTCTTTTCCAGGTTTACTTCGAGCATTTCCTTTCCCTCTTTGGGATAAATAGCGCACGGTGGCGGCTCTGTTTGTTTTATTTTTAGCCCGCCGGTTGTTTTTCGCGGATGCGACACTCATTACAATACTTTGTTTGGCTCACAAAAGTTCCTTCTTCAAGTTGCTTGATCTGAAGTCCGAGGAAGTAATTTAGCTCCCCCATCATGCTCATTTCAAATTCTCCCTACAACAACTTAGAGAATTCCTTGACCAAATTTATGTTAGTAGATCCAAAAATAATGTCATCTCCATAGACTTGAACTAAAATAAAGTGTTTTCCTTGACGCTTAATAAAAAGGGTTGTATCCACCTTCCCTCTTGAGAATCCTTGTTCTAGTAGAAATTTGCTAAGCCGCTCATACCATGCCCTAGGGGCTTGTTTGAGGCCGTACAAAGCACGTTTGAGCTTATAAACATAGTTAGGATTCTCATAGTTTTCAAAATTGGGAGGTTGAGATACATAGACCTCTTCACTAATGGGATCGTTTAGGAAAGCGCTCTTAACATCCATTTGAAATAATTTGAAATTTTGAGAACAAGCATAGGCAAGCAAAAGGCGTATAGCCTCGAGTCGGGAAACCGGAACATAAGTTTCCTCATAGTCGATGCCTTCCTCTTGGTTATACCCTTGAGCAACAAGACGAGCCTTGTTGTGAGTTATAACTCTGTTTTCGTCCAACTTGTTCCTAAACACCCATTTAGTGTCGATTACTCGATGGTCTCACGGAGGGGGAACAAGATTCCACACCTCATTTCTTTTGAACTGATTAAGTTCCTCCTGCTTTGCTAAAAACCAATGTTCATCGAGTAATGCATCTTTGGAGTTTATAGGCTCAATTTGAGAGACGAAAGCGAAATGATAACAAAAGTTACTTATCTTTGACCGTGTGGTAACTTCCTTTGAGATATCTCCTAGAATATTATCAATGGGATGATCCTTAGAAGATTTCCATTCCAAAGGAAGACCATTTTTTTTAATCGAATGATCCTCCTCTTTCTTTTCAGATATGTGATCTGACTCCTCCTCACCTTTTTACGGATGGGGTTCAACACTCTTTTCTTCTTGATCTTTTATTATGTCTTCCGAAGGAACACCTGAACCATCAACAATAATACATTCTCCGAAAATTTTCGGATAAGATTCATCAAAGGACACATGCACAGATTCTTCAACAATAAGTAACATTTTGTTGTATACTCTATATGCTTTACTAGATTGAGAGTATCCGAGAAAGATACCTTCATCGGCTTTTGAGTCAAATTTACCAAGGTTTTCTTTACCATTTTTTAATACAAAGCATTTACATCCGAAGACATAAGGGTTTTTGTTTAGAATAGGACGAATGAGTATCCTATTCAATACATAACAAGTCGTATTTATGGCATCGGCCCAAAAATATTTAGGAAGGTCGTTTTCTTTGATCATAGTCCTTCCAAGCTCTTCTAAAATTCATTTTTACGTTCCACTACTCCATTTTGTTATGGAGTTCTTGGAGCATAAAAATTATGATCAATGTCGTTTTTTTCACAAAATTCCTCAAAGAGGTGGTTTTCAAATTCACCTCCGTGATCACTTCGAATAGTAAATATGCTAGTGTTCAATTTGTTTTGATACATCTTGGCAAACTTTTCAAAAGCAGAAAAAGTGTCACTTTTACCTGCTAAGAAGATGGTCCAACAAAATCTAGAGTAGTCATCTACTATAACAAAACTATAGTAGTTTTCACCTAGACTTTTAATTCTAGATGGCCCAAAAAGGTCCATATGGAGAAGTTCAAGGGGTCTCGTTGTGGAAACAATATTTTTAGATTTAAAAGAGATCCTTGTTTGCTTTCCCATTTGGCACACATCACATAAGTGATCTTTTGAAATTTTGATTTTGGGAAGACCAACTACTAGATCTTTTGCGATAACTTTATTTAGCAAGTCAAAGTTGACATGCACTAATCGTGTAACACCCTTCTACCCAAACGACATATTTAAATATATTATCAGAGTACAACATGTAGAAGAGTTTACATTTCTTACAACATAACACTTATTGCATTACAACATAAAACATATTATTTAATATTTAAAACTTCGCAGCGGACAACAACACGAATATTATAATTCATCATATAACAATTCATAATAATATCTCAACATTTTCTCAACAAAACATCTCAACATTTAGTCATCATAAACAACGTAAATAATAACCAACTATCTATCGAATCCCATAACCCCGGTGTCACATGACCAGAGCATTTGACTCGACTCTGTAGAATAACTCTACACTTATTCTTCAAACCTCAACAATAGCTACTCCTCTTTATCTGCACATTGTTCATCATAGATGAACATAAACACATGCAGAAGGGGTGAGAATTACATTATTAAATAATAATATAACGACAGGAATACAAACATAAATATATTTCACACATGCCAACACAGCTCATCATAATCATCATAATCAACATACTCATGAACATCAACAAAACAACATATCAAATGCAATGCACACACCCATGCATGACTCAACACGACTCGGTATACCCATTTTGTGACCAACTACAGGATCACCACTCCCAGATTCATCACCATAGAATCCGAGTTCCCCGCAAGGAACCAAGCCTCTCAACAAGCCCGGAGTCAACAACATCATTGGAACTCAGTCCGTTCATCACTAGGCATCGGCCTTTCATGAATGCATGCACACCAAACATGCATCATAATCAACATAGCAACAACAACATCATATAGTCATGTTATCATCATCATTAATAGCATGACATTCAACTCAACAAAACAACAACAACATTACAACGATATCACATCGTCACATAACACATTCATAAGTAAACACGTAAATTCAACATATTATCATCATAAACACCTCATACACAATCATATAATCACTGTTAATTGTCTATAATACAATTACAGCGACTTACTAAGAGTTTCGCAACTCAACGTACTCAAAACTCACCAACATTAGTTTCTGCATTTTCCCAGTTCGCGCCGCCAACATAGGGACGCGCCGCGAACTCCTCCATTTTTCCAGGACGCGCCGCGAACGAAGGATCGCGTCGCGAACAATTAAATTCGCTTCAGTACGCGCCGCGAAGCAGGGTTCGCGCCGCGAACGATGCGTTACAGAACTCCTCTGAATCCTGCCCAGTTCGCGCCGCGAACTGGGCTTCGCGCCGCGAATCGCGTGCGAACAGAAGCCCTCTGTTGAGGAAACCAGCGCAGCTTTGCTTCTCTACTCGCCACAACTCATACTCCACAACTAACAACTCAATATCGACATTTAACAGTCATATATACACAACATACTTCGATTACAGTGCATATAACTCAACAAAACTCACAGATCGGAGAATTTCCCATCAAAACCCCAACTTTCCCAATCTCCCTAAAATCCCCAAAATCCCTCAATAATCCAACAGATATCATGAAATTGCTCGCATATTATCGTTTAATAAGGTTCAGACCCCTTACCTCTTTGGATTGAAGGAAGCTCTGAGCAATCTTTGGCCTTTTCCTCTTCCTTCTCTTTCTCTTCAGCGTTTCTTCCCCCTTTCTTTGACTCTGAGGCAAAACACGTGAAAACAACCTGAGTCCTCACTTTGGCCTCTTTTATCCAATTTCCACTTTTACCCTTCCACTCTTCATATTCCATTTATTTTATTTATTTAATTATTATTAAAATAAATAACATCTATAGTAATAATAAAAATAATCCAATAATTCAACTTTATTTAATTAAATTAATAAAATAATATTAACTCAATTAAATAATTCTCTTATTTTAATCGGGGTGTTACAACTCTCCCCCACTAAAAGAGTTTTCGTCCTCGAAAACATACCTCAAGCAAATAGAGCCGGATACGACTCCTTCATCTGATCTTCACGCTCCCAAGTCAAGCTCTCACCAGCTGGACCTCCCCAAACAACTTTCACTAGAGCAATCTTCTTACCTCTCAGGGTCTTCCCTTCTCGGTCATCTATCCGAATTGGCAACACCTCAACGGTCAAATTATCCCTCACCTGGATATCATCCAACTGAACAACATGCGAAGGATCCGCAATATATTTTCTCAACTGAGATACATGAAACACATCATGCAGATTAGAAAGCGACGACGGTAAAGCTATCCGATACGCCACTTCCCCAACCCTCTTCAAAATCTGATACGGGCCCACAAACCTCGGAGTAAGCTTTTTAGACTTTAAAGCTCTACCCACACCTGTCGTCGGAGTAACTCTCAAGAACACATGATCTCCCTCTTGGAACTCAAGTGCCTTTCTCCTGTTATCATGATAACTCTTCTGACGACTCTGAGAAATCTTCATTTTCTCCTGAATCATCTTAACCCTTTCAGTCGTCTGCTGCACAATCTCAGGTCCGAGTACAACACTCTCACCTGATTCATACCAACACAATGGAGTTCTACACCTCCTACCATACAATGCTTCATATGGAGCCATACCGATACTAGCATGAAAACTATTATTATAAGTAAACTCCACCAACGGCAAATAACTATCCCAAGAACCACTCTGCTCCAACACACAAGCTCTCAACAAATCCTCCAAGGATTGGATAGTTCTTTCAGTCTGACCATCAGTCTGAGGATGATAAGCTGAACTCAACCTCAACTTAGTCCCCAACGCTTTCTGCAAACTTTCCCAAAATCTAGAAGTAAATCTGGGATCTCTATCAGACACAATACTGGATGGAATACCATGTAGCCTCACTATCTCCTCAATATACAACTCTGCCAACTTCTCTAAAGAGTGATTAATCTTCATCGGCAAGAAATGCGCCGACTTAGTCAATCGATCCACAATCACCCAAATAGAATCATTACCTTTCACCGTCCTCGGCAATCCCGTCACAAAATCCATGGAAATGCTATCCCACTTCCATTCAGGAATCTTCAAAGGTTGCATCATACCTGCCGGTTTCTGATGTTCAATCTTTGACTTCTGACAAGTCAAACAGGCATACACAAACTTAGCAACATCTCTTTTCATACCAGCCCACCAAAACAACTTCTTCAAATCTTGATACATTTTAGTTGCACCTGGATGGATACTCAATCCACTCCTATGGCCCTCTTCAAGAATACTCTTTTTCAATTCAGACACCTCAGGAACACAAACTCTACCTTTAAATCGCAGGATGCCATTCTCATCAATCTCAAAATTACCACCATTACCCTGGTTAACCATAGTAATATGATCAACTAGAGCGACATCAACTTGCTGACCATTCCGAATATCTTCCAGAATTCCACTAGTCAACTTCAGCATACCCAACTTTACACTATCGGCGGAAACTTCACAACCCAAACTCATATCACGGAACTGTTCAATTAACTCAAGCTCCCGAACCATCATCATAGACATATGTAGAGACTTTCTACTCAGCGCATCTGCAACTACATTAGCCTTACCGGGATGATAACTCAATTCAAAGTCAAAATCCTTCAGTAATTCTAACCACCTTCTCTGCCTCATATTTAATTCTTTCTGATCAAACAGGTACTTCAGACTCTTGTGATCACTGAACACTTCGAATCTGGAACCATACAGATAATGCCTCCACATTTTCAACACAAATACAACAGCTGCAAGTTCTAGATCATGTGTAGGATAATTCCTCTCATGAACTTTCAACTGTCTAGAAGCATAAGCTACAACTTTACCATTCTGCATCAAAACACCACCAAGACCCATCAAAGAAGCATCACAATAGACAACGAAGGACTCACCAGGATTAGGCAAGATCAACACTGGAGCACTGGTCAACCGCCTCTTCAACTCAACAAAACTCGCTTCACAAGCTGCATCCCACACATACACTTGACCCTTCTTAGTCAACTGCGTCAACGATAATGCCAACTTAGAGAATCCCTCAATAAATCTGCGATAATAACCAGCTAACCCCAGAAAGCTGCGTATCTCAGTAGCAGACTTCGGAGTCTCCCACTGTAATACAGCATCAACTTTAGCCGGATCAACAGAAATCCCACCACTCGAAATCACATGGACAAGGAAGCTCACTTCCTTCAACCAGAACTCACATTTAGATAACTTTGCATATAATTTCTTTTCTCTTAACACCTGCAAAACAATTCTCAGATGTCCTGCATGCTCCTCTTCCGTCTTAGAATATATCAATATATCATCTATGAACACCACAACAAAATTATCAAGGTACGGATGAAATATACGATTCATATATTCCATAAACACACCTGGAGCATTAGACACACCGAACGGCATCACAGTGTATTCATAATGACCATACCTCGTACGGAAAGCAGTCTTCGCAATATCATCTGACTTCACTCGGATCTGATGATAACCCGACCGCAAATCAATCTTACTGAAAACATGAGCTCCAACCAACTGGTCCATCAAATCATCAATCCTCGGTAATGGATACCGATTCTTGATAGTCACCTTATTCAACTGCCGATAATCGACACACAACCTCATCGTACCTTCTTTCTTCTTCACTAACAATACTGGTGCACCCCAAGGAGAAACACTTGGACGCACAAACTTCTTCTCAAGCAATTCTTCAAGTTGCTTCTTCAATTCAACTAATTCAGTTGCCGACATTCTATAAGGAGACATCGACACTGGACTCGTACCTGGTACTAAGTCAATGGCAAATTCGACTTCACGTTCTGGAGGTAATTCACTTACATCCTCCGGAAACACATCCTGAAATTCACAGACAACAGGCAAATCTACACTCACCACTTTCTTATCTGCTTGCAGAGACGCAAATAAAGCGAATATCTGAGCTTCATCTTTCACAAAATCCCCCACCTGCCTAGCAGATAGAAATCTCGCCTCATCATTCTCACCAACTTCAGAAAACCGCACCGTCTTACTATAGCAGTTGATAAACACGCCATAGAATTCTAGCCAATTCATTCCCAGAATAATATCAATTTGGTGCAAGGGTAAGCACACCAAATCAACCACGAACTCTCTCTCAAAGATCGTCAAACGACAACCTCGACAGACAACAGAAGTCTTCACAGAACCATTAGCAGGAGTATCTATCACCATACTTCCGCCTAGGGACGACATAATCACACCAATCCTAGTCGCACACTCGTACGAAATAAACGAATGAGTAGCACCAGTGTCAACAATAGCAAGCAATTCAACATTATTAATCAAGCAAGTACCTTTAATCAGATTATCTTCTTTAGGAGCTTCAGCCCCACTCAGAGCAAACACCCTACCAGTAGTATGAGCTGCAGTAGCCGCCTTCTTCGGTTTCGAGCACTGCGAACTGATATGGCCTTTCTCGCCACAATTAAAACATGTCGGACCAGCATCCTTACATTCAGTAACTCTATGACCAGCCTGACCGCATCGGAAACATCTCAGCACTTTCTTGGTACAGCTATCAGCACGGTGGCCTGGCTCGCCACACTTGAAACATTTACCAGCTATGGGAGATCCTCCCCCACTTGGCTTCTTCTCATCTACCACTTTCTGCTTACCTTTACCATTCGGAGATGCGTAAGGACTACCACGATCCTTATTCTTCTTCTCACTAAGACTCTTGTAATGAGCAGTCCTAGCCTTGCTATCTTCATCAAATATCCTGCACTTATTAACCAGTGTAGGAAACCTACGAATCTCCTGGTAACCAATGCCTTGTTTGATTTCGGGACGCAACCCGTTCTCAAACTTGACACACTTGGATTCCTCAGCATCAGCATTATTATAATGAGGACAATACTGCACCAGCTCCTCAAACTTCGAAGCGTAATCAGCAACAGACATGTTACCCTGCTTCAGTCCCAGAAATTCCATCTCCTTCTTACATCGCACATCAGCAGGAAAATATTTCTCCAGAAAGGTCGTCTTGAACCTTTCCCAAGTCATCTCAGCACCTGGTACTTCAATCCTCTGTCGAGTGTTATCCCACCAGTTTTCAGCCTCTTCAGATAACATATGCGTACCAAACTGCACCTTCTGTGCTTCAGTACACGTCATCACCCGGAAAATCTTCTCAATTTCCTTCAGCCAAATCTGAGCACCATCTGGATCATAGCGCCCCTTGAATGTAGGAGGGTTATTCTTCAGAAACCTTCCCAAATTCCTAAACTCGTCGACCGGCGGATTCTGCTGCGCCTGCATAGCCTGCGCCATAGCAGCCAAAGCCTCAGCAATCGCACGGTCATTTTCTCCAGCCATACTCTGCACGACACAACTACAACCGTTAAATATTGACAGTGTCATTTACACTAATCGACCAACAGGGAAAACATCACATTATGACTCGACTGGACTGACCATGCTCTGATACCACTAATGTAACACCCTTCTACCCAAACGACATATTTAAATATATTATCAGAGTACAACATGTAGAAGAGTTTACATTTCTTACAACATAACACTTATTGCATTACAACATAAAACATATTATTTAATATTTAAAACTTCGCAGCGGACAACAACACGAATATTATAATTCATCATATAACAATTCATAATAATATCTCAACATTTTCTCAACAAAACATCTCAACATTTAGTCATCATAAACAACGTAAATAATAACCAACTATCTATCGAATCCCATAACCCCGGTGTCACATGACCAGAGCATTTGACTCGACTCTGTAGAATAACTCTACACTTATTCTTCAAACCTCAACAATAGCTACTCCTCTTTATCTGCACATTGTTCATCATAGATGAACATAAACACATGCAGAAGGGGTGAGAATTACATTATTAAATAATAATATAACGACAGGAATACAAACATAAATATATTTCACACATGCCAACACAGCTCATCATAATCAACATACTCATGAACATCAACAAAACAACATATCAAATGCAATGCACACACCCATGCATGACTCAACACGACTCGGTATACCCATTTTGTGACCAACTACAGGATCACCACTCCCAGATTCATCACCATAGAATCCGAGTTCCCCGCAAGGAACCAAGCCTCTCAACAAGCCCGGAGTCAACAACATCATTGGAACTCAGTCCGTTCATCACTAGGCATCGGCCTTTCATGAATGCATGCACACCAAACATGCATCATAATCAACATAGCAACAACAGCATCATATAGTCATGTTATCATCATCATTAATAGCATGACATTCAACTCAACAAAACAACAACAACATTACAACGATATCACATCGTCACATAACACATTCATAAGTAAACACGTAAATTCAACATATTATCATCATAAACACCTCATACACAATCATATAATCACTGTTAATTGTCTATAATACAATTACAGCGACTTACTAAGAGTTTCGCAACTCAACGTACTCAAAACTCACCAACATTAGTTTCTGCATTTTCCCAGTTCGCGCCGCCAACATAGGGACGCGCCGCGAACTCCTCCATTTTTCCAGGACGCGCCGCGAACGAAGGATCGCGTCGCGAACAATTAAATTCGCTTCAGTACGCGCCGCGAAGCAAGGTTCGCGCCGCGAACGATGCGTTACAGAACTCCTCTGAATCCTGCCCAGTTCGCGCCGCGAACTGGGCTTCGCGCCGCGAATCGCGTGCGAACAGAAGCCCTCTGTTGAGGAAACCAGCGCAACTTTGCTTCTCTACTCGCCACAACTCATACTCCACAGCTAACAACTCAATATCGACATTTAACAGTCATATATATACAACATACTTCGATTACAGTGCATATAACTCAACAAAACTCACAGATCGGAGAATTTCCCATCAAAACCCCAACTTTCCCAATCTCCCTAAAATCCCCAAAATCCCTCAATAATCCAACAGATATCATGAAATTGCTCGCATATTATCGTTTAATAAGGTTCAGACCCCTTACCTCTTTGGATTGAAGGAAGCTCTGAGCAATCTTTGGCCTTTTCCTCTTCCTTCTCTTTCTCTTCAGCATTTCTTCCCCCTTTCTCTGACTCTGAGGCAAAACACGTGAAAACAACCTGAGTCCTCACTTTGGCCTCTTTTATCCAATTTCCACTTTTACCCTTCCACTCTTCATATTCCATTTATTTTATTTATTTAATTATTATTAAAATAAATAACATCTATAGTAATAATAAAAATAATCCAATAATTCAACTTTATTTAATTAAATTAATAAAATAATATTAACTCAATTAAATAATTCTCTTATTTTAATCGGGGTGTTACAAATCGCCTATGCCAAAGCCACGAGTATTCACTCATGGAGACGAGACATTTAGAGCTAGTCAAAGATACCTCATTCAAGTCAAGCATGTGTACATTATTTTCCCTCCCACCCTTAAGCACATCATTCTTTTTATCATTATGTTCAATCATACAACAATCTTTTGAAAATGGTACTTTATATCCTTTGTCACATAATTGGCTAATACTAACGAGATTGTGCTTAAGGCCTTTAACTAAAAGGACGTATGATATAGTAGTAGAGGAGGGATTACCTACACTACCTTTTCCGAGTATAGCTCCCTTGTTATTATCACCGTAGGTTACAATCCCTTTCTTCTTAGCCGAAAGTTAAAGAACAAGGAGATGTCACCCGTCATATGTCTTGAGCATCCACTATCGAGAACCCATGTTCTCTCCGTACCCTCAAGACATTCCACCTACAAATTTAAACAAGGGAGGAGGTACCCAATTTTCATCAGGTCCTAGTGTGTGAGTGAAACTTTGGTTGCATTTGGGCAACCATTGAAAAATGCCTTTAGGAACCAGAAATCTCTTAAATCGGCATTTAGCAATAGTATGTCCCCTTTTGCAACAATATAGATAATTTAAGTTCGGATGAGAGTTGTTTTTGCTAACTTGATCCTTTACCACATAAGTGTATTTTTCATAAGGATTATTCATGTTACTTCTAAAGTGTGATTTAATAATAGCAAAGGTAACTTTAGGTTGTAAAGCCTTGTCTAATTTAGCTTGAAGAGTTCTAACCTCTCTTTGCCAAATGTGACAAGTTTCACATCCAGACCATCTAAACCAAAATCCCTTATCATCTTCAGTTTTTCCATTAGTAACCTCTATCATAGATTTCTTAAGAGTTTCTAATTCCTTTTCGGAATCAGAAATATTCTTTTCTAAATAACAGAAAAATTTCTTATTTGAGGCTAGGCGTTTGAAAGCTTCCTTAGACTCACAGTGTAGAGTACTAAAGGCATTTTGAAAATCACAATAAGACATTTTATCAATGTGATCATATTTAGAATGACTTAGATTCTTTTTCTTCTTTTGATGAGCTGTAAGACAAAGATTAGCCTTTTCTTCTTCATCACTTGAGTTATCATCAATTGAAAACTCACTATCACTCTCCCATGCAATGTATGCTCTTCTAGCTTTTCTAGATTTGTTGTGACGTTTGTCTCTTTCTTTGTATTTCTTCAATAGGGGAAAATCCGGCTTATAGTGATCAACCTTTCCGCAATTGAAGCATGATCCTTTTGACTTTGTTGTCTTACCTTCCTCTCTATTCGTGAATTTTGATTGTCTTCTATAGTTGACAAGATTTTTATCCGAATGTTGAACTTCATTCTTTCTAAGGTATCGGTTATAACTCCTTACGAACAACTCCATGTATTCATTCGAATCTTTATCATCATCACTTGATTCACTCTCACACTCATCATTGGTGGATGACTTATATCTTGAAGCCTTTAAAGCGATAGACTTCCTCTCGGTGTCCTTAGCTTTCTCCTTCTTTTCCTTCTTTTGACTCTTCTCATGTTTCTCAAGGTTCATGAGCTCTTGCTCATGCTTTTGAAGCTTACCAAACAATGTTGTCATGTCCAATGTTCTTAGATCATTGGCTTTCTTAATCGCGGTGACCTTTGGTAGCCAATCCCTATTAAGACATCTTAAGATTTTATTAGTAGCAACATCATTAGGGGTAGTTCTATCAAGAGCATTTAATCGATTGCATATTAATACGCATACAATCATTCCAATAACTGTAGTTTTCACCAGTAAAAATAGGCGCCCTATTGTACGCCCCTTTAGGATCGTTAGCCATTTTCTAAAAAGTTATATGTGAAGCACTAGATAAACCGGAGCTCGTGATACCACTAGTTAGACGATAATACCGATCTAGAAGGGGGGTTGAATAGATCATTTTTGAAATTTAGTGCTTTTTAAAAATATTTTCAACGGATGCGGAAGCACCCTAGATTATAATCGTCTAAATGATCTGTTAATGGAAAGACCGGATATGCGTGAAACCGAATGGAATAACTATGATAGAGATAATCAACCACTATCTAAATCAATCGATTAACTACCACAATTCTTGATATCGTTACCTCTAATAATGCGTTAGCACGATAAGAGAGCAAGTAAAATATTAATAGATTTGTGTGAGATTAGTTTTATCAAACACTTGGTGTGCAGTTCACACCAAGTATCAATTTCACTCAAATTGAAAGTGCAGAATTTTACTCAGTTGCAATCAAGGTGATTGAACCAATTTATCGAATAGTTACTATGCACAACAATTAAGCGATATTGATTTTACTATTAATTTCACACAAAACTTAATTTCTGTAGAATTTAAAGAGATAAGGGAAAGAGAGAACAAGACCGGATTTGTTGAGGCAGTTCCCCTATCATCGTCGCTTAGGGTACGTCTGCCCTCAATTTTAAATCTAGAATTGAGATGTTTTTATTAATAAGTTGGAAAGTTTTTACAAGAGAACACATGATCACCACCAACAAACCCCTAGTGTTGTTGCATATCTTATTCGCTTCTCTCCCCTTGATTCGAGTTGAACCAAGTCCTTCAAGCGCTTCGAACAAACCTCCGGTTACAACTACCTTATTGCAAGAATGTTGCGTTCTCCAAAACTTCAGCTCAGCTGATTTTGATCGCAAGTCGCTTGAGCTCTAAGCTTTCTTCATAATCCTCCGGTTACCGTTACTTATTTGACTGAATCCACCGTTCTTCAAACTTTTCACTCGGCTGAATCTATGAAGCAATGGTTGGTTCAAAAACCCCAAATTCTTGAAGGACAAAACCCCAATGGTTTTATTCAAGAAAAACCCACACAAAGCCTCAACCCAAACTAAGATTACACAATTCTATTTGGACGTTATCACCACAACAATGCATAATGATCAACAAAAATTATTGTGTGCATTTGTTGAGAGATGCAATGGAGAATGAAGATGAAGAGTACTTTGGTGTATATCTTTCACTTTTCTTGTTAATGGTTGAAGAAGAGACTCTAGAATATTTATATGATGCATGGACTAAATAACATACATAACATAAATATTTTGCAAAATTACACAGCAGAAAATTGAGTCCAAGCAACGACCACTCGACCTGTTCATACATGTCACTCGACCTGTATGAACCCAAGGCAAAATTATTCAAGTGAAACAGGCAATGAGTCGACTCAAACAGGGGATGAGTCGACTCAAATAGAGTTTTTTCAGGGTTGAGTCGACCTATGACTTGACCTGTTCAGACCCGTGGCTACATGGTTCAAATGGAAATAGGCAGTGAGTCGATGCAACATGTGGATAGGTCGACTCATTCAGTTTTCCCAGGATTGGGTCGACTTGTGACTCGACCTGTTCAGACCTGAGTGTTACGCTCCGAGTCATGAGTCGACTCACATTACTTAAACTCTCAAAAATGAGTTTTGAGATGTATTTTGATCAATATAAACCAATCTCTTATGAACCTAGGGTATTAACGATGATCAAGTGCACGATTCACATCTATGATATGCTCCTATATGCTGGACACGTTGAACTTATATTTTGAACATGTTAGAGGATGAATGCATTCTATGATATGATGACATCATCCAAAGTACACGTTATGGGCGACTAGAAAGGTTTGACATCATTAAAATAAGAGCTAGGCATATTTGCCCTCACAGTTTATAACTGGTTTATGTTTATAAACTAGTTTATGATAAAATTACAATTATAAAACAATTTTATAATTTGTTCTCTTTTAAAATCAATTTTTTAAATTTATAAAAAATAATTAATTTAAAATTATTTTTTTATTATATTTGAAAGTATTTATTTTAAAAAAATCTTTTTTATAAAAAATAAATAAACTTTTATTTTCTGAAAGAAAAAAATCGGAATTTTCTTTTTAAAATTTCTTGCATAAAATAATAAAAAAATCATTTTAATTTTAATTTTTCAAAAAAAAAATCCAGAATAAACTTTTTTCGAATTTTTTTTCAGAAAAATAAAAAATTCAGAATAAAAATTTATATTCTTTTTCTATATAAAACGTTTTAGAATAATAAAATTTAAAATTTTAGGGGGGGGGGGAATTTCACTACAAAAAATTTTTTATTCTGAAATTTTTATTTTACAAAAAAAAAAGATATTTTTTCTGAATTTTTTTATTTCAAAAAATAATAATTTTTTATTTTTCTGAAATTTTTTTTTCTAATTAAATTATATTTTTTAATGAATAAAAAAATTATCTTCAATTTTTTTTGATTTTTCATAGAACACAAAATATTTATATTTTCATATTTTTTTTCTAAAAAAACTATATTTTTTTTCATAATTATAAATATTTTTTTAATTTTCATTCCTTTTGGGTGTGGTTGGAGAGCATTACAAAGTATTTTGGGTCTACCCATGAATAATCTCCTAAAGTGGATGTCGTCCTCAAATTCATTGAATCTACACATGCATTATTAATGGATAAAAAGGGTTAATAATAATGGGTCCATGGAAATTGAAGGGAGAAAACCATGTTCCCGTAGAGAAATGAACAGTATACCTGGATGAAGATAAGAAAAAGGCAATGGAAACCTATAATTAGGGAGGAAAGATGGTGGCTAAAGGACATAAAGAAATGGTAATCAAAGAGAAATAGGGGAGAAAATAGAAACCTTGAGGGAAAAATCCCTTTGTTATAGAAAAATCAATCTAAAATCAACGATCCAGATCAAAGACAAGGTATCAATCCAAGGGTTAACAATGCACTAAGACTAAAGTACTCAAGTTCCCTAAGTAGGGGAAACATTGCCTAGTCTGATCATTTGGGATGACGCGGTGGGAGAAGGTGATGAAACATCCTCGTGATAAGAAAGCATTAAGTGCATATGTCCCCCACCGCTTTTTAACTCACTTAAAGCATTTCATTCCTTGTTCATTCGGGCGACATCTGTAGAGGCCGACCAAGTTGTTAAAGGCTTCCCTGACTCCCTCAATCCCCAGTAAATCCTTGGGAGCAACTGTTCTGGACCGACTAAGAGCCCAAGTGGCTAAGGCCTAATCCATCTTAAATCCACTCCACTTGGCACAAGGTATAAAAACCAATTCACACTAAAAGTAAGGTACATTCTCTAATCTCAACTTTTCACTATACTCATCTTAAATCTTAAACTGAGTTGGGCGTTAAAGTGTTAATCTTGCAGGTCCACCCCCATACCTTCGTATCAGAGATTGGAATTGTTGATTCAAGAGTATCAGTTCCTCAACTGTATCCAATTAGGACATGTTTGGCCGATGGCGACATTTGTGCTGAATTATGCTAATTTAATTAGTTTGTGTGGAAATTAATTAATTAAATTAATAGAATTTGGGAGAATATTAAAGATTGGGGTAAAAAGTGAAGGAGTTATGATCTAGGACTTAGAAATATTTTGGCCTAGACTGGAGTTCGATGAAGCTTACCTGGAGTAGAGTTCGACGCAGTATAATTCAAATTTGAGGGTGATAACTGTTTTTTGGCCTTATCCATTTCTTGAAGACGCGTGGAGAGCTTTGAGCAGCGGAATGCATGCAAATTGAAGACGTGGCATCTTCTGGAGAAAAGACCATTGAATAGCGGTTATTTGTGATTTAATATAAATAGGACACTGAGCCATTAGAAGAGGTATGTTCAACCTTGTACAAAAATTCCTAATTTACTCAAAGTACCTGTGCGTGAGAAATGAGTGTTCCTGAGTGAATATGTATGTGTCAATACCAGATTTTATACTTTTAACCAAGTCATTTAAGATTGTGTCATTTACATTTGCTACAATTTACGTTGAAGCCAATTTCAATATTTAAGATTTCGTCATTTATTTTGAAGTCATTTACTTTGCAAGCCTTTACTTCTGCATTTTATTAAAGAATTGCAACATTCCCTTTAATAACTTTGAAGAACATTGTCGAAATGTTCATAATTAACAAACCCAGAAACTAAATAATAACACATATCCTAGGATCAATCTAGTTGATTCTGTAAGTAACCAAAGATGTTAAAATTTGGAAGACTGGCACTTGTTTACCAATTTCGACAGTAAACAATAGGTCGACCTATTAAAGTCATGTGTAACATGTTCAGGTCATGTGTCGACCTGAAGAGTCAACACATGAAACACAAGCTACATGCTTTAATATTGCAGCACATGTACCGACCTGGAAATCGTATAGGCCGACCTGTAAAGGTCATTTGCCAGCCTATGCAGTCAGCACATAAAAGAAGCTTTAAAAATGCAGCAATGTCCCGACCTATGCAGTCAACACATAGGTTATTTTCCAAAAAAAACCCGTTTTTGATGTATGAAACCCTTTCTAAATCATTTTTAATGCATGAAACCTTTTCTAAATTGTTTCCAAATAATTTTATGCATCATAATGCTAAGATGCACATAGAGAATCAGAGGATACCTTCAATATAACGCTAAAGTATCCTAATTTTACCATCATGAAAAATACATCTAACGGAAGTTTCACTCACAAACCGCTTGATGCTAGCTTATTTTTGAAAATTTTATGAACTGAACCATATTTTATTACCCGATAATTTATATCATAACTTTAGTTCCATGAGTCCAAATGAGGAGTCGTTTAAAGCATTTGAGAGCTAACGCACAGAGCTACCTCATGGTAGTTACTTATGAGATCATTGATGTGTGAATGTATGTTAAATTTATGAATATATGTTGTGAATTTTATATATAATTGTGTGAATTATTGTACATGTTTGCCGATGATTGATGAGTTGAGTAGTTCGAAGTGAGAAATACTTGTAATGCATTGATGCATGATGAATTATAGTCAGAGTGGGACTATAGGCACTACTATGATATTGTTGTTGTATGATTGTTTATTGTCAGAGTGAGGATGTATTCATCGATTATGGTTGTCACTGCATTGTGATATGCCATGCACCATATATTGTCCTTGTTGTGAAAGAGGCGAGTCACAAATTCAGAGTGGGGACTAGTGACTTGTCCCAAGCTCATAGTGGGGGATTGGAAGTCAGAGTGGGGGCTCAGGGTTCATAGAGGGGACCTGGTTCATATGAAGAACTAAATGTTGACCTGTTACCGCATCCATATAGAGTTAAGTTGTGAGTTTGGTTTAGAGTGGGGACTGTGACAAGCATGAGTTGAGTCGACGTTGCATTGTAATACATAATGGTTGTGCAAATGAGATATTTATGTATTGATTAATACTCTTGTATGGTTTATGTGGTTAGTGATTGATCGTGATAAGGGTGAAATATGAATATGTGATAGTCTGGTGCATGTTGATATGTGCATGACTGTGACATGTGAATTGACTCAGATTATTTTGTGAACCAATTATTATTTGAATGTGTTCTCACCCCCTTTTGTGTTGTTGTATTTGTGCTCCTCTAGAGTATAGATAGTCAGGTACCTGAGCATTTTCTTGAGGTTGAGGATGATGTTGTGCCTCTTTAGTTGCTTGTCGATCGAGTTTTACAGTGGGAGTCACTCTGATATGTAACACGAGGGGAACATGTTGTTCTTTCATTTATTTTATGTTGCATATCTTTTCTTTTATTTTTTCTTATGAACCACCTTTCAAACTAATAACGTTGTGCGGGCTTTTATTCCAAGTATTTTAAAATTTCCGTTATTTATCAAACAATATCATTTTTAATTATGTGATTCAAATATGAGTTTGATTGTTGTTGTGTAGCATCCAACTTGGAGGATATATGTGTTATTCTTGTTTTATCTAATTATGTGTCGAGTCGAGAAGTAGGGTGTTACATCTGCTACCAATGGATTGTTAAAGGCATGGGTCTTAGTTGTCGTAGTCACTAAGACTTGATTGCCTTCGTTGTGAATTTTGATAAAACCATTACAGTATTTTCCTTAGCTACCTCCATAGTCAATTTACCATCACAAATGACTTTGATAAAACCATTATGGTATTTTCCCAATTGGAATCTCTTGTACATTGTAATTTGTGCACTTGTTGGTTTTTCTAAGAATCCTTATTGTGTTGATATTCGGATCATGAATTCATGGTTCTAGCTCCACCTTTATTCTTTCATCAATTACAAGTTCGATAATTTTTATCTTGGTTGGGGAATTGGTCAAGGTTTCCTTTGTTGGTGTGGATTGTGTGGTTGTGGTTTGGAGAATGATGTTACTTTTCTTCCCATGATATTCCGACTCTTGTTTCAATTTCTCGGGTTATTTCTTCTCCATTTTAGTCATGATTCATAGTACTACAATTGTTGTTGATTTGGTCTCTTCCTTTGTTGATTTCATTTATCTCAGTAATTTGTTTATTTGTTGTTATTTTTTGCTGACTATCGGTATTTAGAATGGTGTTATGTGCTCGATGGACTAAAATGGGCATTAATATGTCTCTATATTCAAAAACCTTTATTTTTCTATTAAACCAAATGCCTTTAACTAGGCATCATATTAGACATTTATGTTAATGTTATTGATTATAATGATTTGAATGAGCCAATCTTGGATATTGATGTCAGGAATTTCGCCTATTTTTATCCCTAGTTTAGAAGAAAACTAAATGTCTTTACCTTTATTGCAATGAATAAAGGTGTGATCCAAAGTCTCACGGTTCTTAAGAAAAATAGGGCAGAATGTGGGACAATTTAAGCTCTAATTGAGTAAACAGACTCTTGCAGGAATAACCCCCCTTGATAATTCTCCAAGCTAACACCTTTCATCTAGCGGGACTATTGAGTTTCCATAGCTTTTTCTATATTGGTTGCATAAGACTATTAGAGGAATTGCTAGGTTCCTTCAATTCATCCTAGTTTTTACAAGAAGCATAACCTAATTTGACTGTATATTTCCCATATTTATTTCCCATCTAAATGAGGTGGTCAACATGGTTTCCTTCTAAGAAAAGGAATTGTTTGATTTGGTTAGCTTGGAAATTAAGAAATATAGTCTATTAGACTATGATTCCAATTTCTAGTGTTATCGTAAAAAGGGTCCCTAACTCCAGACACATTGGAGTCCAATACACATTATGTTAGTATTTTAACCCCGTTTTGATGAGGCAACCAATTGTTGGACCATATTTTAGTAGAGTTTCCATTACCTGCTCTCTAGCAAGAACCCTTCACAATGATATATATTTATGCATGAATACTTCTCCATGAGTAACTTGGGTTGTTTCCTATGTTGGCTTTTAGGATATCCATAGTTGGGAAATATCTAGCTTTAAGGCATCTACTCATACGGAAGTTTGGCTTGGTGTGGATTTTCCAAACTTGCTTAATAAGGAAAGCTCTATTGGAAATGGTCATAGATCTGATCCCATGCCTTCATTTTTCGTAGGCTTGAATATATGATGTTGTTTGACCTAGTGGATCTTGTGATGAAATTCATCCTCCCCCACCAAAACCAATTCAATATACTTTCAAGTCTATTAGTGATGGCTTTGGAGGTTCATGAAATAACTCATGGTATATGTCGGAATGGATTGAGTCACTACTTTTATAAGGGTTCCTCTTCTAGTAAAGGGCCAATTCTTCTCCTTTCAACCTTTAATTTTATCCCATATCTTGTTGATAAGATAGTTAAAAGCCTTGTTTTTATTTGTCAATGTCCATTGGCATGCCCAAATATTTGGTGAAAGTCGTGGTAGTATTAATGTTGAGGATGTCTTGGAATTCCTTCTTTTGGAGGCCAAGAGAGTTGGGGATGAAAACCATTTCAGACTTGTAAATATTTATCTTTTAACCCGAAGCTTGTTGACAAATTTCAAAAATGCGCTTGAGTTTTGTTGCCTCCTTTGGGTTGTTCCTACAAAATAATAAGCTACCGTCATCAAATATAAGGTGAGATATTTGAGGTGCGTTTCTAGAAATTTTTATGTCATTTATATTGTTGGCCCTTTGGCTATTATATAGCACTTAGAGAAAATTTCAGCATACAAAATGAATAAGTGTGGGGATAAGGGGTCCCTAGTGGTATTCCCATCTTAGGGTTAAAATAGTTCTAAGGTTTACCATTTATCATAATAGAGTAAGAAACAATCTTGACACATTGCATAATATTATTTATCATGTAATTCGGGAAATGTATAGAGGTTAGTATGTTATTAAGGAAATCTCATTCTATTCTATCATAGGTCTCCATATCGAGTTTAAGAGTAGCCAGACCATGCTGCCCTTTCTTGTGATTTTTTAAAGTGTGTAAAGCTTCTTACGCTACTATACTATTATCATTTATTGATCTGCCAACAAAAAGATCTATTTCTCCCACAAAAGAAGTATGCCGTAGAAATCCTTGTATGTGCAAGAATGTTATCCTACAAACCATGCCTCCCACCAGTTAATACAAAACCGAAGTTGAGTGCCACCGATAATAATCCTTTTGAGGATCCATCTCTATATTGTAGTATTGTATGTGCTCTTCAATATCTCAATTTCACTCGACCAAATATCTCTTATGCAATATAACAAATATGTCTCTTCATGTAGAACCTCATGGAAGCCCACATGCATGCTCTCAGACGCATGTTGTGATATATTCAGGGTACACGACATTATGGTTTTCATCTTTATCTTTCATCTACTACCTCTTTAATATCTTATGCAGATGTCGATTGAAGATGGTGCCCTGACACCATACGTTCTACCTCAGACTATTGTGTGTTTCTTGGTGATAACCTACTCTTTTGAACGTCTAAAAGACAACCCACATTATCCCGTTATAGTAATGAAGCCGAGTACAGTGACATCGTCAATGTGGTTTCTGAATGATGTAGGTTGCAAAATCTTCTTCTCGAATTACATTGTCCAATTTCCAAGGCCACTTTGGTTTACTATGACAACGTCAGTGCAATCTAGCACTTTGGCAACCGGGTTCAACACCAACGAACGCAACACATCAAAATGGATATTCATTTTGTTTGCAAAAAAGTAGCTCGTAGTCATGTACATGCTCTTCACGTTTCCTCCCGTTATCAAATTGCAGACATCTTCGTCAAAGGTCTTCCTTTGATACTTTTCAAGACTTTATAGACCGACTCAGTGTCACTTACACTCCCGCTCATACTGTGGAGAGTAATAAACAATAGAATAAAATATAATATGTCTATAATTAGTGTACAATGATTTAATGTAAAATTATAGTTATTATACATTATTAGTCTCCTAAATAGATTTGATAAATTAGTTATTATACATTGTTAATTTCATAAATAGATTTGATAAATCATTATATATGTATCCGATTACATATCAATAATATTCAATGAATCACATTCTTACCTAAATGTCATAAAGACATCCAAAAGAGAGAAGTCCATTCTTTTTTTTAAGTATCAAAATATGAAATAATTTTAAAATTTTAATATTATATTGAAATTAAAATTTCACTTGCCTTAAAACATTTTTTTTTTAAATTAATTTAATTTATATTAATAGTGTGAAAGTTTTTTAAAAAGCCATTAATCAAATTAATGTCATTTTTTAAATTATATATATATATATATATATATATATATATATATATATATATATATATATATATATATTATATATATATATATATATATATATATATATATATATATATATATATATATATATATATATATATATATATTACATTGTTGATATACTATTAAATATAAAAGATAAAATCGATATGTAATAAAAATATATTTTAGAATCAACAACGATTGAGTCCGGTAAAATCTGCTACACTACCACTTGTAAATAGTCTCGGAGGAGGGAAACTATTTGAATAGAACAAAATATTGTTCCTCTAGAAAAGTTTTGTTATTGACAGTTAGACATGGTAAAAGTCTATGGTCAATAGAACGAGAAATATCTGACAAATTGATTTTAGGATGAAGTATTATTATATTTGGGTCATAATAGAAATTTTTGATTTTGACTAGAGTGGTTCATGAACATTTTAAAGAAATTTTGGTCTTAACTTGATCTGCTTCTCCCATATTTGTTCGATGTGTCAAGCCTTTTTTCTCCCTTCTATAGAATCCAAGCCACCATTATCATTTTTTACTACTTCTAACTCAACACTTTATTTTTAATTTCCGAAATATGTCCAAATTGTCATCAACATGTTCATTAATTTGTCTTTTCATATTAAACCAATAAAATTTAATTGTGGAAACATCTTTCCAACTCTATCCATGTTTGATTCGAATTTGGCCCAAGTGTTGAAAAAATCACGAGAACACGTTTTTCGGTTCTAAAACATAGAAAAAATATCACTTTGAATCCTTTCCTCATCATCAATTCACCCATCTAGTGGTGTGCCGGGCAATACACTTGATGGTCGACTATTTGTTGTCTCTAGAGAATTTTGACAACATGGCATATTTATACCCCTACGAATCTCAGGTGGTTGCTCACATTATTGGAGCGGGGATGTAAAAATCAGTTGTATTGTAGTCAACATTAGAGTCAAACTTGTTGAGGGAACCACTTGGTTGACATTGTGGTTAACCTAATTTGCTACAATATTTTGACTCTACATCGCTATAGTCTGATTACTGTTTAAAACTCGTTCGTCTTTTTGGAGCATGTTTACATTTCCATATTGCAAAAGAGGGAATTGACAAACATTGCCTCACACATGCATTTCAACTTCATGGTATTGGTTATGGGATAATACATTAATATTATTTCTATCAAACGGTTAGTGATCGACCAATACGTAATCTTCGTTCGACCTCTGATTCACATACGTGAGGTCTTCTTCATCAATTCTTGGGACTTTCTCACACACTTGCAGTTGTTATGCTTTACCGTGTTTCTTTGCACAAACTTTAAAGAATCGGTTGATCTTTCCATTTGGTTGAAGAAAGAATTACCAACGCTATTCCTAATTTTTATGAACAACATTATAACTACTTTTTTGTTGGGTGAACATGTTCAACATTTCGTGATATTTATTCTGATCACGGAACGAGAGATCGGTGATGTGGAGAGAGTGGGTCATTCCATTGCAATCGTATTAACCTCTGGTGCGGTGAAGAGAACTAAATTTGTAAGGTTAGAACTTCAACGCCTTAGTTAGTGAGGTCATAGATGTATAACTTTCAAGAGTGAGACTGAGATCATCCCTATTATGGCGTGTGACAGGGCTTATATATGGTAAATAGTTAAAATCATCTCCATATAATCTGATGTGCGTCTCGTGAGACTGACTTTCCATGTTATGATTTTGGCTAGGCCTGGAAATTGGATCTATCTTACTAGGCCTTTGGCTGGCTCAGAACACCCACATTCCCCCTCCTAAAGTCCTTGCTATCATAAGTGAAGTGAGGATTGCATTAGAAGGTTCGAGGGTAGCCTCATGGCCACTCTTCTTCACCATCTTGGGTTACCTGGGTAGGTCTTTGACTAGGAGAAAAATAGTTTGTTGAGTGGGATTAGGTGGCTTCGGGAACATGCATATTAAATGTTTTTATTGTAACTGAAATGTTTCACATCGTGAGCTCTACGTGTGGATCTAGGTCTAGAGACAAAGATGACCTTTTTAGGGTACTTAAGTGATGTAGGAATCAAGGTTGAATCGATATTGTCATTGATGATGACGCACTTTCCTATGTCTTCGATCATCGATCATGTGGTTGTTTATAATTAATACATGAAGAACAAAGGGTGTAAAGCAAATACTTATTTCACCTTCTTTGCTTTGTGAGACTTAAAATGCTCTTAGGTTGTATTTTCCAACATCTAACTCCATATTCCATTACTTATCTTCCTCTCAATATTATTCTTCTATTACGACATATTTCATGGTGCTCATGCGACTTGACTCTTATGCATATCAAGATTTTATTCTCTTAAAGGTAATGAAAATTCCTTCCTTTTGCTACGTTTATTTATCATTCGTTAGGGTTCTTGGAGAGAATGTTATCGAGTATTTTAAAGGCGATATTGATGTCAAAGATGGAGGGGGTAGCTATTTGTATTGATCTTAGGGAAATTCATAAGGGCTTTTCTTCGTAATGATGCTTGCTAGAATCTAAAATGTATATTAGGGTGCATCAGTGTGATTTTGGTTATAACCCCACTTAAAACAGAGGAATGTGCTTGCTAGAATCTCAATCTTGTGCTTATACTTATGGTCGTTCTTTTTTATATGTTGGCGGTGTGTTACCTTGGATTTTTCGACCTAAGTATAAATGGCAAGTGAAAACAATAAGTATGCCATGTGTATGGTTGAAATTGAATGTAGACAGTTGGAGGCCGAGTTGGTCTAATATCGAACTAGTTGGAAGTCGAAGAACATTGTTTAAGTTTGGGACTTAGTGAAATTTTGAGTATGCTGGTCAGTTGTCGCTTGATTGAGTACTATGCTAGGTCGGCTAAGGTTGTAGTTCATCATTAGGATGGAAACAATGTCGACTTGAGAGGAAGATAAGTAATGGAATATGGAGTTAGATGTTGGAAAAGACAACCTAAGAGAATTTTAAGTCTCACAAAGCAAAGAAGCTGAAATAAGTATTTTCTTTACACCCTTTGTTCTTCATGTATTAATTATAAACAACCACACGATCGATGATCGAAGACATAGGAAAGTGTGCCATCATCAATGACAATATTGATTCAACCTTGATTCATACATCACTTAAGTACCCTAAAAAGGTCATCTTTGTCTCTAGACCTAGATCCACACGTAGAGCTCACGATGTGAAACATTTCAGTTACAATAAAAGCATTTAATATGCATGTTCCCGAAGCCACCCAATCCCACTCAACAAACTATTTTTCTCCTTTTCTCCTAGTTGACGTAGGTGACTTCAAGCAAGAACGAAAAACTAAAATGTATATTAGGGTGCATCAGTGTGTTTTTGGTTATGACCCCACTTAAAATAGAGGAATGTGCTTGCTAGAATCTCAGTCTTGTGCTTATACTTATGGTCGTTCTTTTTTATATGTTGGCGGTGTGTTACCTTGGATTTTTCGACCTAAGTATAAATGGAAATTGAAAACAATAAGTATGCCATGTGGATGGTTGAAATTCAATGTAGACAGTTGGAGGTCGAGTTGGTCTAATATCGAATTAGCTGGAAGTCGAAGAACATTGTTTAAGTTTGGGACTTAGTGAAATTTTGAGTATGATGGTCAGTTGTAACTTGATTGAGTACTATGCTAGGTCGGCTAAGGTTATAGTTCATCATTACGATGGAAACAATGTCGGCTTGAGTACTGCATGTGGAAAGTACTACAAGGTGTGTTGTCTCAACATCATCGACCCTGGTGATTTCGACATAATTAGGTCAATTGTTGGTGACCAGTAAAAGTAGTTAAGATATTTGGATGGTGTTGAAAGAGAGGGAATTAATTTGAAATGAGCGGTTACTCGAAGACACGTGGAGACTCGTAGAAGAAAACGACTGCATGAGATTGGGACGTGAAGTGACAGAGTTAGTTGACCACTCGTAGGTAGTTATTTTAGTTAGTATATAAAGGGGCTCACGTTCATGTTATAAGGGGTCCGCAATTGTACTCACATTTTTGTAAACTCAAATTATTTGCGCATTTGAGAAACGAGTGAAGAAAATGTACGTATGTGTTCCATATTTATAAATTTCAAGCACTTTTACATTCAAGCATTTTTCCTGCATTGAGTTACATTTTGATTTCACATTACAATTCTTGTCATTTGACTTTGGCCTACATTTCGATTTCAGTCACTTTCATTTACAAACCATTTTATTCTAAATCTTGTTCAAAGTCACATCGTTACTCTTAAAATATTACCCTTTGATGTCAACAGTAAAATGTTGTTCAAAGGTTTAAATACACATAAATATGTTCCGGGATATTTTAGAGTTTAATCCCTTAAGTATTAATAGAAACTTATTCTGTTTACCAAATTTCCAAGTAAACACAGTGAAACTAAGATGGGCCGAAGTAATCGTTAGATCGGTCAGGATTCAATATTCAAAGGCCCAACGACATATGTGAATCGGGATATGCTTAATACTATTTATGTATTTTACAGTAAGGGAGGTTGAGACCATGATTTTACCGGGGGATGGGGGGTCCTCCCTTGATTAAGGGATGCTCTCATCGGAAGAAGATAAACAACTATGCAGTATGTAAGATAAATGTGTTCTTCCTTTTCATGAATTTTTATTCTCTCAGATACATTTTCGTCTTCCTTTCAACTTTAACCACCCAGGGGTTACTCCTTCACAAATGCATCAGGTGAGTTGGACCTTTTTCAAGGTCTTTCAATATGGTGAAAATATAAGATGAGTGTGCCAACCATAACGCTCTTTTTTCACATTTTCAATATTCAACGTAGCTTCGCCGACTTGGAACGGGTACAAGACTTACTCTTGCCCGGGAAGGGTTGGAAGATGTTTGAGGTGTATATAAAAAGTATGAGGAATTTCAAGGGTCGGTATTACCTGGTCACACCCATCATCATGGTTTCTCATACAAGTATTTGTGATCCTTAACCTGGTACGCTTATGAAATTCTCTAATAAATTTCCAAAACTCTAGCATCAAAATCATTTCGTGGCCAAATCAGGAATTGACATCTTCCAAGTGATTTGTCTCAAGAAAATACCTACTTAAAGAATAATCTAGTGGTATTTTGGTAAAGACTCGGCTTTATAGACGGTGCATGACCCTCTACAATTGCATCGAAGAAGCGGAAGAGATGGTACATAGAGACTCACTTGCTAGTGGAAGCCATCACCAAAGATGATATGCATAATATCTTTGGTAAGGGGAATGGAAGGCTTCAATTTTTCCTCTTGCCTTATTCTAAATTGGGTATTCTCACTACTTTATACTTATTACTTCCTGTTTGCAAACATGATGAGTTATTAAAAGACGATGCTCCAAATGAGTGGGTTATTCTGATCTACTTCTTCTTTTTCTGAAGTTATTGTCTTGCTGGTTTTAGATGGGGCCTACTCAATAGGAATACATGCTACTTAGGCCGCCTAACTCCCCATTTCTTAGAGTTGTCTGTGACAAAAAAAATCTAGTCGGTCTTTGGGTTAGGATGTGTTGATCCTGCCACCAAGTGTAACTGGTGAAAGTTATTCGGTAAGAGATATTGGCGGAGTCCCTCTAGTTGGTGAGCCGATATTCATATAGCACGGATGCGTGGAACTAAATTTTAGAAGTTTAGACCATGAGATAAGCTTGTCACAAATTAAACATATAGAAATATGACACCATTTTCTTAGAGATCATTTTAAAAAAATGGGACGTTGTTTTTTAATACAATGATATGAAAAATCAACTTACTGATATTTTTATAAAACCATTATCTTTGGAACCTATTCACAAGATTTGTAGGGAATTGGGAATCATGGATTCCTCGTGTTTTATATAGACCGAGATTTATGTTTTAGTTTCATTTGTTATTTGTATTTTTCTTTTTCATTAACAATCTCTTATAGAAAATCATAGTTACACCAACTCCATTGGTATTTCTCTAAAACTGTTGTATCCAGTTATATCATTACGTGTATGTTTGTTTTACATATGTTCATTGGTTTCTTTATTTCATTCATTCATCTCTAGCATGTTTTTGATTTTCCATTCTTGCATTAAAGTGTTTTTAAATTTTTATTGTTAATTATGTGCATTTGAGCACATATATATATATATATATATATATATATATATATATATAAATATATATATATATATATATATATATATATATATATATATATATATATATATATATATATATATATATATATATATACTTGTTCATGCATTATTTAACCTTCCATTCATGATAGTTTTGATCACATGCTTTTGTGTTGATGTTGCATGTCTATTTGCATGTTCGTTGCATCTATCATATCTATCTTCGTGTTCTATATTCGATCTTTGATGTTGTATATTCCTCTTAGCTTTTAAGATCATGTGTTCATCTTGAATTATTTCTCTTTCTGTTGGTTTTTAGGTCTTTTAGACTCATTACCATCTATTTATTTTTTATCTTGTCAAAGGGGGAGAAGTTGTAATGTGAGTCTAGAATTGTCTTAGGCGTTTTGTGTTATTGTGTGTGTGCAATGTTTCAGAGGGAGCACAAGTGCTTATTTGCTTTGCCTCAAAGTCGAGTCAATTCCAATTGAAAGCTTTCCAAGCATAAAATACGGGGACATTCAAGTTGCATGTCTTTCATATATTTAGGGGGAGAACCCCAATACAATTTTGTTGCTTGTCTTTTACGATTTTGTTTTGTTTAATGAGTCTCTTTTTAATAATTGCACATATTTAGATTAAGTTTTAAATCCATTAGTTTTAGAGTGCTTAATTAGATTGTTTGTATTTGAGTATGATCATTAAGTTTTAAGTCAATTACTTGAGTTAATGGAACAACAACCATATTTGAGGTTGGTTCAAGTTATGTGGGAAGTTAAATCTCAAACTATTTTGACAAACATGAAAAATTGATATTTGTTGTGTATGACTGTCACTCACAATCCATGAGTTGAACCAAATCAAACATAGGAGAACATGATCATTTTGGCATCTGTGACTCAAAACACAATTTAGACGTGATTCGAATCATGCAACACCGTGACTTGAATCACAAGTTGCACATGGTTCGAATTGCACATCTCATGAAGCCATGAAGGTGAGAAAGATATACATAATAAGGGGGGTTGAATTGTGTATAAGGGAATTTACTTCTTTTTAGTCAACCTATTAAGAATCTGAGATGTCAATCTCAGATTCTGATCTAAGTAAGAGTCTGAATCAGATTAGAGTCTATTGCACAGTGGAATATAGATGCATAAGTAAATAAAGAGACACAAAATATATCATGTTTCATCTCAAACCGAGAGTAGTTAAGTACCCTTGCAGCACAAGAGATTTTCGTTATAATCACTCAGATTACAATCTTCTCAATCAACATAGAAAGAGACTTCCACTCAAACCTTTAAGCAAGATACTTCCTTACCTGAAATACTCTTTCAGAACTTCCTGCTCAATCCCACGGAAAGAGACTTCTACTCAAGCCCTCAAGCAAGAGACTTCCTTGACTGAACTACCCATTCAAGACTTCTTGCTATATCTATCTAGAAAGAGACTTCCTGCTCAACCTATCCAAAAAGAGACTTCATACTCTTCCTGCAAGCATGAGACTTATTTGCTCAATCTATCCAGAAAGATACTTCTTTGCTCAATCTAATAGAAAGAGACTTATTTTCTCAAGCACCCAGCAAAAGACTTCTTACATATTCTAATCAGCAGTTTAGAATAGTAATTACAAATGCACTTGATGCACTTATCAGTGGTGCATAGTTACAACACAGATCCTAATGTCTTTATGATTTCTAATATTAACAATGGTAAGAAATCTTAAGACTTTATTGTATAAGCTAATGAATATATAGAAGTTTTCTTGCTTGTATCATATCTTCTTGTATTGTATGGTTATGTTGACAGCTTACTCAAAGACTTTCACAGTATTTGAATCTTCAACATATTCATATTTTTTAGCCAAAGTCAATGAATCTATGATGATCAACTTGATCAATCATTTTTCAGCATCTTCTTCATATCCTTGAACTTCCTTTTATAAGACTAGGAAAATAGTCATTGGAGAGTTTGAACATAATGAGCAGGCTTGTTGAAGAAGTATGCCAAGAGAGCCATTGAAGATTAGCATATGGTATGAAGCTTTGTCCACTGAAAAGTAACAACACTCTCAATACCTTTCAAGGTACTAGATATCTACCAAAGGGTAGAGCATACTGAAGACATCACATCTTTATTTCTTCATCCTTACAACACGTAACCTTAGTAGACTTTGTCCAGAATTTTGGGGCTTTGATAAGACAAGACTGATTTGGTACAATGTACAGACCAGATGCTCTTCAGTCTTTTAGAAGCTGATCTATCATCAATGAACAACTTACAAATTCTAATCAATGAAAATCTGAATCACTTTTTTGTGGAACTGAGTCTTTTGATAAGCGTTGAAACCTTGATGTAATTTGACTTCAGATACTTCAAGCTTGGTTTTGATCCTTTAGATACATACCAACATTGCTTCTCTTTAATGGTTCTTCTTAGTGATTAACTTTATTTATATCAAGGTTAATGTCTTTTGATCCTACACATTAAAATAACCATTAGTAAACCTTATTGTTCTTTAAATACTTTGTTATCATCAAAACCTTTTAAGGGCATGAAAAAATCTTGTTCTAACAATCTTCCCCTTTTTTATGATGACAAACAAATGTATTTAATAATAATGTTTGATGATATAATTAACACAGTCTAACATCAGAGATTGAGGTTTGTAAGCCCCCCCTAAGTTAGACAGTTCATTAAGGTGAGGTTTGTAAGCTCCCCCTAAGTCTGACAGTCCATTAAGATGAGGTTTGTAAGCTCTTCTTAACTTCATATATGTGTTAATTTATTCCTATAATTTTAATTAACAAATTCTAACATCAGGGTCTGAGGTTTGTAAGTTCCCCCTGAGTTTGACAGGTCGTAGGTTTATGTTTGTAAGCTCTTCCTTTATACTGACAGTTTATTAAGGTTAAGCTTTTCTTTAAATACTTATCTTTGTTTAATTAAAATTTGTCATTTAAGCGCAATAAGATAAATTACTCAAAAATATAAATAGCATAAAGCTTATAAATCAGAAGTTGATTTGGCAGAAACTACTTTGTTCAAGTTCTGATGCTCCAGTTTCTTCTAAAATACTCTATGCATTTTCTCCCCATTTGTCATTATCAAAAATATTTTAAGAAAGAAAGAGAAGAAAAATAAAAATGAGAAAAATGAAATTTAAAACAGTTTAAATGCATAGATTTTGACAGAGTTGAAAACATTTTAAAAACTTTGAAACAAATTAAAAGTTTTGACATCAACTAAAATATTTGACACCAATTGAAAATTTTGAAATTAAAACTTTTTCCAAAGACAGAAGACAATTTAAAACAATTTTAATTTTTTTAAAGAATCTGAAAGAATTTCTTTACTTCTTATGGTAAATCACTACCGTTTAAGTTTCCATGGAATAATTATGATCCATTATGACTATGCTTAATTAGTGATTGACTTTGAGAATTTCAAGGATCGGAATCTTAAACACACAAAGTGTTTGATCTTTAGAAATTTTGTTACAGGAGCACATGTTCAGGCCAAAAACACAAATCAGTATTCATTCAACATACATTTGTTTCAATATGAACACAACTTCTTAACAATCTACTACTTCTATTGTTTCAGAGGTTCTTCTAGTCTCTGATGCAACTTCTGATCATAAGGTCATACTCTCTAAAGGAATTCCTTCAACCTTTCTTCCTCAAGCACTGAAGCCACATAAGAAGATTAGTAGAAAGAAGAAGAAGTCCAAGAGGAGATACCAAGAAGTGTTTCATTTTAATTCAGATGAAGAAGAGGAATTGAATTTAGATTGGGGAAACTTTTACTATGCTTGGAGACCTAGGGATGGTTGTGATTAATTTTATAAACATCTTTTTGTAATCATTCATTTTAGTTCAATGAAGTCCTTTTCCATTTTTAATTAGCATACCATCCTTTAATCATTAGTTAATTCCTTTATTGCAAACTGATTTAACAAGTCCATAATTTAGAAAGAAAATAAAAACACAATATTCTTAACTTGATATTTCTTTTTCATTTGATACATCTAATTAACCATATAAATTGATTTGGTTATACAATCAAAGGCTAAGAAAGAATACATCAAATTTACCTAAGAATCTGAACATATAAGTCTTAAGTAAAATAAAAAATACAAAGGAAAAATCCATCGTAGAAACAAAAGTACTCTTTTTTATCCAATAGCTTACATGAAGCATTAGATCTCAAGAGATACAGTTTATTACCAGAACTGGAAAAACAAAGACATAAGAGACGAAAGAACATAGAAAAACTAACGCAGGATCTGCAGACTACCAAAGTTTGAGGGGAGGAAGAATGAGCTGGATTGTTCTTATGAAACAATATGATCTTCACCAGTAGCTTTTCAGCCCTTGGTTAAATGAAACTTCATCCATATTTATAATTGTTCCTTGTAGAGGGACAAGTTCACTCAGAACTGGTTATGAAGGAACAAATAACAACTTTCTATCAATGAGAGACAATGTTATCTTCAGGAGGTTGATGATTACCTGATGAAATTTCACTCTTAAGTCTGAGTAAATGAGAAGTAGAAGACCATACTCAGAGACTCCTAATTCTTCTAGAATACCTAACATGTCATAATTGGTTTATCATGTCAAGGTTTGAGCTAGAGGTCATCTCAAGTTAGGACAAAAGCGAGAGATACAAATTTTTTTTAATGACCAGGGCAAGGTTGCACATCTGTGTCAACCAGGTTAGAGGGACGGGTTGTAAAAACAGAATTAGAAATTTAGACTAAGGAGGATCAATTTAAATAAGGAATTGTCATACCCCAAAGTTCACCCTACCCCATACAATTTTCATCTGATTCATTGCCTTATTATACATACATGCATTCATTGTTCCATCATTATTTGTGACCAAAGGCATACTGCATAGACTCAAGGCATGTTGTTCACACCTGAGAAGAAACTAGGATTTTCTAGTTGAAGCCCTGGATAAAATACCCACAAATAAGGAAAAAGTCGCTTTTCAGTCTGTGTATCCGGTTACCCAAATCATGGTAACCGGTTATACCCTATTTTAAACAGGCATCCATGGGAAATTTCTATCTGTGTAACCGGTTATACCCTATTTTAAACAAGCATCCATGACCATGGTTGTTTAGGGTTGATAAAACCTTCAATGTTTCAAATCTATTAATAAATGATAAATGGATCATTCATGATATTTTGAGGCATTGATATGTTGCCTCTTTTTCAACCATACTTGAGTCATTTGATGCATAGATGAAACCATATTTGTGTATACTAACTTGCTAATCCATTTGCTTATTGTTATTCCACTAACCACTAACTACTAACCTCTAACCTTTATATTATTGCACATTATTTCCTTTGCTACTTATTTGCTCACAATTTAATTTATTATTCATTTTATTTCAAGTACTTTATGTTTATGCCCATTATTATCTAACCATATATCATTTATATTATGCTAATTTATTTGTCCTCTTACTATCTTGTTAAATAAAAAAGGGAGTAAAAACAAAAGAAAGAAAACAAATCATAATTATTTGAGTGATATAATATTCTATTTGTCAATAGATTGATAGATGGGCTTGGGGTTGTATAACTTTCTTTATTATAAATCTATCGTTATATGATTATTAATCATCTTCAATACTTTGCATCAATGATAAGTTATCCCTTGATGCGTCATATTTTGTGTTTTTTGACCTTTGGATAAATAATCCTTAAAGTGTTCATTTTGCACATATTACTAACCTCTAATTATACTTCAGTAACCTTTATTATTGTGATTTTGTTACCATTGGCTTGTGGTTTATATTATGTCATTTATATTCACTAATCATTGTTACTATGATATTGTTATTATTATTATCTTGTAATTTACTTTTATGTTATTACCTTGTAATTTACATTCAATACTCATTATCATCATCATTATTGTTGTATAAACTCATCATGCATATTTATTGTTATTTATTTTATTGTCATCATACATTAAAAACAACAAAAACATGATAAAATTATAAGACCATAAACAATCCATTTCACTTAATCAACTTGGACTTAGAGGACCCCATCCTAGGACCTTTTCTTGGAGGCCTTTTTCCATTATCTTTGTGATACATTGTGAACGTTGGATTTTCATATGCAACTTACATTGATGTTATAAGAATGGCATTATGGCACCACCTTAAGAGTACACGTTTGTAAGATCATTATCTTTTATTTAGCTTAGGTCACTTTTCGCACACACAAGGCTTTCTCTTAGGCTACCTTACAATGAGATCCTCTATTTTCTTGTTGGTTACCTTACATGCATGTTGCATCAAATTTTATAATCAAATAAACAATCCATTGATTCAACGTCAAGTGGCATTTCCATAATCAAATTCAAAATACAACAAAATTACGATTATTATTGTGCTCCACGAGCCTTAAGTGGTGGAGAATGAGTAAGAATGGAGCATTCATACCCTAACACTAATTATTCTGGACGCAAGACGCTTGACTTGTTGTCTAAAATAATCAACTCTGCCCTAGACTTTAGTGCAATCTAATCACAAACATCTCTTTTCATAAACCCTTATTCAAGGTAAAAATCAATATAACTCATCAAACCTAATTTTTGTGCCTTAGGAAATCATCCTGAAAACCCTTTTTCTCAAAGGTAAAATCAACCAACACACAAACATTTTCTACTCCAAACTACGGAGCTCTGATTCCTCATCCCTGATGAGTGATACATAGGCACAAGAGCCACAATCCTTGGTGAGCACCACAATAAAAAAAAATCCCTCTCTTTCACACATTCTTTTTGAAAATAAAACAATAATGAGATAAATCCCTGTATACGTAAGCAACCCAAATGTTTCCCATGGAGTACCATGGACGTGAGGAGTGCTAATACCTTCCCCTTGTGTAACCGACTTCCGAATCCAAATCTCGATTGTGAAACCGATTCTTTATCCTTTTTTGCGCTTCCCATGCGCATCTCTTTTCCGAGGGTTTTATCGACTATTTCCCTTTCCTCTCCAATAGAGGTAAATTAAATAAAAATCGGTGGCGACTCTTCTGATTTTTCCTCTGTTTGATGCATTTTTTAGTACTGGTTTCCTTGCTCCATTTTGTCAGGTAGCGACGGCTGGAGACTCTGCTGGGGACCCGATTTTCCCTAAGAGAGTCTAGCCTAGTTTG
This sequence comes from Lathyrus oleraceus, assembly GCF_024323335.1. Taxonomy (NCBI): domain Eukaryota; kingdom Viridiplantae; phylum Streptophyta; class Magnoliopsida; order Fabales; family Fabaceae; genus Lathyrus; species Lathyrus oleraceus. The sequence continues at coordinate 403,721,854 of NC_066582.1, forward strand.
GGTTGTTTCTCTTTTACGTACGTGGAGATTTATCTGTTATTTTTTTTTGTATATATTGTTTTTGTTGCTAACCTGTACATATTTTCTTTTTTTTTCTATTGGTCTCAAACCCTGACTCTGTGACGAAGAATTTTGGAGTTAATAATGATTGTAAAGAAAACCTTGTGTGAAAGACTCTCCACCCGAGTCTGAGAGCTTGCTTGAGATAAGAGTGGTTGAGTAGTATTGGTCCGTGAGGTACCTTCCTTGTTAGGGTCGTACGAGAACCACACTTACTGGTAGATTCCCTTAAGGGGATGGATGACCGTCGTGCTTTCGGTGTAAGCATCCTTTCCTTTACTAGACTCAATGACCCTAAGACCCCTTTTGTAGAACCTTTAACCATGACCAACTGTAGCGGTAAATTCATGACCACTGAGCTATTGGATAGCTCAACATCAATAAAATAAGAGTCACCATTGCGCTTTTATTGTTTCCAAAGGCAAAGGGAAAAGTACAAACAAAACCCAAAGATAAGATGTTTTCAAATCAAAACTAATAAAATGTCAGAGATTACAGGTAAGTGGGTTGGTTACACAGAGGGAAGGTATTATCACCCAAAGTGTCCTAGGTACTCTTAGGGATCCCTTTTTATGTGTAAGTGTTTTGGTTGAAAAATATGTTTGCTAAAAAATAGAATGAAGTGGTGAGAAAAGAACTCATTATTTACAATTTTGTGTTTGACAAGACCTTTGATCTTATTCCTATGTACCAACATAAAAATGAGGGATCAAAACCTCGTAGTTCATGGTAAAAAACTCAAATATGGGTGGATTAATTTTAACAAAAGCTTAAAGATCTTTTGTTATCAATGAGAGAATACTCCACCGATAATGAGGGCTTTACAACATTTAAGAGGGAGGGCTCCAACTTGGATTCAATCAACAAGTATGCCGCTAACCCCTAATAAATGGAAAGTCTTACAACCAATATATCATGGAATGGGAGAATTATATCTCAACCAAAGATAACTCAAATCTAAATGCTCTCTTTTGAAAAAGTTTAAAAGAAAAAGGCACAAAGCGGCCAAAAGGATTAGATGAGGTTATTAGTTCTTTTTGTCTTTTTGAAAATAAGGTCAATATGATTAAGTTCATTTACATGTTTGATTTAAGAAAATATTTTGAAAAAAAATCAATGGCATAAGGCCAAGGTTTCTACTCATTAAAACAAGTCTAAGTTGAAAAACACAAGTAAAGAAGTTTTAAAAATGAGAGAGAGGTTTTGAAATCAAAGAAGGAGGAGGAGACGAAGGGACTATCCTAGACAAGATTTAAAAGTTTATAGTTGAAAAGATCTAACCAATGGGAAGCATCCACAAGACAATAATGTCAGATAGAAACTAATTTCCTTTGGATTATTAAGCAAGCAACAAAGCATAATCATCCAAGCAATTAATAAGAAGACCAATGGTATCAAATAAAGATAACCAAATATCCAAGCAAGCACTCCAAAGCAAGCAGTCTTCAATGTTCTTTAGATGTATCAAATGAAAAGTCCCTTGAGACATACTCAAAGATAAATCATCAAATGATATCAATAAGATCAAAATAACAACTTAAACACAGAGATAAAGTGCAATAGATAAACCAAAGGGTGTTGCTCTAGCTTATATCAAATGAATGGCATTGACCAAGAAATGGTCTCAAATTAATGGCATTGGCCAAGTCTCCATAGCTCAGGGATGTTGCCTACTCTAAGTCCATAGGTCTAAATCAAGTCACAGATAGAGGTCCAACAGTCCACCAATATATTTTTTAGGGTTTTTGTTTTTATTAAGTATTTTAAGGTCCTAATACCACAAACAAAACAAAAATCACAAGCATAAAATATGGCTCAAGTGAGCAAAGTGAAAATGACTGAAACATAAACAATTTTCATGAATGTAAATGACAATGAATGATAAAGTGAAATAATTTAAATTGAATTAAAATAAATGGCAATAAAAATAAATTCATTACAAAGATATGTTAGTGAATGAAGAAAAATTGTTTTAAGTCATTTTTTGGAGAACACTCAACCATCCACTCATAAGCATGAAGATATGAACCTAGACATCATTCATGAGAAGGGCTCCAACTTGGATAGAATCAACAAGATGCCACTAACTCTCACAAATGGAATATAGGTAAAATCTTCACACAATACCATGAGGAATAGGAGAATTACAATCTCACTTACAAAAATGCTATTGCTTTTGGGACAAATTTAGTGCTATGTTAAGCAATCGTAATTGGACTTTGGTAGAAGTCATAACTATCTAAGGTCAGGCAATAATAATGTTGGTGTTAATGCATGCTAGATACAAGGTATCAAGACCAAGTCCCTAAAGCATACCACACACAAAAACAAGAGGGGGTGGACCTATCTCAATCAAGCTCATGTTGATTCATCTGACACAAGGTCATTGATGAACCAACTAGCATTTTGATCTATGAGAAATCATTTGCCATGAATGGATAGGGGAAGAAAAGAGATGAAGATGAAAATATGAAGTGAAAGAGATCCCAAATTGATCAAGGTGTGAACCTCACTTGATCAATACCATCCATTCATCTTGAGGGATAAAGTTCAAACTTCATCAACCCCATAAATCCAATGGTATTGACCAAATTAAAGTCCAACTCAACCAAGACCAAGGCCAAACAGAAGTTGAGTCAACACAAAGTCAATAAAATAGCTCAACAAAATATTAAAGCAATTAAAACAATTTAAATCAATTTTTAAAATGAAGAAAATTATCTTTAAAAGGGGAAAAACCTAAAATACCTTCAAATCACCAAAGAAATGGCCAAGGGGTTTATCATAGGTCAAACAAGGTCAAATAACCATTGACTAATTTTTTTGGCATTTTTTGAAAGTCAAAAGTATTTAAAAATCAATTAAAACAAGTCAAAAATCACAAAATTCACTAAAAATATCAAACTCAATCCAAAAATTAATTTTAATTCATAAATGGGAAGAGGAAATTATTTTTGAAATTTTGGTGGTAGTCCCATATTTGTTGGATTAAAATATAAATTATAGTGAATTTAGTAAGAAAATGGTATTCAAAAAAAATTATCTGGAAGATAAAAGAAATCAGAAAAAACAAGGGCCATCAGATCTCCCTCATTAATTGAGGTGGACGATCTGATGGCCACGCACATAACATCCACCATGCACTACAGTCAACGCGCGCGTACAAAGGTAATCAAAACAGATAGACCAGATTAGAACGTGGTCGCATGATCAGATGGCTTGGACAGCGCCAAAGCACCACCGGAGCCCTAGCTCCGGTTATCTTCTCCGGCTACCTCGTCGGACTGGTTCATATCAAAAGTTAACCAAAATAAATTGATCATACACTATTTTGAAGAGAAAATCACGAGGATTACAAATATGATCTCCAAATCTTTCAACTCTCACTCTATAATGAGAAATGTGGAGTTGAAAGTTGAGGTGTTCAAACTGAATTGCTTCTATTCAACCTCAAAGTAACTCAGTATCAAGGCCTACATTGGTAGGGCTTCAGTCAACCACAAAACAAGCCAAGATCTTAATAAATAAGAGAGAATCAAAGAATTGAAATTTCAGAAAATTCACATCTGGGTAGCAGCTATGAAGCTCGATCTTGATACAATTCCACTTGGTTCTTCTTCCTCTTGCTTGCAGGAGATGATTGAGATAAAAAAGGTTGTGAATCCTTGGAGTTCTAGTTCACAAACATAAGTTGAACTAGAAGCTCGATTTCAATGAAATCCTCAAGGTATTCTCTCAAATGTGGCAATGGGATTATTGGGCAGAGCTTGGGCAAGGGTTCTCCTCAATTTTGAGGCAATGCATCTCAATTTATAGGCAATGGAATTGATTTTTCCACCATTTCAAATTTGAGCCAAAAATAGTAATTTCATGTGCATGGGTGCATGGGAATGTGTTTAGGCCCAAATGATGATATGAATCCACTCAAATTCGTGCATAAATTATGTTGAGATCATATCAGGAGGCCATGCAAAGTTGTGTAACAATTGAGTTCAAAGTTGCCAAATTGGGCCATGAAAAGAAGCCATGTGCAAGTCCTTCAATTCTTGTCCAAATGGAATGATCTTGGACTATTTGGAAATCTACCATCATGGGGAACAACTTTGATGCTGGTATTTTTTCCATTTGAAGCTTGGAACATGATGATTTCTGGCCTTGAAGTTGGAGGAATCAAACATACTTGAAAATTTTCTAAGTTAAAAGTCAAATGACCCATTTTTCCACCTTGAATAACTTTTAGTATGAGCTTCAAATGAATTTGGTTCCTTCTAAAAAGTTGTATATATTTCAATACTATTCAATTTGATTACAAATTTGATACCATTTGGATATTTCATGATAGAGTTATGTATTTTAGAAGTTGAGGAAAATTGCTTGTTCAATGATAAGGACCCAAATGGACCTATAATGTTTCCTCATGACACATGACCTTGCAAGTGTAATTTGACCTTTATCAAAGAATAAAAGTTGAATAAGACATATTTAAATTAATCATGAAACTTGGATCATCTTCATATCGTAAAATTGAGGAAGTTATGGTTCTTGGAAGTTGACCTTCTATCTAGGGCACAGACAAAATGACCTATAATCTTTCACAATAAAAAATGACTTTCCAAGAAAAATTAGCTCTTGATTCCAACATTAAAGTTGTTTGGGATGTCATAAAGAGTAACGTTTCTCTTGGAATAATTTTCATATGATAAAAATTGCAGGAGAATGGGTCTAGGGAACCCTAGATTTGACCAGTTGACTTTTCTGGTCACCCTCCTTGAACCAACTTGCAAACTTGAAGTTACCTAGCTATTTGGGACTCATGGAGGATCATATATGCTTATAATGAAGTACAATGAAGTATACCTTGATATCTTTGACCAAATGTTGAAGAAACTTGTTGAGGAAGGCACACAAGATACCTAGATGAATTAGGGCTTCCTTGACAAACAAGCTTCAAACTCTTGATGAATTATTGATCAAAATGACAAATAAAGAACATGGGGATCCATATATGATGCTTTGAACCAATGTGGACATTTTCTAACTTGATCCCTTGAATTGAGGGTCTCAAACCCTAGTTGTGAGCTTGATGAGGCACATGTGGACACACACACTACCTACAAAAGAAACAAAGCTACACATAGACATATTTTTGTATTTTGGTTAGTAAAAAAAGAAAATAAAGTATGATAAAATCACAAATACTTGGTTATCTCTCCCAATGCAAACCCAATGAATGATAGGTAAAGAGGACACCTAGGTGTGATCCCAATGCTAATGCCAATCTATGAGATGGCATGAGGGATCTTAGGGGTCAAAATTGGGGTCTTACACCATCCTAGACTGATAGTCACATAGTATAGGCCACTAGGTTCCTTCCTCGTAAGGGTCAATACAAATATCTCACTTAGAGTAGATGACCTTAATGGAGCAGTCGTTTGGCAAGTAAATTGACATAAGCAGCTGACAATCAATGGAGTCCATGACTCCAGGGGCAGTGTCTTACACCCAATTTCTCAAAAGCCCTAGATCATACAAAGTGAGAACCCGGGTTTGAAAAGAAATCATTATTGAAATTCTGGTATCAGATATGAGATGTCGAAGGTAATGTCACGACACTAATAACTGAACAATATAAATAGTATAAAAGATAAAGAACAGTAATGCAAGTGACACAAGCAATTGTTAACCCAGTTCAGTGCAAACTCACCTACGCTTGGGGGCTACCAAGCCAGGAAGGAAATCCACTAAACAGAATTAGTTCAAAGACTCTCAGTAAACAACTTCAAGTTACAGTCTTTTCACCTAATCTCTACCCGTGTGACTTCTACCTAAGAACTCTTAGATATGAGATCCTACTCACTCCCCCTCAATCATAGCAGTGATGTAAAACAAGTATTACAATGAAAAGAAGGCACTCTTCAAAAACACATACTTGATCTTGCTTAAAAGCTTCAACCAAGTAAACATACACTCATGCTTCAAAGCTTAGAGTGGACAAATTACAACTCAAAAGTCAGTCCAATTCAATCATCTATGGATGAATGAATGGCTCACAATACACACGACACAAGACTGAAACCCTTACTCTCTCTCAATATTTCGTTCGTTATTTCTTGTGTATTAAAACCAGGTTTTCCATGCCCTTTATATAGAAGTGTTTGGCTGGGCTTGGACATCATAAAACCCTAAAACTATTTTCCATTCATATCTTCTCATGACAGCTGATTATATCTCGTTGGAAAATAAGTCAATCTGGTTGTAATTGCTGGTTGAATAGCGCGTTCCATCATCTCATCAATCACACATAGATTAGCATAAAAACACAATCACACAATACATAACATTCAGACTGAATGTTCTGTATACAAATGTCATGACATCGGGTCTGACATCTCAGTAAATTCTGGCACATTCACATTTTAAACACCCTGCAGGAACCTGTTATCTTATGTCAAGACAACACTTGTGACAACTTGTGAACACTCTGGGTTTTACCAAAATTGCTGCCAACACATAGAACCAACAAACTCCCCCTTTGGAAAATTTTGGCTAAAACATACATCAGACCATTTGTTTCACAAGAGTAAAATCACAGTATCAGATTTAGCAGCAGAAGTTATAAAACACACATTACTATCTAAGATAGCAACTAGTAAACACATATTAAACACACATGCGCTTGTGCTCCTTCTCCCCCTCAGTCTGCTCAACACAGACATCACCTTCAACATCACCTGTAACATACACCTCCTCATCTAACATCTCCTTCAACAACACCTGTACTAACAAATTATCTCCACCATACATCATCTTCAATATCACCTGTCATCTGTTTATAGCATAGCTACTTTAGCTACAACTCCTTTAGCTATTTCTCCCCCTTTTAAGCCAAAAGAGACCAAATAGACCAATGAGACAAAATAAATGTCTATTAGTCAAACAGAATGTCACACAGAATGTCAAAGCATATTGTTAGGTGTTACAGATCCATAAACATACACAACTTTACAAGCTGAGATAAAAATCCAGAAAAACCAAAAAGAACCCAAAAAATACATCAAGGCATCAAAACATGACTGCCAAAAAAAACACCATCAGAACATCCAGAACATCACATCATCAGAAAAGTGGGGAACAATCTTCAACAAAACTCAGTCAGAGGAGCTTGCATCTTCATCAGCTTCAGAACCAGAACTGCCACTTGATTCATCTTTAGATTCAGACCTCTCACTAGAGGTTTGGGCTTCTGTTTCCTTGGCCTGTCCAACATTATCTCTATCAGCTTGCTCCAAGCTTTCAATCAGAACCTCCAAAGCTTCTTTCCTTGCTTTAGCTACCCTTATCCCAGTCTCCAATTCCTTACAAGTTTCTTTCAGTTCAGTAATCAGACCACCTTTTGAGGTTGTCTTCTTCACAACAGATATCATGACAATGTCATTAACATGACTGCCTTTAAATAATTTGTAATGAACTGATAGGGGAGGTTTTCTTCTACTAGGAAGATTATTTGTGCTCAGAATTCCAGGTTGTTGGCTCAGGATAATCCCACAAATTATTGAGGGAGAAGCTATGGGCAACTTCACTGCATTTGTAGAAGCATGTTTGACAATTTGTTCAAACATGAATCTACCATAATCAAACTTCAGCTTGGTTCCAACAGCAAAGATGAACCTTCCAAGAGCATTTGAGATTGTAGGGATGTGATTGGTTGGTACCCAGTTTGCTGACCCTATCTTGTGCAAAATAGCATATTTCACAGTTAGCTTTCCAGTAGGGAGATGCTTCTTGCTAGGCTACTCCTTGACCTGTTTTGCAGTTATTTCCCTACAGTCCTCATTGTTTGTGGCTTCTAGTTCACATGCACCTTCTATTCCTCTTCCTAGAAACTTGTTGATCACAGTTGGAGAAAAATTGACACACTTCCCTCTTACAAACACTTTACAAAACTCTTTGCTGTTTTTATCAGCAATGTCCTCAGGGATGTTCACCACAAATTCTTTAGCCAGACCTTCAAAACACTGAGATAACCCAGTAACAATTTTCATTAATCCAGCTGATTTAATAAGGTCCATGACCTCTTTGACCTCCACAACATCTTTGCCCAATTCTCTTTCCACCGCCACCCTTCTTTAGATTACAAACTTCCATTTTGCTGCTCCATCTTCAAGATGGAAGGAAATATTATCCAAGTGTACAGACCTACCCTTTCTGGTCTTCATCCTCTTAGACACACTAGGCTTCAAGTGATGATGCAAGATATCATCTTCATCATCCGAACTCTCAACTTTTAGGTCAATCACCTTCTTAGCAGAGTCATACTTCTTAGACTGAGAAGCATTGGCAGTAGGTGATGCCACAAATTTCTTACTAGACAAAGTTTGCCCTAAAGAGCATAATCCTTCAGCAGCTATATCTTTTTCAGACCTAGATGAATCATCATCCTTCTCATTGTGAGGTCCAACCTCAGGAGAGGGGTCCCTTCTTGATAGAGGAGTAGAAATTCCCTTTACAGAGTGTCCTTCATTGAGGATCCTCGTGACAAGATTTCTAATGACACAATCAGTGTGATGCATGTCGTCCTTAGAGCTAGGGGTATTAGAACTGTTACCTTGAGTATGGCATGCAGTGGAGGATGAACCAAGAGCGTCGCCTGGAATGACAGACAGGGGAATCACGTCCAAAATATCTTGTTTAAGAATGTCCATAGAGGGTGTTCTATCTTTGTGCGCAGGTTTGGTAGTTTTAGAACCAGATGGTGAAGGATGTTGTGACATCTTGTTGTTCTTGTGGAAAGGTTTTTGTTTCCCTAGCAGAGAAGGTTGATGAAGTTGAAGGAAGGTGGAAATGTTTGAGTAGAGGTTGCGTGTGAAAAAGCTATAGTTGGAAGTTCCAATACTAGGTGATGATTTACCATAAATGGGGCACTTTATTTTAAGTGGGCAAACAATATTTTTATTACCTTTTCCACTCCAAATTAATTGCTACAAATTCTCATAGATACAAATCCCTAATTTCCCTCTTAGACATTCAAATTGATTAGCATCCAAAGCCTTTGTAAATATATCAGCTAATTGCATTTCAGTAGCAACATGCTCCAGGGCTATGATTTTATCTTCCACTAGTTCTCTAATAAAATGATGACGAATATCAATATGTTTTGTCCTACTGTGTTGAATAGGATTCTTAGAAGTATTTATAGCACTCAGGTTGTCAAAGTACAATGTCATGACATCTTGCGTGACATTGTATTCAGTCAACATCTGTTTCATCCAAACCAGTTGAGAACAACTACTTCCAGCTGCTATGTATTCAGCTTCAGCAGTGGACATAGACACACAATTTTGTTTCTTACTAAACCATGATATTAGGTTGTTCCCCAAGAAGAAGCATCCTCCTGATGTGCTTTTCCTATCATCAACACTTCCAGCCCAGTCAGCATCACATTATCCAGTTAGCATAGATCCAGATCCATGAGTGTACAACATCCCATAGTCACTGGTGCCATTGACATATTTCAGTATCCTTTTTACTTGGTTTATGTGACTGACTTTTGGTTCAACTTGATATCTAGCACAAACACCTACAACAAAAGAAATGTCAGGTCTACTTGCTGTGAGATATAGCAAACTCCCTATCATGCTTCTGTAGAGACTTTGATCTACACTAACACCATTTTCATCTTTGGAGACTTTCAGATGAGTAGGAGCAGGTGTCCTTTTATGACTTGCATTTTCTATGCCAAACTTCTTAACAATGTTTTTCGCATATTTTCTTTGAGATAGAAAGATAGAATCTTCCATCTGCTTGACTTGTAGCCCAAGAAAATAGGTCAGCTCTCCAACAAGGCTCATTTCACACTCAGACTGCATTTGTTTAACAAAATGTTCGACCATCTGATCTGACATCCCACCAAACACAATATCATCCACATATATTTGAGCCACCATGAGTTTTCATCCTTCATTCTTAACAAATAAGGTCTTGTCAATGCCTCCCTTCCTGTATCCATTGTTGATGAGAAACACTGTGAGTCTATCATACCAAGCCCTAGGAGCTTGTTTCAAACCATAGAGGGATTTCCTCAACTTATACACATGCTTTGGAAGATTTGGATATGTAAACCCCTTAGGTTGTTCAACATACACTTCCTCATTTAAGTAACCATTCAAGAAGGCAGTTTTTACATCCATTTGGAACAGTTTAAACTTCAGAATACATGCCACTCCAAGCAATAGTCTAATGGACTCAAGGCGAGCTATAGGGGAAAATGTTTCATCAAAGTTAACTCCTTCAACTTGGGTGTATCCTTGTGCTACTAATCTTGCTTTATTTTTAGTAACCACCCCTTGTTCATCAGATTTATTCTTGTAAACCCACTTTATTCCAATAACATTTATTCCTTCAGGTCTTGGAACTAGTTCCCATACTTCATTTCTCTTGAATTGGCCTAACTCTTCCTGCATGGCATTGATCCAGAATTCATCAGTCAAGGCTTCCTTGACATTCCTAGGCTCAATCTTGGACACAAAACAACCATGTGAGATCACTTCCCTTGATCTAGTTGTGACCCATTTATTTGGGTCTCCTATAATGAGATCTTTAGGATGATCCTTCTAAATTCTGATAGAGGGTCCTTTATTAATTTTGTCGGCTTCAGGTTCAGCTTGAGTGAGTTCACTCTCATTACTTTTGTCTGGGAAATCAGTTGGGGCATCATTTAGAGATGTCTCAACATCATCTGTGACATCAGTATGTTGATCATCAACCACAACATTGATAGATTCCATCATTACTTTTGTTCTGGAATTAAAGACTCTAAATGCTCTGCTGTTTGTTGAGTAGCCCAGAAATATTCCTTCATCACTCTTGGGATCCATCTTCCTTCTTTGTTCACGATCAGTATAGATATAACATTTACTACCAAACACATGGAAGTATTTGATAGTAGGTCTTCTTCCTTTCCAGACTTCATATAAAGTAGTAGGAGTCCCTTTCTTCAAGGTTACTCTGTTGTGAACATAGCAGGCTGTGTTCATAGCTTCAGCCCAGAAGTGGTAGGGCAATTTCTTAGCATGAATCATAGCTCTGGAAGATTCTTGGAGAGTTCTATTTTTCCTTTCTACCACACCATTTTGCTGAGGGGTAATGGGAGATGAGAACTCATGACTAATTCCTTCAGATGCACAGAATCCAGCAAATTTGATGTTCTCATATTCTTTCCCATGATCACTTTTGATTCTTATAACCTGACTTCCTTTTTCTCTTTGAAGTCTTAGGCAAAGATCTTTGAATACCTCAAATACATCAGGTTTTTCCCTTATAAAATTGACCCATGTGTATCTGGAGAAGTCATCCACCACCACATAAGCATACTTTTCCCACCAACACTTTCCACCTACATAGGTCCCATCAAGTCCATGTGGAGAAGTTCCAGCACTCTGGAAGTGGTGTCATGTCTGAGCTTCTAATGTGACATCTTTGTCTGTTTTCCAATTTAACACTCCCCACACACTCTTCCTTCATCAATTTTTAAGTTTGGGATTCCTCTGACAGCTTCAATAGATATAATCCTCTTCATTCCTTTAAGATGCAAATGTCCCAATTTTTGATGCCATAGCTTTACTTCGTCTTCTTTGGCTAGAGTACACATTGATGAATAACTAGTTTCTTGAGAACTCCACATATAGCAGTTGTCCTTAGACCTGACTCCTTTCATGATCACTTCATTTTCTTTATTAGTAATCAGACATTCAGTTTTTGTGAAGTTTACATTTAGACCTTGGTCAAATAGTTGACTGATGCTGATTAGGTTTGCAGTCAGTCCTTTAACAAGTAGTACATTGTCAAGGTTAGGGACTCCAGGGTAGTTTAGCTTTCCAATTCCCTTGATTTCACCCTTTGCTCCATCACCAAAGGTTACATAGCTGGTGGCATGAGGATGAAGGTCAATTAGCAGGTTTTTGCTTCCAGTCATGTGTCTGGAGCATCCACTGTCAAAATACCAGTCTTCTTTGGCTGAGACTCTGAAGGAAGTGTGAGCTATCAGGTAAGTAGCACCAGTCTTAGGAACCCATTGTTTTCTGTTGATAGGGGTGTGGTGTTTGGGTCTAGGTTGATGAAGAGAAGGACTAGGATAGCCATACAACTTAAAGCAAAATGGTTTTATATGGCCAAATTTTCCACAGTAATGACATCTCCATCTTTGGTGTTTTCCTTTATGTTGTCTTTCCTTATGATGTTGTGACACATGATGTGACATCTTTGGTTTGCTATCAGTGTTACTACACTCAGGTTTGGATTCATTGAAACCAAGGCCAGACTTGTCTCCTGCCATTTTTCCAGTCTGGAGAATTTTGTCTAAGGTGTCAGATCCATTGTTTAGCATTCTGACATACTTTGTCATCTCATCCAGTTTGGAGTTCAAGAACATTGCTTCAGTCTTCAACTTAGAGATGGTTTCTAAGTGTTCTGTCTTCTCATTCTCTAGTTGTGTTATCACTTTCTTCTGACTTTCCACTTGTTGACACACTTCTTCACTTCTGTGACACAACTTTCTGTAGGTAGAGGCTAACTCATCAAAGGTTACTTCATCATCACTTGAGTCTTCATCAGAACCCCATCTTCCAGTCAAGGCAGTCACAAGGTTTGCAGACTCTCCCTCTGTTTCACTTTCATCAAACCAAGTAGCAGCAAGACTCTTCTTCTGTTTCTTGAGGTAGGTTCCACATTCAGCTCTAATGTGTCCATACCCATCACATTCATGGCACTGAACTCCTTTTCCTTGTTTGGACTTTTCATCAGATCTTGTTCTTCTTCCAGCATCATTGGACCTACTGATGTCAGATGAGATGTTCTTGACATTAGACTTAGACCTTACATCCATCTTTTTCAGAAGTTTGCTAAACTGTCTCCCCAGTAATGCTACATCATTTGCCAGATCTTCATTAGTCTCTTGACCACTTTCTTCCTCTTTCTCTTCAGTGTTTGACATGAAGGCTATGCTTTTGACTTTCTTTTCAAATCCATCACACATTCCCAACTCAAATGTTTGGAGGGATCCAATTAGCTCATCCACTCTCATGTTGCAAATGTCTTGAGATTCTTCTATAGCTGTCACTTTCATGGCAAATCTCTTGGGAAGTGACCTGAGTATTTCCCTCACTAGTTTTTCATCTGACATCTTCTCACCCAGGGCTCCTGAGGCATTAGCAATTTCAAGGATATTCATATGAAAGTCATGGATATTTTCATCTTCTTTCATCCTCAGATTTTCAAACTTGGTAGTGAGCAGCTACAATCTAGACATCTTCACTCTAGAGGTGCCTTCATGAGTGGTTTTGAGAATATTCCAAGCATCTTTAGCCACCTCACAGTTGTTCATCAGTCTGAAGATGTTCTTATCAACCCCATTGAATATAACATTCAATGCTTTAGAGTTTCCAAGGGCTAGTTCATCCTCCTCCTTGGTCTATTGTTCCTCAGCCTTCTTCTCAGTTGTAATTTCTCCTTCTTTAGTAATAACTGGATGTTCCCAGCCTGTTAGAACAACCTTCCAAGCCTTATTATCCAAAGATTTCAGGAAGGCTACCATTCGAGGTTTCCAGTAGTCATAGTTAGATCCATCCAGAATTGGGGGTCTGTGAACAGATCCTCCGTCTCTATCCATAAAACCAGAAAGTAACGTCCCTAGATCTCACCCAGAACCAGAGCAGGATGCCTGCTCTGATACCAATTGAAATTCTGGTATTAGATATGAGATTTCGAAGGTAATGTCACGACACTAATATCTGAACAATATAAATAGTATATAAGATAAAGAACAGTAATGCAAGTGACACAAGAAATTGTTAACCCAGTTCGGTGCAAACTCACCTACGTCTGGGGGCTACCAAGCCAGGAAGGAAATCCACTAAAACGAATTAGTTCAAAAACTCTCAGTAAACAACTTCAAGTTACAGTCTTTTCACCTAATCTCTACCCGTGTGACTTCTACCTAAGAACTCTTAGATATGAGATCCTACTCACTCCCCCTCAATCACAGCAGTGATGTAAAACAAGTATTACAATGAAAAGAAGACACTCTTCAAAAACACATACTTGATCTTGCTTAAAAGCTTCAACCAAGTAAACACACACTCATGCTTCAAAGCTTAGAGTGGACAAGTTACAACTCAAAAGTCAGTCCAATTCAATCATCTATGGATGAATGAATGGCTCACAATACACACGACACATGACTGAAACCCTTACTCTCTCTCAATATTTCGTTCTTTATTTCTTGTGTATTAAAACCAGGTTTTCCATGCCCTTTATATAGAAGTGTTTGGCTGGGCTTGGACATCATAAAACCCTAAAACTATTTTCCATTCATATCTTCTCATGACAGCTGATTATATCTCGTTGGAAAATAAGTCAATCTGGTAGTAATTACTGATTGAATGGCGCGCTCAATCATCTCATCAATCACACATAGATTAGCATAAAAAACGCAATCACACAATACATAACATTCAGACTGAATGTTCTGTATACAGATGTCATGACATCGGGTCTGACATCTCAGTAAAATCTTGCACATTCACATTTTAAACACCCTGCAGGAACCTGTTATCTTATGTCAAGACAACACTTGTGACAACTTGTGAACACTCTAGGTTTTACCAAAATTGCTGCCAACACATAGAACCAACAATTATTAAACCTCATGCTTCGTCACGATGGTCTCAGATTATGAACTAGTGCCTGAGTTTCGTTAAAACCATTAATCTGCTCATCCATTCATTCATAAACAAACATCACATTCATGATATATTTGCATCTCACAAACAAAACTTCATACCACCTTTTGTTTCTACCCCGCTAACTGATTTCCCGACGTAGGCTCAGAACTAGAAGCATGTCTCAAGCCATTATGGAAGAACTCCAACAAGGACAAGCTTCATTGAAGGAAGAGATCAGGAAACTGAAGACTCAGATGAGCTTGGTTATGGAAATCTTGCAAACACTATTGAAAAGGGAAGGCAATCTCGCACCAACTACCATGATGGAAATGGTTTCCCCTGTGCATCTTCCAGGCTCCACCTCACGTCATGAGTTGCCTCATACTATCCCCAACCAGAACTTCCAAGGCTTCCCAATTAACAACCATTGTTCATTCCTCATCTAACTTCGAGGAACCAAATGAGGAATCGGAATTGGTGCTCAAAACAAATGCAAAACTCTTATGCTCAACGAGGCCAAAAAAAATCAAAGAGGCTAGAGAAACAGTTCAAACCAATTCCTATGTCATACAGTCGGATTCTCCCTCTTTTGCTCAACAGATCATTGGTGCAGTTAAGGGAACTAGGACCTCATCTAACACCACTTCCTTGAACTACAACATGAATGCTAGATGTGAGTTTCATTCTGGAGCACCCGGACACTCGATCGAGAGTTATAAGGGCTTCAAATACAAAGTTCACGAACTGATTGAGTCAAAGGTTATCGCGTTCATAACAAACGGCCTGGATATACTGAGCAACCTCATGCCTCCACCTGAAGGCACTTATGCAATGCCACAACCAGTGCCAATGGATAAGGAATAAGAAACCTGAATAAGAAACCTGAATAAGAGCCTCCTTGGGGACTATCACACATCAGTTTATGCAAACATGATGGCACCAGAAAGAGGAAAATTTCCTGAGGATTCTGATGTGCAAAGGACATCCTCTTAGATTGATCTCACCAAGGGGGCGAGACATCTGAGAACTTTGTACAGAAAGACACTTTAAGATCCATTCAGTCTAGGACAACCATGTCGAGATTAGGGAAATCTCTCCAAAGTCAGTTGGCCAGGGGCATTGCCTCAAAGATCAAACAGTCAGAGGTACGATCCCTTCAAGGTTTGTACTAAAGTAAGCCACCTCAAAAGCACGAGAAAGTAGGGGCAGGAAAACCCAAGACACTGGGGAAAAACAAATCAAGATCACTCCATCACAAGGCTTGCTTCATAGCTTATAACTGTGGCAGTCCCTGCAATTACCTAACAGACTAGGGCAAGACTAGCCATGGAGATAAGGCTTTTCTTTATGTATATTTTTGCTCAGATCAAGCACGGGGAATCAGAAGATCCAGACCAACCTTCCTACATCAGCCAAGTTCAAAGCGAATGTTGGGAAGTCATGTTAAACATATCACCCCATAACTTGTCAACAATGAGCCTTGAAGCCAAGCAAAAATATTTCCCTGTTTCAACCATTCTTGGCCCACCTTAGGGACATTTGTTGAACTATCCAAAACCATTGCATTAGGCATTACACACCAACATTGTCGCTTAGCTCATACATATCATGAATCATGCATAACATGAAGCCCTTCTCCGACAAGAATAATGAAGCCAAGCCTTGCTTGATACCTTCAAAAATACAAAGCCTACTTGGAAATCCCAAAAATCCAATCATCATCAGATCCAACCTGATCCTTTCCAAACCAAAATCCAAAATCCCAATCGTTATTGGAACCTCCCAAAACAAATCTCTATCATTAACCATAAAGCCCAACCATATTTGGCACAATTCATAGATGACACTTCTTTCCACCAACCCTTTGATGATGATGTTTCAAACCCTTTTCCATTAACCCTTTGATGATGATATTCGCTAACAATCTCTCATTGGAAACAAAAATAAATCCCTACAAAAACCCAAATGCCCAGTTGCACTCCCACATGCATTGCATGCATCACTTCATGCATAATTTTCTCGTCGAAATGGAAAGTTCCACAAGGCCCAACCGTACTTGGCACAATCCATATACCATGCATTTGCATACCCCTAGCAGCCTGAGCATACATCAGCACTTAGTATACATTGACATTTTGCATACATAACATTACATCATAGTATACTCTTCATAACGGGGCATGCATGTTTAGCGTAAGAAGGATTCAAGCCTTTCTCGAAAGTGCAAGGATCACCGTGAACAACCCCAGCAGGATTCCCCAAAGTATCTCCTTTTTATTTGCATTTTGCAAATAATGTTAGCCATTTGTTGGTACCTTGCCTTTCGCAAGCCCCCTCTGCTCTTTTCATGGGAAAAACCCATTTTCCCTTTTGCAAGTCTCCTTGTTTCCTTTTGTACAAGAGAGTTTACCTTTGTCAAAACTTTGTTTGTTAAGCAAAAATGAGAGATTGGACGATTGACCTATTTTCTTATCGTTTGTCTTAAAACACCTGACGTAGGTTTCGCAAGTCCTGAGTGAAGCCATATTTCAAAAACTTCTTCCCCGCCATTGTGCCTGAGGGATATAATGAGGTTTTCGTATCTACTGCAAAGTTTTCCCTACCTTGTGTATGATAATCACCGTGTCTATTCACTTGCTTTTACAAATTTCCCCTTGTCTTTTGCTTGGGTAGTCCCATTGCCTTTTGCATAGGAAGTATTTACATACGCTTACTTTTTGTAAGTTCCCTTCTGCCTTTTGCAAGTCTCCTCACTGCTTTTTTCACGAGAGAAGTCACCTTTGTCAACTTTGCATGTTAAGAAAAAAATGAGAGATTGGACGATTGGTCTATTCTATTATCTCTTGTTTGGCGAGTCCTGAGTGGTAGCCATATTTCGTAAACTCCATCCCCGCCGTTATGCCTGAGGGAAATAATGAGGTTTTCGTACTTACTGCAAAGTTCCCTCTACCTTTGGTATGAGGATCATCAAGTCATATTTACACCTGCCTCTTGCAAGTACCCTTTTGCCTTTTTCATGTCACCAAGATTAAAACCTTCCCAGTCGTTGCTAGGGATTGACATTTTCAAAATTCAAACCTTCCCAGTCGTTGATAGGGATTGACATTTTCAAATTTCAAACCTTCCCAGCCGTTTCTAGGGATTCACATTTTCAAATTTCAAACCTTCCCAGCCATTGTTATGGATTCACATTTTTAAAATTCAAACCTTCCCAGCTGTTGCTAAGGATTGACATTTTCAAATTTACAACCTTCCCATTCGTTGCTAGGGATTTACATCTTTAGATTTCAGGTATTCTCAGCCGTTACTAGGAAGTGTCATTGCACTAAAACCTCCTCTTCCATTGCTAGGGATTTACATATTTAGATTTCAGGTATTCCAGCTGTTGCTAGGAAGCGTCACTGGACTAAAACCTCCTCCGCCATGGCTAGGGATTTACATCTTTAAATTTCAGGGATTCCAGCTATTGCTAGGAAGCGTCACTGAACTTAAACCTCCCCCGTCTTTGCTAGGGATTTACACCTTAGATTTTAGGTATTCCCAACCGTTGCTAGGAAGGGTCACTGAACTAAAACCTCCCCCGCCATTGCTAGGGATTTACATCTTAAAATTTCATGCATTCTAGCTATTTCTAGGAAACGTCATTGCTAGGGATTTACATCTTTAGATTTTAGGTATTCCCAGCCATTGTTAGGAAGCGTCACTGAACTAAAACCTCCCCAACCGTTTCCAGGGATTTACTTCTTTAGATTTTAGGTATTCCAGTCGTTGCTAGGAAGCGTCACTGAACTAAAACCTCCCCTGCCATTGCTAGAGATTTACATCTTTATATTTTAGGTATTCCCAGCCGTTGCCAGGAAGCGTCACTGAACTAAAACCTCCCCAGTCGTTTCCAGGGATTTACTTCTTTAGATTTCAGGTATTCTAACCGTTTCTATGAAGGTTCACTGAACTTAAACCTTCCCAGCCACTCCCTTTGATTTACATCTTTAGATTTCAGGTATTCCCAGCCGTTGCTAGGAAGTGTCATTGAACTAAAACCTCCTCAATCGTTGCTAGGGATTGACTTCTTTAGATTTTAGGTATTCCAGCCATTGCTAGGCAGCGTCACTAAACTAAAACCTCCACAGCTTTTTCTAGGGATTTACATCTTTAGATTTCAAGTATTCCAGCAGTTGCTAGGAAACGTCACTTAATTAAACACTTCCCATTCGTTGCTAGGGATTTACATCTTTAGATTTCAGGTATTCCATCCGCTGCTAGGAAACATCACTGAACTAAACCTCCCCAACTGTTGCTAGGGATTTACATCTTTAGATTTCAGGTATTCCATCCGCTGCTAGGAAACATCACTGAACTAAACCTCCCCAACTGTTGCTAGGGATTTACATCTTTAGATTTCAGGTATTCCAGTTGTTGCTAAGAAATGTCACTGAACTAAAACCTGACGTAGGTTTCGCAAGTCCTGAGTGGAGCCATATTTCGAAAACTTCATCCCTGCCATTGTGCCTGAGGGATATATTGAGGTTTTCGTACCTACTGCAAAGTTTTCCCTACCTTGTGTATGATAATCACCATATCTATTCACTTGCTTTTGCAAGTTTCCCCTTGTCTTTTGCTTGGGAAGTCCCATTGCCTTTTGCATAGGAAGTATTTACATACACTTACCTTTTGTAAGTTCCCTTATGCCTTTTGTAAGTCTCCTCACTGCTTTTTTCACGAGAGAAGTCACCTTTGTCAACTTTGCATGTTAAGAAAAATGAGAGATTGGACGATTGACCTATTCTATTATCTCTTGTTTGGCGAGTCCCGAGTGGTAGCCATATTTCATAAACTCCATCCCCGCCATTATGCCTGAGGGAAATAATGAGGTTTTTGTACCTACTGCAAAGTTCCCTCTACCTTTGGTATGAGGATCATCAAGTCATATTTACACCTGCCTCTTGCAAGTACCCTTTTGCCTTTTTCATGTCATCAAGATTAAAACCTTCCCAGTCGTTGCTAGGGATTGACATTTTCAAAATTCAAACCTTCCCAGTCGTTGATAGGGATTGACATTTTCAAATTTCAAACCTTCCCAGCCGTTTCTAGGGATTCACATTTTCAAATTTCAAACCTTCACAGCCATTGTTATGGATTCACATTTTTAAAATTCAAACCTTCCCAGCAGTTGCTAGGGATTGACATTTTCAAATTTAAAACCTTCCCATTCGTTGCTAGGGATTTACATCTTTAGATTTCAGGTATTCTCAGTCGTTACTAGGAAGCGTCACTGAACTAAAACCTCCTCCGCCATTGCTAGGGATTTACATATTTAGATTTTAGGTATTCCAGCTGTTGCTAGGAAGCGTCACTGAACTAAAACCTCCTCCGCCATTGCTAGGGATTTACATCTTTAAATTTCAGGGATTCCAGCCATTGCTAGGAAGCGTCACTGAACTAAAACCTCCCCCGTCGTTGCTAGGGATTTACACCTTAGATTTTAGGTATTCCCAACCGTTGCTAGGAAGTGTCACTGAACTAAAACCTCCCTCGCCATTGCTAGGGATTTACATCTTTAGATTTCATGCATTCTAGCTATTGCTAGGAAACGTCATTGCTAGGGATTTACATCTTTAGATTTTAGGTATTCCCAGCCATTTCTAGGAAGCGTCACTGAACTAAAACCTCCCCAACCGTTTCCAGGGATTTACTTCTTTAGATTTCAGGTATTCCAGTCGTTGCTAGGAAGCGTCACTGAACTAAAACCTCCCTTGCCATTGCTAGCGATTTACATCTTTATATTTTAGGTATTCCCAGCCGTTGCCAGGAAGCGTCACTAAACTAAAACCTCCCCAGTCGTTTCCAGGGATTTACTTCTTTAGATTTCAGGTATTCTAACCGTTTCTAGGAAGGTTCACTAAACTTAAATGATCCCAGCCACTCCCAAGGATTTACATCTTTAGATTTCAGGTATTTCCAGCTGTTGCTAGGAAGTGTCACTGAACTAAAACCTCGTCAATTGTTGCTAGGGATTGACTTCTTTAGATTTTAGGTATTCCAACCATTGCTAGGAAGCATCACTAAACTAAAACCTCCACAGCTGTTTCTAGGGATTTACATCTTTAGATTTCAAGTATTCCAGCAGTTGCTAGGAAGCGTCACTTAATTAAAAACTTCCCATCCGTTGCTAGGGATTTACATCTTTAGATTCCAGGTATTCCATCCGCTACTAGGAAACATCTCTGAACTAAACCTCCCCAACTGTTGCTAGGGATTTACATCTTTAGATTTCAGATATTCCAATCGTTGCTAAGAAACGTCACTGAACTAAAACTTCCCTAGTCGTTGCTAGGGATTGACTTCTTTTGATTTCAGGTATTCTAGTCGTTTCTAGGAATCGTCACTGAACTAAAACCTCCCCATCTGTTGCTAGGGATTGACTTCTTTAGATTTCAGATATTCTAGCTGTTGCTAGGAAGTGTCATTAAACTAAAACCTCCCCAGTCGTTACTAGGGATTGACATTTTCAATTTTCAAACATTTCCAGTCGATGCTAGGGATTGATTTCAATAAATTCCTGGTATTCCAGACGTTGCTAGGAATTGTTACTGAATGACATCTTTTCCCCACAGAGTCGGGTATTCTAGTCGTCGCCAAGAATCGTCATCGTACCTTGTCATTTCTCTCCAACTAGGTCAAATGTTCCAGCCATTGCTATGCATCATCATTTATCATCCCCACCGAGTCATGAATTATAGTCATTGCTAAGAATCGTTGTTGAATTCCTTTGTTTGACCCCAAGTAGATGTCACGTATTCCAGTCGTCACTAGCAATCATCAATAAACCTATATTTCCCCATCGAGGTTAGGTGTTCCAGCCGTTGCTAGGAATCACCGTTTTGTTTTTCCCCATCCTTTGCTAGGGGCAGTCACCCTTTCTCTCATTCCCCAAGTGGAGTTTTTTCCCTCCATTTTCTTGGGATTTTGACGTCGAACTTTCCTCCTTGAAAAGATACTTATGTTGCATACATCGCATTGCATGCATAATCATGCATAATCCCTAGTAAATTATAACACTATCATCCCCCGACATGGCAAATTTCTGGATACTCCTATTAGTATTTAATCCTCTCCTACCTTGAACACATTGGAAGTCGCTGCCGTCCATATATTCAGATCCTAGAAGATTAAATAGGGGCAGCTGTCATACCCCAAAATTCACCCTACCCCATACAACTTTCATGTTATCCATGACCCTATTACACATACATGCATTCACTGTTCCATCACCATTCGTGACCAAAGGCATACTGTATGGGCTCAAGGCATGTTGTTCACACCTGAGAAGGAAAACTGGGATTTTTCAGTTACATTTTAGTTTGTGTACCCGGTTACCCAAATCATGGTAACCAATTACACCCTATTTTAAATAGGCGTCCATGGGAAATTTCAGTATGTGTAACTGGTTACCCATTGTGTTAACCGGTTACACCTGCATTACACAGGCTCCTTTGACCAATGTTAGTCTATGTAATTGATTAGCCAGATTATGCTAACCGATTACACCTGTGTAGATAACAACAATAATTTTTTTTCACTCCAAAGTGAATACTTTTTCACACACTTCAATCCCTTTGCTTCCTCTATAAATTGAGAATCATCCCCCCTCATTTTTCCAAGTTGGCACCCAGTAAACCTCTGCCAAAATCACACTCAAGCTC
Organism: Lathyrus oleraceus; assembly: GCF_024323335.1. Classification (NCBI taxonomy): domain Eukaryota; kingdom Viridiplantae; phylum Streptophyta; class Magnoliopsida; order Fabales; family Fabaceae; genus Lathyrus; species Lathyrus oleraceus. Next base: position 403,744,334 of record NC_066582.1, read on the forward strand.
TCTCTTTTTAACCTAAAACCCAAACTCACTCAACCTCTATTTTCTTCTTTAAACCACCAAACCACCATGTCAAAATCCACCCTCTTCATACAACAACATCAGTAGAAAACTTATAACCTTCATCCACATAATCATTCACCGCCACCATATAAACATACGACTTCCTTCTCTTCCATTTTCCTACCACAACAACCATAGCCACCCTCATCCAAGCTTTTTGCTTCATTTTTAAACCCAAACACCATAAAAACTTAGTTTTTATCATAAACTTGGTAATGATTACAACTCAAGTTCATTAACATTTTAATTTTGTTTTTATGTTGAAAATGGGTGTTTGTTCATGGGTAATTTTATGAGAGGGATTTGAGTCAAGTTTGAGACAGGTGGGTTTTGTTTGGTTTAAACTCTTTTTGGGATTTTTGTTCTTATTCCCTTTGATTTATCATTTTCAATCACGTTGTATTATTATTGTCATTTCTTATTTCTTATTTATCTATTCTTATTATATTTGGTTGATGAAATATATTAGATCATTACCATGGTTGTTTAGGGTTGATAAAACCATCAATGTTTCAAATCTATTAATAAATGATTAATGGATCATTCAGATTATTTTGAGGCATTGATAGGTTGCCTCTATTTCAATCATACTTGAGTCATTTGATGCATATATGAAACTATATTTGTGTATACTAACTTTCTAACCCATTTTTTTATTGTTTTTTTCACTAACCACTAACTACTAACCTCTAACATTTATATTATTGCACTTTATTTTCTTTTCTACTTATTTGCTCACAATTTATTTTATTGTTCATTTTATTTCAAGTAATTTATGTTTATGTCCATTATTATCTAACTATATATCATTTATATTATATTAATTTATTTGTTCTCTTACTATCTTGTTAAATAAAAAAAGGAGTAACAACAAAAGAAAGAAAACAAATCTTAATTATTTGAGTGATATAATCTTCTATTTGTCAAAAGATTGATAGATGGACTTGGGGTTGTATAACTTTCTTTGTTACAAATATATTGTTAGATGATTATTAATCATCTTCAATACTTTGCATCAATGATAAGTTATCCTTTGATGCATCATATTTTGAGTTTTTTGACCTTTGGATAGATAATCCTCAAAGTGTTCATTTTGCACATATTACTAACCTGTAATTATACTTCACTAATCTTTATTATTGTGATTTTGTTACCATTGGTTTGTGGTTTCATTTATGTCATTTATATTCACTAATAAGTGTTACTGTGATATTGTTATTATTATTATCTTATATTTACTTTTATGTCATTACCTTCTAATTTACATTCAAGTACTCATTATCATCATCATTATTATTGTATAAACTCATCATGTATATTTATTTTTATTTATTTTATTTTCTACATTAAAAATAAAATAAAAAACATGATAAAATTATAAGACCAAAAACAATCCATTTCACTTAATCAACTTGGACTTAGAGGACCTCACTCTAGGACCTTTGCTTGGAGGTCTTTTTCCATTATCTTTGTGATACTTTGTGAATGTTGAATTTTCACCTGCAACTTACATTCATGTTGTTAGAGTGACATCATGACACCATTTTAGGGGGACATGTTTGTAAGACCATTATCTTTTTATTAGCTTAGGTCACTTTTTGCACACACAAGGCTTTCTCTTGGGTTACCTTACAATGAAATCCTCTATTTTCTTGTTGGTTACCTTGCATGTATGTTGGATTACCCAAATTTCGTAATCCAATAAACAAACCCTTGATTGAATGTCAAGTGGCATTTCTATAATCAAATTCAAAATACAATAAAATTACGACTATTATTGTGTGCCACGAGCCTTAAGTGGTGGATAATGAGTAAGAATGAGCAGGGTAGTCTTCAGCTAATTTGACCACGTGTTCAATTCTTAGAAAAAAACAAAGTAAGGAGTGTCCCATTTGAGGATCAACCACATCCTAGGAACTGTCTTGTCTAAAGGATAACCACATCATTTCCCTCACGAGAGGTCAAAATCACAAACCCAATGGTTGTCCCTCACCAACAAAACAAGTGAGACAGTCACAAATCGTTTCAAACCAAATGAAAAAATGTCACACGATTTGTTCCTCCAAAAGAAGGAAGAAGAAAACCCGCTAAGTCGAAACTTGAAAACAAGTGGCTTAGCAAAAAGTAGGGTAACCAGATGGACTGTAAGCAAAAAATTAGTCTAGGAAAAATTAGGGAAGTTAAAAAACAAAAAAGCAGAAGAGGAATCGTAAATAAAAAATCCTCAGCAAGAACATAATCGTGTGACTGTAAACAAAGATAGAAAGGCAAGTGAATGTCACTCCCGAAATCTCGTGGGTTCTCTTACTGCCATTCCCACCGTTCCAAGAGGAGAACGTATGTGTCAAACTAGTTGAATGCAGGACTGAAGGATATCAAGCAGAATGGGCAGGCTAAATAAATTTTTGAGCCATAAATCCTTTTTTTATCGAACCGTGAACCAACCCACATTACAACTCTCAAAAGACCTAATTGAAGCATGGTCTATTTCAAAAGCATATTGCATTAGAGCTTCTGTCGAAACTGAGTCCTATTTGTTTTGTTAAGTACTAGTGTGACTTTTGTAACTAGTTATCCATTTACTATATGTCATATTTTCAGTGGACAGACTTGGATTTCTAAAACTGACATAAACATAACACTAGCATAAATAGTTTTACTTGTGAATGAGAATTGACATCAAGAGCATTTTCACAATGAACATGACTTGAGAAGTTTTGGTCACCCGAAAGGGGAGAATTTCCTGAGGACTTCGATGTGCAAAGGACATCCTCTTAGATTAATCTCACCAAGGGGGAGAGACATCTGAGAACTTTGTTGAGAAAGACACTTTAAGATCCATTCAGTCTAGGACAACCACGTCGAGATTAGGGAAATCTCTCCAAAGTCAGCTGGCCAGGGGCATTGCCTCAAAGATCAAACAGTCAGGGGTACGATCCCTTCAAGGTTTGTCCTAAAGTAAGCCACCTCAAAAGCACGAGAAAGTAGGGGCAGGAAAAACCAAGACATTGGGGAAAAACAAATCAAGATCACTCCATCATAAGGCTTGCTTCATATCTTATAACTGTGGCAGTCCCTGCAATTACCTAACAGATTAGGGCAAGACTAGCCATGGAGATAAGGCTTTTCTTTATGTATATTTTTGCTCAGATCAAGCACGGGGCATCAGAAGATCCAGACCAACCTTTCTAAGTCAGCCAAGTTCAAAGCGAATGTTGGGAAGTCATGTTAAACATATCACCCCATAACTTGTCAACAATGAGCCTTGAAGCCAAGCAAAAATATTTCCCTGTTTCAACCATTCTTCGCCCACCTTAGGGACATTTATTGAACTATCCAAAACCATTCGATTTGGCATTATGCACCAACATTGTCGCTTAGCTCATACATATCATGAATCATGCATAACATGAAGCCCTTCTCCGACAAGAATAATGAAGCCAAGCCTTACTTGATACCTTCAAAAATACAAAGCCTACTTGGAAATCCCAAAAATCCAATCATCATCAGATCCAACCTGATCCTTTCCAAACCAAAATCCAAAAGCCCAATCGTTATTGGAACCTCCCAAAACAAATCTCTATCATTAACCATAAAGCCCAACCATATTTGGCACAATTCATAGATGACACTTCTTTCCACCAACCCTTTGATGATGATGTTTCAAACCCTTTTCCATTAACCCTTTGATGATGATATTCGCCAACAATCTCTCATTGGAAACAAAAATAAATCCCTACAAAAATCCAAATGCCCAGTTGCACTCCCATATACATTGCATGCATCACTTCATGCATAATTTTCTCGTAGAAATGAAAAGTTCCACAAGGCCCAACCGTACTTGGTACAATCCACATACCATGCATTTGCATACCCCTAGCATCCTGAGCATACATCAGCACTTAGTATACATTGACATTTTGCATACATAACATTACATCATAGTATACTCTTCATAACGGGGCATGCATGTTTAGCGTAAGAAGGATTCAAGCGTTTCTCGAAAGTGCAAGGATCACCGTGAACAACCCCAGCAGGATTCCCCAAAGTATCTCCTTTTTATTTACATTTTGCAAATAATGTTAGCCCTTTGTTGGTACCTTGCCTTTCGCAAGCCCCCTCTGCTCTTTTCATGGGAAAACCCCGTTTTCCCTTTTGCAAGTCTCCTTGTTTCCTTTTGTACGAGAGAGTTTACCTTTGTCAAAACTTTGTTTGTTAAGCAAAAATGAGAGATTGGACGATTGACCTATTCTCTTATCGTTTGTCTTAAAACACCTGACGTAGGTTTCGCAAGTCCTGAGTGGAGCCATATTTCGAAAACTTCATCCCTGCCATTGTGCCTGAGGGATATATTGAGGTTTTCGTACCTACTGCAAAGTTTTCCCTACCTTGTGTATGATAATCACCATATCTATTCACTTGCTTTTGCAAGTTTCCCCTTGTCTTTTGCTTGGGAAGTCCCATTGCCTTTTGCATAGGAAGTATTTACATACACTTACCTTTTGTAAGTTCCCTTATGCGTTTTGTAAGTCTCCTCACTACTTTTTTCACGAGAGAAGTCACCTTTGTCAACTTTGCATGTTAAGAAAAATGAGAGATTGGACGATTGACCTATTCTATTATCTCTTGTTTTGCGAGTCCCGAGTGGTAGCCATATTTCATAAACTCCATCCCCGCCGTTATGCCTGAGGGAAATAATGAGGTTTTTGTACCTACTGCAAAGTTCCCTCTACCTTTGGTATGAGGATCATCAAGTCATATTTACACCTGCCTCTTGCAAGTACCCTTTTGCCTTTTTCATGTCATCAAGATTAAAACCTTCCCAGTCGTTGCTAGGGATTGACATTTTCAAAATTCAAACCTTCCCAGTCGTTGATAGGGATTGACATTTTCAAATTTCAAACCTTCCCAGCCTTTTCTAGGGATTCACATTTTCAAATTTCAAACCTTCACAGCCATTGTTATGGATTCACATTTTTAAAATTCAAACCTTCCCAGCAGTTGCTAGGGATTGACATTTTCAAATTTAAAACCTTCTCATTCGTTGCTAGGGATTTACATCTTTAGATTTCAGGTATTCTCAGTCGTTACTAGGAAGCGTCACTGAACTAAAACCTCCTCCGCCATTGCTAGGGATTTACATATTTAGATTTTAGGTATTCCAGCTGTTGCTAGGAAGCGTCACTGAACTAAAACCTCCTCTGCCATTGCTAGGGATTTACATCTTTAAATTTCAGGGATTCCAGCCATTGCTTGGAAGCGTCACTGAACTAAAACCTCCCCGTCGTTGCTAGGGATTTACACCTTAGATTTTAGGTATTCCCAACCATTGCTAGGAAGTGTCACTGAACTAAAACCTCCCTCGCCATTGCTAGGGATTTACATCTTTAGATTTCATGCATTCTAGCTATTGCTAGGAAACGTCATTGCTAGGGATTTACATCTTTAGATTTTAGGTATTCCCAACCATTTCTAGGAAGCGTCACCGAACTAAAACCTCCCCAACCGTTTCCAGGGATTTACTTCTTTAGATTTCAGGTATTCCAGTCGTTGCTAGGAAGCGTCACTGAACTAAAACCTCCCTTGCCATTGCTAGCGATTTACATCTTTAAATTTTAGGTATTCCCAGCCGTTGCCAGGAAGCGTCACTAAACTAAAACCTCCCCAGTCGTTTCCACGGATATACTTCTTTAGATTTCAGGTATTCTAACCGTTTCTAGGAAGGTTCACTGAACTTAAACGATCCCAATCACTCCCAAGGATTTACATCTTTAGATTTCAGGTATTTCCAGCTGTTGCTAGGAAGTGTCACTGAACTAAAACCTCGTCAATTGTTGCTAGGGATTGACTTCTTTAGATTTTAGGTATTCCAGCCATTGCTAGGAAGCATCACTAAACTAAAACCTCCACAGCTGTTTCTAGGGATTTACATCTTTAGATTTCAAGTATTCCAGCAGTTGCTAGGAAGCGTCACTTAATTAAAAACTTCCCATCCGTTGCTAGGCATTTACATCTTTAGATTCCAGGTATTCCATCCGCTACTAGGAAACATCTCTGAACTAAACCTCCCCAACTGTTGCTAGGGTTTACATCTTTAGATTTCAGGTATTCCAATCGTTGCTAAGAAACGTCACTGAACTAAAACCTCCCTAGTCGTTGCTAGGGATTGACTTCTTTAGATCTCAGGTATTCTAGTCGTTTCTAGGAATCGTCACTGAACTAAAACCTCCCCATCTGTTGCTAGGGATTGACTTCTTTAGATTTCAGATATTCTAGCTGTTGCTAGGAAGTGTCATTAAACTAAAACCTCCCAAGTCGTTGCTAGGGATTGACATTTTCAATTTTCAAACATTTCCAGTCGATGCTAGGGATTGATTTCAATAAATTCCTGGTATTCCAGACGTTGCTAGCAATTGTTACTGAATGACTTCTTTTCCCCACAGAGTCGGGTATTCTAGTCGTCGCCAAGAATCGTCATCGTACCTTGTCATTTCTCTCCAACTAGGTCAAATGTTCCAGCCATTGCTATGCATCATCATTTATCATCCCCACCGAGTCATGAATTATAGTCATTGCTAAGAATCGTTGCTGAATTCCTTTGTTTGACCCCAAGTAGATGTCACGTATTCCAGTCGTCACTAGCAATCATCAATAAACCTATATTTCCCCATCGAGGTTAGGTGTTCCAGCCGTTGCTAGGAATCACCGTTTTGTTTTTCCCCATCCTTTGCTAGGGGCAGTCACCCTTTCTCTCATTCCCCAAGTGGAGTTTTTTCCCTCCATTTTCTTGGGATTTTGACATCGAACTTTCCTCCTTGAAAAGATACTTATGTTGCATACATCGCATTGCATGCATAATCATGCATAATCCCTAGTAAATTATAACACTATCATCCCCCGACATGGCAAATTTCTGGATACTCCTATTAGTATTTAATCCTCTCCTATCTTGAACACATTGGAAGTCGCTGCCGTCCATATATTCAGATCCTAGAAGATTAAATAGGGGCAGCTGTCATACCCCAAAATTCACCCTACCTCATACAACTTTCATGTTATCCATGACCATATTACACATACATGCATTCACTGTTCCATCACTATTCGTGACCAAAGGCATACTGTATGGGCTCAAGGCATGTTGTTCACACCTGAGAAGGAAAACTGGGATTTTTCAGTTACATTTTAGTTTGTGTACCCGGTTACCCAAATCATGGTAACCAGTTACACCCTATTTTAAATAGGCGTCCATGGGAAATTTCAGTATGTGTAATTGGTTACCCATTGTGTTAACCGGTTACACCTGCATTACACAGGCTCCTTTGACCAATGTTAGTCTATGTAATTGATTAGCCAGATTATGCTAACCGATTACACCTGTGTAGATAACAACAATAATTTTTTTTCACTCCAAAGTGAATACTTTTTCACACACTTCAATCCCTTTGCTTCCTCTATAAATTGAGAATCATCCCCCCTCATTTTTCCAAGTTGGCACCCAGTAAACCTCTGCCAAAATCACACTCAAGCTCTCTCTTTTTAACCTAAAACCCAAACTCACTCAACCTCTATTTTCTTCTTTAAACCACCAAACCACCATGTCAAAATCCACCCTCTTCATACAACAACATCAGTAGAAAACTTGTAACCTTCATCCACATAATCATTCACCGCCACCATATAAACATACGACTTCCTTCTCTTCCATTTTCCTACCACAACAACCATAGCCACCCACATCCAAACTTTTTATGTTGAAAATGGGTGTTTGTTCATGGGTAATTTTATGAGAGGGATTTGAGTCAAGTTTGAGACAGGTGGGTTTTGTTTGGTTTAAACTCTTTTTGGGATTTTTGTTCTTATTCCCTTTGATTTATCATTTTCAATCACACTTTATTATTATTGTCATTTCTTATTTCTTATTTATCTATTATTATTATATTTGGTTGATGAAATCTATTAGATCATTACCATGGTTGTTTAGGGTTGATAAAACCATCAATGTTTCAAATCTATTAATAAATGATTAATGGATCATTCAGATTATTTTGAGGCATTGATAGGTTACCTCTATTTCAATCATACTTGAGTCATTTGATGCATAGATGAAACTATATTTGTGTATACTAACTTTCTAACCCATTTGTTTATTGTTTTTTCACTAACCACTAACTACTAACCTCTAACATTTATATTATTGCACTTTATTTCCTTTTCTACTTATTTGCTCACAATTTATTTTATTGTTCATTTTATTTCAAGTAATTTATGTTTATGTCCATTATTATCTAACTATATACCATTTATATTATGCTAATTTATTTGTTCTCTTACTATCTTGTTAAATAAAAAAAGGAGTAACAACAAAAGAAAGAAAACAAATCTTAATTATTTGAGTGATATAATCTTCTATTTGTCAAAAGATTGATAGATGGACTTGGGGTTGTATAACTTTCTTTGATACAAATATATTGTTAGATGATTATTAATCATCTTCAATACTTTGGATCAATGATAAGTTATCCTTTGATGCATCATATTTTTAGTTTTTTGTCCTTTGGATAGATAATCCTCAAAGTGTTCATTTTGCACATATTACTAACCTCTAATTATACTTCACTAATCTTTATTATTGTGATTTTGTTATCATTGGTTTGTGGTTTATTTTATGTCATTTATATTCACTAATCAGTGTTACTCTGATATTGTTATTATTATTATCTTATATTTACTTTTATGCCATTACCTTGTAATTTACATTCAAGTACTCATTATCATCATCATTATCATTATATAAACTCATCATGTATATTTATTTTTATTTATTTTATTGTCTACATTAAAAATAAAATAAAAAACATGATAAAATTATAAGTCCAAAAACAATCAATTTCACTTAATCAACTTGGACTTAGAGGACCTCAGTCTAGGACCTTTGCTTGGAGGCCTTTTTCCATTATCTTTGTGATACTTTGTGAATGTTGAATTTTCACCTGCAACTTACATTCATGTTGTTAGAGTGGCATCATGACACCATTTTAGGGGGACATGTTTGTAATACCATTATCTTTTTATTAGCTTAGGTCATTTTTCGCACACACAAGGCTTTCTCTTGGGTTACCTTACAATGAGATCCTCTATTTTCTTGTTGGTTACCTTGCATGTATGTTGCATTACCCAAATTTCATAATCAAATAAACAACCCCTTGATTCAATGTCAAGTGGCATTTCTATAATCAAATTCAAAATACAATAAAATTACGACTATTATTGTGTGCCATGAGCCTTAAATGGTGGAGAATGAGTAAGAATGAAACATTCCTACCCTTACTCTAATTATTTTGGACACAAGACGCTTGACTTGTTGTCTAAAATAATCACCTCCGCCCTAGAATTTAGTGCAATCTAATCACAAACATCTCTTTTCATAAACCATTATTCAAGGTAAAAATTAATATAACTCATCAAACCTAATTTTTGTGCCTTAGGGTATCATCCTGAAAACCCCTTTCTCAAAGGTAAAATCAACCAAAGCATAAACATTTGCTATTCTGAACTATGGAGCTCTGATTCCTCATCCTCGATGAGTGATACGTAGGCACAATGGCCACAATCCTTGGCGAGCACCATAATAAAGAAAACTAAAATCCCTCTCTTTCACACATTGTTTTTGAAAATAAAACAATAATGAGATAAATCCTTGCATACGTAAACAACCTAAATAGTTCCCATGGAGTACCATGGACGTGAGGGGTGTTAATACCTTCCCCTTGCATAGTCGATTTCTGAACCCAAATATCGGTTGCAAGACCGATTCTTTATCCTTTTTTTGCGCTTCCCGTGCGTATCTCTTTTCCGAGGGTTTTATCGACTATTTCCCCTCTCCTCTCCGATAGAGGTCAACTAAATAAAATTCGGTGGCGACTCTTCTGATTTTGCCTCTTTGGCGCTTTCTTTAGTCCCGGTTTCCTCGCTCCATTTTTTCGGTAGTGACATGAATGAAAAGGAAAAAACCAGAGAGAGAAAAAGATTTAACACAACTAGATTTTGAAAAGACTATACACATAAAATCTTTTGGAAAACCAACAAGTACAAAGAAAAAGTAAGACATGACAAGAGAGAGAGACCATATAGAATCCAAGGAGTAAAGCATCACTAGTCTAAATATTTTCCCTAATATCTTTACAGCTTAGCATAGTAATTTTCAGACACATGGATTTTTATAAAAAGTTACAAGTAATCCTTATTCTTTTTCTGAGTCTCGGAGCCTGATGCTTTTCATAGGGTATATATCATCAGTGTATGTTCAAGACTTTGAAGCTACTTCTGATTAGCATTATTCTTTAATACTCAATATTCAGAATCAAGCTTTTAAAATGATATCAGAAACCCTTTCTTAGATAAGAATTGAGTCTGTAAAAGACAAAGGGTAAAACAAGCAAAACAACTCATTAAAGAGTTTACTCGAATAACAACACTTTTCTGATTAAAACTTTTGAGCGCACAATACTTGGTTATGAACAAGGATACAAAAGAATATTTTCCACTTGTTCTGAAAATTCCTATGCAAACATATTATCTAGGATAGTTATGCATCAAGAAGATAGATATCTAAACTAAAGTAAATAATATCTCTTTGATAAAAGATGTCTAAATAAAAAAAGTAGTTTAGACATACCTCGGTGTTGCTTCTAAACAACTTTTGGTTCCAACAATATTCTTACTGATGACAATCAGTCTTAAACACTATTTTTGTTGAACCTGATCCTCTTCAACACATTCTTGGAGTAGTATTAGTGACCATAGTACTCTTATTCCGCCTTTCTCCAGACTTTAACTATCCTTCCTCTTTTAGAGTTAGGATTATAACATATTATTTCCTCTAGTTGTAGGATATAGTAATCTATTTTCCATACATTTAGGGCAGACGAACTAACTTTTAAGCATATCAGCAAACACAAATTTTGATTTTGATACCCATATTCTTATGGGTCCTTTTGTGTTTGTTACTCTAGGACTTTTCTTAAAATGTGCCCTTTCCTTAGAGTAATGTCTAGCCTTATTCAAGACTTTCTTCTTAAATAAATTTTGTCATGGATAAGCTTTGACATTAGCTTCTGATCATTTCAGAAGCTTGAATCTAGAATTCTTAGGTGTTGAATTCCCTTGACTTTTGACTTTTGGATCATAGTGTCTGATTTCAACAAAACCATTAACTTTGAGATCTTGGGTTATGACTTCTGTAGAACTTTTGACCTTGAGGTCTCAGGTTCTATTAGAACCTATGACTTCTTTGTTATTGACTTTGATGAGTTCATAACTTTGACCTATTCAGTATCAGACACCAATTAGTCATAAGCATGACTTGAAGAAGATGATTCTGAGAGATTCTTCCATTTCAAGGTTCTGAAAGCCACATATTTCATAAAAGCCCAGACCATCTCTTTCACTCTTGCTTACTTCATAGATCATGGATGCAAGAAAAGTTCTGTTAAGATCTATTGTTAAGAGATAATAGGGAGTTATAATGTGCTGACATTAGTTTGGAAGGCAGGATTTGACACTAAAATCTCCCACATTAATGTAAATAAGGATTTAGATTCTTTTCACAAGTTGCTAAGGGACCTAGAGATATAATTAAATGAATCACTGGGAGGTTTGAAGAAGGCTCAAGATGACCTTCATGATATGTAATCTGAATAATGTTCACATGTCTAAAGGGTATGGGAAGGAGGTGGAATATAGTTACTCGATAATGCAGACGACTTTTGAGATCCCTTTGAAGAAACTAGAACTTTTCCACCTTATGGTGCAAATATCACGAGGAAAATTTCATCTAGAGTAAGAGATAATAGATTGGAACACCATAACCTTTAGTAAGGATCCAAACTCATGGGTGTTCTTGTATGTTTTTTTTAATCTTTTATTAGGTTATCTTTGTAAGTTTTTTATTATTATTTAAGAACTGATAGCAGTTTTTGTGAACGTGCGTTGTTGTTGAATTTATCCCAATATGAAAAGTTATTTCTTTATTTTCTTACTTTGGTATTTACCTTTGAGGATTATTGTTAAGGCACCAAACTTAGCTTATTTGGTCTCTGGAAACTGATGTAATGTCGTGCTCAAAAGCTTTATTGGACATCTCTGATGAGCACTCTCGGCAAAGGGTCTTCCCCTCTTCCCTGCCACCAATTTTTAACTTGGCTTGATAGGGTAAGTATGGATCACCACCTTTTATTTGGATGTTTGCAATTTTTAGTTAAATGACTATCTCCTTAAGGGTTTGATTACTTGAGTCGTAGAGTTTATGTTGTTTGCGAAAACACTACTTAGTCATGCTTATCTTAGCATGATAATAAAGAAAAGAACTTTGTGGGTGATTTATTCATTTCTAAAAGAAAATATAACATGATAAAGTGAGAATTTATGTGCGCGATTAAAAGTACTTAATTAAGATGGCCTAGTTGTTGCCTTAATAACCCGAGTTGTGTCTCCTTGGTAGTTATTCCCTCCACTTTTTTAGTCATTTTTACTTTTCACACATATTAAGAAAAATAATCATTGTTGTATGAGAAAGAAAAATTATGGAAGATTTACAATGTTGTTCTTCATTAATTGGATGAGAAATATAAATTTAAATAACTGAAATAAGAGATGATAATAAATAATCAAGGGTATAATAGGAAAAATAACATTAATGATTTCTTGTTATTGCAAAACAACTTATATTTTGGTAAAAAAAATTCCCCAAAGAGACTTATAAAAAAACAGAGGTTTATTATCATTTGATTCTCCTGGTTTAGTCGTTGTAGTGGGCTCTATGTTGCTTCAGTGATGTGATGATATATGTACTTACAAGTATGAAGTCTGCAATAACCTATTTAGTTTTAATGTTGATAATTCTCTTAATAAAAGCCTTCATCATAAGTGATTTGGTTCAGATGAAGTCAATATCTAATGTGATCAAGTAAGGATGCTTGAAGATCAAGGTTTAATGTGATCAAGTGGCGGTGCTTGAAAATAAAAATCTGACATGATCAAGTGGTGGCACTTGTATATTAAGGTGTAATTTATTGTGATGATCAAGTTGTGTTGATCAATTATGGTGATCAAGTTGTGATCAATGTCTTAAAAATCAAGATATCAATACCTATATGTTAATTACAATACCTTGTGTCAAGTGGAATTCTATGAAGTCACTGAAGATCTCTCAGATCATGTAGTGTGGATGGTGATGGTTTTCATCTTGAAGAGTTATATCAAGCCTCATTCAAAGAAGTTTCAAGGTTCTAGTGAGGTGTTAAAGTCAAATATAGTGTGACAAGGAACGAGAAGCTTAAGAGTTGTAAAAGCGAGGAAGCGTGAAAGATCAATGAGTCTGGGTCGAGTGGTATGTTTTTGTAAAGCTATCAGAATAACTCTCAATTTTACTAAGGAAAATCATATACACACTTTCAAAGAATTTGAAATCCTGTCTCTTTTTATTAAAATCACAAAAAAGAATGTTTTTGTGCCTAGCTAATTGGCTAAGAACTCAAAAAGTTGTTTGTGAAGGTTTTTGCACTGTATAATTGATTAGCTTAGGCATAATCAATTACTTCTTGTCATGATTAAGCAACGAATATTTTGAAAACCTTCCTTTTTTTGACTCGATAATCGATTATATGGTTGGTCTAATTGATATCAACATTAAAAAGGCCCATGGATATTTTACTTTTAAAGCCAACTTTTGTCCTGTAAATAGAGTACTCATTTCTCATTTCTAACACACAAAAACATGTATATGATCTACCTTTCTATATCTCTCATATTTATGTATTTACTTTCTCACATATTCCTTAGTGCTTTAGAGAGTGAAATCCTTATATATGTGAGGTGTTTTAGTCTAGCATAAGGGCAATATTGTAATTTCTCATTGAGAGTTTTTTTTGGGGAGTAAAACCAAGTGAAAATATATCGTTTGGATGTTAAGGTAAGCCATTGAAAACCTTTGTTTGGTTGGGAAGGACTCTGTAATCAAAACTCTTATTCGATTCGTGAGCTTAGTCTGCTGCTAGCCATTGTAAAACTCTATAGTTGGTTGGGATGCTAGCCATTGTAAAACTCCAATCCGAATATAAGGAGGTTTGAAGGCAAAGCCTATCAAAAGAACTTATCATAGTGGAAATTCTCAAGAATGAATTCTTGGGGAAAGAAGTAGGTCACTTCATTAAACCAAACATCTATAAAACTCATGTGCTTTTATATCTTCCCTTAACTCTTTACTTTTAATTTCTTACTTCCTCCATTTTTATCTTGTTTAACCCACACAATCCCCCCCTCTTATGTTTGGAGTCTCATGTCTAACATGATGTTCCTTGGTTATTTTTCCGCAGAGAAATCTCGGGCTAGTTTCTTGTCATTATCACCTGTATCCATCTAGTTAGAATACTTCATATTGAAACTATTGGGAGACGCCACTCCTCTGTTGTGAAAAGTGAACACTGGAATTTCTCATGTGTAATATCAATTTAATTCTTGTTTTGATGCTTTGTTTTTCAAGCTACGCGAATATACCTGAGCGCATCGCACTCTCAAAGATACAACAGAGTTGCCATTAAACTTTATTTATTCCCGAAGGAAAAGGAAAATAACGATAAAACCTGGGGAAAGAGAAAAGGGTAAGGTAGTTGGTTATGCAAGGGGAAGGTATTAGCATCCCTCACATCCATGGTACTCCATGGGAACCATTTTGAATGTTCTTTTCAAGAACGAATGTTATTATATGAAGATTACTCGCAAAAAAGGAAACGGGGGGTTAATAATTAATGTGAAAAAAGGTAATAGATAAATGTGCTCGCCAAGGATTTGGGCCCTCGTGCCTGCGTATCCTCATTCATGCAAAAAGGAAATCACAGCTCCGTAGTGTCGCTCCCCGGATTTCCCGAATCCAAGTACAAACGCGAAAAAGAGTGGCGCGGAAGAAGAATAGAGTCGCCAGCTATGTACTTTTATCCCAAGAGGAGGGAAAGGTAGTACTGCATAACCAAGAGGGAACGGATAAAACAAAGTCTCAAACCAAAGAAAACTGAGTAAGGGGGCCGGTTACGTGAAGGGAAGGTTATCGCACCCCTTCACGTCTGTGGTACTCCACATGATCCACGCTTGCTATTTATGTCTAAAGTGTGTGTATAAAAAGTTCTATATGCGGTGCGAAAGAGAGAAAATCAAAGTAGGGAAAAGAAAGAATTATTGCTCGCACAGGCCCTACCCTGCTGCATACGTATCTCAAGAAGGATTGAGAATCAGAGCACCGTAGCTCGGCTAACCTATTTTTGTTTGTTTAGTGTTTTTTAGATGAACGATGTTACTACGCAATCTATCGGATGCTCGACCTTTGGAGACTTACTCACCTGTAGTAGAAGGAGTTAACGTGCTCTTAGGAGAAGAAAAATCAATGAGTTTGCTTGTGTTTTAGGAATGCTCATGCAAAAAGGAAGTCCTAGACGAAGGAACCGTGCTACCTTAATTAACATGCAGACGAGAGACTACACGAAGCCTAGCAATCCTATGGGTGAGACGATAACACCACACAAAACATGTATCATAAAATAAACATGCCAACAAGGGGGCTCAAACATACATGGGTATGGCTTTAGTCAAGAGGGGTCATATCAACCTCGACAAACAAGCCATGGGAAGGTAATCAAATGGGCTCTTAACCACTGACATTGAACGTCGGGGTGAGCAGATCAAAAGGGTAATGAGGATAAGACCTCATAGCTCTTAACCCTGGACAGGGTGAGCTCATGACAAAGCGTGGGGGTTCAGAAAGATGGAACCCTCTCCACTGACTGACCGGACAAAAGATCTTGGGCTTTTGTTCTGAAGCATCGACACGTAGTGTGATCTTAAAGAACGACACGCGGAATAACGGAGGATTGACTACTAATCCCTTTTATCCGTCAGTTGCCTCTTCATGGAGGTCTTTAGCACTGGTGCCTCTTCTTGGAGGTCTTTGGGCACAAAAGTAAACACACAAAAACATTGCCTCCTATCGAGGTCTTCCAGCTAAGAACGGTAAAATGCTGAAAAATGTAAAAGGGATCAAGAGATCTACCACACGGATAAATATCCGAAGTAACAACAACTCAAGAGATAAGAAACCCAGAGGTCTCTCAAGCTAGCATCATCAAAGAAAGCAAGTCAGCAAAGTAATCAGAATAAATCTCCAAATGGTATCCCACAAATAAAGTGGAATACCAAGCAAGCTATTTCTTCAAGAGTCATGTGAGCCCTCACAAAAAAAACTCAACAAACAAGTTAGGATAACAAGATGGGGTGCAATCAAGAATTGCACCAAACAAAAGAATCATAGCAACAACAGTGTCAAGTAAAAAGTGCATGAATGCAATAGAAAGCATGTCATAACAAAGCATGAAACAGATTAAAGAGCAAAACAGTAAAAACCAACTACTGTCACGATCGCTACTGCTTCGCTTAGCAAAGACTTAGCGAAGCTTCGCTACATGCTCGCTTAGCGAAGCGGCTAGCGAATGCCTGCGGGTTTTGGGTTCTTCTTTGATAACAGTACGATTTCTGAAACCCCAAACCCTGTGGTATCCATTTCGGAAACTAAGTGATCAAACATTCAAGGTATTGTTCTACACATTCATACACATCTAAATCCACATGCAAAACCTAACGATGCCCACTCTTCCAAATTCACCCATAATGTCTCATACTTCAGAAATTACAACATTGAAAGCATAGAGTAATGGAAATAGGACAATACCTGATTGGAGAGATCGATTGAAATTGAAACGCACGGTTGGGTTTGCAAAGCACTGTTAGGGTTTGTGAGATGGAAGTCAAAAGTGTGAGATTCAGAGTCAGAGTCCTTCAGTGTGTTTGGAGGCTGCACCAAAATTCTCTCTAGGGTTTCTCTTTAGGTAGAATAGTAGTCTTCGCTTTTGTTGCACTGAACTTTTAGAATTTATAACCTGATTTTCGTGGCTTGGTGGGCTCAGAATGAAGGCAACTCAAGCCCAAATTTTTTCTGTTATATTTTTTTTCAAAACGCGTGGGCTTCGTCTAGCGAAGAATTTGCTCGCTTAGCGAGCATGACAGTTCAGACTCTGGTGGCTCGCTAGGCGAACCATTCTGCTCGCCTAGCGAGCATGACAGCTCAGGAACATCTTCCCAACTTTGTAACCTGTGAGCTGGACCTTTGTTCCTTCAGAGGTAATATGTCGAATGATAAATAGGCCTCATTTGAGCATGTTGGAAGTAACTCAAGTTATTCCCTAGCCATTTGACCTTCAGTTGACCAACAGTTGACTTTTGACTTCACAGTTCAATTTCAAACTATACTGAACCCATTCTGATTGACATGATGAAATGCAATATGAAATGTTAAATGACCTAAAAATGAATGCATGGATGAGAAGGGCAAATTTGAGGTGCTACAGCTGCCCTTATTCAATCAACTGTGAACCTGAACGGATGAAAGCAGCGGCTATCAGACTTTCAAGGTAAATAGGGATTGAGTACCAAAAGAACCGGAGAATTTGCACTCTGCAGGGGATGAATCCAAGAAAGCGGGGCCATTTACCGATGGCGGCTTCGAAATAGATTTGATATTTACCGATATCAAAGAGAGCGAGGCCATTTACCGATGGCGACTTCAAAATAGATTTGATATTTACCGATATCAAAGAAAGCGAGGCCATTTACCGATGGCGGCTTCAAAACAGATTGATATTTACCGATATCAAGGAAAGCGAGGCCATTTATCGATGGCGACTTCAAAACAAAATTGATATTTACCGATATCAAGGAAAGCGAGGCCATTTACCGATGGCGGCTTCGAAACAGATTTGATATTTACTGATATCAAAGAAAGCGAGGCCATTTACCGATGGCGGCTTCAAACCAAATTTGATATTTATCGATATCAAAGAAAGCGAGGTCATTTACCGATGGCGGCTTCACTGGGGAGGAAACTCGATATTTACAAGTGAAACAAGACCATACATTTACCGATGGCTGGGAAGGAACTCGATGCTTACCGACACCGAACAAAGATGTTTATGAGTGAAACAAAACCAGACATTTACCGATGACTGGGAAGGAACTCGATGTTTACCGACATCGAACAATGATGTTTATAAGTGAAACAAGACCAGACATTTACCGATGTCAAGGAAGGAACTCGATGTTTACCGACATCGAACAATGATGTTCATAAGTGAAACAAGACCAGACATTTACCGATGTCAAGGAAGGAACTCGATGTTTAGCGACATCGAACAAAGATGTTCATAAGTGAAACAAGACCATACATTTACCGATGACTGGGAAGGAACTCGATGTTTACCGACATCGAACAAAGATGTTTACAAGTGAAACAAGACCAGACATTTACCGATGTCAAGGAAGGAACTCGATGTTTACCGACATCGAACAATGATGTTCATAAGTGAAACAAGACCAGGCATTTACCGATGACTGGGAAGGAATTCGATGTTTACCGACATCGAATAATGATGTTTACAGACACCAAAGAAAGAAATACACTTATGAAACGAAACCATTTACCGATGGCGAAAATGAAACACTCGATATTTACGGATAGTGAATCTGCTGGGGAATCTTAAACGACAAAAACCATTTACCGATGGTTAACAAGCGGCTGATGTTTACCGACATCGAACAAAGATGTTTATAAGTGAAACAAGACCAAACATTTACCTATGTCAAGGAAGGGACTCGATGTTTACCGATATCGAACAAAGATGGCGACTTCATTGGGGAAAGAATACATTTATGAAACGAAACCATTTATCGATGGCGAAAATGGAATACTCGATATTTACGGATAGCGAATCTGCTGGGGAATCTTAAACAACAAAAACCATTTACCGATGGTTAACAAGCGGCTGATGTTTACCGACATCGAACAATGATGTTTACCGACACCAAAAAGGAAGGACACACACGGGTGTTGACAGAACGATTTTTGTAGACATCAAGAGAGACATGCCATTTACGGATGGCCAACGATTGGGATTCGACATTTACCGACATCGAAAGATGATGTTCGCCGACATCAAAGAAAAGCACAGACATTTACCGGGATCAACACGACACTTACCGGTATCGCAAGGATGATATTTACATATGTCCAACTAAGGCAGACACTTGATGGGGACTAAATCGGAAGGGAATCAAGCTTCCCTTTCACGGGCTGGTGAGAAAAATAAATCTCACTGGGATTATCGATTTTGAATGTTGCTAAGAGCAACTGCTACAAATGTGCTACACTGATGTTGAAAAATGATCCGTCTCTTCCGGAGACATGATCCAATCTGGTTTAATACATGTATGCATATGTTTGAGTTTTCTATGGCGTAATGCTCCATACTGAATGGAAATGCTACGCGATTTGAGGATGCGAATGCAAATGATGATTACTACATGCAAGATGCAAAGGGAGGAAAACTCCTGCTGGGAAAGCAAATGATCACTTTACTGAGCACACAATTTCTGATTCGATCTTCCAACTCTGTGGGGACATACAACAATTCTGCTGAGGATAACATTCTCGGAACAGTGGAGAAACCAACTCAACTGGGGAGTCACTTGTTAAGAAAACACCAACCTCTCGACCATGTTGGGGAAACAAATTCTGAAATCGACTTAGACGACCCAACTTCTTACACGACTGGACAGTGTTGAAACAAAAGGGTCTTCCTTCAAACAAACTTTGGCTCATCTGCTTTAGCCATCAATCAAAGATAGTAACCTGCAAAACGGCAAGACATACATGCCCCAGGGGATCGTATGGACAAAATATACTCAAGTGTACTCAACATCCAAAATGATTTTCAGATGTTTTATCTTTCCGCACGTCATTGTCTAGCCTTCATGTCTTTTAGATGCAATGTATATCAAAAATTCGGACGTTTTTTGCAAACAAAATATTAGAAATAAAAGAAAACAAGAGAGCAATTTGACTGACTAACGACTTTTATTGATTGAGAGTGGCCTATAAAGGCAAATACATCAGGAAGCAATTCCTAGGAAGAGGTAATTGCGCCGAAAGAGAAAATAAACTATCCTATTGGCAATGTGAACACAACATTCCACTATTTTCCAATTTTGTTATGACTCATAAATCTTCAATTTCCCCAAATTCTTTGCTTTCTGAGAAGAGTGATTGGACCGATCATATCCTTCAGGATGGTAGACACTGAAATGCGATGAAGTACAAATAACTCAGACTGTAGTCTTTGCTTTAATCCCTCTTTTGCTTGGACCGCCTTTTCAGGTTTTCAATCCACCGGGATACCCATTTTTGCCTAAGCCGCCTTTGCAGGTTTTCGACTTACCGGGTGTACATATTATTTTTTATTCTTTATCCCTAACTTTTGCCCGAACCTTTTTCTTTTCTTTTTTCTCTTGGTTCACCAGGATGCCCTTTTTTTGCCTGGACTTTCTTTTTTTTGTCCAGCGGGTCAGTTTATGCGAAGTATTTTTTGACTACATCTGAATTCACAGGAGACGGAAAATCTTCACCATCCATAGTTGTAAGCATCAAGGCTCCACCAGAAAAGACCTTTTTAACAACATATGGACCTTCATAATTCGGAGTCCACTTGCCCCTGTTATCTGTACCGGGAGGAAGGATCCTCTTCAAAACTAAGTCACCTATCTGATAGCTTCGAGGATGCACTTTCTGATCAAAGGCCTTCTTCATCCTTCTCTGATATAGTTGTCCGTGGCACACAGCTGCTAATCGCTTTTCCTCAATTAAATTTAACTCATCAAACCTGGCTTGAACCCACTCAGCCTCGTCAAGTTTTACATCCATCATCACCCTCAAAGAAGGGATTTCGACTTCTACTGGCAAGACTGCCTCCATGCCATACATAAGTGAAAACGGAGTTGCCCCGGTTGACGTACGCACTGAGGTACGATACCCATGCAAAGCGAAAGGCAACATCTCATGTTAATCCTTGTACGTCACAACCGTCTTTTGCACAATCTTCTTAATGTTCTTGTTTGCCGCCTCTACAGCACCATTCATCTTTGGTCTGTAAGGAGAAGAATTATGGTGTTCGATCTTAAAGTCTTTGCAAAGCTCTTTCATCATCTTGTTATTGAGATTCGAACCATTATCAGTGATGATCCTCTCAGGAACCCCATAACGACAGATAATTTCTTTCTTAATGAATCGAGCAACCACTTGTCTGGTAACACTGGCATAGGAAGCTGCTTCCACCCACTTGGTAAAGTAATCAATCGCGACCAGGATGAAGCGATGTCCATTAGAAGTAGTAGGTTCAATCTTTCCAATCATATCGATGCCCCACATCGCGAATGACCAAGGAGAATTCATAATATTCAGAGGGTTTGGTGGTACATGCACTTTATCTGCATAGATCTGACATTTGTGGCACTTGCGAGCGTATTTGAAACAATCAGATTCCATGGTTATCCAGTAATAACCGGCTCTTAACAACTTCTTGGCCATTGCATGACCACCAGCATGGGTACCGAAAGATCCCTCGTGTACTTCCAGCATTAACATGTCTGCTTCGTGTCTAACCACGCATCTGAGCAGAACCATGTCAAAGTTCCTTTTGTACAACACATCATCCTTGTTCAAATAAAAGCTTCCAGCTAGCCTTCTCAGTGTCTTCTTGTCATTCTTTGACGCTCCTTCAAGATACTCTTGGCTTTTGAGGAAATTCTTAATATCATAAAACCACGGCTTCTCATCAATAACAGACTCGGCTGCAAACACAAACGCAGGCCTCTCGAGTTGATTCACAGCAACGTGTGGCACATGATTCTGCCAATGAACTTTAATCATGGAAGACAATGTGGCTAAGGCATCGGCCATTTGATTTTCATCTCGGGGTACATGATACAACTTTACTGTCTTGAAGAAAGTCAGGATCCTTCTGGTGTAATCTCTATAAGGAATCAAATGCGGCTGATGAGTATTCCAGTCTCCATTGACTTGGTTAATCACTAGAGCAGAATCTCCATAAATGTCCATAGTTTTGATCCTTAGGTCGATGGCCTCCTCAATCCCCATGATACAGGCCTCGTACTCAACTTCGTTGTTGGTTACTTCAAAAGTCAATCTGGCGGAAAAAGGTATGTGTGCACCTTTAGGATTAATGAGTACTGCCCCAACACCATTTCCATTCACATTTACCGCCCCATCAAACCTCAGTGTCCACTTGTCATCGGGATCCGGTCCTTCCTCGACAAGAGGCTCTTCACAATCTTTCATCTTTAAGTACATGATATCTTCATCGGGGAATTCAAACATCATCGGCTGATAGTCATCAATTGGTTGCTCGGCAAGGTAATCAGATAGAATACTACCCTTGATGGCCTTCTGCGACGTGTACTGGATATCATACTCTGTCAAAATCATCTGCCAACGAGCCACTCGTTTGATAAGAGCCGGCTTTTCAAAGATATACTTTACTGGGTCCATCTTAGAAATCAACAAGGTAGTATGGTTCAACATATACTGTCTTAGTCGGCGAGCAGCCCATGCCAAAGCGCAGCAAGTTCTCTCGAGCATCAAATATCTTGTTTCATAGTCGGTAAACTTTTTGCTAAGGTAGTATATTGCATGCTCTTTTCGACCAGACTCGTCATGCTGTCCCAATACACACCCCATCGAATTCTCTGTTACTGAAAGGTACATTATCAGAGGCCTCCCAGGAACTGGAGGTATAAGAATTGGAGGTTTCTGCAAATACTCTTTTATCTTATCAAAAGCTTTTTGACAATCATTGTTCCACCTGATTCCTTGATCTTTTCTTAGCAATTTAAATATCGGTTCGCACGTAGCTGTTAGGTGAGATATGAACCGTGCAATGTAGTTCAGCCTCCCTAAAAACCCACGAATCTGCTTCTCCGTTCTTGGTTCAGGCATTTCTTGAATAGCTTTTACTTTCGCTGGATCAACCTCAATCCCTTTCTCACTGACAATGAAACCTAACAGCTTTCTAGATCTCACTCCAAATGTACACTTGTTTGGATTCAGCCTCAGTTTGAACTTTCTCAATCTTTCAAACAACTTTTGCAAGTTTACCAAGTGCTCCTCTTCTATCTGAGACTTTGCAATCATATCATCCACGTACACTTCAATTTCTCTGTGCATCATGTCATGAAAGAGAGTCGTCATAGCTCTTTGGTAGGTAGCACCGGCGTTCTTAAACCCAAATGGCATTACCTTATAACAGAACGTGCCCCAAGGTGTAATGAATGTCGTCTTCTCCATGTCTTCCGGCGCCATCTTGGTCTGATTATAGCCAGAAAATCCATCCATGAAAGAGAAAACCGAGGACTGAGCAGTGTTATCGACCAATACATCAATGTGAGGTAATGGGAAGTCATCTTTCGGACTGGCTCTGTTTAAATCTCGGTAGTCGACACACATCCTGACTTTACCATCCTTCTTCGGCACGAGTACGATGTTGGCCACCCAAGGGGGATAATTGGTAACTGCTAGAAAACCTGCATCCAACTATTTCTGAACCTCCTCTTTGATCTTGACAGCCATATCAGGACTAGTTCTGCGAAGCTTCTGCTTTACCGAAGGACAATCTTCTCTGAGAGGTAGCCTGTGCACCACAATATCTGTATCCAAACCAGGCATATCTTGATACGACCATGCGAATACATCCACATATTCTTGCAGCATTTCAATCAGCTCTCTCTTGACCTTTTCCTCTAAAGTAGCCCCTATCTTGATCTCTTTCTTTGCGTCCTCAGTACCAAGGTTAATGACTTCCAACTCTTCCTGATGAGGTTGAATGACCCTTTCCTCCTGTTTCAATAGTCTGGCCAATTCTTTGGGGAGTTCACAATCTTCTTCACTCTCATCTTCGGCTTGGTAAATGGGATTATCAAAGTCATACTGAGCCATAACATAACTGTTTTTAATGGAATCTGCAAGATCAATTCTGCACGAATGATGTTTCATGCTTTATTTTAGAAAAAAGTTCAAGGAAGTCACAAAAAAGAAAAAACATTGCCATTTTTATTGTTTTGAAAATGAAAGTAAAAAAACAGAAAGGCGGTGAACACAAATTTGATTGCGAAACATCCTCTATTGATGACAATCATTGAGAATTTAAAACATGATGTGGCCCTACAATGAACCACTACGCCTTGGGTAGAGCGTAGGGCTTTCATGCAAAATGAAAAACAGAAGAAAATTACTTTATCCGAAGAGTAACTTGGACTATTTCTTCAGTCGTCCAGTTGTTGATCTTCTCCCCTGGAGCACACGGGCGCACCCAATTATCCATATCACAATCACTGTCACCATCTTCATTATCTGTTGCAAAGACAACCCCGTGATTCTTCAATCCAGCACTAGTGAAAGTACATGGCCCTTTCTGATTCTGGACACCCTGCTCTGATGATTGAAAAGGCTGATAACCAATTCCAAACATGTCTTCTTTTACGGGCACATCAATCACCTTGCCCCAGCCTTCCGCGTTGCCTGAATGAATGACCTCCAGAGCTTGTTTATAGGATGCAATCGAGGTACTTGGTTTCTTCTGTTCAACAAAAGCCACCTTCTCAATACTAACAGTCTCAAAAGCTTGACATAGAGTTTCATGAATTTCGCCATCCATCTCCACATACTTGAAGGAGGATAAATGGCTCACAAAGATGTCCTCTTCGCCATACACGGTCACAACTTGACCATCCCACACATATTTTAGCTTTTGGTGGAGAGTCGAAGAAACTGCTCCGGCTCCATGTATCCAGGGACGCCTCAACAGACAACTATATGTTGGTTGAATATCCAGCACATAGAAGACAATATTAAACACTTCCGGGCCGATCTTCACAGGCAACGTGACTTCACCAAAAACTGATCGCTTGTATCCATCAAAAGCACGGACAACAAGATCACTTGGTGTGAGAACAACCCCTTCGGCATCAAGCTTACTCAGAGCCTTTTTGGGCAGCACATTCAAAGAAGAACCGGTATCAACCAAAACATGCGACAAAACGGCGCCTTTGCATTCCATCGTGATATGCAGAGCTCTATTGTGATTGCGACCCTCAGGTGTCAATTCTAGATCCGTGAATCCCAAACCATGTCTCGTGTTAACATTTGCAATAACACCTTCAAGCTGGTTAACAGAAATCTCTTGAGGCACATAAGCCATATTCAACATTTTCAACAGGGCGTTACGATGTACCTCGGAGCACATCAACAGAGAGAGAATAGAGATTTTTGACGGTGTCTGGTTCAACTGATCCACGATCTTGTAATCACTCTTCTTGATAATTCTCATAAATTCCTCCACGTCCTCCTCAAAAGAACCCTCGGGCACTTCCTTTCGCACTGGTTCTTCTTCAACTACAACTTGTTTTCCTTTTGTTCTAGCAAGAGCCTCAGAATTGTTATCCTTCGGAACCTGTGGTGCAAACAAACGACCACTTCTCGTGAATCCTCCGGGTCCTCCCACATTACCCACAGCCGAACCAACTGCTACTGGAGTCTTAATTGATGAACCAATCGTCACTGGAGTATGATTTACTGGTCTGGTCTGATTCTCTGGTCTTCTATTTCTGCAAAAAGCATTGTCATATTGCCACGAAATTGCTCTACTATTCTCAAAAAGTCTTCCACTAGAATCAGCAATGGTGGTAGGAGTACTGATAGTTACTGGAGCATTAATAATCGCGGGAACACCAACAGTCACCGGAGCAGATATGGTCACGGGCGCAGCTACGGTCACAGGAGTACCAATAGTCATAGGCGCACTAGTAATTCCTGGAGCACGTACAGGACCTTCTGTCGGCGTAAAGTAAATGGTAACAGTCGATACCTCTTCACGGTCTTTCACTACTCGATCAAACTGTAAACAACCTTCATTCATCAATTCCTGAATACCTTCTTTTAATTTCACACAGCCGTTTTCATGATTACCACAATCTGAACAATTCTCGTCACATTTCGGGAATACTCCCCCTCTAAGCAGACGTTCCTTCATTACAAACAACGGAGTCTGAACATCATTAACATTGACTACCAAGTTCAAATTTTCCCCATCTTCCACACTATTTACTCTGGGCCCTCCATGTTGAGGCATAGGATTATTCACCATGTTCGGAGTAGGAGCAAAGCTAATCGTCTTGGCATCACTCAAATCTTGAACTTTATGGTAAAAAGCCCGACAATTCTCGATGTGGTGCCCTAGTGCACCAGAATGAAAATCACAGCGGACATTAGCATCATAACCAGCGGGAATCCTTGTTAATGGAGCCATAATGCGAAGTTCGACAAACTTTAACCTGAGCAATTCAGGGAGTAATTCAGCATAAGTCATTGGCAACGGATCAAAATGACGATCTGACATCCTTTGTCTTGGTTGGAATTGGCGTTGCTGTTGTTGTTGTTGTGGTTGTCCTCTTTGTTGTTGTTGAGGTTGGGTTGCTGGAATAGTCACAGCAGCAACTTGACGGTATTGTTGTCCTCTGTTTCCATTTCTCTGATTATGTATAGCATTTGTCTCACCCTCTCTCTTTCTGGGTGCCCCTGAAAATGGTTTCTTAGTACTTGAAGAACTTGAAGAACCAGGGTCTTGGATTTTTCCCGCTTTGATAAGACTTTCAGTTCTTTCTCCGCAAATCACAACATCCAAAAAACTACCAAATGGGCAACTTCCCATACGATCCATGGATACACCTTGCAGGGTTCCAATGAACATATCAGTCATTCCCTCTCCAACATCGGAGGTTGTACTCTCGCAGCTAGTTCACGCCACCTCTGGGCGTATTCCTTGAAACTCTCACCGGTCTTTTGAAACAAACTCTGCAATTGGGTTCTGCTCGGAGCCATGTCCATGTTATGCTTGTACTGCCTCAGAAAAGCTTCACCTAACTCTCTCCAGCTTCTGACAGATTCTTTTCTCAAGTCCATGTACCAATCCAAAGAGGCTCCAGACAAGCTGTCTTGGAAAAAGTACATCCACATCTTTTCATCATTAGTATAAGCGGAAATCTTTCGGTAGTAAGCTTGCACATGAGTTCGGGGACAAGAAGTGCCATTGTACTTGTCGAAAGATGGCACTTTGAACTTGTACGGGATCCTCAAACCATCAACTAAACCCATGTTAGTAACATCAAAACCCAAAGAATTCTGGCACTCCATGGCGCGAATCTTTTCAGCAAGGGCGTCAACCTTTCTATCTCTCTCTTCCGCCTTTCCAAAATCATCATTATCACTGGGAATAGTGAATATATCTTCTTGCTTGTCAACCAAATGAGAAGGATGGTGAACTGGAGCACGTGCCACTCGAGCATTAGCAGCCTCTGTACTGATGGGTTGTCCATTGATTCTAATACCACGCAATTCATCACCATTAGCATAGTTGTTGACAGGGTTGGTAACAGCAGCGTCATCGACAGGGGTTCCTTCTGGCGGATTCTGACCGACAGGGGGAATCACAGTTTCTTGTCTCTGGACCAAGGCTCGGAGTTCCTCTTGCCCTTGCACTACCCCTTGCATCATACTCATGAACTGGGTCATGTTGGTCCTCATCTCTGCTAGATCTGCTTGAAATTGATCCATGATCTTCTGTTGATTCTGTCTTGTTGCGTAACGGTGCGGACGATGCTCAGCAATTCTGCCTGAAACGGGAACAAGAATGAGAACTCCTCTTCGAGAACACCTGTAATGATGCAAGAATGATATGTGCATGATGCGTATGCTATGTTTTTATCATTTCTCAGGTATTCAAGAGTCTCGTCCACCTTTGAAAAATGGCAACCTGCACCCATAAGCGGAACATAATCAACAAAGAAGCAGCATACACTGGACGGCAAGCAAAAGTGAAACATCAATAATCTCATCCATAGACACAAGAAATAAGGTTCATACAAACACAGTTCGAGGAAAGATTCAGTTCATCAGTGTAGAACAAGGAATCCCATCCAACAATCCTGGAGGTGATTCTCAAAATACACAACAAGACAAACTAGGGAAGTCGTTCTTCAGGAATGAGAGTTTTCAAATATTGGCACTGATCCACCAATCGGTCACACTCTGTACACTCGGGTAGAGGGGTGAGCTTCTCTTTCAGTTGCACCCTGAGTTCAACAACCTCCTCTAGGAAATGAGATGCGCGGATGTCACTTCCTCTGAGCTGGCTCTCTGCTGCATGCCTCAGATCTACCTCTTTCTTCAACTGAATATCTTTGTGTAAGAACAAAAATTGTTCTACAACAGATTCCTTGATTTTGATGATAACAAAGGATGAAACCAAAAATGGCACCCTAACGAAAAGTTTCTAAGTGTGCAGGATTCTAAAGAAAGAAGGAAGAAATCTGATGATGTCATCAGATACAAAACCAGATCAGATACAAATTATCAAATTATCAGAAGCATCTGAAGTGAAGAAAAGTTCAAGAAAGTCTAACTCTGAGTAATACATCAGAAGCATCTAAACAAGAATACGCTCTAGAAGTTCTGACTCTGAACAACGGTTGTCTAACTCCAGAAGTTATCAGCGCTATCTGAAGAAATCCATTAGAACTCAAAAGAGATTTACATCAGAAGCAAGATTCCAAGATTCTCAAATACTTGAAGACTCTGATCATGGAATTGCTAATCATGAAGGAGTAACGTTTAAGTCAAGAAAAGATTTGCAAATGGATTTCCTAATTGAGAAAGAGACGTTAATCTCCAATCTCAATAAAGAAAATACTACTTGTGGTAAGTAGTCATTTCAAGAAGAAAAAGTCATCCTGCAGAAGCTATTTATGTGATGGCGTAACTTCATCTCAATATCCACCAGTTTCAACTACTACTTCAACGAATATATAAATAGGCTGCAAATCAACCTTGAACTATCAGCAAGCCAACAAGCCAAAATTATCCTGAAACATCAACACTCAAGAAAAACACTCTCTAAGATCTTCACAAAGCTTTTGCTTATAACGTGAAAAACTCTTGTTCTTAATACTATAATATTTGCTTTCTTAGAAGCACTCTAGATTACATAAATCTTTCATTTATTGTTTGTTGATTTCCTCAAGTGACTTAGTGTAGTCTGTAAACTTGAGAGAACTAAGAGATTTTTCTCTTAGGCGTTGTTTGTAATCTTTCAAGATTAGTGGATTAAGTCCTTGTTGAAGGCGAAATCACCTTGGCCGGGTGGACTGGAGTAGCTTTGTGTTATAAGCGAACCAGTATAAAATCCTTGTGTGATTTTCATTTTGAAAAGCGCTTATTTTTCCAAACAATTCAAACCCCCCCCCCCTTTCTTGTTTTTCTCACCTTCAATTGGTATCAGAGCTACGGCTCTGTTATGTATTTTCTAATCAAACACTTAACCGTGTAGAGAGATCCAGTACGAGAAAAACAATGGCCCACTCAAATGAAAGAGATTCTTACAATGCTAAGCCTCCTGTTTTTGATGGAGAGAAATTTGATTACTGGAAAGATAGAATCGAAAGTTTCTTTCTGGGTTATGATGCTGACCTCTGGGACATTGTCACAGATGGATATACACCTCCAGTCTTGGAAAATGGAGCTGAAGTTCCCAGAAACAAGATGTCAGAAGATCAGAAACGTATCTTCAAAAATCATCACAAGGCCAGAACAATACTTCTAAATGCTATATCATACAACGAATATGAAAAGATCACCAACAGAGAGACAACCAAAGATATACTTGACTCTCTGAAGATGACCCATGAAGGAAACTCCCAAGTCAAGGAGACGAAGGCTCTGGCGCTTATCCAGAAATATGAAGCCTTCAAAATGGAAGATGACGAAGCTATAGAGGCTATGTTTTCCAGATTTCAAACTCTTATTGCAGGTCTTAAAGTGCTAGACAAAGGATACACAACTGCAGATCATGTTAAGAAGATAGTCAGAAGTCTGCCAAAGAAATGGAGACCTATGGTTACTGCTCTGAAGCTGTCAAAGGATCTGAACAATATCAGCCTTGAAGAACTTGTTAGTTCTCTCAGAAGTCATGAGATAGAACTAGAGGAGGATGAACCTCAGAAAAGGAACAAGTCCGTAGCGCTAAAGTCCAGATCTGAAAGACGGAAACCTGACAAAACCAAAGCTCTCCAAGCAGAAACTGAAGATACTGACGACTCTGAACCTGAAGAATCTGATGATGAAGAAGAGTTGTCCCTACTAACCAGAAGAGTTAAGCAACTCTGGAAAAAGAGGAACAACAACTTCAGAAGACCAAGACCCAGAGGGGATCGATCAGAGTCAACTTCAAAAGGTAAAGCTAACAAAGATATTACTTGTTATGAATGTAAAGAAACAGGTCATTACAGGAATGAATGCCCTAAGCTAAAGAAAGACAACCCTAGAAAAGAAAGCTTCAAGAAAAACACCTTCAGAACAAAGAAAGGACTGATGGCTACTTGGGATGACAGTGAATCTGGATCATCAGAATCTGACTCTGATGAACAGGCCAACGTAGCACTTATGGCTACCACATCCAACAGCTCAGACGAAGAATCTGAAGAGGTGTTTTCTGAACTTTCTCAATCTGACTTAGAATCATGTTTGTCAGAAACTCTTACCTCTTATCAGAAATTAAAACAAAAGTTTAAAAACATTAAAGGCTGTCTTAAAACAAAATTTGAAGAATGTAGTGAACTTGAGATAACAATTCTAGCACATGAAGATACAATCAGATCTTTAACGTTAGAAAGAGATGGAGCAAAAACAAAAAGCTTAGAATTAGAAGAAGCGTTGTCTCAAGCACCACAAACTTCAAATAAAATTATTTATAAATATGAAGAAGCCTTTCAAGAATTTCTGAAGAATGGGATAGATAGGAGTATTATGGCATCCATGATTTATGGAGTAAGTCAGAACAATAAAAGGGGAATTGGGTATGATCCTAAGGAAGATAAAACTTCTACAAGTGATCAAATTAAATCTCCTTTTTCATATCATTACACACACACACAAGAACAAAAATTTAAAAATGCTAGAAAACCCAAAGTTATAAGAAACTCTGGTAAAACTAATCTGAAAGGACCCAAGAGATTCTGGGTACCGAAAGATAAGATTATATATGTTGCAGATATCCTATGCAGCAAAGTTCAGACACCAGTCATGGTACCTGGACTCTGGATGCTCGCGACACATGACGGGAAGAAAGTCTATGTTCCAAAGTCTGGAACTTAAAGACGCTGGATTTGTAGGCTTCGGAGGAGATCAGAAAGGAAGGATCAGAGGCTCCGGAACTATTGGTAATGGTACTCTTCCCTCTATATCTGATGTTCTTTATGTAGAAGGATTAATGCATAACTTGTTATCCATAAGTCAATTAAGTGATAACGGTTATGATGTAATCTTCAATCAAAAAACATGTAAAGCCATTAATCAGAACGATGGCTCTGTCCTTTTCACAAGCAAGAGGAAAAACAACATTTACAAAATAAATCTTTCTGATTTAAAAGATCAAAATGTTAAATGTCTAATGTCAGTTCACGAAGAGCAATGGGTATGGCATAGACGCTTGGGCCACATTAGCATGAGGAAACTTTCTCAGCTAACTAAACTCGAGTTAGTCAGAGGCCTACCTAAACTGAAGTTTTCTTCAGATGCTCTGTGTGAAGCTTGTCAGAAAGGAAAATTTTCAAAAACATCTTTTAAAAAGAAAAATGTTGTTTCTACCTCTAAGCCTCTGGAACTTCTTCACATTGACTTATTTGGTCCTGTGAAAACAGCATCAGTTAATGGAAAGAAGTATGGACTAGTCATTGTTGATGATTACAGTCGCTGGACATGGGTAAAATTCCTAAAGCACAAGAGTGAGTCTCACTCTGTATTCACAAGTTTCTGTTCCAAAGTGCAAAAAGAATTTGACTCTAAAATTATTAGAGTCAGAAGTGATCATGGTGGAGAATTTGAAAATAAAGATTTTGAAGAATTATTTGATTCTAATGGAATATCCCATGATTTCTCCTGCCCTAGAACTCCACAACAAAATGGAGTTGTAGAGAGGAAGAATAGGACACTCCAAGAGATGGCCAGAACCATGATCAATGAAACTAATGTAGCAAAGCACTTTTGGGCAGAAGCTGTAAATACAGCGTGTTACATTCAGAATAGAATCTCTATAAGACCTATTCTAGAAAAGACTCCCTATGAACTGTGTAAAGGAAGAAAACCAAACATTTCATATTTTCATCCTTTTGGATGTTCTTGTTTTATATTAAATACTAAAGAACATCTGAACAAGTTTGATTCCAAAGCACAGAAAGGTATTATGTTAGGATACTCAGAACGCTCTAAAGGCTACAGAGTATATAACACAGAAACCAAAATTGTGGAAGAATCAATTCATGTCAGATTTGATGATAAGCTTGACCCTGAAAAGTCAAAGCTAGTTGAAAAGTTTGCAGATTTGGAAATCACTCTTGTAGAATCTGATAAAACTCCAGAAGCAACTGTCACTCAGAACTCTGAAGAAATTAAATCTCCAGAAATCCCAAAGAAAGTCAAAAGTCGTATCAATGTTTCTGAAGATTTGATTCTGGGAAACAAGGACGAACCTGTCAGAACCAGATCTACCTTCAGGACTTCTGAAGATACTACTCTGGGTCTAGTGTCTCTGATTGAGCCTACGTCTTGTGATGAAGCACTTCAGGATAACGACTGGGTGGCAGCTATGCAAGAAGAATTGGATCAATTCTCAAAGAATGATGTCTGGGATCTCGTTCCTAAACCCAGAGGCACTCATGTCATTGGAACCAGATGGGTTTTCAGAAACAAGCTGAACGAGAAAGGAGAAGTTGTCAGAAACAAGGCTCGACTGGTAGCTCAAGGTTACAGTCAACAAGAAGGTATTGACTATAATGAAACCTTTGCTCCAGTCGCGAGGTTAGAATCTATTCATCTTCTTGTATCTTTTGCTATTAATCACTCTATCAAATTATATCAAATGGATGTCAAGAGTGCATTTCTTAATGGTTACATTTCAGAAGAAGTGTATGTCAATCAACCTCCGGGTTTTGAAAATTCAAATTTTCCAGAACATGTTTTTAAACTTAAAAAATCTTTATATGGACTTAAATAAGCTCCCAGAGCTTGGTATGAACGTTTAAGCAATTTTCTTCTGGAACAAAATTTTATCAGAGGGAAAGTTGATTCTACACTCTTCTGTAAAAACCTTAATAATGATCTCATGATATGCCAGATTTACGTTGATGATATTATTTTTGGTTCTGCTAACATCTCTGTTTGCCAAGAATTTTCTAAGTTAATGCAGGCAGAATTTGAAATGAGCTTAATGCAAGAACTAAAGTTCTTTCTGGGAATTCAAATTAATCAAACTCCAGAAGTCACGTACGTTCATCAAAGCAAGTACATTAAAGACGTTCTGAAGAAGTTTGACATGACTGAATGCAACTCAGCAAAAACTCCCATGCACCCAACTTGCATTCTGGAAAAGGAAGAGGTAAGCAACAAGGTTTGTCAGAAGCTCTATCGAGGTATGATAGGCTCTCTTCTCTATCTGACTGCTACTCGTCCTGATATTCTCTTTAGTGTCTGTCTTTGTGCCAGATTCCAATCAGATCCTAGAGAATCTCATTTAACAGCAGTTAAGAGAATTCTTAAGTATCTGAAAGGAACTCCTAACTTGGGCCTGATGTATGAGAAAACATCAGAGTATAGACTCTCGGGTTATTGTGATGCAGATTATGCAGGAGATAGAATAGAACGAAAAAACACATCTGGGAATTGCCAGCTTCTGGGAAACAATCTAATCTCCTGGGCTAGCAAAAGACAGTCAACTATTGCTCTATCAACTGCAGAAGCAGAATACATCTCAGCATCACTGTGCACAACTCAGATGCTCTGGATGAAGCATCAGCTAGAAGATCTACAAATCTTTGAGAGTAACATTCCTATCTTTTGTGATAATACTGCTGCTATTTGTTTAAGTAAGAATCCCATTCTACATTCCAGAGCCAAACACATTGAAATAAAACATCATTTTATCAGAGACTATGTTCAGAAAGGGATAGTAACATTGAAGTTCATTGATACAGAACATCAATGGGCAGATATCTTTACTAAGCCTCTAGCTGAAGATAGATTTCTTTTTATCTTAAAAAATCTGAACATTCAAAATTGCCCAGAATGAAGTATGGCTCTGAAAATGTAAAATGTGACTCTGATGTAAACAAATGTACTTCTGCCTCTGACTCTGATACTTCTACCAAGTTAAGAAGATATCTGAGTTAGAAATCTTCAGAAACCAATCCTTTGGTATTCCTGAAGATCAGATACATCAACACGTGGAGCACTAAGCGTCTAACCCTAGAACTTCTAGACAGCTGTCAAAAGAAATTCAAAGGTCAGAACGTTTGAGTTCTCCTCGAGCAGTGTGCGTACTGTGGGATTAGACATTCATTAATTAGCTGTAATCATTTTTCCCCCCAAGCGTGCTATTTTAATTTTTGTGCTAACGCTGGAATGTGTGTCGTTTTGCATGTGTTTGAACTTAGAGTATATAAACACTTTTCTCACATTTCACACACTTATCACTCTCACTCACTCTAAAACCCTAAACCCTTCTCTCAAGCATTCTCTGAAAGCTCTTCATCTTCATCAATCTTCTTCTTCTTCACCATGGATGCTCAACAACAAGAAGTCTTTAACTTCTCTCAACAAATGGAATCTAGTTCTACTGCTCAAACCTCAAACACTCAAACTCCAACGGTTACAGGCGTCACCATCACCCCTGTTTACAAAGAACCTCACGTTCTTGACCGTGAACGCCATATCAACCTTTCAACCCCTTTTGAAGGTTTGGAAGTGTTGTGTGAATCGTTAGTTGATTTCGACAACCTAAGAAGAAATGGCGTTGATCTCACTGAAGAACTTTGCAAACAAGGGTGGGAAAACTATTTCCAAAGGCTTTATGGTCCCATTTACCCACTTCTCGTCAAGGAGTTCTGGAGATTTGCAGATGCAGATGACAACTTCATCGTCTCCTATGTTCTAGGAGTAAAGATTGTTATTACTGAAGGGTCTATTGCCTCTCTGCTGAACATGGAGAGAAGTGGAGGAAAAAGGATTTACAACATCCCTCCTAGGTCAAAGCGCATCACTGAAGTCATCAACCCAACAATCTTCAAGCCCAACGTTGAAGGAAATCCTTCAAAGAACAAAGAGCTGCATCAGAACCTCAGAGTGTGGCTGAAGATCATTCTGGGAACCATTCACCACCGTCCAGCCTCTAACTCTTCTGACTACATCAATGCAGACCAGAAATGCATTCTGTACTGCATTCAGAAGGGTGTGAAGATCTCCCTCCCTGCTCTCCTTTTCAGATATCTGAGAGATTCGGTCAGAGAAACCAGAAACAACATGAAGCCCAGATCCTACATTCCTCTGGGAAGATTGCTATCTGATGTCTTCATTGAGCATGGACTGGTAGACCATCTGGAAAAGACCAAATTGATGGATGATCTGGCAATAGATGTTGGGAAGCCTCTGAATGCCAGAAATCTCAAGAGTATGGGGATAATTAAGAAGATTCAAGTCAGACCCACTCTGGACACATCATGGGATTGTTTGAAAGATCAGAGGAAGATGCCTCATGGCCTTGCCAGATTCTTCAAGAATGATCCCAGAGACGCTGTTGCTATCTATCTTCAGCGTCTGCTGGATGATGGTGTTGACATCTCTGATTTCAGCCTCGACGACTATCTGGATTCAGAGGAAGACTTCGTCAGATACAAGAGAGGTCTCTCTGAGAAGAAGATAGCACCTCCGGCAAAGAAGGCCAGACTTGGAGAAACTTCTGGAAGCAAATCTTCAGCTCCTCTGAATATCTCTACTGGTACGTCTGTTCCTCCTGTTACCTCTAATCCTCTGATGGCTTCTTCTAACCCTCTCTCTTCACAACCTATTTTTACTACCTCTGAAATCCCTCCTTCAACCACCAGAACCTCCCAACCTTCACCAGTTCTAAATGTAGCCCGTACTTTCATACCTCCCTCTAAACCTGCACAAACCCACCAGAGCACTTCATCTTCATCATCCTCAGAACTAGAATCACCCCCATATGTTTCCCTCTCTTCTGACCCAGAATTTTCTGACCCTGATTCCCCAACCATAGCCACACTTTATGCTCATAAACTTGCTTCATAACAACAAACACAAACACAATCTGAAGCAACTTCACCTCCACCACAACAAACAACCACCATACCTTCTGAAACTCAACCCTCTGAACCCCACACCTCTGATATCACCCCACCAAACATCTCCGCTGCACCTGAAGCTGAAACTGAACCCTTAGATTTAAACCCTCTTTACGCTTCACCCCAAACATCTGAACCTCAACCAGAAGCAGAATCTGAACCCCAACCTGAATCAGAATCTGAACCTCACACATTAAATCTCAGCCCTCCAAACTCTCCACCTCATACCTCTGAACCAGAACCTGAACTTGAACTTTCTAAACCTACCCTTAAGGAAGCCATCTTGATGATTGCAGAGGCTTCAGTTCAAAAGGTCGATTCTCTGGTCACTAACTCTGAAATCAGTGATGATCCTAAATCTGTAAGGACACACTGGAACAGAGTCATTGGCTGGATGACATCTGAGGCCTTTAGACTGAAGGGCATCTCTGAATAAGTCAGAAATGGCTACATCAGAGATGCTGAGGCAAGACTCCAGGAGAGACTTGCCAGAGAGGCTGAAGCCAGAAGGCTAGAGGAAGAGAGAATTGCAAGAGAAGCAGAAGAAGCAAGAAGGCTAGAAGAAGAAAGGCTTGCAAAGGAAGCTGAAATCCTAAGGCAAAAGGAAGCTGAAGCTAAAGCTCTGGCGGATGCAGAAGCCCAAGCTGCTGCTGAAGCTGAAGCCCAGCAGGCTCTGACTCTGGGAGAGTCCTCTTCTGTGATCCCTATGGTTCTTCAGACTCTGAAAGAACTCAAGCAAGATCAGAATGAACTCCAGGCCAGAATGGACAAGCAAGATACTGTCAACGACAACATCCAGAACATGCTTGCAATGCTGCTTCAGAGAATGCCTCCGCCTCCGAACCCCTAGGCACTTAGGATTTTATTTATTTTGCTTGCCTGTTGTTTCTGTTTCTTGCCTTCTCTGGATCTGATGTTTTCTTATTTCTTGTTGCCTTTGTGCTTCTATCTATGAATTCAAGTTTTTCTCTTTATTTTTTTTTTACTATGTCTTTTTGATTCTGACAAAAAGGGGGAGAAGTCATTAATAGTTCTGATGAAAACATTGTCTAATACCTTAAGCATTCTGCAACATATTTTTTTTTTCTTAAAAATAAAATTTATCTAACCTGGACTTAAGAAATTGCAGAAAGTTTCAGAAACCTCTGTACTTAAGAAACTCTGGTAAGAACTTCTGAACTCCCTAGCATTATCTCAGGGGGAGCTTCTGTCTATCTGATCTAATACTATTCATGTTTCATCTGCTAATTAAGGTTGTTTTGTCATCATCAAAAAGGGGGAGATTGTAAGAACAAAAATTGTTCTACAACAGATTCCTTGATTTTGATGATAACAAAGGATGAAACCAAAAATGGCACCCTAACGAAAAGTTTCTAAGTGTGCAGGATTCTAAAGAAAGAAGGAAGAAATCTGATGATGTCATCAGATACAAAACCAGATCAGATACAAATTATCAAATTATCAGAAGCATCTGAAGTGAAGACAAGTTCAAGAAAGTCTAACTCTGAGTAATACATCAGAAGCATCTAAACAAGAATACGCTCTAGAAGTTCTGACTCTGAACAACGGTTGTCTAACTCCAGAAGTTATCAGCGCTATCTGAAGAAATCCATCAGAACTCAAAAGAGATTTACATCAGAAGCAAGATTCCAAGATTCTCAAATACTTGAAGACTCTGATCATGGAATTGCTAATCATGAAGGAGTAACGTTTAAGTCAAGAAAAGATTTGCAAATGGATTTCCTAATTGAGAAAGAGACGTTAATCTCCAATCTCAATAAAGAAAATACTACTTGTGGTAAGTAGTCATTTCAAGAAGAAAAAGTCATCCTGCAGAAGCTATTTATGTGATGGCGTAACTTCATCTCAATATCCACCAGTTTCAACTACTACTTCAACGAATATATAAATAGGCTGCAAATCAACCTTGAACTATCAGCAAGCCAACAAGCCAAAATTATACTGAAACATCAACACTCAAGAAAAACACTCTCTAAGATCTTCACAAAGCTTTTGCTTATAACGTGAAAAACTCTTGTTCTTAATACTGTAATATTTGCTTTCTTAGAAGCACTCTAGATTACATAAATCTTTCATTTATTGTTTGTTGATTTCCTCAAGTGACTTAGTGTAGTCTGTAAACTTGAGAGGACTAAGAGATTTTTCTCTTAGGCGTTGTTTGTAATCTTTCAAGATTAGTGGATTAAGTCCTTGTTGAAGGCGAAATCACCTTGGCCGGGTGGACTGGAGTAGCTTTGTGTTATAAGCGAACCAGTATAAAATCCTTGTGTGATTTTCATTTTGAAAAGCGCTTATTTTTCCAAACAATTCAAACCCCCCCTTTCTTGTTTTTCTCACCTTCACTTTGTCCTTAAGCTGTCTTTCCAAGTCTCGTATCTTCTTTTTGTAATTGGCTTTCGCTTTTTGTAATCTCAAGCGTTCATGGTGTTCTTCATCCAACATTGTTTCTATCTCATCATAGGACCTCTTTTTGTCTCTGGATCTACTAGAACTTTCACCTTGCACTCCTTTGAGTTTATGAGCCAAACTCAGCCTATCAGCTTTTGCTTTGTAAAGCTCCATTTGGATCTCTTGTTCATTTTCTTTCAATTGGCGATTCTTCATTAAGGCTTGTTTGTAATACTCAACAGGCACACTCTCAGAAAGGATCAAAGGCGGTTGCTCCTGTAATGGTTCCATCCGGTCATATGGTAGCAACAAAGTCCTAACTCTTTCCTTGACCCACTCAGTGTAAGTAGGCATAGCAATTGTAAACTTCCTCCCTAAAACAGATCCATCTTTTATACCAATATTCTCCCAAGCTTTTCCCACTTGCTCCAATCTTGCTGGATCGCTCCGTTTCTCAAAGTACACACTTTCAGCTATCTCGACATCTTGCGGCCTTTCCCTCATGACAAAACCCAACTGACGGAGAGAAAGAGTCGGGTTGTAGTTGATGCAACCCCTAGCCCCTATGAGCGGAACATTGCGAAACTCTCCACAACTCATAATGACGTTGGGCACATTAATCCTGTAAGCTTGCCACTTGATATCATGAGATGTGAGCGACATGATCCTCTGAGTCCATTTATGAGTATTCTGAGTATCCACGAACGGTCCATTGGTTGGTAGAAAAGACAAGAACCACTTGAGTAGCAACGGGATACAACACCTGATAGCGCCACACTTACCGTGACTGATGTGTATCGCATAATAGGTGTCAGCCAACAAGGTCGGCACCGGGTTTCCTCCAATGAAAATAGTGATTGCTGCCAGGTCCACGAAACTAGGCATACTAGGGAACATAATAACTCCATAAATCATGACAGCCAACTGAGCGTTGAAAGCTACCCAATTTCCTTTCTTTGCTTCTTCCTTAGCCATCCTTACCAAGAACTTCAAGGACAAGCCCACAACATCACCGCTTGGTTTCCAATTATCACTCACTTCCTTGATGCTCAAGTAAAGAGCCTTGGCGACAACTTTAAAATCCACCTCCTTTGGCACATCCAGGAAAGGTACTCGATTTTTGATTCGGACATTCATAAGGATGGAATACTCTTCAAGAGTGGGAGCTAGCTGGTAGTCCTGAAAAGTAAAGCAACGAAGCTCCGGATCATAGAACTGTAAGAGAGTCTACAGAGGAACCGGATCAACCACCATCTATAAAATGCCAAGATATCCCCATACTGATCATCAAAAACTTTCTGATTACGGTCGGTCATGAGATTACCCAATTCTTCCAAAGATGTCAACGGCTCACGGTAAAAGCTGTAGGTGCAAGTCTTCCTCCTCAACTCTGGAATGGCAGCCATCTCTCGGTGTGGACAGACTCCTGAATAAACCTAAAAAATGATATGCATATGCAGGTTGACTTTTTTTTTTATGCATTATTTTTTTGAAAATAAACATGCTATGATGCAAAATGATGAAACAATGGCTGGTTGGCTGTGTATCGCAAGGCACAGGATCAGAACTTCAGCATGAATCCGGAACCGGGAACCATAGAACACAGTCATCAACTAAGAACCCAGACTTCAGAACCAACGGTCACCAACAAGAACCAAACAAAAGTCACCAACAGGACACGGCCACCAACAGAACAAGTCACCATCAGTACCTGTAAATGATTCATTCCCGCCCCACTCACGGGTGTAATCTAGGCCAGGGTATGGTCAAGAGAAGTGCAGGATAAACAATCCTTTCAAGAATATCATCATATGCACACGAGGTGTATGCTACGATAATACCCCATCAGAATCTGAACTGCTCGTGATACCATGTTCCGCTAAGTGGCGCCATACCACCCGCTTCCCATGAATCACTCTATTCCTAGGTGTCCTAAAGTTCACTCATAGCCTGTGTATTGGGCCTTTTACCTCTTGTGACTCCCACCCAACAGCGAAACAGATACACAACCAGCACAGTATGCATGAAACAATAAAGCGCACATAGGATGCAATGCAAGCGGATAAGTATGCAAAGCAATAAATAAATAACACACAATAGACAATAAACAAACAAACGCTAGGAAAGGCCCACTAGGGAAAATATATCCCCAGTGAAGTCGCCAGCTGTCGCTCCCCGGATTTCCCGAATCCAAGTACAAACGCGAAAAAGAGTGGCGCGGAAGAAGAATAGAGTCGCCAGCTATGTACTTTTATCCCAAGAGGAGGAAAAGGTAGTACTGCATAACCAAGAGGGAACGGATAAAACAAAGTCTCGAACCAAAGAAAACTGAGTAAGGGGGCCGGTTACGTGAAGGGAAGGTTATCGCACCCCTTCACGTCTATGGTACTCCACAGGATCCACGCTTGCTATTTATGTCTAAAGTGTGTGTATAAAAAGTCCTATATGCGGTGAGAAAGAGAGAAAATCAAAGTAGGGAAAAGAAAGAATTATTGCTCGCACAGGCCCTACCCTGCTGCATACATATCTCAAGAAGGATTGAGAATCAGAGCACCGTAGCTCGGCTAACCTATTTTTGTTTGTTTAGTGTTTTTTAGATGAACGACGTTACTACGCAATCTACCGGATGCTCGACCTTTGGAGACTTACTCACCTGTAGTAGAAGAAGTTAACGTGCTCTTAGGAGAAGAAAAATCAATGAGTTTTCTTGTGTTTTAGGAATGCTCATGCAAAAAGGAAGTCCTAGACGAAGGAACCGTGCTACCTTAATTAACATGCAGACGAGAGACTACACGAAGCCTAGCAATCCTATGGGTGAGACGATAACACCACACAAAACATGTATCATAAAATAAACATGCCAACAAGGGGGCTCAAACATACATGGGTAGGGCTTTAGTCAAGAGGGGTCATATCAACCTCGACAAACAAGCCATGGGAAGGTAATCAAATGGGCTCTTAACCACTGACATTGAACGTCGGGGTGAGCAGATCAAAAGGGTAATGAGGATAAGACCTCATAGCTCTTAACCCTGGACAAGGTGAGCTCATGACAAAGCGTGGGGGTTCAGAAAGATGGAACCCTCTCCACTGACTGACCGGACAAAAGATCTTGGGCTTTTGTTCTGAAGTATCGACACGTAGTGTGATCTTAAAGAACGACACGCGGAATAATGGGGGATTGACTACTAATCCCTTTTATCCGTCAATTGCCTCTTCATGGAGGTCTTTAGCACTGGTGCCTCTTCTTGGAGGTCTTTGGGCACAAAAGTAAACACACAAAAACATTGCCTCCTATCGAGGTCTTCCAGCTAAGAACAGTAAAATGCTGAAAAATGTAAAAGGGATCAAGAGATCTACCACACGGATAAAGATCCGAAGTAACAACAACTCAAGAGATAAGAAACCCAGACGTCTCTTAAGCTAGCATCATCAAAGAAAGCAAGTCAGCAAAGTAATCGGAATAAATCTCCAAATGGTATCCCACAAATAAAGTGGAATACCAAGCAAGCTATTTCTTCAAGAGTCATGTGAGCCCTCACAAAAAAAACTCAACAAACAGGTTAGGATAACAAGATGGGGTGCAATCAAGAATTGCACCAAACAAAAGAATCATAGCAACAACAGTGTCAGGTAAACAGTGCACGGATGCAATAGAAAGCATGTCATAACAAAGCATGAAACAAATTAGAGAGAAAAATAGTAAAAACCAACTACTATCACGATCGCTACTGCTTTGCTTAGCGAAGACTTAGCAAAGCTTCGCTACATGCTCGCTTAGCGAAGTGGCTAGCGAATGCCTGCGGGTTCTGGGTTCTTCTTTGATAACAGTACGATTTCCGAAACCCCAAACCCTGTGGTATTCATTTCGGAAACTAAGTGACCAAACATTCAAGGTATTGTTCTACACATTCATACACATCTAAATCCACATGCAAAACCTAACGATACCCACTCTTCCAAATTCACCCATAATGTCTCATACTTCAGAAATTATAACATTGAAAGCATAGAGTAATGGAAATAGGACAATACCTGATTCGAGAGATCGATTGAAATTGAAATGCACGGTTGGGCTTGCAAAGCACTATTAGGGTTTGTGAGATGGAAGTCAAAAGTGTGAGATTCAGAGTCAGAGTCCTTCAGTGTGTTTGGAGGCTGGACCAAAATTCTCTCTAGGGTTTCTCTTCAGGTAGAATAGTAGTCTCCGCTTTTGTTGCACTGAACTTTTAGAATTTATAACCTAATTTTCGTGGCTTGGTGGGCTCAGAATGAAGGCAACTCAAGCCCAAATTTTTTCTGTTATATTTTTTTTCAAAACGCGTGGGCTTCGCCTAGCGAAGAATTTGCTCACTTAGCGAGCATGACAATTCAGACTCTGGTGGCTCGCTAGGCGAACCATTATGCTCGCCTAGCGAGCCTGACAGCTCAGGAACATCTTCCCAACTTTGTAACCTATGCGCTGGACCTTTGTTCCTTCAAGGGTAATATGTTGAATGATAAATAGGCCTCATTTGAGCATGTTGGAAGTAACTCAAGTTATTCCCTAGCCATTTGACCAACAGTTGACCAACAGTTGACTTTTGACTTCACAGTTGAATTTCGAACTGTACTGAACCCATTCTGATTGACATGATGAAATGCAATATGAAATGTTAAATGACCTAAAAATGAATGCATGGATGAGGGGGGCAAATTTGAGGTGCTACACGTAGTTTGTGGAACTAAGACGAATGCATTAGTTGTTTTTAATGAACAATATTAATGTTCTCATTTACTGTTAACTTGCTTGTATTCTCGAGCATGGGAGTCTTAAGCGTCTATCTGTTTGCGGTAGAATGGATGAACTCGGATCGCACTCTAGCAATTAAATATTACTTGCTCACACATGGAGGCTTAAAGGTTTTAAATTGAAAATGAAGCCAAATGACAAAACTGAGTTTGATGAGGTGAGTTTGATTTTATTCTGAAAAGAAAGTCATGATTTGAATCGTACTAAAGTCTATGAATAAAGATGAATACAGTGAGCAACTGGATCATTCGTCCCGCACCCAAAGATATTCAGAATGAAGATAGGAATTCTCCACTCTCATCCCTTCTCCATTGCTTAAGGCTTGTAGCGTACAATCCTAATCGTATGGTTAATTGTTTTTGAATTTATTCATAAAATGGTTTTAGTTTTACCGAGAGAGAACAAAAGGGAAAGAAAAGAAACCCTGGAAGGTTGAAGTCTAACCTGCAGTCTGATCTTCATGTCTGAGTAGAAAGACTTATCAATTGTTCGATTTAAATTAGACTAAAGTCTATGAATAGAGATGAGTACAGTGAGCAACCGGGTCATTAGTCCCATACCCAAAGATATTTAGAATGAGGATAGGAATTCTCCACTCTCACCCCTTCTGTATTACTTAAGGCTCATGACATGCAGTTTGCATCATAATTGATGAGTGTTGAGTTCACCTTTGTCGTGCTTGAATAGTAGTCTAGTATGTCTTGTACTGATTTGAATTGCATGAAGTCTTAAATATTTATCTTTGAATCTTGAAGTCTTGTATAGCTCTTGAGATCCAGTATCCAGTACAGCTTGAACACAAGGGACTTGTCCTATCAAATGATCAAGGGTCTTTTGATCACTTGAATAGGCTAGGGGAGTTTAGCATAATCAAACGATTTAATTGATTAAAGTGAACTTTGATCAATTCAATCAATCGGGGGAAAATCAGTTGAAAATGAATTGAATCATGTACATAGTAATCTAAAGGATTAATTAACCAAATAGGAGATTTCCACAAGTCATAAACTAAGGGAGCATGCAAATCAATCTATTCTAAACCTAGGGGTAAAATGGTCATTATCCAAAAAATGAATTAGCA
This sequence comes from Lathyrus oleraceus, assembly GCF_024323335.1. Lineage (NCBI taxonomy): Eukaryota > Viridiplantae > Streptophyta > Magnoliopsida > Fabales > Fabaceae > Lathyrus > Lathyrus oleraceus. The sequence goes on from NC_066582.1 coordinate 403,788,919, forward strand.
AACCTAATGGTCAATTACAATCCAAGCATGGCAAAATTAATCCTAAGAACGAATTATGGAAAAATCCACACTTAACCATATTAATCCAAATCGTGAATAAAATGAAAACAAGATCAACAAAGAACTAAAATTAAAAACAAGGCATGGCAAGATTAAATCCAAAAATCTAACTTCTAACCACATGATCAAAATCAATTTGAGGATAAAAATATGATTATATCTAATCGATCTAATTAAACTACAATTCCTAATTGAACCTAACTAACCTAACTCAACTCATAATCCATTAAAATCAAGAATTAAAATCTAATTAAAATTGATTAAACCTAAATCAACTTCTAATAAGGTCACAATAATTCCTAACTAAACCTAAATAATCAATTAAGCCTAATTATCAAATGAATCAAAAATCCTAATTTTAACAAGATTAAAAGAAATATCAGTAGCATGATTAATCAATAAAACAAGAAAAAAGAGATCAAAATAACTTAGCAAAGATTAAAAAAAGATTAAGAGGAGATTAGCATTTATGGGCCAGGGGTAATAGGGATTAAAGGGAGGTGTGGTAAATTGATTGCTTGGGCCAAAGGCCCAAGTCTTGCCAAGAAACCAAGGACCGGATTGCATGTCCATTTCAAGATCCACTTAAACCTCATACTCAAATGCATCCCAAGCCAATCACGCCTCCACAACAACGTATCATTGTCTAAACAATCCGAGCACCCGATTACCCATTTTAGAGTAACCGATTACTCTGTCATCCACTTTAGGTTGATGTGAAGACATGACTTCTCAGATGTTTTAATGATGACAAACTTCGCTACAAAGCTAAAGACTGATTAACAAAAAGATTGATCAAGATTCAAGCTCGTGAATGAAGTTTCCAACCTATGATCAAGTCTTGATGAATCGCATGAAGAATCGTCTTTCAAACGGATAAGGTAACACTTGAACTCTAAATAGTTATACAAGTGTTCATAACATGTTGCATTCATGCCATAATCGTTGAAAGTATTTTTATGCATCAAACAAATCACCACACTTCACTATTGATCGGGAAAATAGCAAGTGTACTATTTTTTCTGATGTAGTAATGAAAAGGAATTATCCTGAGTATCGATCTCGAGGACTGCGTAGGAACTATCAGTGTTGGTAATGATTCAATTGAACAAAAGAACCTTTGGTTGGTAAGTGAAGAGTGAATTTGCTCTGTAAAATATAAAGGAAAAATAGAGATTTTTGAATGCAGAAAAGTTAAACATGCTAGATCCAGGGTGTATGAATTGCTCTGAAATAAACTTAATCCTTATTTTATGACATCTATGTTAGAATGATTCAATATGATTCTCAAGAGTAGTTTCCCCTAATTCCTTAGCCAGAAACCATTAACATTCAATTTTAAATCCCAATTCCTTAGCCATTCAAAAGAATATTAATCCCATGTATGAATATCAAGAATTTCCCATCATCACTATTAGATCCTCATTCCTAAGAGAAATTAGCGATGTTGTTATACACATAGTGATAAAGGGATTTGTCAGACCTCCTTTACCTCCAATTCAATACCTAATTTTCCAATACGGCAAGCATTACACTCGTGTTATAACAAATTGATTTCATAAAAACATAGACATTCATAACATTGTAGGAAAAAGGTTCATTACAAAAGCAATTCAGGGACACCCCCCTAGCATAGGGGGGTTTAGCTCATCAAACTATTCAAAGAAGGTACAAATATAAGATTAGACATTACAAGAGATTAGATAGCTTCGATCTTCAATTGCTTCCGCGCTTGATGATCTCCGTTCTCCAAAAATCTTGATTCTCTCGTTCTCTTTGTTCCGTTTTCCCCTTTTGTCTTTCCATTAGGTCTAAATAGTGTAGTACACATTACAGCCAAGCCAAAAAGTCAAAAATGCCCTCCGGGATCACTTACATGAGTGAAAACAAAAATCAGAAAATTCAGCGCACCTGCCAACACGGGCCGTGCCAGGCAACACGGCCGGCCGTGTTGGCTCTTCAATTATTTTTATTTTTGTTTTTCCTTCAGACTTGCTGACACGGGCCGTGCCAAGCAACACGGTCGGCCGTGTCAGCCCCCTGGTTTTTGTATGGGAAGAAGTTCTTCTTGCAGCACGGGCCGTGTCAGGAGACACGGGCTGTGTTTGGCTCCAGGATTTTTATTCTATTTTATTATTTTTTTTCTTTCACTCTTCCATTGTTGCCTTGGCACTTCCGACTCTTCAACTACTTCTGAAACATGCACGATACCATGGAAACGACATCAAACGCATCTAAAAACTTAAATTAACACCAAAAGCAAAATAAGCATAAAACTACTCAAATATGAAATACTTAAAATTCAAACACTAAAACTCAAAATAAAGGGTTACCAAATTGATGAATTTTTGCCGAGAACATGATGAAAATCAAGTAAAATGGTGACCGATCACAACCCCAAACTTATCTCATTGCTTGTCCTCAAGTGATGCAAGAGACAACAAACAGAGGTCACCCCAGAATTCCTTTTCACCACTATACAGCCGATGTTATTCGCACCGAGTTTCCTACCTTCATGGTCAAGACGTTGGCCACCCGATGCGAACTATCCGCTACACCTCACAGTCCAGCACCTCTTTACCTGCAAGCTTTTCATACATCTCACACAATCTCTCAGGGTTAGCACTAAAGACTCAGTATATGCAATATCGACTCTTAGTTTTTGAATAAATTCTACTTCTATTGCACAAACATAATTCACACACTTTCGGAGGACTTAGGGTTGTAACGGGGCTTAGGACAGGTGGGATAAACAACAAACGGATACACAAGGGGTTTTTGGGCTCGGCACTCCTGTTATTTTTCTTGTACCTGTGCTTATTTTGATATAAAGGGGTTCGACATCGACTATTTAACTTTACTCAACTGATTGAGTATTTCAAATGTAATCAAGTCGTTTAATTGGGACAAGTGCGTTTTGATGAGTTCTATTTTTCTTTTCTCTTTTTTTTTCTTTTTCCGGAGCATTCAAAAAGCCTCCAGTTTTTTCTTTTCTCTTTTCTTGTAACAATTTTTCGCACACTTGTCCCTTTTGTATTAGATTTACCACCCCAAACTTAGAATTCAACACAGTTTCCAAAATCCACAACATTTATGCCGAGCAAGGGTAGAAGAGATTATTATATATTTTTTTTTCTTTTTCTGGCCATAGGGTAACATAAGCGGTTTACAAACAAACAAAATGGTTAAAGGCTCAAAGGGGTTCGCAACGGATAAAACGTACAAGGGTGGCTGGAAAGGCTCAAGGTTAAACAACAAAAATGTGCCTCAGTGTGTGTCATAATGCAGTGCTATGTCAGTAGAACGTACGTAAAACCAGAGCGATAGAGTCATACCTGGATTAACTCTCATGATGATCTCTTAGTATTTGGCTTTTTGTAATCTCACCATGTGGGTAAACTTGCAGGTTCCAAAGCACTCTCTGTGTAATGTAGCTTCTTTTTGGTTCAGGTGTACCATACTTCTATCTCAATCCAGCTTTCATCCCACTGTGTCCAACAATAGTTTTTCTTCGACTGCATAAATTTCCAGGGTGCCTCGGGAGCGTAAGTTCGGGTTGTGTCTTTCATCCACTAACCATCCTTTCATCACGCCTCTGGTTTTTATCCATCAATCTGTAACCCAACATCCAAACAGTTGAAAATAAAAGAAATCAAAGGAAAGTTAACTTAAAAAAAATGAAAAACCAAAACGGAAAATAAATTAAAACAATGAAAGGAACCCCCCCACACTTGAACTAAACATTGACCCCAATGTTTAAACCCAAATGCAAGAGGGACTTACAGTGCCTACTGCGGAGGAGGGTGCTGTGGAAATTGCAACATCATATGTTGCATCATCCTTTGAATATCATCAATGGCAGCCCCTTGACGGAGCTGCTCTGTCACGATCCGATCAATCTCCGCTCCCTAGCGAGCCTGCTCGACACGGAACTGATCCATGTCCATGGGTGTCCATCCAGCAGAGGAGGCTCCCATACCTCTGTGGTGAGAGGTGTGAGGGTGAGGAACACCCCTCTCCCTTGCCGGTGCATCTTCCTCCCTCGTATCACCTGCAAGAAAATCATCTTCTCCCGCCTCTTCGGGGTCAACAGAAGTATACAACCAATTCTCATTGTTATCAACATTAGTTTTATCAGTGTTCGGTAAGCGGAACAGCCGGCGTGTTCGGCTTACCAACACATACCCATGACGGCTTTATTCGAGCATGCCTTGCGTGCACAGGGCATTGAGGTCAAGCTTACCCAACGCCTGCATCGGGGTCTCTCCGTCCAACACCGGCCTACACCCACACCAGTCAGCAATTTGTGTTATCATACCTACGGCCCGTGTTGGCACACACGGCTGCCCGTGTTGCTCCTCTGGAAAATGTATGGGCAAGAGGTTCTTCTTGCAGCACGGGCCGTGTCAGGAGACACGAGCCGTGTTTGGCTCCAGGATTTTTATTCTATTTTATTATTTTTTTTCTTTCACTCTTCCATTGTTGCCTTGGCACTTCCGACTCTTCAACTACTTCTGAAACATGCACAATACCATGGAAACGACATCAAACGCATCTAAAAACTTAAATTAACACCAAAAGCAAAATAAGCATAAAACTACTCAAATATGAAATACTTAAAATTCAAACACTAAAACTCAAAATAAAGGGTTACCACATTGATGAATTTTTGCCGAGAACATGATGAAAATCAAGTAAAATGGTGACCGATCAACTATGTTAAATATTTTTCAAAGTTGTGACAGAGTAACCGATTACCCACTTTAGAGTAACCGATTACTCTGTGTTATTTTCAAATAATTTTTGAACGTTGGAACCATGTAACCGGTTATCCAATTTAAGGTAACCAATTACTCTGAGTAAATTTCAAATAATTTTAAACATTGAATGCATTTAACCGGTTATCCAATTTAAGGTAACCGATTACCTCTGATCCAGAGTTAAAAATATATGCATCTCTTCATGGAAACTTTTCTGTTTTCTTCAACATGAACCATGGCAACCTTTGGATTATTGCATTCATTTGAGGAGGTGTTTAGACATTATAAAAACATCATTTTTCAGATTTCAAAATTACCTCCTTGTAAAATTTCAAATCATTTACACACATTCTCTCAAACTTTCTAAGTTTTCATCCAAATTTTCTTAAGAGTAAAATCTTGCATAAACTTTCATTTTCAACATCATAGTTTCATTTCATATAAAGAACACTTGTATAATTATTGTGAGAATTGAGTGTTACAAAGGAGAAGATCAATTGATTAATTGATATACTTCAAATTTCAACTATCTCATCTTATACAAATTATTCAGAATTATATTCTTTGATTACAACTTATTCTTAGGATTGTTAATAATAAGTTTGTAAGGTGTTATCCTTGTTATCCGGTGTGTGGATACAAGAGGTCCATTTGTGAGAAATTGAGTCTCGATTGGACTTTAAACATTGTAAATCCAAGAGGATTGTTCTTGGTGTGTTAGAATTAGATAGAAAGACCTTAAGGTGTCTTGTCTAGGAATCTAACAATATAGTGAAATTCTCTTTCGTGTTGAAAGGGGAGTGGAGTACTCTCAATCTGTGAGGGGAACCACTATACATCGTGGTGTTCTTTACTTTCCGCACTTTATCGCTTTTCATCATATAAGCAACTCAGAAAGTAAAAATCATAAACCGTCAAAAATCCGGAAAATACTCTAAGTGCCTCATTCACCCCCCCCCCCCCCTCTAAGGCACTCCTTAAACTTACAGTTGAGAATTGTGAGGTAGTTGGGAGTTATGATTCGTTATAGGGAGGTTAGAAAATCCTCTAAGTGCCTCATTCACCCCCCCCCCCCCCCCCCTCTGGAGAATATTTTGATTTTTGGAAGATCCGTATGAAGGCACACCTAGAAGCCCAAGGAGAAGGCATATGGGAAGCCGTTGAAAATGGTCCACATAATCCTACGAGTGTGGTCAATGGCGTTGGTACTCCAAAGATAAAGAGTTCGTACGATGAAGATGATAAGAAAAAAATCTTAAATGAAAAGAAAGCAATAAACATTCTTCAAAGTTCTTTAAGCATGGATGAGTTCTTCTGCATATCTCAATGTAAGTCGGCGAAAGAAATATGGGACACCTTAGTGGAGACACATGAAGGCACCGCCAAAGTAAAGAGATCAAGGTTGAACACATTAAGTCAAGAATATGAGATGTTTAGAATGCTTCCCGGAGAATCCATCGTGGCGCTACAAAAGAGATTTGTTCACTTGACAAACCACTTGATTGTTCTCGGAAAAACATTTACAAATGACGATCTCAATCTTAAAGTACTAAGATCATTGACTCGAGAATGGCAACCGAAGGTGACGGCTATCTCCGAAAAGAAAAGTCTTTCAACAATGACGTCCGCATCACTCTTTGGCAAACTTCAAGAACATGAGTTAGAACTCGGTAGGCTTGAGAAACATGAAAGCCAAGAAAAGAAATCTAAAGGGATTGCCTTGAAGGTAGACTCAAAAGAAGATAAAGATGATGACGCATTGGAGGAAGATGAGAATTTCATGCTCCTTGTTAAAAGGCTCAGTAAGTTCTTTAACAAAAATGATAAATCCTTTAATGCTAAAAAGAATAGACATTTCAGGAAAAAGGAGGCCACCACATCTACGCAAGATGTAACATGCTACGAATGTGGAAAGCAAGGCCATATAAAGTCGGAATGTCCTAAACTTTCAAAGAAAGGAGGATTCAAGAGCAAGAAGGATTTCAAGAATAAAAAGGCATATCTTGCATGGGAGGACAATGAAATTAGCTCCTCATCCGGATCAGATAGCGAGGAATGTGCAAACTTGGCGCTAATGGCTTCACATCACTCCGATGATGAAGAAGAGGTTAGTAATAATTTTTCTCTTTTTGATGATGATGAACAAGATGCAATTAATGAATTGTTAAATGAATGCAAAATTCTTTATAAAACTATATCATCTCAAAAGAAACAAATTTCTTCCTTGGAAGAAAAGATTGAAAGTTTTGAAAATGAGAAACAAAAGATGATTAGTGAAAAGAAGAATTTTGTATGCCTAGAGTGTGAGTCTCTCTCGTTCCAAATTGTCCAACTTAAAAGAGTCCTTGAAAGGTATGAAAAAGGACAAATTGGTTTGGAAGGGGTTCTTAGCCAACAAAGGTACTCAAATGACCAAAGTGGACTTGGTTACTCAAAATTTTCTAAACCAAGTACAAGTAAAACTATCTTTGTAAGGCCTAAGGATCAACCTCCAAAAGAAAGAGTCAACACACTAAAAGTTGTGCATCAACATCCTAAAAAGAAAAAAGTTTACAAAGAAAAAGTCTTTTGTTCCTAGATATAAAAGCAATTTTGAACCAACATGTTTTTATTGTGGTATTATTGGCCATACACCTAATGCTTGCTACATTAGAAACTTTAGTGTAGCAAAAGGGCATTATGTATGGGTTGAAAAAGGTACTAATTATAAAGTACCCAAAGCAATTTGGGTACCTAACAAAACTTAACTTTGTTTTGTAGGTGTGCTTGAAGGCCACAACAAATCTTTGGTATTTGGATAGTGGGTGCTCCAAGCATATGACCGGTGATGTGCACAAATTTTCAGATCTAAAGCTTAAGTCCAAGGGTTATGTTACTTATGGAGATAACAACAAAGGAAGAATTCTTGGCATAGGCAAAGTAGGTGCACCAAATTTCATATCCATCGAAGATGTGCTATATGTCGAAGGACTAAAGCACAATCTCTTAATCATAAGCCAACTTTTTGACAAAGGATTCAAAATTAGGTTCACAAAAGATGAATGTTTAATTGAAGACGAAGTCACATAAGAGGTAATGCTTATAGGTAAGCGAATTAATAATATTTTTATGATTTCCCTTGACGATGTTTCTTTGAATGTTAAGTGTCTTGTGGCAAATAACAACGATTCATGGTTATGGCATAAGAGATTTGCTCACATTCACATGGAGCACTTGAATAAGTTAGTAAAACATGATCTTGTCATTGGATTGCCAAAGATAAAATTCATCAAAGATAGACTTTGCGACGCATGTCAAAAGGGGAAGCAAACTAAGTCAACTTTCACATCCAAAAATGTGGTGTCCACTTCTAGGCCACTACAATTGTTACACATGGACTTATTTGGTCCATCAAGAACAAGAAGCTTCGGAGGTAACTTATATGCTTTAGTTATTGTTGATGATTATCCTAGATATACTTGGACTTTCTTTTTAGTGCAGAAAAGTGATGCGTTCAAAGCGTTCAAGAAGTATGCAAAGCAGATTCAAAATGAGAAATCATTAACAATTGCCTCCATAAGAAGCGATCATGGTGGAGAATTCCAGAATACCTCTTTTGAAGATTTTTGTGAAGATCAAGGAATATTTCACAACTTCTTGGCTCCAATGACTCCACAACAAAATGGAGTAGTTGAAAGAAAGAATAGGTCATTGGTGGAACTTGCAAGAATAATGCTTAGCGACTCAAATCTTCCTAAATATTTTTGGGCGGATGCGGTTAGCACAGCATGTTTTGTAAGCAATAGAGTTAACATAAGACCTATCCTAAAGAAGAATCCATATGAACTCTTCAAAGGAAGGAAACACAACATTTCTTTCTTTCACATCTTTGGATGCAAGTGCTTTGTCCTAAACAATGACAAAGACAACCATGGTAAGTTCGACGAAAAATCGGATGAAGGTATTTTTCTTGGTTATTCTCTTACAAGTAAGGCATACATAATTTATAATAAAAGAACTTTAAATATAGAAGAATCCATGCATGTTAAGTTTGACGAATCTAACCCCTCGAAAGAGGAAATTGTTGTTTGTGATGATGATGATGATTTTGTAGAAATTCCTAAAGAAGATACTTCAAACAAGAATCAAGAAGCACCGATTCAACAAGAGTTAAATGAAAATGATCTACCTAAGGAATGGAGGACTCATAAAGATCATCCCATTGACAAAGTAATTGGTGACATTAGTCAAGGTGTTGCTACAAGATTGAATCTCAAGGATGCATGCTTAAACATGGCGTTCGTTTCGCAAATAGAACCCTCTAAAATTGATGAAGCTCTAGAAGATGATCAATGGATTATTGCTATGCAAGAAGAATTAAACCAATTCGAGAGAAATCAAGTTTGGGAACTTGTTCCTAGACCAAGTGGTAAGCACATCATTGGAACAAGATGGGTGTTTAAGAACAAGCTTGATGAGAATGGAATAATTGTTCGAAACAAAGCAAGATTGGTTTCTCAAGGGTATAATCAAGAAGAAGAAATCGACTTTGAAGAAACTTTCACTCTGGTTGCAAGGTTAGAAGCTATTCTTTTATTACTTGCTTACGCATGTTCAATGAATTTTCAGCTTTTTCAAATGGACGTCAAAAACGCCTTCTTAAACGGCTACATCAACGAAGAAGTCTATGTCAAACAACCCCCGGGCTTTGAAGACTTCAAGCATCCTTCACATGTATACAAATTGAAGAAAGCGCTCTATGGATTAAAACAAGCACCAAGGGCGTGGTATGATCGTCTAAGTAATTTTCTATGTGAAAAAGGTTTTGAAAAAGGCAAAGTAGACAAGAATTTATTTATCAAGAAGATAAAAGGGAATACCTTACTTGTTCAAGTCTACGTAGACGACATAATCTTCGGTTCAACCAACAAAGAACTATGTGAAGAATTTGCGTTGATAATGCAAGGTGAATTTGAAATGTCTATGATGGGAAAGATGAACTACTTCCTTGGATTGCAAATCAAGCAACTAGAAGACGGAATCTTTATCAACCAATCAAAATATTGCAAAGAGCTGCTAAAGAGATTTGAAATGGATGGTTGTAAAGCAATGTCAACACCAATGGGCTCTGGAACTTATGTTGATCAAGATGAATCGGGTGTGTCAATTGATATCACAAAGTATCGAGGTATGATTGGTTCTTTATTATATTTGACGGTAAGCCGTCCTGACATAATGTTTAGCGTGTGTTTATGTGCTCGCTTCCAAGCAAATCCAAAGGAGTCACATCTCACGGAGGTCAAAAGAATCATGAAGTATCTCAAGGGAACAACCAACGTTGGATTATGGTATCCTAAAGGTAGTGTTTGTAAGTTAATTGGTTATTCTGACGCGGATTAACCAGGTTGTAAAACAGATAGAAAAAGCACTAGTGGAATATGTCACATCCTTGGTAATGCTCTAGTCTCATGGTCCTGTAAGAAACAAGCGTGTGTTGCTCTTAGTACGGCTGAAGCAGAATACATAGCAGCGGGCAGTTTCTGTGTACAGAATCTTTGGCTAAAGCAACAATTAAGTGACTATGGAATCGATCTTGGATGCATACCACTCCGATGTGACAACACAAGTGCGATTAACATCACAAAGAATCCGGTCATGCACTCAAGGACCAAACACATATACATTCGACACCATTTCCTTCGTGATCATGTGCTTAAAGGTGATGTCGAAGTTACCTTTGTCGATACTCATAATCAACTGGCGGATATCTTCACAAACCCGCTCGCAAAAGAACCATTCTATAATATTCGAAGAGAACTTGGCATTTTGGATGAAGGTGACATATAACTATCTCACAATTATTCACTATACATGAGGCCAAGGTACACAAGTTCTTAATCCTTCTTAATTTTTTGAAATTTCTCTTTTGAAAATTTGTATATGTGCTTTTTGCCTCTGTGTAACCGGTTACTTCCTTTTGGATAATCGGTTACCCTGTATACTTTTGCCTTTTTCATGAATTTTCATTCTGTGTAACCGGTTACTTCCATTTGGATAATCGATTACCCTGTATGTTTTTGCCTGAAATCACATTTTTTCATTCTGTGTAACCGATTACTCTCCTTTGAGTAATCGATTACAACTGTTCATTACAGATTTATTTTTTTATTTTTAATACAAGTGAGTTATTGCATTATGTATGTTAAGTGCTTATTTCTTTTCATTATAAAGTTAATCACTTCAAACATTAGTTCTCTCTCTCCAACCTTCACATTCATCATCTTTTCCAAAACCCTTCATCTTCCTTTCCAAAACCCTAACTATCTCGATTATCACCATTAATTACATTCAAATCTCTTACAACACTCTCACTATCATCTCACCATATTCCCTCTCCAACTAAAATTCAGAAAAACCCTTCCAAAACCCTAACTTTCACAAATTCCATGGCCCCTCCTAGACAAGATAAGGGTAAGAAGAAATTGGATGCAGAGACTTCTCAACATGCAGAAGAGCAACAAGCTGGCAGTGTAAAATCCAGACGGTTAAGCTATGATGTCCGGACTCGGACTCTAATGTCGGTAAAGTATGTTAACTTTCAAGCTTTTCCGTCTCACAGCTTTAACTTTGAAACCTTGCTGAGAAACTCTGGGGTAGATAAACTAGTTTCAGATATTGGAGATTATTACCCTGACATGATAAGAGAGTTCTATACCACTATTAAGTTTGGAACAGATAAATTTGGAGATTTGGTTTTTATTGCAAAGGTCAAAAATGTTGAAATCTCTATGGATCTTACTCAACTGGGACAATGTCTTGAAATCCCTTCGGAAGGAGAAGCATTTCGTCAAGGTACTGAACCTGACAATGATGCATGGAGTAACTATAACAGTCCGGAGTACTTTGTTTCCATTTCTAGAGGAACTCAAGCCAACCTCATGAGCCGGCAAAGATCAGAATCTTCAAGGGTTGTGAAGTATGCTAACATGCTGCCTGTGAGCGATAGGATGGTCCACTACGTTCTTGCCTATGTGTTGGTACCAAAGCACTCTAACCATGCTCAAGTCAGTGAACTTGAATTGCAGCTGATTAGAGCCCTGAAACTGAATATGAAGATTAACTGGGCTTATGTTATCTACCAACACATGATGCATCAACTTTCTCTTAGTGGTGGACTTCCCTATGGTCGAATTGTCTCAAGAATTCTTGAATTTTCTGGTGTTCCACTTCAAAGGGAACCAAAGACCCCAATGACTGTCAGAAATTGTGAAATCAACGAAGTTACTGCGATGAAGAATACCGGGATTGGTATCGGACCAAATGGAGTGTTTCGATACAAAGATTTGGTCGCCTCTTCCGCTCCTCCAACAATTCCAGAAGGTGAAATTACCAATGCTATGTTATATAATAAGATGTGTTCAATTGAGACTACCATGCACCATAGCCACCAGGTCACTCAACGTGGCATCAAGTCTCTTAGAAAACTCTTCCTTTCCTTAAACCGTCAACCTGCCCCTAGTGAAGAAGGTGCTGAGGAAAGTGTTGAAGAAGATGAAGAGGACGAAGGAAACGACATGTCTGAAAGTGATTAAGCTTGGTCATGTTGTTTTTTGTTTTTCACTAGCTTATGTTTTTTTAATTTAGTACAATTCTAGTTTTATTTTCAGACTATGTTACAAATGTTGATTTATGTTATGTTTGAATTTTCTTGTGTGTTATGTGGTGCTTAGTCTATTTTATTTGCATGCTTATTATTTATCTTTCTTTTTCACCCTTTTTGTTAATGACAAAGGGGGAGAAGAAAAGAAATTATTACTATGTTATTTCCTTGTTGGTTGTGTCTCTCTAACAAATATGCAGAATTCAAAGACTCCTTAATTCATAAATTAAGGGGGAGCATCATTTAAGGGGGAGCATGTGCTAGAGAAACACACTTGGATCAAACTTTCATAATTTTGGGTTGTCATCATCAAAAAGGGGGAGATTGTGAAGACATGACTTCTCAGATGTTTTGATGACGACAAACTTCACTACAAAGCTAAAGACTGATTAACAAAAAGATTGATCAAGATTCAAGCTCGTGAATGAAGTTTCCAACCTATGATCAAGTTTTGATGAATCGCATGAAGAAAATCGTCTTTCAAATGGATAAGGTATCACTTGAACTCTAGATAGTTATACAAGTGTTCATAACATGTTGCATTCATGCCATAATCGTTGAAAGTATTTTTATGCATCAAACAAATCACCACACTCCACTCTGTTAAATATTTTTCAAAGTTGTGACAGAGTAACCGATTACTCTGTGTTATTTTCAAATATTTTTTGAACGTTAGAACCATGTAACCGGTTATCCAATTTAAGGTAACCAATTACTCTGAGTAAATTTCAAATAATTTTAAACGTTGAATGCATGTAACCGGTTATCCAATTTAAGGTAACCGATTACCTTTGATCCAGAGTTAAAAATATATGCATCTCTTCATGGAAACTTTTATGTTTTCTTCATCATGAACCATGGCAACCTTTGGATTATTGCATTCATTTGAGGAGGTGTTTAGACATTATAAAAACATTATTTTTCAGATTTCAAAATTACCTCCTTGCAAAATTTCAAATCATTTACACACATTCTCTCAAACTTTCTAAGTGTTCATCCAAATTTTCTTAAGAGTGAAATCTTGCATAAACTTTCATTTTCAGCATCATAGTTTCATTTCATATAAAGAACACTTGTATAATTATTGTGAGAATTGAGTGTTACAAAGGAGAAGATCAATTGATTAATTGATATACTTCAAATTTCAACTATCTCATCTTATACAAATTATTCAGAATTATATTCTTTGATTACAACTTATTCTTAGGATTGTTAATAATAAGTTTGTAAGGTGTTATCCTTGTTATCCGGTGTGTGGATACAAGAGGTCCATTTGTGAGAAATTGAGTCTCGATTGGACTTTAAACATTGTAAATCCAAGAGGATTGTTCTTGGTGTGTTAGAATTAGATAGAAAGGCCTTAAGGTGTCTTGTCTAGGAATCTAACATTATAGTGAAATTCTGTTTCGTGTTGAAAGGGGAGTGGAGTACTCTCAATCTGTGAGGGGAACCACTATACATCATGGTGTTCTTTACTTTCCGCACTTTATCGCTTTTCATCACATAAGCAACTCAGAAAGTAAAAATCATAAACCGTCAAAAATCCGGAAAATACTCTAAGTGCCTTTTCCCCCCCCCCCCCCCCCCCCCCCCTCCCCCTCTAAGGCACTCCTTAAACTTACAGTTGAGAATTGTGAGGTAGTTGGGAGTTATGATTCGTTATAGGGAGGTTAGAAAATTTTGTTGTGAAGTTTGTTGGAGGTTCGAGAGTTTTCGGTTAGTAGGTTCTATTGAAGGGATTTTAGTTACCGATTGAGGGTGGTTGAGGCTGGATGTTTCTTGGAGAAAATGGATGTTGGTTGAAGAGTTGTTGAGAAGTCATTTTTTAATTTCAGTTAGGGAGTTTTTAAGAAGTTCTGTAGGGATTTTGTGAGGAGCAGTTTGAGATGTAGTGGTTGAAGATTTAAGGGTGTTTGGAAGGTAGCCGGTTGAAGGTTTTGAACGATTCGGTTATCAATTTTGACAATTGGGGTCTGTTATAAGTTTGTTGCATTTTTTAGTTGTGGTTTCTGAAAATCTATTTATTATGCAGGGTCATTAGTGATGTTGAGCACAACCAGATTTTACTTTTAGTTTGTATGGTTTTTATGGACCCTATTCGGACCGGTTTTCTTGGAGGCGAACCTGTGAAAGCGGGTGCGACAGTGACAACATTGTCCATAAGTTAGGGTCAGGTTGGAAGTTCCTTTGTTTGTTTGTTTGAGATGAACTGATTTATTCGGTCTAGACACTAACACACTGGAAATAATGGTTATTTTGGATAAATGAGCTTTTCAACTCATGTCTAATTTTGAACATTCACTAGTTGCTAACTCAAGCTCATCAAAGTCATTTGTGGGTGTGGTGGCCACCTCCATACATATTTGAAGGGTCTAAAAGATATGAGGGACTTAACAAATGGAGAATGTTTGTTTTCTATTTATGATTGGTAAATTCCTATATATGTGTTCAGGATCAAGGCTTCGTTTTTTCAGCTTGGATGCAACCATTTTAGGGTTCTTAATGCTATTGGAATCATCCATTGGTAACTTAGGACCTCCAGAAGTCCAATTAGTTGGCACAATGAAAGACAATTGAGATGTTGGCCTTTTCATGTCGGTGATACTATTTGCAGGCCCAAAGTGAAATCAAAGTGGTTGAGTTTGCACGGTTGAGTTGGATTGATCATGGCCATGGGATTGTTCATAGAGTTTGGATTGGAATTTATTGAATGAGTAACTATGTTTGTAATTGGAAAATGAATTGAATTAAATGGAACTTTGAATGGTGTAATGAATGTTATTTGTGGGAAATTGATGGAATGTTAATTGCACTTGGCTTATGGTCATAATGGACTTGTAAAGAAACATGATTTAAAATGTGAAGAAAAGATATGGTTAAAAGTGGTTTAAAGTGAGCTTGGAAATGGACATGGACATATATTGTATTGAAAAAGATAATGGTTGGAAAATGGCTTTGGTTAGATGGTTGACTTTGGTTAATTGGTTGACCAAAACGTCAATTGTTGACCAAAAGTCAAGAGTTGTAAAAAAGGTGTATTTTCTTATGAACAAATGAATGTGGACCATAATGCCTCTAAACTAAATGAGATATGCCATGTTCCAATAATTAAAATTCAAACAGGGAAAACCAAGCAAATGAATACTTAACCGAGCAACAGATTGTAACACCTTGAATGAATGCACCTTGATCCAGGAATGAGGATCATGAACAAGTAGACCTCTGGTGAATTGTTGGAAAAACCAATGAATCTCCATGAACGACCAGATGAATCTCAATCTTGAATGCATACATGAGGGTATGATAACCATAATCATAAACCAGGGTTTCAGGGACTTGAATGATCCTGATGATGCTCACAATCCAACATCCCTAAATCAATGTCTTGACCATAACTATGGTCCAATAATCAGGGTTTCAAGCCATGATCCATGACTAAGACAACCAGGATGAAGAGTTCTAATACAAGCATGGCCATCAGATGAACCCTAGCCTGGGGACTCAACTTTCCTTCCATGCCTTGTGTGATTGAGGCCCTTGAATCCATAATTTTGAGCTTTTCTAATGCAAGTGAGATGTACTATGATATAATGGATATTTATATGAGATGAATTCTTATAAATACATGTAAATGATTAGGGTTAGTGACCTAGATGATCATTATGAAGGGTATGGTGAATTTTGGGGTATGACAGTTGCCCCTATTTAATCTTTTCAAACCTGAATGTATGCATAGTAATAGCTTCCGGAAATTTAAGGTAGGAGAGGACTATATACTAAAAATATCAAAAAAAGTACCACCAAGAACAAATGAAATGTGAAGATAGGTCACAAAGAAATTCTTCACTGAGATGTAGGAGGAACAAACTAGATTTTGTGCAGGGCAACTGCTGGGGAATTGAAATGTCATCTATTAAATGGATAGTTATGGAAAGTTAGATATGCATGACGTATGCAATATGCTATGCAGTATATGACCAACTTATTTTTTGTTTTATCTCTACTAAAAAGTTTTAGCAGGCACTGAGAAAGAAGTTTTTCCGCTGAGGGATATATTATGAGATATTTTTTGGAAATGGTTTGCCAGGCAAAACCTGGGCTTTGAGGTGATAAATGACTTCACTGGGGAAAACGACATGGAAATTTTGAAAACAAATAGTATGACATCAACTTTGAGGTTAGGGATAGAAACACGACTAACACTGATTGTTGGGGATTGAAATATTTTTACCTCAATACTACGAATGGGGTAAAACTGAAGATTCTCAACTCTGCGGTTGGAAACAAATTATGATCAACATCAGCTCTGGGGTCGGGGATAATGATTAAATAAGTGGGTGAAAGCAGGAATGGTGAACACCAGTCTTGTGATTGGGATACAAATAATAATCAACAACTCTAAGGTTGGGGTAAAATGATCGACATCGACTCTGCGGATGGGAATAACGGTTATCAATAATTCTAAGGTTGGAAAAAGGATAGGCGTCGACTCTGGGGACAGATTTAGAGACACCATCTCTGTGGATGGGGGATAAGAAAATATACAGCAACTTCAAAGTTGCAAAAAAGGTAGACACTCAACTCTGAGCTTGGAGGTAAAACGGTACATTAACTCTGAAGTTGAAAAAAAGGTAGACGTTCAGCTCAGAGGGTGAAAGCAAAATGGTACACCAACTCCAAAGTTGGAAAAAAGGTAGATGTTGAGCTCTGAGGTTGGAGGTAGACAAGGTACATCAACTCCGAAGTTGGAAAAACGGTAGCTACTCAACTCTGAGGCTGGAGGTAAAATGGTACATAAACTCCAAAGTTGGAAAAAAAAGGTAGATGTTCAGCTCTGAGGCTGGAGATAGAAAAGGTACATCGACTCCGAAGTTGGAAAAACGGTAGCCACTCAGCTCTGAGGCTGGAAGCAAAAAATGGTAAACGTTAACCCCGAAGTTGGGAAAAGGTAGATACTCAACTCTGAGGCTGGAAAAAGAATGGTAAATGTCAACTCTAAGGTTGAAAAAAGGTAGATACTCAACTCAGAGGCTGGAAGCTGGATGGTTGTTCGCCAGATTATGAGTCTATCGGATTAACTGATTGCAAGTGTACAGTCTATCGCATAGTTTTAAAAGATATCGATCCCACATAGACCAATAGTCAAATCTATCATTTCTAATTGTTACGATGTTTATCTAAGGTGAAAGAATTAAGAATGAGACAAGATGAAATAATAAACTTTAATAAATTCAGACAAGTAATACCAGAACATGGTTCGCATCAATTAACAGTACTCTTGATTGCTTCTAATGGTATTACTGTAAGGGGCAATATTTTCTACCTTGAAAAGAATTCAACTAAACAGGAATTGTCACTTTTGCGTATTCAGAACCGGATTTTACTCCTTAATTTATACCGTCCATTGTCACATATGACCGACACTAATTGTGTCAAAGTAGTAAATCCTATTTTAAGGAATTAGATTCATTCCTTAGTTGAAAAGTGATTTTGATTGGTAAGTTTAAATAAAAAGGGTCCCTAGCTTCTGCTCAGGTCACCGGGTCCTGATCCTAGAGGCGCGCGCGTTCGCAAATAGTTTTAAAACCACCTTCTAGAAATATTAAACCTACTAAGTAATTAATAAAGTGCTTTCACGGTACTTAGTAACCAAAAATAACCAATTTAAATCTTTAGTGTCAGAAGGCTTTCGATCTTACCTGACGTTATCACTATCCTACATTTGTAGTAACATATTAGATTAAGTGTTGGAAAAACTGCGTTAAAACCAAAACAACCAAAAGTTGTAATCCCAAAGAAATAACTGACAAAGTACCGTCAAATGACGGTCTTCACATTCTAGTACGAACAAATTAGCTAGACATGGTCACGGTAAATAAAAAGGAATTTGGTTTAGATTTAGAATTAAACATAACAACATTTTTAAATAACACGGTTTAAAGGCAAAGGCGAGGAAATTAAATGCGATAAATAAAGTGCGGGAAAATAAAGAAAAAATATTAAATAGATAAAGAAATTAAAGCGTAAATAAAGCTGAATAAAATAAGAGCATGCTCCAATCGGAGACTTGAATCTGATACAATACGGGTAGACGAAAATAAACTTTGGCGAAATGTAAATACGGGAAGATAAATAACTTCAAAATAAAAGTGCTCCAAGCTTGACACACAAACAAAATTTTATAACCCTTTGATGTAAGGAGTTAAAGCTCTAATGATACTGAATTTATGGCCTATGTTGGTACTAAGCTTGGATGCCTAAAAAAGAAGAATAAAATGACTATTTATAATGATCCTAAGCCCTAAAATGTCAAGTGAAACCTTATGGGTTCGTGGGAGATAAAATAGGAGAACAAGGGTTGGGTGGAAGACCAAGTAAAGTCCATTTCCAACTGCAGTGCAAAATAAAGGATGGTGAACGCCATACCCTGCATGGCGAACACCATCTTCGTAACATGGGTGTGACTAAGTCTTATGATCGTTGAAACATGGGACACATCATTCTCCTGGTAGCTACCTCTATGGAGAACGCCATGTAGGTAGCCTTGAGTGCAAATTTCCATTTTTTCATTTTTTTGCATCCGAATTGTTTCCTTTCTTCGCATATGGTCCCAATATGGTTAAATACCTGAAATATAGACAAAGTATCCACATAATACTGGAAATAGAGATAAAACAATAATAAAACATGTACAAAATGAGTCAAAATAGTGGTGTAATTTGGTGTTATCAAACTCTCCTAGACTTGAACTTTTGCTTGTCCTCAAGCAAATAAGCATATGAAGAAAACAATGGTATTCTTTTGACTATTCTAGGCTAAAGACTCAAATTCACTTATGGCCATATTGATACGTACTAACCCGGAAACTAAGAGCATCGTAACAATACATTCCGCACTTGTGGTCATAAGTCTCCTTCCTATACAAACCAATTCGCATCATGTCATTATGCCCAGACCTAACTTACTTATCCCATATTTTGTTCCTTTTTCATTCACGCATAATCACATTAAGCCTGCTATCTGTTTACACACGGCAGCCGAACCTTTTATGCCAAAAATTCTGGTTAATATACAATATTCTTAGTGGTTTCACAACCGCTAGGATAAGTGATCGGGTGAGGGTCACCTAACTTAGAAGGTGGGTTCCTTTTTTTCTTACTTTTCCAGATTTTTGCTTTTCTTTTCTTTTCTTTTTCTTTAAAATGGGATCATTCACCTATTTGCACCAGTTCGCTTAGTCGATGGTAATTGAGATGGTGCCGATTACTAGGATAAACTACTTAGAGACTTATTTAGGGGCGAGATTTCAAGTCCATGGCATAACAAGTATCCAAATAGATCTTTATAATTAGGAGGCTTACGGTGTTGAGACGATACCTATCTTTTGGGGGCTTTCCCAAGTCTCTATAACCTATATGTAACTCGTCTAATAGCCTAATATTTTCAAATTAAACATATGTTTTCATTTTCAATTTTTTTTATTATGGCTAATGAAATGGGAGAATTAATAAACAGCAGAAAAACTACACATAAAGACTTGACAACACATGAATATACACAATAGACAACCTAAACTGAAAACAAAAAATAGAAAATGAAAGTAAAAAAATGAAAACAGCAAAATGAAAACAATGAAGTTCGTCTCCCACACTTAAACCAAACATTATCCTCAATGTTTCGATAAAGTTAAGAAAAAGAAACGAAAAAACCTGGAGGAGATGCTACTGGTGGCCCCCACTACCCTCTCCTAGCTGTTCGGGATGTCGGGGATGACGACTTCGGCTCCAATGACGAGAACCTTGGGAGATCTGGAGCTATTGGACTCGGGCTAAGAGTGAGGCATCGGACGCCTATAGACTCTGGAGGTTCCCTATTATGGATGCTTGGTTTGCATGCACAAGATAAAATTCGTGTGCATGTGCAACTTACAGACACATTTGTTTTGCGGCCATGGTGACTTGGGCCTCCGCCAATGATTTGAGGGTGCAGTCTGTTCGGCATTGTGATTCTCGCATGAAATCCATCATGTCCTGTTGTTGTTCATATATGCCATAAAATAACCCGTCACAATCTTCCTCGCGTGCCATATAATCCCGGTACATGTTCTCGGTGTAAGTAAAACCGGAAGAGGTACCTGCAAAAAGGTTAGCATAACCAGGTGCAATGTGTATAGATGGTCGAAGGGCATCATGAATGGGAGACATGTGTATCCACTCGTAATCATCATTGGTCCCATCATCCTCAGCATTGACATTCTATGGAATGTCCATCAGCATCGGGTCGGTATAAGGTGGGGCCTGCAAATCAATAGTCCAGTTGTCCCTTTTACGTACATCTATACGGGCGGGCCATGGTAAAACAATACTTCTAATCTCATGATTTCTGACCATGAGATGATATCCTTTTTCCTTCCTTACCTTGCAAGGGCTCATTTGCCTCAAAAGAGTGAGGTCTAAAGTATGAGGCGGTAAGGGTTCTAGTGTAGCTAGCTCAGTATCAAGCCATAGAGCACGAGCGATGAAGGTAATCAATCCTCCAAAATAAACGGTCTCCTTTTTATTCATAACAGCACACATATGGGCTATCATGAAAGGAACCGAATTCAGCTTTCGTTGAGTCAGAGCTTCCCGCATGTAGAGAAATTCTTTACCATTAAATTTGTTTGAATTCTCTCGGCCAAATATCGTATTTGCCAACAGTTGTCGGAAAACACGTATGGTCGGGTTATGGGTATCAGACACCATATTTCTCTCAAAGGAATCAGTGATGAGACCTGTCAGATCTCTCCACAACTGGAATGCCTCAATCGCCTAGGTAGTGTCTAATGGTGCCTCACATAAAACACCTTCCCCGTAGGGAAATCCCAACAAAACTGTAAGTTGGTTAGTAGTAAATTCATATTCCACATTGAACATGTGGAACTTAACCGTGCCCACGGTACTCGCAATGTTTGGTCTAACAGTGTACATGAGGGAACTCAAAAATCCCCTAGTCAGAGTCTCATAGGTGTTGTCTCTACGGTTAAATAGATGATGAAGATTTAAATTCTCTAACAGATAGTACACATAACTGTAAATGCCTAAATTATATAAGCAGTTGTTTTCGATATTCATGGTAGAGAAAACTTCTCGGGTCAGTAATTCTTGATATTTTTGCATCTATTTGTTGTTGTCCCTTCCCTCGCGGAAGATAATTC
Source organism: Lathyrus oleraceus (assembly GCF_024323335.1). Lineage (NCBI taxonomy): Eukaryota > Viridiplantae > Streptophyta > Magnoliopsida > Fabales > Fabaceae > Lathyrus > Lathyrus oleraceus. Next base: position 403,810,574 of record NC_066582.1, read on the forward strand.
CTCCTATGTTTGCCATTGTTGTGAAGAAATTTGGTGAAAATGAGGAATGGGGGTTTTGAGGATTTTAGCGAGAAAATGAGTATTTAAGGATGGGAATTTGAGTGGGTGTATAGAAATTGAGTGGATATTTGAGTTATGGGGAGTTATGTGAGTGAATGGGGTTGTAAATGGAATTTAAGGTAGAAGGTAGTGGGATTGGGAAGAAGAAGGAATGTGAAAGGTGGGGGAGAAAATGAAGGTTTTCGCTTGTCCCGAATTTCACATTCCAGGACCCATGGCGAACGCCATGTATTGGATGGGAACACCATCTTTGGCTGGGTGGCAGATGGGCCATAAGTTGCGAACTTTTGGGCCTTGGAGAGTATTTGGTGTATTTTTGGGCCCTTTTTGAGGAATCTTGCCATTTTGTTCGAGACAGTTGATTGCATAGTATATTTTGACATAGTTTGACCTTGAATTAGACATATTAAAAACAATGTGAAACATAATATGATGCTGAAAATAAATAAAAAAATGGACAAACAATAAAGAAATATTAAATGATACATAATAGAAAAAATATTTGCAAGTAACTAGAAAGGAATCTGGAAAGAAAAATTAGTATAAATAATAATAACGGTAGAAATAGATTCTTCTTCCATCATGAATAAGTTTTCAGCAAATGCTATTAGCGGGGTTGTAGTTGATATCCCATGATCTGGGATGATCTGGATGTTTGAGTTGTAGTAACGTGGCGTTGAAGACTACGGAGTTCACTCCATATGAAATATGTCTCCGCTGTGTGAGTGGCGTTAGCCACTTCCATCTGTGAAGTGAGGTCGTGAATTTCTTCACGAAGGGAAACAATCTCCTGGTGCATGACATTGAGTTCATAGTCAGTGTTGTGCCTCTGTGTTGGTCATGTAGAGGAAAATGCAGTAGACCTATCTGAGAGAGGTGATGGATGGTATTCTGGAGTGGGAGGGGTGATGGGTTTGATCGCTGTCTATCCCTGTCCTTCTAGATTATATTTCCAGTTTTCCTAATTATAAATGTTGGTTCTTTCTGGGTTGTACAAGGTATAGTGGTGGACCACCTCATTATTAATGAGTAGCTTGTACTCATTAATCCTGAAGTACACTCGTCTTACCAGGCCATGGTCTAAGCAATATTCTATATCGAGGAGGGTGAATCCGCAATACGGAACCAGGTGGGAGAGTTGGTTTTGGAGGTCCAAGGCATAGGATATTTGCGTTACGGTTCCTGTTACACGGATTGGGTCTTCCGTAGACCTAGAAACACTATCAAGGTTAGCTATAAGGAAAGTTACATATCCAACTGGTTCCGACTCGGCGGCACGACAGAGAAACAATAATTCTTCCATACTAATAGGCTCGCTACCCTCACTCCTACCAAATAAGGTTTGGGCTAAAATCATCTGGAAGCACCTAAGTTTCGGGTTATAGATGTAAGTAGAGAGCTGGATGGATGGGTCGGGATTACCTTCTGTGGTGATAGCTCCCCAGAAAGTATTAAGCTTGTCATGTGTATCCTTATCATAAGATACCTCGACTACAGCGGCAGGGCCATACTGGAATCCTAGCAGTTTTGCAAAATCCATATGGTTAAAAGTTTATTCACGTCCAAATAATCTAAATGTGATATTGCCTCTATTAAATCCACGACCACTATAGGCTCATAGGTAAGTGAACTTAGGAACTCAAGGGTAAGGTTCTGGTACGTAACATTTCTTCCCTCTGAGTATTCATCCCAATATAATTAGCTACACAAGGATCTGATGTTGGGCTCGATCCCTAGGGTCTCTAGACTGTGAGAATCAGGGTATCTGGTAGGAAGCATGGGTCTCTCAAATAATGCCTCATAGCGTTTCATCTGGGCTTCATCTTTGAAGTGGACGTGCATATCATCCAAGTTCTGCATCCTAAAAATTTGGTTAGTAGGAACAAAGAGTGTTGATACCTGGAGTGAAATCAACCAACAATTAGTCTCGTTAGTAGGAAGAAAATAAATCACCATTATATATAAAGAAATAAATTATGCATAATAAAGAAAATGAAATCATGGGTTGCCTCCCACGCAGCGTTTTGTTTAATGTCGGTAGCTCGACAAAGCTGAGAGATATGAATGCTCATGGGGGTTCTTTAGAGGATAACTCCTTGATTGAACTTTCAATAGTCTTTAAATCCATGGCCACTTATCAAGCCATCTCTCATATCCTTCACATTTTCTTTTTCCTTTTCTACAAGGTGGTTCAGGTATGATTATAGGTATTAGCCTTTTGAGTTTAGATTTTTCTTTCCTTGTCTTAAAAGCTAATAATAATCTATTTTTGTTTGTTTTATGGTCCTTCAGCTTTATATTTTTGTGCGGGACCTTGGATAGAGGCGAATTTGTGCGGATAGTATTTAGGGTCTCTATTCTTTTCTCAACTAAAATTTCTTAAACCTCATTATTGCTCTCTTTAGGCTTTTCGATTAGTTTTTCACTACTGGTTGCTACTATAATCGTGTGTTTCTAAAGGAAAGGAATTAAAGGTGTTTGTGCAAGTAGGGATATTTTAGTCTCCAATGCTTTGCTTCCTGTGACCAGGAAGTCGACCATTGTGTCCAGTTTCTTAAGGTTTTCTTTAGTGTTAAAAATTTGGTTTATAAACTCCTTATTTTGTATGGTTTATGTTGCCATAAATATTCGCATGGTATACTCTAGATTGGATAGAGTTAGTGTTTCAATGTAATTATCCCATATAATCTTAAGATTGGATTTATGAGACTCATGCGGGATTTCAAAATATTGAGAGCGGTAATTGTAAGAAATTTTTTGATGATGCATAGTGATAGAGATAGAGTGCCTTAATCTAGACGGTGTAATTGAAAGTTACGAAATTTTGACGTAATTGGTCTCCGGCAACGACGCCAAAAACTTGTTCGTGAGATTATGAGTCTATCAGATTAACTGACTGCGAGTGTACAATTTATCGCGTAGTTTTAAAAGATATCGATCCCACATAGACCAATAGTCAAATCTATCATTTCTAATTGTTAGGGTGTTTATCTAAGGTGAAAGAATTAAGAATGAGACAAGATGAAATAATAAACTTTAATAAATTCAGACAAGTAATACCAGAACACGGTTCATATCAATTAACAGTACTCTTGATTGCTTCTAATGGGATTCATGTACGGGGAAGTATTTTCTACCTTGAAAAGAATTCAATTAAATAGGAATTGTCGCTTCCACGTATTCAGAACCAGAATTCAATTATTTATTTTCATTTTTAATAGATTAATAATTTCCTTTACATTTCAACTAGATTTTTCACTTATTTTTTAGAATAACTTTTTAACAAATTTTACTTAAAAAATATTGCATATATTCACAAAATAAATGTATAAAACAAAAGCATCAAGAATTGGAATTACTAGAATTAACTAATATGACAACTAAAAGTCTAAAATCATCAAGATATTTCACCTAAAATAGAATCATGAACAAGAGTTCTAAAACTATAATTCAAGTATTAACCTTCAACCAACCAGAATAAATATTTTCAATGCTTGATAACTAGGTTGGCGGGTCAACCCACCTTTTTTGTGGGCTTAAGGTGGGGCATACTTATGACGGGGCGAGCTGAACGGATAGGCATGCATAAAATATCAACTCAATCCACCATTTTTAGGCGGATGAATGGGTTGTCCAGACGGGCCATGACCCGTTTTGCCACCCTATACGCGATTATCAAAAGTTATAATATATTATATATTTTTATTATGAGCTTATCAATTATATATATACGTTGTTTCTTACTTTAATAAATTATTCAAAAACGCAAACAATTTAATTGCCGTAATAGTCGGGTCCACAATCATATTATAAGAACCTTAATGTAACACCACATATTGCACTTCTTCTCTACGGTTTCTAATTCCAACTTAAAGCATAATATCACCAACTTAAAGCATAGTGCAAAGGATCGTGCATAACAATGTTGTCTCACCTAGTACCATCAAATTGTAATGAATATATATATATATATATATATATATATATATATATATATATATATATATATATATATATATATATATATATATATATAGAGAGAGAGAGAGAGAGAGAGAATTAGGATCAAATGACACCAATGTGTCAAACTTAGTAACATGACACCTCCGATAACTCTTTACCGCATATCCGCATAACAAAATTCACTGTTGGATTGAAATGTCTTATCATATATATTATCTCTATAAAAGTTAACATCAAATGAAAATCATTTGATATATTAAAGAAAATGATCAAAATTAACGATTTTATTAAAGCTTTGATTAACTTTAATATTTATGCATCTCGTTAACATATCAAACGATTTTCAATTGATGTTAAATTTTATATAGATGATCTATATGATAATAGCTTTCAATTGTTATATAGATCTGTGGTGAAGAGTTATCGTGTTATTAAGTTTAACACCTTAGTGTCATTTGATTCTGATCCATATATATATATATATATATATATATATATATATATATATATATATATATATATATATATATATATATATATATATATATATATATTCAAAACACCCCTACTCCTTTTTTAGGTTGTACTTTTACAAACTAGGCTACGCAATAAACTGTGATCCTACTACTACTATTAGTACACTAAGTTTTATGTAAACAACCTTTCACAACAAGTCTTTAGTAACCAAATCATACTTTTTGACCAAATAGCTACAAATTTCAAATTAATGTCTCAAAATACCACCCTGTAAAAAAATGTTCCCCAATGCCACCTTTTTGTACCTTTTTTTTGTTTTTATTTTATCTGAAACTCTCCATCCTAAATGATGGACACATCAAACTCTCTTTAGGGATCCGTCATCCTTGATGGAATCCCCCTTTTTTTTGTTTTTAATTTCTTTTATTATGTTTAATTAATTTAATTGATTTAAGTGATTTTTTAATATAAATATGCCACCTTTGAGAAAGAGCTGCTAGCAGTTATCTCCGCTATTGATAAATTCCACTCCTACATAGTAGGATAAAAAATCATCATTTACACGAACGATGCAGCTATAAGATATCTACTAAGCAAGAAAGACGCTAAGCTGAGGTTACTTCGGTGGATCCTGTTGCTGCAACAATTTGACTTAGAAATCTGAGACAAAAAGGGACTGAAAACGTGATGTCTTACCACTTGTCAAGGCTCAACAATATTAAAGTTGAGCATATGCCCTTTAACGATGATTTTTCCTATGATAGAGTAGTAGCATCCGTTAGAGTTGAGGCTCATCGATTTGCCCATATCACTGATTTTCTTGAGGCGGACAACTTTGGTTTTAGGAAAACACATGAGGAAGCTTCTGTATTGAAACCATTGGTGTCTTGGTATGCTGATTACATCATCTACCTTGTTGTCGGTGTTTTACCCCTCGTGTTTACGTATCATCATAAGAAGAAATTCTTCCATGATCTCAAGCACTACTACTAGGAAGACCCTCTCCTATTTAAAAGAGGCATCAACAGTATCTTCCGCCGATGCGTACCTGATTACGAGATTGAGAGTGTCATCACCCATTGTCACTCATCACCCTATGGAGGGCATATGAGCATCTTTAAGACTTCCGCTAAGATCCTGCAAGCTGTCCTTTATTGGCATACTATCTTTAGAGACGTACACATCTTTACCACTAAATGTGACTAGTACTAGCGCACTGGGAACATTTCGCGGATAGATGAGATGCCTCAAAAACCAATCATGGAAGTTGAGACTTCATGGGACCATTTCCATCACCAAATGGGAACAAATATATACTCGTTGCTGTAGATTATGTTTCTAAGTTGATCAAGGCCATTTCCTCTCCAACCAATGATGCAAATGTAGTAACCAAGATGTTTAAGAATGTTATATTCCCGAGGTTCGGAACTCCTAGGTTAGTCATTAGAGATGGTGGATCTCACTTTTTTTCAAAAAAAAATTGAAAACCTTTTGGTTAAGTATGAAGTACAGCATAAAGTAGCGACTCATAACCACTCGCAGACAAGCGATCAGGTGGAAATATCCAACCATGAGATTAAAAGGATTCTAGAGAAAACAATTTCCACCTCGAGAAAGGATTGGTCGAGTAAGATGAGCGACGCACTTCGGGCTTACAGAATGGCCTATAAGACCCATTTAGGAACGAATCCCTTTAAGATCCTGTATGTAAAATATTTCCATTTCCCAGAAGAGTTATAACATAAAGCCTATCGGGCCATTAAGACCCTTAATATAGATCATACAACTACTGAGGCTAGAAGCATGTTTGATTTACATGAGCTTCCGGAGTTGAGACTAGAGGCTTATGAAAACGCTTTGATATATAAAGAGAGAATAGAAAAATTGCATGACAAACACATATCGAGAAGAGAGTTTAACGCGGTCGAGCTTGTGTTATTCTTTAACTTCATATTTAGGTTATTCCCTAGGAAGTTATGGTTTCGATGGTCTGGACTATTTGAGGTAACAAGAGTGAGCAAGTCGGGTGTTGTAGAAGTGTGAAGTGAGTCCACATGGAAGTTTGTTGTAAATGGACAGAGTTTGAAGAATTATTACGCTTCTGATTCAGTCCTTAATCAAGGTTATACCTTGATGTTGTCTCCCTCTTAGAGGGCTAAATAAATTGAGTCGAGCTACCGACATAAAATGAATCACTTCATGGGAAGAAACCCACAAGTTTTTTTTGAATTTTGTTTCCACTAATAAAAATAAGCAGAAAATTAATTAAACATGTTGAGCAACTCTAACATCGTTTAATGTTTCATTTCCAGGTCTTTCTCTCATTTTCTCTACTAATCAAACCCTTGAGAATGTAGTTCTTTGGCGATATGGGGATTGCTTTTAAGAATTCCACCCAGTGGAGGAATTTCAAAGAACTAACTCGACGCACTATCTCTCCAACCCGACACCCTGACTACAATTACTTCGAGGCTTTAGGTCTTCAAAACAATATTCGCTTCATGTTTAACTAGACAGGTTGGGACCAGTTATCAGCCTTGCGCCTGCCCACCTATGAGAAACTCACACTCGAGTTTCTCACCTCTTTCAACTATTAACCAATCTGAATAGTAGGCGAAGGTAGGGGTAAGATTGTCTTCAGACTTTTTGGCCACGACTATCTTTTCAATCATGATGAAATTGGCGATTTGGTAAGTTTTTCAAACAAACAAAAATGTCGTCACTGAGGTCCCTCGAGGTCATTTTAAGCAACTTGAATTGGATATCTTATAGAGAAAACCAACCGGAGGCACCATAACAGATCTGGAAAGGAAGAATTCTTTTGAAATCCATAACCTAAAAATCTGGCATTTTTAAAAGATCCTAGCACAAACCTTCTTTGGTAAGAGTTATGACACATATATTGTTAGCCATAAAGAACTATTCATTATTTTATGTGTCTTCTAATCCCGTCCAGTCCACTCTGCAACATTCCTGATTTCCAATATGAACCAAATTGCTAAGCAAAAAACATGGAATATTTATGTTGGCAGGATTATCACCTACATTGATTTAAGTGTAGGCCAAAGATATCCAGTCGCATGGCTCATCTCACTTGTGGGAAGCGCCTCTCTAAACATCAACTTGTGCCTAACTCAAAATTTGATCAGAATCCAACAACAAAATTAGTTATATCTAATGATCAATAATGAAGTAATCGAGCATATTGTGCTCCCTAACCCGGAGAATACTAGTGTGCATGATGTTGCTAACTGGTTGTACCCTATTGTGGCTCAAGAAGAGGCCCATACGCCTCCCGGTACGCCTGCACCTTATTTTCACCCAGGTCCTCATATACCTCCCTCAGATATCTCGGATGCTTCTTATTTCGTAGGACCAACCATCCACTGTGGTAGGGATGTCGACTTTGAGCTCCACACCCTCTAAAATAATGTCACTTCTCTACGCTACGAGTTTCTAGAATATACAACCCGAATGGAAGAGAAAGCTCCACATAATCGCATACGCGAGGACATGATATAAGACATTTGGTTGTGGATGGTTTGTATGGGTATGGGACCAGCAACACGCCGCCGTGGGCGCTGATTCTACTACTTGGTTTTCCTTTCTTCTTTGCACTTATGGAAAAACATTGGGGACAATGTTCGACTTAAGTGTAAGGGAGGAACTTTTTCCCCGATTTCCTAGTTTAGATTTTCATTGCTTCTAGTTTTGGATTTCACTATTTCTAGCTTAGATTTCTACTTCCTGTCTTTTTTTCCATCAATTTCAAAGTTTAATTTTCATTAGTTTTAAATTTTTAGATTTCTAATTCTATTCTTTTATTTTTCATAAGTTTTAATTCAGTAGACCCGGTCGAGAGTGGACCATTAGCCTTAAAATGCATTGACACAAAACACTACCAATTAAGACCCATTTGAAATTTATGAAGATGTGATGAAAAAGGTTCATGACGACCTAACCCGTCATGCCCATGACGGGCGTCATGAACCTTAGACACGTTTGGTTTAATTTTTTTAATTCAGTCTTTCAAAGGTCATGACGACCCTACCCGTCACGCCCATGACGAACGTCATGAACCTTATTTTACATAATATTGAACATTCTGCCACATTTACTCTATCCCATTTTCCCACACTATTAAAGGTAATTACCCCACTAACCAACTTAAAAATCCAAAAAAAATCCATTACCCAATTTAAAAACGTAAATCCCTCCCACTTTTTCTCTCATTTCCTACCCAAACATCATCTTCCTCAAAAACTTCTCTCTTCCAAAACAAAAACCACCATTAACATTCACCTTCAAACCTTCATATCTCCACCATTTCTCCACCAAATCAAAAACAAAAACCATCTCCATACTCGCCACCATTCATCCCTCTACAACATCCAACCAAAAATTCTCATTTTTTTCTCACCCCTCCAGATTTAGAATGTTTCTTTCTCATACCTAAACCACCTTATCCAACCTAAACAATGACTCCACGTGATGAGATGGATTTTATGGGAATCAACATTGATGAAGGAGATCTGGGCAGAATTCAACAGAAACGTTTCATAAAACTTTCTCGCCGACCGATCATAATGACCAGGTACTCTAACTACTCTTGCTTACGAACCTTATGTTTGTATGACATCATCCACCAGATGCTAGATACTTTAGCATGGAATAATTTTGTTATTTTAAGACACCCTACGTGCAAGAGGCTCACACTTGAGTTCCTCAGCTCATACATATACATAAACCCTCCCGCATGCAAGGGTACCTTAGGTACCGTTAGTTTTAAACTTTTTAACAGGGAATATGAGTTCAGACATGATGAGATTGCTGCCTTTTTGCAATTCCCTCATGAAATCAACCTCTCCTGTGAGGTCCCTATGAGTAGTAGTGGATTATTGGGGTTGGATATCTTTGGGAGCAGCTAACCGAGGAGAATACAAATGATTGGGAGGTAAACAAAGCCTCCCGAATCCATAACCTGACAATTCGTTACTTCTGGAAAATTATGGCACATACTACTTTTGGTAGAGATAACACTGGTAGTGTCAAATCCAAGGAGTTGTATTTTCTTCATTGCATTTTTAGTGCACACCGGGTTCATTCTGTCGCATTTATGTTGGCCCATATGCGATATGTATCCACCACTACAAACGACAGAATTGCTATTGGAGGATTGATTACCATCATTGCTCATGCCTTGAGCCTAGATGTTGAGTTTGCGACTCTAGTACCCATTGGTGGGAGCACTACGTTAGATATTCAAGCTTGCAGGTCGTAGAAATTGGTTAAGTATGAAAGAGAGAGGAGGTACTTTTTAATGGATAAAAACAAAGTAGTAAGCAACATCGTTTTGCCATACCCAGAGCGCATTAATGTTCAAAATGAGGCTAATTGGATTTTTTTATCTATTTGCCCGTACGACACTGGCCCTGCTCGTATGGATATTTCTGAGCATGTTAGAGTGGGTGGAGACACTGACGAAGAGTATGATCGGAGAGAGCGACATTCCCCTATGCATACATCCCCTTCTCCCCATTTTTCACTTGTACACACTACACATCATTTTACTAACATTTTTGCAGGTAACACTTCATGGAAAGACGATTCATCTTCCCACCATTAGTCGACAGTTGAGTATAATTATGAATCCCTTAGGCATTAGGTTGTTGATCTGATATTAGAGATGCAAGGACGCAATGATATTCACATATCATGATGTTCTATTCGGATCCATGCACCAACAACAGTTAGACCAAATTGATCAGATCCATGCAATGCACCACATGCAACAAGTGATGTTAGAGGAAGTGCGATATAATCAAGCAGATAAAGATCACCGTAATTAGCAGATGGATAATATATCTCATGAGTTGTCTATCTTGCAAGTAGAGATGGCCAAGAATAGAAATCGGCAAGGTGACCGCTACCGTGGGCAAGGCCGAGGCTTTGGTCGACATTGATTTCTCATTCACCAAGTTCTACCCTTTCTCTTGCTTTTATCTTCTGACATTGAGGACTATGTTGGATTTAAGTGTAGGGGAGGTGATTTATCACTTTCATTTATTTCTATTGTTTTTATATTTCCTTTTACTTGCTTTATGCTATTTTCCTTTTAGTATTTCTTTAGTTATTTTATTTTTTATAAAATAGTGTATGTTTTGAGTCTTTGCATGTGTTGTTGAGTCATTTATGTGTGGTTTCCCATTGTTTGTTGAATTTCCTGTTTTCTTGAGCCCTACCAAAAAAATTGAAAATACTTAGGGAGCTTATTTCATTTCGAAAGTATATAGGTTGTGAAGAAGTGAGGCTAGGTCGGGGAAATTTGGGAAAATCCGACAAAACCGGTATTGTCCTAACACCTCAAGCCTCCCAATTATACATGTTAGTTTAAATCCTTTTTGAATTTTAGTCTTAAGCTTCTATTTGTAAAAAATCTTTAATGTAGTTTTAATATCCAGTCAGCCATCATCTATAGGCACACATTTGAGTTGGTTTGGTCGACGAATAATAAGTGAATGATCTCGTGCTAATAATTGAATAAAAAAGTGATACCATATTTACCAAGTTAGGTGACCCTCACCCGGTCACTTAGTCTAACAGGTGGTTGAACTTGCAAAAAGAAAAAATGTATATCTTTGAAAAGGAAAAAAGAAGAGAAAAAAATGAAAATCCAATGAGATTTTATTTTGATCATAATCACTAACAAACCGCCTGCCATGTGTGTACGATAAAGGGCCTTAATATGACTGTCACGAACGAAAGAGGATTAGAAAAAATAGAGAAATTAGAATTTTATTCAAAGGCATGATTGAAACTAATATGCATATGAGGGAGACTTGTGTCCACAAGAGTGGTTTGTGTTGTTACAATGCCCTTAGTGTTGCATTAATACGTATTAAATCGATCCTAGCCGAGCTAATCTTCATCATCCATGTATATTATCGATAATTTGCTTTTCCTTATGTTTTTTCTATCATGTTGTTGCATTACATTAATTTTATGCTAGCTGACTTACTTGAGGACAAACAAGGGTTCAAGTGTAGGGGAGTTTGACAACTCGGAAAAGTATCACATTTCTGACTCGATATACATGCAATTTTGAGTCTTTTTATCTTTATTTTTATAGGTTTATGTTTTAACTTGTCCTTTGTTTCAGGTATTTTGGTTGCAAGAATGATCGTGCGAAACGGCGAAAACATGAGCAAAAATCAGGTTCTGCACTATCATGACACCCACCTTGTTGTCATGACGTCTGTTGCGATGTGGAAAAGTGAGGTCGTCACCACTAGAGGATAAAACCAAAAAAAGTCAAGCTCCATAACGAGTATGGTCGTCATGACCATGACACCCATAATGGCTTCCCGCTCGTGACTACCAAAGGCGTCATGACCATGACATCCGTCATGGACCTTGCTATTCAGATTTTTTTGGCACATTGCAGACTTGCCCATATTTTTTCACTAATTTCTACATGTTATAGTACATCCTAATACAAACATTTATCCTATAAATAGGTCCTTAGAGTTCAGTTCTCAGAATCCAAGTGTTTAGAGTTTTAATTTAGGCAAAAACTCAGTATTTATAAAGCAACTATCTTCTCACACTGAGAAATAATTGCATCTTAGATTAAATTTTTGAAACTTTCTAAACAGTATTTGAGTCGTTCTCATTGTAATCCTGTCGGCATCAAAATTTCGGAATTTAATTTGAAATTTATTCAATACTTGTTTTTGGAGCAATTCAATTTACATTACATATAGTAGGTTTTTATTCTACTTGTTTTTTCTACTACTACTACTACTTTGCATGTGCCTATATTATATTATTATTATCATGATTATTAGGATTAATATGCTTTACTATTTTTGTTTTGTTTTAAATATGTTTGGCTAAACATGTCGAGTCTAGAATGTGAGGACCGTCGTACCGACGGTGCTCACATTTAAGTTGTAAAAATTATGATTAATCAGGTACTATTTAATGGCTAAAAATATTTTTTGTTTTTATAAATTTATTTAATGCGAAAGGCAAAACATAGAGATATCGATTCTGATTCGAAAGAACATAACCTGTATCAGACTTAGAAAATTTTCAGTTTTTAATTATTAACACTGCGCAAGTATCTTTTTAATTAATTAAGCGAAATTCAATTTTCAAAAACGTGATTTTAAGAGCTTAAACGGACACGCGAAAGCGGGCGTTGAAGCGCTTCAAATCCGGTGTTTGACGAGCGAAAGCCGACAACACCTTTAAACTAATTTTTCTACGTTAAGCAATTTTTTAAGTAATTAAAAGAATTTAATTTCCAAAAACATAAGTTTTTCTCTTTAACACGCAAACCACGCGAAAGCGGCCGATATAGATTTTAAGCTGAAATTCGATTTCAACTACCCTAAAACGAGCACATCATTTAAATTAATTCATTTTATTTACAGGAAAATTGTCTCAACTTAATTCTAATTAATGACTTAGTGAGCACTAGAGATCGACGTAAGCCATATTCCGGTCTCCTGTCTTATAAATTATTTTTACAACTTAGTTTAATTCTTTTGCACTTAAAACTATTAATTATCATCTTAGATTTACATAGTAGCAATAGATAACTTTAGATTGAAAATCGGACTCTATGGGTTTGATAAAATTTTATATTACTAAGATATTTTTGTGCACTTGCGGACGTGTCATACTTCAAGCTAGTCGGATTCAGAAGAGAAATAAGACACAACTTATTGGGATTTTGTAGAATATGTTAGGGTTGGTGGGGAATATGAAGTGTACGATGACAATGAAGATGAACAGAAACCAATGAATGATAAGAAAAATGGAGTGAACTTTGATTTGCATAAAAAGAGGTTAGTCACTATGGAAGATGAAGGGGAGGATAAAGTGGACAACCTAGGAAGCCTGACGAATATGAGAAGGTTCAGCAGACGATAAAGTGGTGAAACATAGGAATAAATCTAAGGATGATGAGATAGGGCAGCGGAGAATTTTGCCTAACAGCGTAGTAAGAGGAGCCAATCCTCGAAAAGAAACTAATATCAAAGATTATGGACAAATGTCAAAATGGGGACCCTTCCCTTTTTAAATTAGGGTCAGCTAATTCATAAGGTTTGGAGACCTAACTTGTTCATGTGGTTATTTCAGTTCGTAAATGTGGGTCGGGTATTTTGAAAAAGGCTTTGTTATCTAACCAAAGCCCACAAGGCTTTAAAAAATTAAGTGAAGGCCCATTTGAAGATGTCCACAAAAAGTACCAAGAACAAAAAAGCAATGAATCTTTCATCTTCCAAAAATCACACTGATTCCATTAAGTCCACTGATTCCTCAACAAATTTTTAGGAGGATCTTTAATATGTTGCGATTTAATCTCAAACTCCGATGTTGTGAAAGGTAAGAATCGGTTCATATTAAACTCTAATTTGGAGGTTTCCTCGAAAATTTGGAAGAAGGAGGTGAAGTTTTGGATTTATCATTATTCAAAGCTGCTAAGACTATCATTCAAGTTAGCATGTCCATTCAACTCAATTTTTTGTAGGGAAGTGATGCGTTGAAAAGGAAAGTAAGATGGGATGACGCGTTCAAGACCAAAAAATTAGGGGGATCGGTCTAAAACATTCCGCATTATTTAATATGTCACTACTTAGTAAATGGTACTGGTGTATCTTAAATGAGAAAGACAACCTTTGCTCAGATTTGCTAACACACTTGTATTGAAATCTAATTCATAGCATCCTTGATCATGAAACTGGAAAGAAAATGAGAAGTGAATCTTTGTGGTGGAGATATTTGAAGATGATGGGGAAATGCAATAAAGATGATCTGAACAGGTTCAACTATTCTGTGAGTGGAAAATTTGGCAACAGAAAAACAATTGAGTTCTGGAACCTTTGTTGGATTGGAGCACAACCTTTGACTATTTGTTTTCCGAACTTGTTTTAAGCAGCTGCGACTCTGAATAGTCATGTTTCTGACATGGGCTACTGGACAAACGCGAAGTGGACTTGTTTTAATTCAATCTTTTGCTTTAAAAAAAATCTTTTATTTAATGAAAAATACATTTTAAAATACCCAAGAGTACTTAGAAGATGGTGGGGGCTTTTAAAAGATTGATTTTATTATAAACAAACAAATGTTTTAGAACTAATACAAAAAGTAGTCAAAATACAACAAATTGAAAAACAATTAGAAGGGTAAAGAAGAGCACACAATCTAAGAATATATCAATACTACTCCTACAAGTTCTGACTTTGTTTATGATCCACAAGACTTACAAGTTACAACATAATCTCCTAGAAAAAAAACATAACAGAACAATTCATACAGATATGGCACCATCGGCAGTTATCAAAGTGGCAGCTTTGTCTGGTTCCCTCAGAAAATATTCATACAACTCAGGCCTTATCCGTGCCGGTTCAACTTCACTCTCTATCTCTTTCTTCAATTCTTTCATCTTTCATATGTTTATAAATTGTTGTAATTTTGATTTTGGTTTACGATGATTGAAGCAATTGAGTTGAGTAAAGGATCCATTGAAGGTATTGAGATTGATTTCATTGATATTTCAACTTTACCCATGTTGAACACCGATCTTGAGAAAAATGGAACTTATCCACCACTTGTTGAAGCTTTTCGCAACAAGATTCTTCAAGCTGATAGTGTTCTTTTTGCTTCTCCCGAGTATAATTACTCTCTCACAGGTACCTTCTTTAAGGGCATCCATTGATGAAATATACATGCATGCTTATTTCAAACTTTACCATTGTTTTGTGTTAGCTCCATTGAAGAATGCAATTGACCGGGCATCTAGACCTCAAAATGTTTGGGCCAACAAAGCCGCTGCAATCGTAAGCGCCGGAGGAAACTTCGGCGGAGGAAGATCGCACTATCATCTACGCCAAGTCGGAGTGTATACCGATCTTCATTTCATCAATAAACCCGAGTTCTACCTTAAAGCTTTTGAGCCCCCTGCAAAGTTTAACGATGATGGCGACTTAATCGATGAAGAGGCCAAGAACATGTTAAAACAAGTTCTTTTATCTTTGCAAACATTTACTCTTAGACTTCAAGGCAAAAACTGAGCCTTAAACTTACTCTAATGCACCAGAAAATGTTCAATTATGCTTTTGGATTTTGGAAATGCCAATGTGATTCACAATGTTACATTAAAACAATTATATGTATAAGTATGTTACTAGTACAAATATTTTATGTTTCTCTTCAAGGAGATTGAAATTCAACTATTTATATTAAACAATTTCAGCAAATTATATATATTTCTTGAAGAATTTTTATTTCATTTTTTAGAGGAGAAACCTTCAATAAATTTTTAGAAAAATGGTTCAACCATAGTTCATAAATTAGTATCAAATTTTAGTATGTTAATTAATATATAGGGTGGCAGTATTCATAGCTTAAATTTATGTTAATTAATAGGTAGGTGGCAATATTTATAGCTTAAATTGAAAGTGACGTTAGGCCCAAGGTGTAGTCACATAAAAAAAATCAAGTGGAATGCTTTTCCCATTCTAATGAATGATGTCACATCATAGTAAAAAGTCTATAATGTCCCTCTGAACATCCATATTTTAACCATTTCTCATATCAAATTGAGGAGACACTTTTTTTATATTAAAATTTAATTCGGAGATGCATCTCCATATGTAAAAAAAGTGTGTTCGGAGATGCATCTGTATAAACACTATTTATTCAAATGTTGGTGAGTGGTCTAAAGATGCATCTCCTGACGCTTTTCTTTCATATCCTGCGCTAAATCCTTTCATCTTCCTCCTTCTTCATTTTCTCAAAAGTTCTAAAAAAAGTCATTTAAACTCTGCAACGATTTTACATCTGCATCCATTTAGTCAAGCTTATATCATTGGAGCTCTTTCGAGCATCTCATAATATCCAAACTTCTCCTTCTCATCAATCAATTTTATTTGATAAGTTTTTTCAAATGACTTCTTTTTTTGTGATTTGACTTGTAGTTAGTTTCTTAGGATAAATTAGATGTTTTAGGCACTTTAGGTAGTAGTGTAAGCGAAATTGGTAGGTTATAATAACATGCAATGAGGTTTTCTTGGCACTGTTAGGGCATAAATGACGTAACTGCCATGAGACAATCGCAACTTTTTTCGGAGATGCATCTTTGGATTTGCTATGCATTATTTTTGAAGATGCATTTCTGGATTTGACTCTGTAAATTTGTTTGGACATTTTGTAAATTCTTCGGGCATGTTGTTGATGTTTGGCTATGTTTTAAAATGCATGTGTAATGGTTGAAGACAACACTGGTTAGATTAAGCTCAGGAGTGTGTCTTAAACCGAGTCGGTACGACATGAGAAGGTTGCAGCGAGGACCACGAGACTATGAATTATTGATAACTCGTTTGATATTGCATCTACTTCGCAAGGCACGACAATCTGATTCTCGTAGCCGACTCTCTCAGGCATCTCAGACATATGATGTAGAAAAACCTGAGGATCCTAAGGCCCTTGTTGACACTAAAGCCCTTGAAGTCTTGGAGGAAGTCGATCAGGATGTCCCATTAGAGAGTTATCTATGAGGACCATATGACACCTCCTTACTTTATAATTATGCAGAAAATGTTGCTAGGCGTGTCTGAAATGGAGAGGTGTATTTCTTTTCTTTTGCAATACATATGTTGTCAACAAATTAAATTCATACCGATTATGTTTTCTTTTTTCAGGAGCGTGTTTGTTTGAAAATGATTAACCATGGAAGGAAGATACTGGTGTTACCATAGCCCACTGATCGTTGTTTCGGTGATGTTATCCGATATTCCTGTCTTTCCAGTTTATGTTCATCTATATATGTGATGAGATACCACGCCATGCAAGCGACTTTTGCAAAGAGGTGGCACCTAGAGACGTCATCTTTGCACCTACCTGTGGGCGAGATGACCATCATTTTGGATGACGTCTCTTGCCTCCTCCATCTTCCTATCAGGGGGAAATTACTGAACCACGAGAGGATCGACTGAGAGGAAGGGGCCGATCTGATGGTCATTCTATTAGGGGCAGACCTTGGTAAGGCGTCGGAGGAGGCAACTCACGCTAGAGGTGCTCATGCACGGTTAGATTTTTGGAAACCCTTTATAATGCTCATGTGAAGGGGGATACGAATCTCGTAGGCGATGATGTGCAGGTTGAGTATCACCGACATTACGCATCGAGGTGTTACCTCTTGTTCTTGATTGGCACGTCCATGTTTGTGGACAAAAGTGAAATAAATGTTGATGTGGTATATCTCAAGTACTTCACAGGCCTAGTTGTGATTCACGAGTACAACTTGGGGGCCGCCTGTTTGGTCTACTTCTACTCGAAGATGGGAGAGAGTTGTCTTTGGAAGAGAAAGCAGTTGAAGGGGTGTTGTACGTTGCTTACGGTAATTTCTTGTCACTAATATTTTCATAACTCATTTGTTACAATTGCTATTAATAATGTATTCGTAACATTTTCAGGGATGAATCATCTCCCACTTTCCTTGCATCACCGGGAAGAAAGTTGCGCCTAGTTAAACAGAGGACTGGCCTCAAGCAACCGCTTTTGTTCCGTACATGGGGAATTGTGTGACGAATCGTTCATAGTCTCTCTTGACTGTATGGTACCAGATGAAGTTTGCTTCTAGCGTTAGTTTGACGTCATTTCCTTATACTCCGACTAGCTAGAATGTGGGGTATCTCTTATGTATCCCTATCTGCCAAAGCGAGTGATGCACCAGTTTAGATACTTATAGATTCTCCCAAGACCTACCCATGAGTCCGCTCCTCCCAGCATGCGTCGCAGAGATCTACATGCATAAAGAATGATTTTGAGAGTCATCTGGTACCAGGGGAGTATCGTCGAGAGCCAACTCATGTACACTGGACTTATGTTGAGGGCTAGATGACATGGTTCTATAGAGTGTCACACCATATCATGATACCAGATGCTCCTCGTGAACCACCTAGGTCAGCTAACTAGAAGGTACTTGAGGTTCGGGATAAGCAGGCAGCGAGCGTGATGACGGTGTGTTTACATGTTACAGAGATAGGTGGTGGAGCCATAGAGCCAGAACTCTTTGTGGATGACAGTTCCCAGTTGTCCCTAGTGGATCACATAACTTCTGAGTTATGGAATGCAATGCAATATAAGAGGCAGAGGAGGCAGACGGTTAGATATACCCAGTAGTTTATATTAGGATGTATTTTTTATAGGTATTTCTGACGTATTTTTGGACAAATGTTATGTACGAATTATCTTAATTTTTTATTTATTTATGTATGAATTTTCACCCTCCTTTAAATTTAATATAACTATATTTTACTTTGATTTTACTTTAATATAAGTTGGCCCCACAAAAATTGAATTCTTGGACAATGGTATTGTTCTAATATGATTCAGGGAGAATTTTAGACATGCACCTCCGAAATAAACCCCCCTTTATATTTACCACGTTTTCAAAAACTTTCAGGAGACCTTTCGGAGATGCATCTTCGAACACATCAAATACCCATACGGAGATGCATCTTCGGACCATAATTTGGTCAAAAATATGGTGAATCTCATAATAGCGCATTTTGGTTGTGATTTGATGCGTCCTAAGATGCATCTCTGAACGTCTGAAGAGAATTTTTGGATTTTTAAGAGTGTGGGAGACACCACCAAAGATGGAAAGAGCATATGCCCCAAAGACTAAACTTATAAATAAATTGAAATAAAGGACATCAAAAATGTAATGTTTCCCAATTTTTATAATAACATTCCAAAATTTGAGTTTTTCAATTAGAACTCTATTTTTCTCATTACAACTTTAGTTCACCTCATATATTTTTCTATAATTGTTTGCAATTTCCAAATGCAGTTTTGTTTTATTGGACTGAAAAACAAGTCAAGATACCCGCCAATAACTAAAACAAAAGGGAAATTTTTCATGATATTCTATATTTTTCTCTAAGATCTTATGTTAGAGAGTTTGATGAACATCAAAATCTTAATGAAATGGATGTATGAATCATTTATATTATATATTCAATATTTCTTTCATTTATATTTGATGTGGAACTTAGTCACTCGCACTTGAATCCCAATAATATTTTCCACAAATGTGAGTCACCCACATCACTAGTCTTGATTCATACTAGGATTTCACTTTCGCTCCACCACCGAGCATAACCATGACTCTAATACCACTTCTTGGCGAATCCAAGGAGCTCCAGAAGTGTCAATGGACTTAATGTTCAGGATTTAAGAGATCTCGATATCCACCTAAAATGATAAAGCTTTGTTTGAGAGTTCGGAGCAGAGGGAAATGGAGGGTTTTAGAAAAGTTTTTAAAAAAAATTAGAAATATCTTTAATATGCTTTGAATGAATGATTTTGTATAAAATGATAAATTAGTTGTATCATTAACATACTTTTAATTTTCTAAATACTATAACAATATAGATTTTTTTAAGTTTTGAAATACTATAACATTATAGAGTATATTTGAACAATTTGTCTAAACTCTCAAAAATCCTTCAAACTCATCATCCAATACAATTTTTAGTTTTTCCAAATTAGGAGAATTTTGATTTTTGAATAAAAATAAATCTATTTAAACCTTCTCCACTTAAATTCTTCTATTATTTTCACTCAATCATTCTTTTTTTTTCAAAACTCTCTCCTCCATTCCCCTTAAACTTTCAGACAAAGTCTAAGGCAATGAGTGTATGGGTCTTTTCTTTTATATATTTAATATTTTCTTTATTTCTAATTTATGCATGTTGTCGCACCTCGAAAAATGAGAACACGACTTAGCGAAGCGCAATCGCACGCTCGCATGATGGACTAAACAGAGATGCCACCGAACTTTATTTATTCCCAAAATGGGAAAGGGAAAATATCGATAAAACACCTAAAAAAAGGATAAGATATGGTCATCGCAACCAATATCGGGGTTCGGGAGTCGATTATGCAAGGGGAAGGTATTAGCACCCCTCACGTCCGTTGTACTCAACGGGAACCATTTAGTTAGTTTTGATTTGAAAGTTAGCTTATGTTAGTTTCTAATCTTCTACTCATTTGGGATAGAAAAAGATATAAGAGAAATGTTTTTGAACTTTGTTAATGAGAAAGAACCTAAAAAGTTTTTTTTATTATTATGGGGCAAAGAGGAACTAAACCTATTTTTTTATTAATGGGCCTGACAAGATTTCGTAATCCTGCTCTTACGTATCTCTGGGTGCAATAGAAAATTCAAGGCTTACTTAGTTCTGGATATTAAAATTTTGTTTGTTGGTCGATTTTAGAGAAAACTATATTGTATTAATCGACGAAAAACATTGTTTTACCCAAAACAGATGAAGAACAGACGTATACCACACATCGAATGGATTTACAAATCAACATTCAGAAAAACGACACTTATCTCAACTCAACAATTATGGACGAAACATTGTTTTACATCGCCTTAAGACAAGATGTCTTTCTTTTATAAAAAGGTTTTGAGATCGCACGTCGGCGAAAAAATAGTTTGATTGGTTGAATATTTTTTATAGGTGAATGACGAACATTTTATGAGAACGAGACATAAGCCTCGGGATCAATCATTCGACGTTCCACCGGAATGCTAGATTCCAATGGTCCTTTTTCAATCGAATTAATTGAGAAAGTTATTTGATGGACAACAAATGTTTGATAAGAATCAATTGTTCAAAGGGTTACGCCAGAATGATTAATCCCAAAGGCCCTTATTTTGTCCAAGTTAATTAAAGTGTTTTAGAGACAAAAGAAAAGAATGAACGGTTAATCCAAAACGTGAGGCTCAGGACCGGTTATTCGAGGGTTCCCACCGGAACGCTAGATTCCAATGTTCCTCTTCTTTTGAGTTATTTGAAAAATGGATTTTAATATTTTAACTTAAATAATAAAGCTTTTGAATCGGGATAAAGAAATAAATTAATCATATTAAAAGATATAACTTGGGGGATGACCAAAGTTTAAGAAATTAGTCATAAGTATTTTATTCTATTAATTACTCGACATCATTACTAAATATTTATTTAATTATTTATTCGTAATATTCTAACAATAATAAATAAAACTTCAAAAAAATGATATTATTTGAAAATAATAATTTTATAGTTATTCAAACATTTAGAGAAAATAGCAAGAAATAAAGTGGGAGAAAAATAAAATTATATATATATTTTTTATGTCTAGTAAATTAAAGTGAGAAAATAAGACCAACTTAATATTAGATATATGGATTTAAAAGGTCTGATAATAAAACAACTAAATACATTTTTTTGTTCTCTTTAAAATCTAACTAAAATAATAACAAAAGAAAATAAATTAAACATAATTTTTATTTTATTTTTCTAACATAATCTAAAAATAATAATAAATATAACTAGATTAACTATTTGAATATTCTTATAACACAATCTAAAAATAATAGTGAAAATAACTAAATTAACCTTTTTTAAAATATTCTTATAACAGAATCTAAAAATAATAATGAAAATAACTAAATTAAAATTTTAATGATTTTTATAACATGATCTAAAGCTAAAATAAAATAAATGGTAAACTTATTTTTTTGGATATTTAAATGACATAATCTAAAATTAAAATAAAATAAATGGTAAACTCTTTTTTTTATGACATAACCTAAACTTATAATAAAATAAAATGGGAAACTTATTTTTTTGGGAAATATTTTATGACTTGATCTAAAATTAAAAGAAAATAAATGGTAAACTCTTTTTTTATTTATTTTTATGACATAATATAATAATAAATAATGAAAATAACAAAATTAACTTTTTTAAATTTTTTTAATAATATTATCTAAAATACAAGAAAATAAATGGAAAACTCTTTTTGTGATTTTATTATTATGATTTCTATGTATTTATTTATTTTATTTTTATTATAAGAAATAACAAAAAATAACTTCTAAACATTGACTAAAAAATATAAATAAAATTAAAATAGATATAAAGAAAAAAAATCTAAGTTTCTACTAATATTCATCTTATTTGGTGTTTTAAGAAAAAAAACTCAAAATTACAATTTTAATGAAAAAGTTGATTATATTCTTATTTATTTTTTATATTTGTTCTCCTTTTTTTATCCTTTTGGAAAAACAAGGATTAAACTAGAAATAAAATAAAGAGAAACAATAAGTTGATTTAAATGTTTTAAGAAACGAAAGAAAAGAATGAGCGGTTAATCCAAAACGCGAGGCTCGGGACCGATTATTCAAGGGTTCCCACCGGAATGCTAGATTCCAATGGTCATTTTCTTTTGTATTTTATTTTATTTTTTAATATTTTAGCTTAAATGAGAAGATGTTTGAATTGAGATAAGAGACTATTTAATCGGATTTGAAAAGTACTGTGAATTGGACCAAGATTTTCTTATTCTATTTATTTGATCACATGATTATTTATTTAATTTGCAACGAATAATTAAATAGAGAGACCATAAATCGTAGAATGAAAAAATAAAACAATTTAGAAATCATAACTAAATACATTATTCATTTAATAATAATAAATTAAGAAGATATTCTCTTATTGTTTTTATTCTAAAAGTTAAACTTAATAAAATGAACTAAAAAAATCTAATGATATCCTCATTTTAAATAAAACCAATCATAAAAATAACTAAGAAAAGGGAAATGGACTTGAGGTTGAATAGACACACGAGGGTATAGCCCAAAATTGCATAACAAAGGAGAGCCCATACAGTGTCGGTGCGGGTCAGCTAGGGAGGTGGATCTGACCCGATCCATGCCTTAAGTGAAACAAAGATTAGGGTTTCAGTAAACTCCTACTTTTACAAGCGGCCAAAACTTCTTTCTGAAGGAAAATTGTGATCCAAAACGCAGCGAAAATTAAAATTTTCTCCTTTAGAGATCCTTACGAATGGTCATGATCAATGATAAAATATTTACCTCTTGTGACGGTTGAAACCTTTGATGCAGATCTCTTGTGACGATCAAAACCCTTGATGCAGATCATCAGAGCGGTCACGAACGTTGAACGATGACAACGTCTCTACTCAGTCCACACGAACGGATTCCTTCAATCTCAGTGCTAGCTGGTACGAATGAAGGCTTTGAGTGAGAGAGAGAGAGAGAGAGAACGAAAATAATGCAACCGTAATTAATGCTTCTGCACAAGGGTTCTATTTATAGAACCACTTGTGTGGGCTTCAAGCTAAAAAGCCCACTTAAGTGTATTTTGGCCCATATCTTATAATATGCCCAAAATCACTTAAGCCCATGGTACCTTACCATATTTCGTATTCTACACCGTACCTTACGATGTTCTACAATTCACTTAAGGGCACCATACCTTACGGTGTTCCTTAGTTACTCTATCTCTCATCAATCCGTCCTTTGTGTGTGACCCTGTAGGTTTTTCGCGGCGTTGGCAATTATGTTAAATCACGCATTTAACATAATAAACAGTGAGCGGTATCTAGCAACACATCACTGCTACCCAAGACACGAAAATATCATGTGATCTGACAAATCCTTCTGTGATAATACTTATGTGTATAATTACCCTTTTTCCCTTATGTTTATATTGAACACAAGGCATAGACCGTGTCATCCTTGTCCAGTTCAATATTGGGCCCATAGACATTTATCCTGTTAGGCAGGATGGGCAAATTCCATCTAGGTCACTCATGTCCCTCAGCATGCTTCATGGAGTATCCATCAACTGTCTTTATGGTTATCCAGTTACGGACAATGTTTGATCAGCAATAAAGCACTCAACTCTACATCTAGGGTCCATAGTGGTTTCAGGTCGAAGAGTGGTATACACCATTATCATCATGAGAATAACTTATGATACTTTGCATAACTTTCTATATAGTATTCTCATAGCGGTTCAATCCGGTATAAATATTACTCTTAATATTCATACCTATGTTTAAGACTTGATAACTCCTTATCCATGATCCATGAGATGTGATCATCAGTCTATATACATAATAGTCTTAATGCTTTAATGTTATCCCACTTCATAATAAATCTCGACTATGGATACTTTAAGAATAGTGTCCTTATGTTTAATGTAATCTCATGATCAAGTCATACTTGATCCATTAAACGGACTAGCTATTCTAGGGACTTTATTAAACAAACATAATAAAGAAAAAGCTTTACTATTAATAAATAATTCGATACAAGTACCAAAAGTATTGGCCTCTAGGGCTTACACCAATACTTTCTTCATGGAAAAACATCTAGAAGCTTATCTCACCAAATTCAATCATGAACAGATCAATGAAAAAACAAGAAAAAAACAAAGAAGCTTCATTCCCAAACATGGTTCAAAAACTACATCCAACATCAATGAATCACGAGTGAAAAAACAAGAATCCAATATCGAATCATCAAGCAAAATCATAGAGCATATGAATGGAATAGAAGAAACTGAACATCAACAAAAATAAAAAATTGCAATAAACAGTTACAACATCATTAATATGTTATCAACATGAGCGAAAAAGAGAAATTGGTTATCTTAGAGGAAGAGGTTATTTGTTTGAAAATTTCTCAGTTTTTTAAAAGAAATAATTTTTAACTCTGAATGTTTTAAAAATTTGATGTCTGGTTGTCCTTTTTGTTACTGTTTTTTATATTGCACAATCAAAAAGATTGATAGTTATTATAATATGATTTTTATGGCTCAACCCTTGAGGTCTGATACAAATTTTCTGCTTAATACCTTAAACTGTGATACTATGCTATAGTCTTTTTGCTCTTGACTTTTTTGAAATATGTTTTGCTTAGAAAAATATGTTAACCGTGTTATTCTGTAATTACTGTAGCAACAGGACAAAAAGTCATTATGCTCAAAGATAGGTGCAATAGGACAAAGAACCCTTCTGGATTTGTGAATTAATGTATAGAAAAATTGTAAAAGAAATTAAATTTATATAAAAAAAGAAACTAAATTGTAAAAGAAACTGAATGTATAAAAACTAGTTTGAATGTTACTGTGATAATGTTTGCGCTGATTCTTATTTTTTTTAAATCCCCACTTTTTATTAGTTTTATTATATAGAAAAGAAAAAGAATAAGGCAAAAACATTTTTTTTCTAAAACTAAAACACATATAAGAAATCTAATTATAACTGTGACTCAAAAATTATTTAAATTCAAATGAAGGAAGCAAATTATAAAACAAGTTTAAATTGTAGAACAAAATGCAAAATAAAAAATTATAATTAATCATTTTTTAAAAAAAAATTATGTCTTAATTTTTAAATGCAAAACAAAAGTTAATTTGTCATTACCTATTTAAACAAAAACACAACATAAAAAGACTTTATTGCTAGAAACTTAAAAATAATACCAAGACAAATCAAAAAAGAAAAAGAATCTAATTTCTAAAAATGCAAACATATGACTCTAAATAATTAATGAAAATTAAATAAACGTCATTAAAATGAAATTAAAAAAATGGAATAATTTATGAATATGAATGCTTATGAATGAAGATCATGTTTTTTTATGTGAATCGGTAAATAGAAAAAAATCTAATGAAAATTAAATAAATGTCATTAAAATGAAATAAAAAAATGATTAATTTATGAATATGAATGGATGCAAATTGATAAATAAAAATGCTTGAAATATAAATGAATGTCTTTAGGCGGGGCAAAATTTAGGGTATGACACATGCCTTAATCACTCACACTTGAATCCAATTGTCGCGGCGCGAAAAATACCCGAGCGTAAGGAACGCTCGAGATATAAACAAAACAGAGTCGCCACCGAACTTTATTTATTCCCAAATAGGGAAAGGGGAAATATCAATAAAACCCACAAAAATAAAAAAGAAATGGTCATCGCAATCAAATCGGGTCCGGGAGTCGGTTATGCAAGGGGAAGGTATTAGCACCCCTCACATCCATCGTACTCGATGGGACCCATTTAGTTAGTTTCGTGTTAGAGTGTTAGCTTGATATCGTTTGTGATCTTCTACTTATCGGGTAAGGAAAGAGAAAGAAAGAAAGGAAATACTTAGGTTTTTTAATATTAATGTGTCTGACAAGATTTCACAATCCTGCTCCTACGTATCTCCAGGTGCTATGAAGAACTCAAGACATACGTAGTTCTACCCAAAGAGAACTACTGGGTGGATTGCTTTTAAAGAGAGTGATGCTTGGATCATATTTGAGCGATTAAACCTTTACTTGCTGCTCGCTCTTGGAGGCTGAAGTCTTTGTTTGTTTCGCATCAAAATGGATGTTGCATACTCTTTTCTGGAAAAAAAATCGAGGTCGCACGAGGGCGGAAAATAAGTTTGAGTTGATTTTAAGCGGAGACAGACATCCAAGCAGGGAGCTCTATTGCAGTACTCAAATGCCCGAAAAGGAAGAGGCCTAAGCCCAATCACTCTCTTTTCATCCAAAAGTTTATTATGAAAATGTATGGCAAATTAGGTCAAAGTTCATTAACGGAAGACGATTAATCAGACAGAGAGCTCTACAGCAGTGTCCAAATGATCGAGAAAGAGAAGGTCGATACCCAATCAATCTTTTTCTTCTATAAGAGAAATGACGTAATTCTATTCATTATTGTATTTTAATATGGAAGACGAATGTTTGAACATTGAGCTCTACAACAGTATCCTAACAGTCGAAACAGAGAAAGTCTAAACTTAATCAATTTCTTCCATTTTTATTGTGAAAAGCTTTTAAAAGCAGGGGGACGACTTGACGTTGGATAAAGTGTCAGAAGTTAACTTATAAAAATAATTTGGATGTGGCGGGGGTTAAAAGTTTTTTTAACATATGACAATTCCTCGAATGGCCGAGTAAGGCTACTCGTATCCAAGTAATTGAGGAGAGGAATCGAAGGCTCAAGACCATCTCCTCTTTCACCCATTTTAAAACAATTTTTAAGTATGATTATGTATTTTGGATTTGATTAGGGAAAATGCACTCGATGTTTGATCGAGGTTCATATCATTTGCATTTGAAACGAAAGACATGAATTATGAAAGTGGTTTTGAAATGGTTTTGAATAGGAATGAGATGGAATTGGCTTGGTTTGAAAAAGATTGTGAAATGATAGTAAAATTATTTGATTAAGTCAAATAATCAAGTTAATTAAAATTGATTACTTAATTTAAACGACATAAAATTTTCGAATCCACAGATGACAAACTTGACTTATCGCAATGAAATAACATAATAGAACCATATCATTGTATATTATATCACCAATTACGCTATGTTACGAGTCTCCACCCAAAAGTTCAGTGAAACTCGAAAAAATAAGATTAATTGCTACAGTAGGTTGCACCAAAATATGAATCAATGCTAAAAAAAACTTAGAGTTCTATTTGATCAATACTTCAAACCTGTATTCTAAAAATAAATAAATAAATATGATATATATAATATTTAACCACTAAACTCAACCAACAATTACATTACTATAACAAAATAAAAAATCTAAATAATAGTAGAAAATATTCTATAAACTAATCAATGCTAACAATATTAGTGGATAATAAATTGTAATTTTAAGATCTCAATACAACAACAATTATATTATTATAACAAAAACAAATCTAAATAAAAAATAGAACACATGCTACTAACTAATCAATGCTAACAATATAAGTTGATAATAAAAAGTAAATGAGTTGTAATTTCAATATTTCAATACAGTAGCAACTATCTTACTAAAACAAAACAAGTCTCTATAATAGTAGAACACATACCACTAAGTAATTAATCCTAACAATATCAGTTGATAATAAAAAGCAAATGAGTTGTAATTTCAAGATCTTAATATAAGAGCAACTCACAACTTAATATGCACAAACAATATCAAAAATTAAATGACAAAAATGAAACAATCCGAAATCAAATCGAAAACTAAATGCGACAAACAAACTTAGATTCTAACATCAACACAGAAAGCACAATCCAGAATGTAAAAACTGACCACCATGGATCTAAAACTCGGAATTGAATCACAACATAATCGGAAACTAAATCAAGCTAGCAAACAAACGAAGAACATAACCAAATTGAAATGATACACAACTCAAACAGAATGAAATTCGAACAAAAAAATACCGAACACTATGCGAGTGAAACCGTCAATGGAAGCTGCAAGTTGTTGCTGTTGTTTTGAAATCTCCTTCATTGTTAAGCCTGAACCTCTTCCTGATAAAACCTGACTGAGTTGATTCAAATGATACTTGATTCCTTTATGTTAATAACCGTGGCAGTGAAATCGTGTTGCTTCAACACGTGCGGTCATATGAAGCATGGTCGTTGTGTTATGCGTGTCTAAGGTCGGTCGGTCATGGTGTTGGTTCATGTATGACGGATCAAGGTGGATTTCACTGTGGTTGAAGAATGGAGAGGTTACGTGTGGGTGGTTGAGAAGGAAGAAAAGGATGTCATGATGATGATGGCGGCGTGGCAGAGCAAAGGAGAAGAAGAAGATGGAGTGTGGCACGGTGGTTTATGTGAAAGAATAAAGATGCAGTGAGATTTTGGATTTTTTTTGATGAGTTGAAGGTATCGGTTTGAAGAGAGAGGTCTATGTGATTAGATTTAAGAGAAAAAAAAAACAGTGTCCTTTGCTTGCTGATGGGAATCGAATATATGAAGGAAATTTCATGTCAGCAAAGTTGTGTTATCTTATCAACCAAAAAGACAAAATTAATTTTCCTTTGCTAGCTCATCTGATCGTTACTAATGAGGAGGAGATATTTTGTTTTCTTAATTTTTTTATTTTAAAAAAACTTAATTTCTAAAAAAAATAAAATCAAAGTCTAAAATAAATAAAAATTAATAAAACAAAATAAAATTACATTTATTAATATAATTAATTCTAATTAATTAAACTAATTAAAATGGCTAAAAAATAAAAATAATTAGATAAAAAGTAAATAAAACTCAGACCTAAAAGTGTCTCAAAAAATAAACTGAATGCGTCGAAATTATCAGTGTGAAACAAACTTCTCGGAAACATACAGGTTTTGGTCAAATTTTGACATAAAAATTGATCGGTCAAAACACTCAAACTGATCAGAACGCGATTGAAAAAGTAGTTGAAAAAATAAAATGAGCACCCCAGGTTGAACTATGTAAACTGTAGATCAATAAAACTGACGTCTGAAAGCCCAATATTTAAATTTTTCATCCGCTAATTCGACATACAATTGAGAAACGATTCGACCGATCTATCTGTAGATCCAAAAAATTATTCCGAGCGACATTTTAAGTGTTATGCAAAACAAAAATTCATGTTGTGATGAGTATACAAATGCAAACATCTTGTAAATGCACCGAAATATTGACTGAATAAACGTAAACAGACAATCAGATGCAAATGAATCGCTCTTGGACCATTTGCTGCTGATTCTCAAACACAAACAAAACCTATAAAGATTCAGACGATGAAAACACTCTTGATTATCATCTTCTGAACCTCTAAAACAAGATGCAACATAATGAATGATGCATGGAGATTTGAGAAATTAAGTTTTCTGATTTCTTAATCAACAAATGACTGAATAAGTGTCATCAAGACTAAATAAAATGCTAGACTTCATGAATTTTCATCTAAACTCTGATAAATGCTTTTAACTTATGAAATACACGACAAAATGGATCAATTTCACTATAAGGATGCAAGTGAAAACTCAGGGTAAAATTTAGGGTATGACAGTTGCCCCTATTTAAACATCTTAAACTAGAGGATATGAAGAACTCTTCTTCAAATCATCATGGTGAAAGATAGTTTAAATACTAAACAGACCCAAATTTTACCCTCTAATGTAGAAGAATGATATGCTTATGATTATGACCGAATGCACTTGGATTTAAGAAATAACCTTGATTTCTTAATCAACAGACAATAATGCAAATGAATGCAACGAGATTTAAGAAATACTCTTGATTTCCTAATTGTCGGGTGATATGCATGTAAATGAAGGTTAAGAAGTACTCTTGACTCCTTAAAAATGAATGCGAATGAATTGAGAAATACTCTTGATTTCTCAACCGTATGAATGACAAATGATATGGATGCTAAGAAGTACTCTTGACTCCTCAGAGATGAATGAATTAAGAAATAATCATGATGTCTTAATCATTATATGGCTGAATGAAAATGTAGATGAATTGAGAAATACTCTTGATCTCTTAATCATTGGATGATAAATGATATGAGAAATGCTCCTGATTTCTCAAATGCTATGCAGGTTAAGAACTACTCTTGACTCCTTAAAAATGAATGAAAATGAATTAAGAAATACTCTTGATTTCTTAATCATCATATGACAAATGATATGTATGCTAAGAAGTACTCTTGACTCCTCAGAGATGAATGAATTAAGAAAAAATCCTGATCTCTTAATCATCATATGGCTGAATGAAAATGCAGATGAATTGAGAAATACTCTTGATCTCTTAATCATCGGATGATAAATGATATGAGAAATGCTCCTGATTTCTCAAATGTTATGCTGATGAGTTAAGAAATACTCTTGATTCCTTACTCATGAATGCAAATGAATTGAGAAATACTCTTTATTTCTCATATGATATGCCAAAGAGTTAGGAAATACTCTTGATTCCTTAATCATTGAGAATGCAAATGAATTAAGAAATACTCTTGGTTTCTTAATCATGAATGTAAATGAACTATGTATGAGTTAAGAAATACTGTTGATTTCTTAATCATGAGAATGTAGATGAATAAAGAAATACTCTTGATTCCTTAATCATGATGTAAATATGCTGAGAAATGCTCTTGACTTCTCAGATGCTATGCAAATGAATTAAGAAATACTCTTGATTCCCTAATCATGAATGTAAATGAATTGAGAAATGCTCTTGATTTCTCAGATGATATGCAAATGAATTAAGGAATACTCTTGATTCCTTAATCATGAATGTAAATGAATTGAGAAATACTCTTGATTTCTCAGATGATATGAATATGAGTTAAGAAATACTCTTGATTCCTTAATCATTGAATGTAAATATACTGAGAAATGCTCTTGATTTCTTAGATAATATGCAAATGACTAGGGACGAGAGAATCATGTTCAGTTGCTCTTGACTGACGGTAGACACTCCTGGGAGAACAAATGATCATATTCAGCTTCTCTTGGCTAAAGATGTCATATCCAACAACTCTTGGATGAACTATTGCATTCAAATGCTCTTGGTTGAAGCAAAACCGCATAAAATAAAATAGTATTCAACTACTCTTGGCTGAAACCACTGCATTCAACTGCTCTTGGTTGAAGAAAAACTGGGAAATAAAAATAGTATTCAACTTCTCTTGGTTGAAACCACTGCATTCAACTTCTCTTGGTTGAAGCAAATTGATGGAAAATAAAATAGTATTCAGCTGCTCTTGACTGAAACTAATGCATTCAAGTGCTCTTGGTTGATGCAAATTGCTGGGAAATAAACGAAACACTTCCTTTGGGGAATAACCGCATGTTCAGCTGCTTTTGGCTGACAGAAGACTCTTTTGGGGAATGAGAAGATCTCGTAGATTTGTTGGGGGATGAAAGGTTAATGCTATCCAAAAGGCTTAGCATTAGTCTCAATTATCAAACTGAATGATCCAATCCAATGCTTCTTCAGAGAGTAGATCAGTAAGGACAACTTGCTTTGTTGGGGATTAACTGAAGTAATCTGTTAGGGGACACAAGAGATTCTTTGGGAAATAAACGCACAGGAGACTCGTTGGAGATATACTGAGAAACATTCAATAGATCTTGTCTATCACAGAACTCTTGTCCATTAGACTCACTAGGGAGATTGCTAACTTATGAAGAGATGTCCATCTTAGGCAACTACTTCAAAGAGACTTGATGAAGATAATGTTGTTGGGGATATCTTTCTCAAGGAATCATACTACTATGAACCTCGCCTGGGGAGTACATGAAATTTTGTTGGAGAAAATACAATGTTGGAGAAACTCTGTGGGGAGATATCTATTGGGGAAACCAAGCCAAAATTTCGTTGACACCAGAGTTCCAATGGGAGAACATCAATCAACTTGTTGGGGAAGAAACTCTTCTTAAGAATCAATTCCAACAATGATTGTATTTTGAAAGTACTGTAATATTGAAGAAGAGAATTGTTCTACTCTTGAGAACATCCCTTGCATCTTGGTTTGTTAAGGATTATACTGAACTTCCTTGAGAGGTTGCTGAATCTGGCTGAGGTTTATACATGATATGTTTTATACATGATATGAAAAATGAATGTGAATGCATGAATATATTAGGTTATGCATTTTGTGGGTATCAAGCTCTGATACGGCTTTGAACAGTTTTAACACGGTGAAAATGGTTTGCAAAACTTTGATTTCTACTTTGCCGCCTAGAGGGATTTAGTTGGGAACTCTTGTCTTTGGAAGAATAGAGAACCCTGACTTGCTCAGATCATGGTGATCATTGAGATGTTTCACATCTTGTGAACTTATCATGCCCCTGTCTATTGGGCCTTTGAAAAATAAATTGACATTTTCTTTCCAAAGTCTTACAGTAAGATGGCTTGCCCCAGCATTATGAATCCTACAACAGAATTCCCCTGGGTGACTGAATTTTGGAATGTAGGGATTCACTGTACTATGGATGTGGCTTGCCCCAGCATGAGCCTCGGAGAGACCTATTATGTCTCAAAGTGATTGCCCTAGAACCGCTGAATCTTGAAACGACTTGCACCAAGCTGACTGCTCTTTGGCAGAATTTCCATGATGCTAAATTGTGATTTGCAAATAAAATTTTTCATTCAAAAAATGGTAATTTTAATGCAGTGCTTATGAAAATTTTGAAATCAACCATTATTGAAATGAATGGTGATATATAGTGAACAAATCACCGGTTTATTCAAAGTGCGACAGACAACAGGATATGATACCGATACAGATGATTTAACAAATATCTAGGAGTCAAGTTAACACAACCTTACTGAGTATGCTTTCAAAAGAAACCTTGCTTCAATTAGGTCTTTTGCATGTTTGTAATGTGGTCTGGTTCATGGTTTTTGAATAAAAAGATATAGGCTCAAAGTTTTATTTTAACCCACCCCTTCTTCGTGATGATCTCCAGTCCTACATTCAGTTAATTTGACAAACACATTCAAATTCCAAGATTTTTTGAAGGCGTGAATATGATGGATTCAGAACTAATGATAGTTATTCATTTGAGGTGGCAGTCACATGTCCTCTTTTGGTAATCACAAAATTTGATTCTTATCAGGAATTTTGGTGACCCTTTGGTTATTGATTCGATGGTCACCTATTTCAGTTTTATTTTTGTTCTCTTTTTTTCTTCTTTTCCCTAACTTTTGCATGGACTTGTTCTTTTGAACTCTCAGTCCACCGGGATGCCCCAATTGTTGCCTCAGTCACCTTCTTAGTGTTTGACTTAGCGGGATTTTTCTTTTTCTTTTTCTACTGATTATGAATGCCACATCATTGGTTATTGAGGAACAACCAATATGCCTTCGGATTTGTCATGACTACTTCGACACTTCTTGATGTGTGTGAAGAGAAGAATGTGGTTACACTTCTTAGGGGTTTGGAATGATCCTCTTGAGCTTTGAATGCATAGCCGAATTAACTGAAAACTACCCTGCCCCGGGTTCAAAATAAAGGGTTTTTTCGTTTAGAAAGAAACACCAACCTCTAGGCTCAAAGGGGTTGACGAGGGATTATCTTCCTTATATATCCGGTGTTTAGGAGTTGAAATAATGCCTTACATCATCAACAAAGTTTGTTTGAAAACATACTTGTCAGCAATTTTGATGTTTTTTTTCATCATCCTTCCTCAAATCTTTGCTAAAACACCAGTTTGATAAAGAAAGGTTAATGGGAGAAGTATTTTTTTTGTTTTTGATATAAAAAATGAGTGAATACGACATGATTGAGTTAGAAAATGCATGATCACTTTATTAATATTACAATTGAAAGAAAACAATACTTAAAAGCAAATACACATTAAAACTTGCAAAGGAAATACAAATGAAAAACGACAGTAGCCAAATGATTGCTATTGTTGAGGATGAGCTTTCTCGCTTGATTCATTGTAGGGTTGTCCTTCTTCATAGTTGGTTCATCTGATTCTTTATCAAGCCAACATCTTATCTTAACATAAACTAGATTTGATCCCATAGGTCCATGATCCTTTGAAAGTTTCTTTGAGTATAATACGGGTGTCAAGAAATCAATTACGGGTTATGGATAAAGGATGGAATGAGTTTTTTTTGTGAATGTGTGCATATGCATGTTAGATACATGCAGACCCGACAAATTTTTATGATCATATTATGTATGTTATGACAATGAAATTCTCATGTATATGTATGCACATTTGAGTACGTGATCATTAAACATTCTGATTAATTACTTCATGGAGGAAAGGTTCCAGGAAAAGGGAATCCAACCACAGGTAGGCTCTAGGCTTTAAAAAAGGTTCCTAGAGTCATGGACCCTATTCAAGAATACTATCGTCAGAACGACTAATCGTAAGACAATAATATCTTAAAGAGGATCTATTCTAGGTGGGGTCTTTGTATTAACCCAATGAGTCCTAAGTCTCGTAGGTCAATACTACACAACTATCGACTCCACGGCTCTAGACACGGTTCCCAGAGTCATGGATCACATTTGACAACATTATCGTTAGAACGACTGCTCGTAAGACAATAATATCCTCAAAGACGATCTATTTTGAGTGAGGTTTTCGCATTAACCCAACGAGTCCTAAGTCTCATAGGTCAACACTACACAACCATCAGTCCTAAAATCCATAAGTTCAGGGTTCTACAAAAGGTCCTCAGAATCATAGATCGAGGTTGAAAGTATCACCGCCAAAACGACTAATCGTAAGACAGTAATACTTTCAAGGGATCTCATCTGAGTGAGGTTCTCACATCAACCTAACGAGTCAGATGTCTCGCAGGTCAATACTACACAACCACTATCCTAACTTATGTTTTTCTTATAGCCCGGGTATAAAACCTTTTCCTCACACAAATGTCAATAGTCCAGAAAGTTCCAATGATGCCATATACCAATAACACGGCAATTGGAAATACAGATAATAAAGGCATATATAGATAAAACAAATAAGAATTAAAAAACAGATAAAAGCAAAAACTCAAACACAAAACAAAATAAATTAGGGTTGACTCGCTTAGGAAAAGTTTAGTTAATCCCCAGCAGAGTCGTCAACTGTCGCGGCGCGAAAAATACCCGAGCATAAGGAACACTCGAGATATAAACAAAACAGAGTCGCCACCGAACTTTATTTATTCCCAAATAGGGAAAGGGGAAATATCGATAAAACCCACAAAAATAAAAAAGAAATGGTCATCGCAATCAAATCGGGTCCGGGAGTCGGTTATGCAAGGGGAAGGTATTAGCACCCCTCACATCCATCGTACTCGATGGGACCCATTTAGTTAGTTTCGTGTTAGAGTGTTAGCTTCATATCATTTGTGATCTTCTACTTATCGGGTAAGGAAAGAGAAAGAAAGAAAGGAAAGACTTAGGTTTTTTAATATTAATGTGCCTGACAAGATTTCGCAATCCTGCTCCTACGTATCTCCAGGTGCTATGAAGAACTCAAGGCATACGTAGTTCTACCCAAAGAGAACTACTGGGTGGATTGCTTTTAAAGAGAGTGATGCTTGGATCATATTTGAGTGATTAAACCTTTACTTGCTGCTCGCTCTTGGAGGCTGAAGTCTTTGTTTGTTTCGCATCAAAATGGATGTTGCATACTCTTTTCTGGAAAAAATTCGGGGTCGCACGAGGGCGGAAAATAAGTTTGACATGATTTTAAGCGGAGACAGACATCCAATTAGGGAGCTCTACTGCAGTACTCGAATGCCCGAAAAGGAAGAGGCCTAAGCCCAATCACTCTTTTTTCATCCAAAAGATTATTATGAAAATGTGTGGCAAATTAGGTCAAAGTTCATTAACGAAAGACGTTTAATCAGACAGAGAGCTCTACAGCAGTGTCTAAATAATCGGGAAAGAGAAGGTCGATACTCAATCAATCTTTTTCTTCTATAAGAGAAATGACCTAATTCTAGTCATTATTGTATTTTAATATGGAAGACGAATGTTTGAACATTGAGCTCTACAGCAGTATCCTAACATTCGAAATAGAGAAAGTATAAACTTAATCAATTTCTTCCATTTTTATTGTGAAAAGCTTTTAAAAACAGGGGGACGACTTGACGTTGGATCAAGTGTCAGAAGTTAACTTATGAAAATAATTTGGATGTGGCGGGGGTTAAAAGTTTTTTTAACATATGACAATTCCTCGAATGGCCGAGTAAGGCTACTCGTATCCAAGTAATTGAGGAGATGAATCGAAGGCTCAAGACCATCTCCTCTTTCACCCATTTTAAAACAGTTTTTAAATATGATTATGTATTT
The DNA here is from genome assembly GCF_024323335.1 of Lathyrus oleraceus. Taxonomy (NCBI): domain Eukaryota; kingdom Viridiplantae; phylum Streptophyta; class Magnoliopsida; order Fabales; family Fabaceae; genus Lathyrus; species Lathyrus oleraceus. Next base: position 403,847,544 of record NC_066582.1, read on the forward strand.
TGGATTTGATTAGGGAAAATGCACTCGATGTTTGATCGAGGTTCATATCATTTGCGTTTGAAACGAAAGACATGAATTATGAAAGTGGTTTTGAAATGGTTTTGAATAGGAATGAGATAGAATTGGCTTGATTTGAAAAAGATTGTGAAATGATAGTGAAATTAGTCGATCAATTTTTTGTTAACAACATTAATTGACTAAAATTTGGTTAAACAGATTAATTAAGGTAATTAAGATTAACTATCAAAATTATTTGATTAAGTCAAATAATCAAGTTAATTAAAATTGATTACTTAATTTAAACGACATAAAATTTTCGAATCCACAGATGACAAACTTGACTTATCGCAATGAAATAACATAATAGAACCATATCATTGTATAAACTGACCAAATCAAATCGAAAACTAAATGCGACAAACAAACTTAGATTCTAACATCAACACACAAAGCACAATCCAGAATGTAAAAACTGACCACCGATGGATCTAAAACTCGGAATTGAATCACAACATAATCGGAAACTAAATCAAGCTATCAAACAAACGAAGAACATAACCAAATTGAAATGATACACAACTCAAACAGAATGAAATTCGAACAAAAAAGTACCGAACACTATGCGAGTGAAACCGTCAATGGAAGCTGCAAGTTGTTGCTGTTGTTTTGAAATCTCCTTCATTGTTAAGCCTGAATCTCTTCCTGATAAAACCTGACTAAGTTGATTCAAATGATAGTTGATTCCTTTATGTTACTAACCGTGGCAGTGAAATCGTGTTGCTTCAACACGTGCGGTCATATGAAGCATGGTCGTTGTGTTATGCGTGTCTAAGGTCGGTCGGTCATGGTGTTGGTTCATGTATGACAGATCAAGGTGGCATTCATTGTGGTTGAAGAATGGAGAGGTTACGGGTGGGTGGTTGAGAAGGCAGAAAAGGATGTCATGATGATGATGGCGGCGTGGCAGAGCAAAGGAGAAGAAGAAGATGGAGTGTGGCACGGTGGTTTATGTGAAAGAATAAAGATGCAGTGAGATTTTGGATTTTTTATGATGAGTTGAAGGTATCGGTTTGAAGAGAGAGGTCTATGTGATTAGATTTAAGAGAGAAAAAAAACAGTGTCCTTTGCTTGCTGATGGGAATCGAATATATGAAGGAAATTTCATGTCAGCAAAGTTGTGTTATCTTATCAACCAAAAAGACAAAATTAATTTTCCTTTGCCAACTCATCTGATCGTTACTAATGAGGAGGAGATATTTTGTTTTCTTAATTTTTTTATTTTTAAAAAACTTAATTTCTAAAAAAAATGAAATCAAAGTCTAAAATAAATAAAAATTAATAAAACAAAATAAAATTACATTTATGAATATAATTGATTCTAATTAATTAGACTAATTAAAATGGCTAAAAAATAATTAGATAAAAAGTAAAAAAAACTCAGACCCAAAAGTGTCTCAAAAAATAAACTGAATGCGTCGAAATTATCAGTGTGAAACAAACTTCTCAGAAACATACAGGTTTTGGTCAAATTTTGAAATAAAAATTGACCGGTCAAAACACTCAAACTGATCAGAACGCGGTTGAAAAAGTAGTCGAAAAAATAAAATGAGCACTCCAGGTTGAACTATGTGAACCGTAGATCAATAAAACTTACGTCTGAAAGCCCAATATTTAAATTTTTCATCCACTAATTCGACATACAATTGAGAAACGATTCGACCGGTCTATCTGTAGATCCAAAGAATTATTCCAAGCGAAATTTTAAGTGTTATGCAAAACAAAAATTCATGTTGTGATGAGTATACAAATGCAAACATCTTGTAAATGCACCGAAATATTGACTGAATAAACGTAAACAGACAATCAGATGCAAATGAATCGCTCTTGGACCATTTGTTGCTGATTCTCAAACACAAACAAAACCTATAAAGATTCAGACGATGACAACACTCTTGATTATCATCTTCTGAACCTCTAAAACAAGATGCAACATAATGAATGATGCATGGAGATTTGAGACATCAAGTTTTTTGATTTCTTAATCAACAGATGACTGAAGAAAGTGTCATCAAGACTAGATAAAATGCCAGACTTCATGACTTTTCATCTAAACTCTGATAAATGCTTTTAACTTATGAAATGCACGACAAAATGGATCAATTTCACTATAAGGATGCAAGTGAAAACTCAGGGTAAAATTTAGGGTATGACACCAACGTCTTATGAATTTTCAAAATTGAGTATGTTAATCTTAATATGCGGGGTGGCAATATCCCTAGCTTAAATTGAAGGCCCAACATGTGTAATTTTATAAAAAATAAACAGACGAATAAATTAGACTTCAAAAATGTAATTTTTCCCTGTAAAAAATAGTTTTAAATTTAATAATACATCTCAAAGTTTGAGTTTTTCAACTGGAACTCTATTTTTTCTCATCAGAGTTTTAGTTCAAGCTTTTTTTAATGGTTATTTACAATTTCCAAATGTAGTTTTGTTTTATTGGGTTGAAAAACAAGTCATGATCCCTCCCTACCAACAACTGAAACTAAAATCCATTTTTGCTTTTATTTTATTGAACTTTTATTTATTTATTTATGTGGATTTTTTCTAATATGATAATCATATATTTTGTTTTTCAAAAGGATCTCTTTGAGTATGCGTGTATGTGATTCTCTTTTATAAATTGGTGATGGGTTGATGAAATTCGTCGCAAAACATCTCTGACACAGTGAAGAAAGTCTCCGGTGAATGGAGCAGAGGATTTATATGCAAAGTTAGGATTTCAATATCAAGGTCAGTATAGTCAGAGAGGTAAAATTTACAAATGTGTGTGAATCGTACTTTGGTGTGACATAGAGTCACTCTTATATATGAATGACGTTTAAGTATCCTCAATGAATGTGGCGCCTAATACGAGAGATCATTGGATAGACCCCAACGGCCGACATAAGGGTGGGTTTTGGCTTTAGTGTGATACTTCTTAGCAAGGTTTACTCGTTCTTCAGTTTTAGCGACCAAAGTGCTGGATTGAGCCTTCATACAAGGTCAATGTCATTGGCCTGTTTGGCTGGCCCATAACAGTTATCCCCCAAGTCCTTGATGTTAAGTATGAACCTAGGATTGTCGTTATATATTTTATCGAGACCGACCTCATGTATATTCCAGTCTCGCCATTCAATGGTTGTTGTTTAGTTCTCCGGGTTAGGGAGGAGATCGATGGTGACTTGAGTGCGAGTAGGTGGTCTTGGGAAGTTAAGCATTAAATATTTGTCTCATCACTAAAGAGTTTTTCTATAAAGACCCTCCATGAGGTCTTAGGCCACTAGGATAGGGAAGGGAAGTCAGTAGGGTGCTCGTGTAACGTTATGGAACTAAAGTCAAATCATGGCCCTTTATTGTACTCTCACTATTTCCTAGATTCTTGCCCATATCTTTTTGAGGTTATTAGTTGCGTATATATTGATGGGTGAGAATATGAAAAAAAAATAACAGTCTAGAGGGGGGGATGAATAGACCTCCTAAACTTAAACTTTGTTTGAAAAAAGGTTTTATTAGAGTTTCAAAAATAATATGTTTTGCGTGACGGAAGCAAATTTTACGTAACAAGATTATGCTTATAGATTGGATGTTATGAGAGTATCGTTAAACAGTTCACAACAATCAAGTTGAATAGTTGAATTAACAAAAAGTTACAACTAAGTGTATTACATAATCACTTAATTTCATAAAATGTGTGTGTGTGTGTGTGTGAGAGAGAGAGAGAGAGAGAGGTATACACTCAGATTTATATTAGTTTGACACATTTGTTCTCACTTTATGCTTAATTCACTCTCCAATGGTTTCCCATTAAAAATCCGTTGGTCTTCCATTATGATTAGCAACAATATTACAAGAGTTCATACAATCACTAGTCCATAATAAAAATGTTGAAAATAAAATTTCCTCTATTCTGGATCTTGACTTGTACAAGCTCCACGAGTTGAACTCTATGTGAAATATTTACTCGAGATCACTTACTGAATCTTCCAGCGCCAATACCATTTGTGGCAATTTCCATACAATTCTACTGGTATCATGAGCGTTGGTCTATATGAAGATCAAAAGAACTTCTACCCTGTCTGTAGACTTCCACACAGAATTACCAAGGTCAACCAGGAGAGAAGAATCTTCTTCTCTTCCACTAGAATTGTCATAACCAGTCACAACATCATACAATCTTGCAAGCATTTGAAATTCTAAAGAAATCTTCAAAGGAACGTTAAATCCAAAATGAATCTCCTCAATTAATCATGAATCTATTAGGATGAGATTCAGGTCCATACAAAAATGGAAAAAGAATAAGGTAAAAAATGAAATAAATCGTTTGTGAGTTTTAAAATCATCAATGAAACAATGTGTTTTCTAATATTATGAAAGTTAGAGTGATGAAAATGATTTATAGGTGTTAGAGATAAAGCACAAAAATCTGTGAAAAAATCATATTTGATATGAGTCAAGAGCATTTGATGATTGGATTCAAGTGGAAAATTAATGTGGAACTTGATCAACACTTAAAGAGAAACCCATTTTATGTTATTCGACTCACAATTGAGGTATGATTCGACTCAAAAGGGTCAGGATTCAGGTCATGGCTTGGTCATGATTCGACTCAAATGAGACAGTGTCTAGAAAAAGATATGTGATTCAACTCAAGCATATAATATGATTCGACTAACAACAGCATGATTCAAATTAGGAGCTAGTTGTGATTCAATTCACAAGCTCCAACTGATTCTCGTTCCTTTCTGCCTTGTTTGATTCGACTCGTGGAAATGTATGATTCGAATCACACATCCAAAATCTCAAAAATCAAAATTTTTAACTTTGTTTTGAGATTTTACCTTTGTTATGACTTTAATCAATCTCAATTATGGTTCTTGTTCCAAAGACTTGACTAATTAACTTAAAGCATAATGTTCAAACTCGAAGACAAACACTTTGAATTATACATGCTAAAAAACGAACTAATTCAAAACTCAATCAAAAAGGATATGCAATTGAAGAGGATACTAAAATATAAAACGAAATTCAAAGTAAAGCTTAAGAGACGAGTAAAAAAATCACATGGGGTGCTCCCCCTTAATGTATCAGAGATAGGAAACTTCAGTCTCCCCTTTTTATGCTTGGTAAGTTTTCACTTTGAATTAAGTCAACTTTAAGCAAAAGAAAAACATGACCAATGTTTTCCTTCAATTTCTTGTGCGCCCCCCTAAAACATTACACAATATACAACAACATAAAACTTATAAAACAAATTTATACTCATATTACAACTCCCCCCTGACAAGATCAAAAAGAGATAGATGTTGATGAGCCTAAATGCAAACAAAACCAGCAACACGAACGATATTCGAGAGAAACAAATTATCTAAACATAGCTAAGAAGAATATTCAACACTAAAGCTCAAATACAAAATATGGAGATTGACATGCTAAATGAAATAAACAATCAAATAGACATGCAACTATACAACAAAACACAATGTGATTAAAACTTATATGAATGTAAGATTTATATAATTCTAGAACAAACATAATAATACTCAAATACACATAATTAACAACACATATTTAAAAAATATATTAAATGCATCATGTGAACAATCAAAACAACAACTTATGAATGAATCAATGAAATAAGAAATGTAAGAAGTAAGTAAATGAACATATAAGAACAAAATACAAACCATGATATAAAGAATGTAAGAGTTAAAGAAACACACCAATAGCTTTGGTTAGAATAAATTTCTATAAGGAAATGTTCCTAGTTAGGCTTATCCACATATTCAAAAATAACATTTCCCTTTTCAACATGATACCAAAGGATATGGTGCATGATCTCTATATGTTTAGTACGTGAGTGAAGTACAATATTCCTAGTTAGGCTTATTACATTAGTATTATCTCATTTGATCGGAACACAACCGATTTTAAAATTATAATCCAATAAGTGTTACTTTAGCCATAAAACTTGTGCACAATAATTAGCAGAGGCTACTATAACGGTAAATTCATGACCATCAAGCTATGGATAAGCTAGAGATCAAACAACAAGAGTCGCCACCGCACTTTTATTGTTTCCAAGGGAAAAGGGAAAAAGTACGAACAAAACCCAAAGTAAGAAGTTTTCAAATCAAAACTAATAAAATGTCAGAGATTACAGGTAAGGGGGTTGGTTACACAGAGGGAAGGTGTTAACACCCAAAGTGTCTTAGGTACTCCTAGGGAGCCCTTTTTGTGTGCATATGTATTTGGTACAAAAATGATGTTTACAAACAAATAAAATGGGGGGATGAGAAAAGAATTCATTAATTATATTTTTTTGTGTTAGACAAGCCCTTCAGACCTGTGCCTACGTACCAACATAAAAATGAGGGATCAAAACCTCGTAGTTCGTGGTACAAATTTCAAAGTGGATACATTGCTTTTAACAAAAATTAAGTTTTGAAAGGCACAAAGGCCTAAAAATGGTTTAAATGAGTTAGTTCTTTTTGGCTTTTTGAAAGTTTAAGTCAAGTATAGTTAAGTTTATTTACAAGTTTTATTTAAGAAAGAGAAGTTTGAAAATGCAATGGCATAAGGCCAAAGTTTCTACCTTTTTGCAAATTGGTCAAAGTTTAGAACAAAACAAGTTCAATCAAAGAAGATTTTGAAAAGGGAGGGAGAGATTTTGAAATTAAAGAAATGGGGAGAAGATGAAGAGACTAATCCTATGCACGAAATTAAAAGTTAAGAGTTGAAAAGATCTGACCAAATGGGTAGCAATCCAATTGACAAGAATGTCAATAGAAACCCAGAATTCCCTTGGACATTTAGAAACAAGTAACACACAAATGCACAATTATATTATCTTGAAGAGCAAAGGCATCAAATAAAGATAGCCACATCCAAGCTTTAGCCACTCCATGATCTTCTTCAAATTAGCCCATGTAACAAATGAATTCCACAAGTCACAGATTCAAAATAACAGCTTCACAATGATCATGTTGCAGATGAACACAGAGGGATCTTGAATGATGTATCAGATGAAGTTTCAAATTACAAGCACTTGGTTTCTCAATAAGTTGGCATTGACCAAGTCCTTTAGCATAGGAATGCTGCCTAAGTTCTAAGTCTATTTGTCCAAGATCAAGCACACAGTCCACACAAAAGTTTTTTAGGATTTTTGTTGTTATTATGTACATTAATGGTCAAAGTCCATACAAACAAGAAAAGTATATACAAACAAGAGATATCACACAATATGGTCCAAGTGGACAAAGTGAAAATTGCATTAACATAAACAATTAGAATGATATGAATAATGGCAAATGAATAAAGGCTAGAATTAAATGACATTAAAGTAAATGGCTTGAAATTAAAAGTTAGTCGTTAATGGGTTAAAAGTTAATATTATTTTGCTTTCGCTTTTCATTTTAAGACATTCTTTGGAGAACACTCAACCCACTTATCACAAGCATGGATCCTTGAGCCAAGACATATTCCAAAGGAAGGAAAAAGGCAAAGTTTCCACACAATACCATGATGTAAGACCCCAATTTTGTCCCCAAGATCCCTCATGGCATCATAACATTGCATTTGGCATTGCCTCAAGGATCATAAGCATCTTGGTTCCCCTTGCCTTTGGGTGGGACTCCTTGTGAGTGGTTTGAGATCACCAAGCACGTTTGAATTGTATATCATTGCTTTTCTTATTTCATTTACTAACCAAAAGCACAACAATATGTCACTAACATCTTTTGTTTGTAGCTTGAGCAATCACAAGGTCAAAAGCTTCAAGAAGATCATTGGTACAAAGACATGGTTAAGAGGAAATGATAGAAAGCATGGTAATGGTTCCCAAAGCTCTCATCCATCAAATATGCCCCCCAGCATCTCAATTCATCATTTTGATCAAATCAAGTCAAAGGGTTTGAGGTTTGTCCCCCAAAAAAACCTTAATTCATCTATGCACCACAATGCCTTGCTCTTGAAGCAACCTCAGCCCATGATCAAATACAATCAAGGGAAGTTCTTTAATTCATCATTTCATGCATATTTGAACTTATTTGAGTGTCCTCAATCATCATTTCATCAAGATATGGGATGTGGACTTGAGAAGTTGATCAGTCAATCCATCTGACTATTTTGAAATGCACTGAGACCTAACTTTTTATGTGTTGGTCAAATGGAGATGGTTCCAAACGAAAAAATGTTCTTAAGGACAATATGAACAACTTTCATGTTCATGAAAAATTGATTTGAAGCTTGGAAGGCCATCTCCCATTCCAATACATTATAGGTCATTTTGACTGAAACCCTAATTTTGGGTCAACTTCCTAAGGACATAGCTCATTAATTTTTTATGATTTTGAGGTGGGATTAAATGAATTGGAAAGCTTAAGATGTCTAATTCAAATTTTATGTTGATCAAAATTTCAAAATCTCAAAGGAAATACATGTGATAATGCAAGACATTATAAGTCCTTTTTGACCAAATGCATTAAAAGGCAAAAAAATCCAACTTGAAGTGCCCATAACTTCTTGATCAAAACTCCAAATGATGCAAAATTTAAGTCCATCTTGATTTTATTGAAACGATCTACAACTTTGATATTGGAGGTGTTTTCATTTGAGGCTTGCATCATCATAATAGAAGGGCTTGAACATTGGCCAAATTTGGAAACTTTGCATTGACATGTTTTGCACATCACACTTTAAACTCAAATTTCATAAATTTCCACACTCCAAATGGATTTTTTCCCAACATAAAAATTGTTCCTTACATCAAGACCTTTCCAACCATTACTCACATGATCATATTTGGGTTTGGAAAATGGTATTTTCGAAGAGTTGAACATTTAGGCATAATTATGGAATGCACATGAAATCTTGATACACAAGCAATTGCCATTCAAACTACACGTCCAATTCAACTTGGTTTGTGTTCAGCATGCATTTGCATCAACTTTTGGGCTTTGCACGTGCCTGTACAAGCCCATGCATGAAGGATCCAAATTCCATGCACATGAGAATTCACCTTGCTTGCAGTTTGTTTTGCTATAAATCGAAGGGTTCAGCTTCATTCAACCTCAACCTAAAGGCGCCTGAAACCCTGCTGAAGTGATTCTCCAACCTCACCAAAGAAGCAATTTCCACTTTTCTTCAAATTTTTCAGATCCAAAATTCAACTTCCTCTGGTTGAATTCTTAGATCTAAAGCTTCTAAACCTTCATCATTTATCTCACTGATCTTCGGTTTTGGCAAAGCAAGCAAGGAATTGAGCTCAAGCTACCAAAATTCAAGCTTACTCTTCAACTGGTATTTCATTCGAATCTCATCATCCATTGACCTATTGGCTTAGATCTTGTGTTGGCTGAAGTCCTCTCAATAGAGGCATCATGATTATGCATTCAATTTTTGAAATCCATTGAGTTCATGATGAACACCATATTTTTCAACTTCTGATTTCTCACACCATGGAAATCTAGAGCGAAAATGGATGGTACATGGATGATGTACATCATCCCAGCTTTTCAAAGATGTATAGATCGTGCATTTTCATTAAGGTTTGAATCTCTGCAACTCTAGCCGGAATTCTGAGGCTCACCGGAGAAGACGGTGGCTCCGGTGGCCATCCCAACTCCAGATCAATTCCTGACCACACGATCTTGTTTCCAGATCTAATCTGGACCATTCCATGTTATGACTTGTTTTAATGCTGCGTGTGGTTCAGTTGACCAAGGCGTATGGTGGGAGCGCATCTCTGGAGCGTATGATCTTCCAGCTCAATTAATGAGCTCAGATCTAACGCTCCTTGTTTTTTTGCATTTTTTATTTTCTGATTTTATTTTCTTTAATTCCTTTTTATTTCAAAAATCAATATCTCTTTCATTTTTAATCCAAAAATTATGGGACCAATTGCATTAGTCTCCAAATAAATTCTAGTTTCTATTTCTTATTTTTTTATTTTTTTTATTTTGTCATTTGATATTTTTTGTGAATTTTCTCTTTTCTGGTTATTTTTAATTCATTTTTAATAGTTTTTGATATTCAAAAAATACAAAAATATTTTCCTAACCTATTTGAATGATGATGGATCTATGAAAAATATTCTCATCAATTTTTAAATTGATTTGAGATTTATTTGAGATTTTAGTTCAATTAGGTTATTTTTATTCATTTTTAATTGATTAAAAATAGTTTCTGACTTTTAAAAATGCTGAAATTTTTTGTCAAACTTTGTTTGACCTTGTTGAACTTAGGATAAATTACTTGGACCTTTCAAGGTTGATTTGAAGTGATTTTGAAGTTTGACCTTTCCATTATTTTTAATTCAAGTTTATTTTAATATTGAAAATGCCAAAAATATTATGCTTATTGTTTGATCTCCAATCTTCATCTCATTTCTGATATATCATTGTTTGACTTTGACCTTCAATGTCATTTGGTCAATACATATGGATTGGTACATATTATTTCATCTTATGCATTTTGATCTTTCCATTTCCTTATCCTTTCTTCATCTTCTTCTTCATCTTCTTCTTCATCTTCTTCTTCATCTTCTTCTTCTTCTTTCCTTTTGATCAATGAGTTGAAGGTTGATAAGTTGGCATTGATTAGGGAGACTTAATCTTCCTTGATTCAAATCTAATTCATCTTGATCAATTGATCAAGTGAATGGATTTGCATTAAGGATAGGTTGTCTTCTAAATCATGCAAATGGCTTAAACCAATACAAGATCAATTCTCTTTTTCCTTTTGGCATGGCAAGTTGTTGGAACTTGGTTCACTAATTAAGACTTCTAACTTGTGTTGTTGCCTACATTATTATTGACCGGCCTCAGATAGTTGTGACTTCTACATAAGTCCAATTACGATTGCTTAACATAGCACTAAATTTGCCTTATGGCACACTAACTACTAACACTAACTATTGACAATTAACATTTACTTTTTGCTCTTTACTTTTATGCAATTTACTATTCTTGCACATATTATCCATTTGCTTTTCTCTTTGCTCACTTGAGCACATGTTTATGTTAATGCCATTTGCCTTTTGCTCACTTGAGCACATAATTGTGCATATATTATTATGCTTGTGTTTTGTTTTGATTGTTGTGAACCAAATGCAAAGAAATGGACTTAGTTTCTAGGACTTTCCCTATGCAAAGAATGGAGAATTGGACTTAGATTATAGGACTTTCCTTATGCAAAATTGGAGTAAATGGACCTTAATGAAGAAGATGGATTAGAAGGACCAAATCTCTAAACTCACTCTTGTCCATTCTTGATTTACTTCATGGAACTTTTGATGTGTGTGTTTTTATGCTAGGGAATTCTACTTGAGCTTAATTGGAGGACCATTGCCATGATCATTCAAAGTGAAAGATACAAGACACATTGAGGATCTCTTATGAGACTTGTTTGATTGCTTATGCTTTGTGATTGCTTATTCCAAAGGATGGGAGCTACTTGGATCATCAATATGATCTCAAGAGAGGAACTCCTTGTGTGGTTTTGTTCTCTTTCCCCTCACCTCTTGTATGCTTAGGACTTAGCCCTTCTTCTTCTTCTCTCCACTCTAACCAAGCCAAAACTCTTTGTGCAAACATTTAACCATTGTTTTTAAAACATTAGAAACCTAAACCTTATGCTTTTGATTTTCAAGCTTTCTTTTTATAACACTTATTTTGAATTGAATCTTTAAGTCAACTTTGACCATTTTTGTATATACTTCTAATTGGTAAATATAACCCATTCAAATGTCTTTTATGGTTCCAATGGCCACTTTCTTAATCAAAATCTTTCATAACCTTTAGCTATTAGGTTTGAGTTATCCTTGTGGTAGATGTAATACTCACCTATATCCTTAGTGATGGACAATAAGTCTTCCATGCTTATTATAGGGTTAACCCCTCACTAGCATGTTGAAGTTATCCTCACATGGTGGATTTGTGGTTTGGTTGAGTTTTCTCCCTTTGATAACAAAAGACCTTAAGGCTTTTGGACCAATCAATTCACCAACTTGTTTTGATATTTTTACCCCGAACTACGAGGTTTTGATCCTAATCTTTTTTAAGATGGTACGTAGGCAATGGGTTTATCCATCCAAACACAAAATGTAAATAATTTGTACATTCTCTTCTCATATCTTCAATCATGTTTGCACAAACAAAATTTTCCATAAAACAAACAACCTTCACAACAAGTATGAAAAGGGCTCCCTAGGAGTACCTAGGATGTTTTGGGTGCCTAACACCTTCCCATTGCATAACCAACCCCCTTACCCAGATCTCTGTTTATTTTACTAGTTTTTGTTAAAAACTGTTAGGTTTTTGTTCACTTTCTAACCATTCCTTTGGATAAATAAAAGTGCGGTGGCGACTCGACTTGTATGATTTACCTTGGATTTAGTCAATATCTCTAATGGTAACGAATACCCCGCTACAGAAAAGTGGCGACTCTGCTGGGGAACATCATTTGCCTAGTTGGTTTTGCCTACTTTTCATGCTTGTTGTGTTGTATTGTATTGTCTTGTGACATATTTTTGTGCAATTTGGGATTACTGTATTGTATGTAATGATTGATTTGCTTGATATTAATTCCTTGTATGCTTGGTGATCTTTGTGAGATGAGTTCTATACCCGGACTCGAGTAAACTTAGGATAGGAGAATGGCATAGTCTTGTTGACTTGTGTGGAGTTATTCCTTAGCAAGTTGAATTGCAAGCCCATTCACTTGGTGGAGGTCATGTTGGGATCAATAATGTCACACAAGTAAGTTGTGGTTAGACATTACTCTTTCCAATATAGACCTTAGAAGCCAAGGACCTTAGTTTACCAAGCCCATCTTGGCCTATTCTTAGGATGTAGTGCGAAAGTCGTTCAAGTGTAAGATTTGATACGATTGTTACGCGATACTACGCTCATAAGAGTCTCTCTTGAGAATATTTTTGGAATACGAGTAGTCGTTTATCCGATAATATCCGAAAGATGGGATGATGACTATGGGAACCTCTTATAGAACATGTTTGGCAGGTTTAAACCCTAGTACATTCCCTTTGGGGTGGTTCTTAACCTAAACTCCATGCTCGTGACTTGCAACAAACCCTTGATTCATGGTTGATCCGTTCATGTATCCTTAATATCAATGGAACTTGGGTGTTGATAAGGTGTAAACCATAATCCACCAAAATGGATGATTGATATTAAGGATGATATGATCCATCCCATGACCTTTGTTTGGTGTGCTTTGCTTGATCCTTGAGTGTGATTGCTGCATTCATGCATTCATGCACTCATTTGCATCCATACCATCAATAATGAAGAAACTTTTCAAGGAACTTAAGCGGTTTATCTGCAAAATTTTCAGACATGGAAAGACAAAGAAGGAATACAAAGAAGTACAGCTTCAGGCAACCAGATTTCAAAGAGTTAAGGAATTTGACATCCTACGTATTAGATCCTTTGGGTTTCAAAGCTCGCTTTGGGAAGCTTCTTCCTCTTCTGACTACTCAGGTAGATGAAAGGTTGATGAGTGTATTGGTGCAGTTTTATGATCCTTTGTACCGTTGCTTCACGTTTCCGGATTTCCAGCTTTTTCCTACCCTTGAGGAGTATGCCTATCTTGTGGGCATACCTATTCTAGATCAGTTGCCGTTCAGTGGCTTAGAGAGTATTCCTACTTCTCAAGAGATAGCTGACATGTTGCACATAGATGAATCTCTGGTTGGTGCTAGTATGACTACCAAAGGTGGAATTCAAGGTCTTCCTTCTGAGTTCCTCATTGCTCAAGCTACTGTATATAGGAAGGCCATGAGTGAGGATGCCTTTGAAGCCATATTTGTACTTCTCATTTATGGATTGGTATTGTTCCCCAACATCGACAAGTTTGCGGATGTGAACGCTATTAGGATTTTCTCTACTCTTAATCCCGTTCCGACTCTGTTGGGTGATACCTATTTCTCTTTGCATATGAGGAATACAAAGGGTGGTGGCGCCATTGTGTGCTGTTTGCCTCTGTTGTATAAGTGGTTTATTTCTCACTTACCGCAAACGGTCGTCTTCAAGGAGAACAAGGGATGTCTACGGTGGTCCACGAGACTCATGTCTCTCACTAATGATGATATCTCTTGGTACAACCCTGTTTTGGCACGTCTTCAGCTTGGGTTCCCCCAAAAGGATAAACCTAATAACATTCTGTTAGAGGGTGTGTTCTTTCAGGAGGGTAAAGATCCCCAAAACTTGAAGGGCAGAATGGTCCGCGCCTGGCGCAAGATTCATAGGAAAGGAAGGAATGAATTGGGTCCTAAGAATTGTGTTGCTATGGAGCCGTACACTGCTTGGGTTAGGAAGCGAGTATCTCATGCCTTACGAGTATCCGAGACCTACACCTTTGGTTATGGTTGGACCTTCAACCCTCCCTAACCAAGGAGTAGAGGAGTTGAGAGACGAAGACCGATCACGTGCCTGGATCCGTGAAAGGGAAGAGTTGCTTCAGCAGATCAAGGAGAAGGATGCTTTGATAGAGTTCCTCGAACACCAGGTTATTGATGATCCTGATGATGCATGAACTTCTCTACTTCCTCAGTCTTCCAAGTTTTGGAAAAGGAAGTACGATCGACTCGCCAAGGAGAAGGCGAATATGGAGGCGGCCTACGAGAGAGAGGTGAAGAGGCTTCGCACATCTTGTCTTCCTGTGTCCCGAGCTTTAGATGATTGTTTCTAGGGATCCATAGGATGATTATTTTCCTTTTCTCTTGTATATGATTAACAATGCTGTACTTCTTTTTCCCGATATTATTTGATGAGATATTTCCATACGTGATAAATGTTTAATATTTCCAAAACTTGCGAATAAAACCCTATAGTTCCTTTAAAATAAATAAAAAAACAAATCATATGCACAAACACTGCATGCATCATGTGCATAAGCAGGTTTTGTTCCCGGCTGCTTGTCCCGTGGTCTAACTCTGTGTTCTTCATTTATTTTGAAGACAAGCTGACTCACCGATACTACACCAGAGCCAACATTTCAAGACTGATGGATCACCTGGAACAAGAGAACCGCGAGCTGAAAGAGGAAGTGGCTAGATTAAGTGCCTTGATGGAATCATTCTTGGCTGCTCAGAGCCAGTCTTCTCCGACACCTTCTACTCCTCCCCAGAGGACAGTCACCTCTGAGATTGTCTCCTCGATGGTGCCTGCAGCCAGTGCACACTTTGTTCCAACGGCCATGCCAGCCGGGTTCCTATGGGGGATGCCTCCCAATTTCATGCCTGAGGGTCCTGCTCCTACCTTTGCTTCTATGCCGGCATCTAGCCCGGTCCTTGCTGTTCCTCCTCCTATCGTGCATACTATGCCCAGGGTAGACGACACCATCTATCATTCTGAGCCATCTGAAGGCCCAGATGTCTATGAGAAGATGGACGCTATGAATGATCAATTTCTTGAGCTTCGCAAGGAATTGAAAACTCTCAGAGGGAAGGATCTTTTCGGTAAGTCTGCTGCCGAACTTTGCTTGGTCCCCAATGTGAAGATCCCGATGAAATTCAAGGTCCCTGACTTTGAAAAATACAAGGGAAATACTTGTCCTCTCATCCACCTGGTCATGTATGCCAGGAAGATGTCGACTCAGACCGACAATGACCAATTGCTCATCCACTACTTTCAGGACAGTCTGTCCGGTGCCGCTCTGCGTTGGTATATGGGTTTAGACAGCGCAAACATCCGGTCCTTCAACGACCTTGACGAGGCCTTCGTCAAGCAGTATAAGTACAATATGGATATGGCTCCCGATAGGGATCAATTGAGGGCCATGTCCCAGGAGGACAAGGAAACGTTTAAAGAATACGCCCAGAGGTGGCGAGAGTTGGCAGCACAGATTGTGCCCCCGCTGGAAGAGAAAGAGATGACTATGATCTTTTTGAAGACCTTAAGTTCTTTTTATTATGAGCAGATGATCGCTAGCGCTCCTTCTGATTTCACCGAGATGGTGAATATGTGAATGCGTCTAGAAGAAGGGGTTAGAGAAGGACGTATAACTAGAGAAGAAGGCTCTTCTGCCAAACGTTATGGGGCGTTTGCGAAGAAGAAAGATGGAGAGGCACATGCTGTGACCTCCCATGTGAAACCATGAAGACCCTCTATGAGGAGGAAGACTGTGCGTCCTGTTAGTAACCAGCACCAGGTGGCTCATTTAGCACCTGTCTTCAGAGACAATCAACAGTACCAGCAACATAACAACAATCAACAACCACATCCGCAATATCAACAACAGTAGCACCGTTTGCAGCAACAGGCCTACCAGCCTCGAAACAGTAATCAAACCAGCACGAGTTACGAGAGGAAAAGGGTCACTTTCGATCCTATTCCAATGACGTACGCTGAGTTATATCCCTCTTTGATAGAGAGGAAGTTGATTACTCCGAGAGACCCGCTGGCTATACCTGCTAACCCCCAGTGGTGGTATAAGCCCGAATTACACTGTGTTTACCATTCTGGTGCTCCCGGTCATGATGTGGAGAATTGTTACCCTTTGAAGACCAAGGTTCAAGACCTTGTGAGGTGTGGCATTCCGTGTTTCAAGGACGTAGGTCCTAATGTGAAGAAGAACCCATTGCCCGAGCATGGGAAATCTGTCAACATGGTCCAGGGCTGCCCTGACAAATACAAAGTCAAGTACGTCAGTCATATTCGACAATCGCTGGTTGAGATGCATCGTTCGCTATGTGAGTATAGTCATTATGAGCATGACCACGATAGATGCCGAGTCTGTTTTGTCAACCAGAGAGGTTGTCGCCAGGTGCGCAAAGATGTGCAAGAAATGCTGGATGAAGGAGTTATTGAGATCCTTCAAAACAGAAATGTTGACGAAGATGCTGATGAGGTCAACGTAATTTCTCCAGTATTCCGGATCCCCGAGCCTGTTATCATCAAGTATGATGGTAGCAAGCAGAAGGTTTCTCCCGCATTAACCATTAAGCCTACCGGTCCAGTACCATACTCTTCCGAAAAGGCGATTCCCTATCGCTACAACGCTGTCGCTATAGAAAGTGGGAAAGAGGTGTCCTTACCATCCTCCTTTGTTGTTAACATTGCGGATGTAAGTGGTTTGACCCGCAGCGGTTGTGTGTTTTCAGCACCTCCCAAGCCCCAGGCTAATGCTGATTTTGTTGAACGCCCGATTGGGAATGCTGTGAGCACTCCAAATCCGGCACCTGTTGTTAAGCCCTCCTCTACATTGATAACTCCTACTTATGTTGGCCTGAGTGGCAATGTGAAAGAAGACTGTGATGAGATGCTGAGGCTCATCAAAAGAAGTGAGTACAATGTTGTAGACCAGCTGCTACAAAATGCTATCCAAAATATTGGTGTTATCATTGCTATTAAACTCAGAACCACACCGAGAGGCTCTGCAGAAGGTTTTGGATGTGGCATATGTGGATCATGATGTCACAATAGAACAATTTGATAACATTGTTGCAAATATGACCGCTTGTAACAACTTGAGTTTCTGTGACTCTGATCTCCCTGAGGAGGGAAGGGACCACAACTTGGCATTACACATATCTATGGGTTGCAAAGACGACGCCATGTCCAATGTGCTGGTGGACACTGGGTCATCACTGAACGTATTTCCAAAATCCACTCTTTCGAAACTGTCATATCAAGGGCCTCCCATGAGGCAGAGTGGAATTGTTGTGAAAGCTTTCGATGGGTCGCGTAAAACTGTGATTGGGGAAGTTGATCTCCCAGTCAAAATCGGACCGAGTGATTTCCAGATTACCTTCCAGGTTATGGATATTCACCCATCGTATAATTGTCTCCTAGGAAGACCATGGATTCACGAGGCGGGCGCCGTGACATCCACCCTACACCAGAAGCTGAAATTTGTGAAGAATAAGAAACTTGTGGTGCTAGGGGGAGAAAAGGCTCTCCTGGTTAGCCACTTGTCTTCCTTCTCATATATAGATGCTGAGGATGAAGTTGGAACTCCTTTCCAAGCTTTATCTATTGCTGAGCCTATTGAGAAGAGAACTCCTTCATTTGCTTCCTATAAAGATGCAAAGTTGGCCATTGAGTATGGTGCGACTGCTGGTTTAGGAAAACTGATTGAGCTAGAAGACAACAAGTCTCGGGCTGGCATAGGCTTTTCTTATGGGGTTTTCAACACCAAAGGGTTGTTCAAGAGTGGAGGTTTCATCCACACCGGTCAGGATGAAGAAGCTGCTGCCATTTTGGAAGAAGATACAGAGGATTCTGGCAATTTCATCATCCTTGGAGGGGTCTGCAACAATTGGGTCGCTGTGGATATTCCAACAGTAATCCATAAGTCGAAGTAATGTTCACCGTGTTTAAAAACCCTCCTCCCATGCCAAAAGGAGGAGTGATGACATTGTTGGCACATTAATACAATGATATTTTCATTCAATAAATTCATGTTAAATGTTTGTTTCTCCAATCATTTTCCCTTTTTGCTTTTTTTGCATGAAATTTGGTGATCACATAAAACCTAAAAATAAGAATAAAAACAATCTTTTCATCTGCATAATGATTTGCCTTGTTTGAATTCTAAAAGCTTTTCATATCCAAAATCATTATGCAGGTTGATCAAACCCATTGAACATAATGACCCAACACCATCACCCAACTTTGAATTCCCTGTATTTGAGGCAGAAGAAGATGATGTTGAAGAGATTCCTGACGAGATTACCCGTCTACTTAAGCATGAAGAGAAGATCATTCAGCCACATCTCGAGAATCTGGAAGCAATCAACTTGGGGTCTGAAGATTGTGTTCGTGAAGTGAAGATTGGGGCACTCCTGGAAGAATCAGTTAAGAAGGGGTTGATCGAATTGCTACGAGAATACGTTGATGTCTTTGCATGGTCATATGAAGACATGCTTGGTCTGGATACAGATATTGTGCAACATTTCCTACCCTTGAAGCCTGAGTGCGTGCCTGTGAAGCAGAAGCTCAGAAGAACTCATCCTGATATGACAGTGAAGATCAAAGAGGAAGTTCAGAAGCAAATTGATGCAGGGTTTCTGGTGACTTCTACATATCCTCAATGGGTGGCCAATATTGTGCCTGTGCCTAAGAAAGACGGAAAAGTCCGGATGTGTGTGGACTATAGAGACTTGAATAAAGCTAGTCCGAAAGATGATTTTCCTCTACCACACATTGATATGTTGGTAGACAATACAGCTAAATTCAATGTCTTCTCATTTATGGATGGATTTTCCGGATATAACCAGATCAAAATGGAACCCGAGAATATGGAGAAGACAACATTCATCACACCTTGGGGAACATTCTGTTATCGAGTGATGCCCTTCGGTTTGAAGAACGCCGGAGCCACGTATCAACGAGCTATGACTACCTTGTTTCATGATATGATGCACAAGGAGATTGAGGTATATGTTGATGATATGATTTCTAAGTCAAGAACGAAAGTTGAACATGTAGAGCACTTGTTGAAGCTTTTTCAGCGTTTGAGGAAGTATAAGCTTCGTCTGAACCCCAACAAGTGTACATTTGGAGTCCGTTCTAGCAAGTTATTGGGCTTTATTGTTAGTGAAAGAGGTATTGAGGTTGATCCTGCAAAGGTTAAAGCAATACAAGAGATGCCTGCGCCCAAAACTGAGAAGCAAGTCCGAGGTTTTCTGGGCCGCTTGAATTATATTTCCAGATTCATATCCCACATGACTGCCACATGTGCGCCGATATTCAAGCTCCTCCGGAAAGATCAGTCCTATGATTGGACCGAGGATTGCCAGAAAGCTTTTGACAGTATTAAAGAGTATCTGTCTGAACCTCTGATTCTATCTCCGCCTGTAGAAGGAAGACCTTTGATCATGTATCTGATTGTTCTTGAAGACTCAATGGGTTGTGTCCTTGGTCAGCAAGACGAATCATGGAAGAAAGATTATGCTATTTACTATCTGAGTAAGAAGTTCACTGATTGTGAGTCTCGATACTCAATGCTTGAGAAAACATGCTGTGCTTTGGCTTGGGCTGTTAAGCGCTTACGCCAATATATGATAAATCATACGACCTGGTTGATATCCAGAATGGACCCGATTAAGTATATCTTCGAGAAGCCTGCTTTAACAGGGAGGATTGCCCGTTGGCAGATGTTGTTATCTGAGTATGATATTGAGTATCGAGCTCAGAAGGCTGTTAAAGGTAGTATCTTGGCTGACCACTTGGCACATCAGCCGATCGAGGATTATCAGTCAGTTCAGTATGACTTCCCAGATAAGGAGATTCTGTATTTGAAAATGAAAGATTGTGATGAGCCTACACTCGATGAAGGGCCAGAGCCTGGTTCCGAATGGAGTATGGTGTTTGATGGCGCTGTAAATCAGTATGGAAATGGTATTGGGGAAGTGATTATTACTCCTCAGGGCACACATATTCCTTTTACAGCAAGGCTAACTTTCAAATGCACGAATAATATGGCTGAGTATGAGGCCTGTATTATGGGTTTGGAGGAATGCATTGATTTAAGGATCAAGCATCTTGACGTATATGGAGATTCG
Organism: Lathyrus oleraceus; assembly: GCF_024323335.1. NCBI lineage: Eukaryota > Viridiplantae > Streptophyta > Magnoliopsida > Fabales > Fabaceae > Lathyrus > Lathyrus oleraceus. The sequence continues at coordinate 403,868,110 of NC_066582.1, forward strand.
GCCCTCGTTGTTAATCAGATTAAGGGTGAAAGGGAAACGAATCAACTTGGTCTCATTCCATATAGGGATTATGCGAGGAGAATTTCAATGTTCTTCACTAAGGTTGACTTCCATCATATTCCTCGAGATGAGAATCGGATGGCAGATGCTCTTGCTACGCTAGCTTCAATGATTGTGGTGAAACTGTGGAATGAAGTCCCCAATATCACTGTAATGCACTTGGACAGACCAGCTCATGTGTTCGCAGTAGAATAGGTAAAAGATGATAAGCCGTGGTATTATGACATCAAGTGTTTCCTTCAGAACCAGATTTACCCGCCAGGGGCATCTGTGAAAGATAGGAAGACTTTGAGGAGGTTGTTAGGCAGTTTCTACCTCAATGGCAATGTGCTTTATAAGAGGAATTTTGACATCGTTCTGCTCATATGCGTGGATAGACACGAAGCAGACCTGTTAATGACTGAGGTCCATGAGGGTTCATTTGGTACTCATTCCAATGGACATGCCATGGCTAGAAAGATGTTGAGAGCAGGCTACTATTGGCTGACAATGGAGTCTGACTGCTGCAAATATGTGAAGAAATGCCACAAGTTTCAGATTTATGCGGATAAGATTCATATTCCCCCGACACTTTTGAATGTGATTTCGTCACCATGGCCTTTCTCCATGTGGGGAATTGACATGATTGGCATGATAGAGCCAAAGGCATCTAATGGGCACAGATTTATTCTTGTAGCAATTGATTACTTCACCAAATGGGTTGAAGCAACGTCGTATGCAAATGTGACCAGGCAGGTGGTCGTGAAGTTTATCAAGAATCAACCTATATGTCGTTATGGTGTGCCAGATAAGATCATTATTGATAATGGATCCAACTTAAACAACAAAATGATGAAAGAGCTGTGTGGCGAGTTCAAGATTGCCCATCATAATTCTTCTCCTTATAGACCCAAGATAAATGGGGCTGTTGAAGCTGCTAATAAGAATATCAAGAAGATTATCCAGAAGATGGTTGTCACGTATAAGGATTGGCGTGAGATGTTGCCATTTGCTTTACATGGATATCGGACGTCTGTCCGCACTTCAACAGGGGCAACCCCTTTCTCTCTTATTTATGGCATGAAGGTTGTACTCCTAGTAGGGTGGAGATCCCATCAATGAGAGTCTTGATGGAGGCCAAGTTAACTGATGCTGAATGGGTTCAAAGTCGTTATGACCAGTTGAATTTGATATGTGCCATCAATGAGAGTCTTGATGGAGGCCAAGAAAAGAGATTGTCTGCCATGTGCCATGGTCAGTTATATCAGCAGAGAATGAAGAAAGCTTTTGATAAGAAGGTCAAGCCTCGCGTGTTCCGAGAAGGTGACCTTGTGCTCAAGAAAGTCTTGTCTTTCGCACCCGATTCCAGGGGCAAGTGGACTCCAAACTATGAAGGTCCATATGTTGTTAAGAGAGCCTTTTCAGGCGGTGCTTTGATACTTACAACTATGGATGGGGAGGATTTCACTCGTCCTGTGAATTCTGATGCAGTCAAAAAATACTTCGCCTAGAAATAAAAATAGAATAGCTCGCTAAGTTGAAAACCCGACAGGGCGGCTTAGGCAAAAATGAGCGTCTCGGTGGATTGAAAACCTGAAAGGGCGGTCCAGGTAAAAGTTAGAGACATGAAAAAAATGAATATTTGTATCCCGCTAGATTGAGTACCTCACCCTGGGGCAATCTAGGCAAAAATTAGGGATTTGGCAAGTAACTGCATCTTGACAAGACTTTGTTCTACAACTGTCATCCGTCGGAGATTCTTGCTCATTCGTCATCAACCGAAGCTTCGAATACATCGAATTCAGAATTGGTGGAGAAATGGTCAGTATGTTCAATGTAGCCCTTTTCCAATATATATCACCAATTTCAAATTTGTAAAGATCTATGGAGTCTTGCCATTTGCAGACTACCATTCCATCAAATAAACTTGAGCCTTTTATCCAATTATTTGCACTCTTATTTGTTTCTATTCAACAAACATTTTGCATGCTTTTAATTGAGAAAATATCATTGTTTCGAAAAAATGAATTTTTCATAACTTGTTTTTAAACAAAGTGAACATTCACAATGATGAAAAGGATACTTAGGAGATCCTCAGTGCTCTCCCAAGGATGGTATGATCTCCAACAGGGTAAGACAGTTGTTCATATTCCTGGCATAACCGTATCTTCTTCCTCTAGAGCCTTTTTTATGGTTTATCCTACTGAGTGGTATGCTTGTTGAGATATTCACCATTCTCTCCTTCAACGGGGTAGCAACCTTTCCTCCTCAGCAAATGTGATCTTCTTGGTGGGTATTGCACTTGGTGGTTGATCCCCAGAATCCCTTTATCCCTTGGATAGTTTCCCCAGTGGAGTTGCTTATATGGGAGATTTTACCTGTGCAATGAATTCCTTTCCCCAGTGGGAATGACTGATGATTCATCCCCTGCAGAGGTCTTTGCTTCCTGGTATCTTTGATTCCTGGCAGATTGGGTACTCTCCGTTGATCCTGGCTTTCTCTCTTGAGATGTAGTACCAGATGTTTGTGTGCTTATTCTTTGGAGCCGTTTGTGTTAGAAATGTTTGTTTGTCAGCATTCATTATACATAAATCACACATGTGTGCATATAATTTTCAAACATTCAGATATTCATATTACATTTTTGCCATATATCTTTGTTTGTTATTTCTCTGCTAGTTGGTAATACATTCCCCAAGCAAATGTCGGTGTCTGATCCCTCAATGTAGAGAGTCAGCCCCTTAAGCAGAAAGTGTTTATCTTTCCTTCCGCACTCCCCACTGAGTTATATCCTCGTGGACGACGGTTCTTTTCGTTTCCTCCCAACACATATATTGGGATGGGTTTCCCTATTGAGTTATATCCTCACTAGGACGAGTCTTGATTCAGTTTGCCTCTTTGCTTTGATCCTAAATTGCCCTCTTATGACTGTTTCCTGTGTTTCCCCATGGTATAAATGAATAATTGCTCAGCAATCAGTAATCATTCATCTTATCCCCGACGGAGTCTGTGATTTTCTACCCTTATACTGGTAGTTGTCCCCTGTTTTGTCCCCTTTGCAGAGTTAACCTCCTTGTTCATCCTAATCGATGACAGTTACTCTTCTGTGGTTTTCTACCCAATATCTGGTAGATGTAATCCCCTCCTTGATGGTTATCATTATCCAATATTCGGTGATGATATTCCCTTCTCTTGGATAATTGCTCTGATTAGACAATTTATCCCCAGCAAATCATCTTTCATACCGGTTGCCGGTAATGTTTGTTGCTCCCCTTGAATGGTCATCATTATATACCTAGTTTTGGTATCCCGATGCCTTTCTTTGTCGGTCGATTTATCCTTTATTAACCCAGTAACCGGTTGTGGATAATCTTCCATGCGAGTATATTATCTACGTTCTGACGGTAATAGATAATATATCTCATGCACTCTTTAGTCGAAGCTTTTTGTTCTTCCCCAGTTGAGTAAGATTCGTATCCCTATTTTGGAATCGAATGTCCATCCCTTAATCGAGTTTGATTTTTGCCCTCTTTTTGGATGATGAGTGTTTTGGGAATATTCCCTGATTCACGTTTTGGTTGGTCACCTATTATATGCCTAGTAACCGGCATCCCTGGTGTTCCTTCCTTCTGCTCCATATTATGACTTTTTGTCCCCTGTGGAGTCAGATTTTCCTGAGTTGAGATATACCTTTCTAGGTCTTCCTCAGATGATTTGGTCGATTGATATCTATCACCCTTATACCGGTCTTAGATATTCATTCTTCCCGAGCGTGTTGTTCTCTCACCCTTATACCGGTGTTCAGACCACACGTCTCTTTGAGCTTATTACCCAGTAATCGGTAATACCTCATCCCCTTGCTTCCCCAGGAGAGTGTTGTTGGGATCTTCCTTAGTTGAGTCTGTGGGGAATGGCCATCCAAGGCGCAGCGGAATTTAAAAATTTCTCCATTTAGTGATCCTTACGAATGGGCATGATCAGTGATAGAATCGTTACCTCTTGTGGCGATTCAAACCTTTGGTGCAGATCTCTGATAATGATCAAAACCTTTGATACAGATCCACGGGGCGATCACGAACGTTGAACGATGACAACGTCTCTACTCAGTCCACACGAACGGATTCCTTCAATCGCAGTGCTAGCTGTTATGAATGAAGGCTTTGAGTGAGAGAAAGAGGGAAACAAAATTCCAAGTCTCTACTTGAATTTCTGTCTGAGTGGAGTGACAATGCTTCTACCCAAGGGGTTCTATTTATAGAACCACTTGTGTGGGCTTCAAGCCAAAAAGCCCACTTAAGTGTATTTTGCCCATATCTCATAATATGCCAAAATCACTTAAGTATTTGGTACCTTACCATATTTCGTTTCCACTTAAGTGCACCGTACCTTACGATGTTCCTTAATTATTCTATCTCTCATCAATCCGTCCTTTGTGTGTGACCCTATAGGTTTTCGCGACGTTGGCAATTATATTAAATCACACATTTAACATAATAAACAGTGAGCGGTATCTAGCAACACATCACTGCTACCCAAGTCACGAAAATGTCATGTGATCTGACAAAACCTCCTGTGATAGTAATTATGTGTATAATTACCCCTTTGCCCTTATGTCTATATTGAACACAAGGTATAGACCGTGTCACCCTTGTCCAGTTCAATATTGGGCCCATAGACATTTATCCTGTTACGCAGGATTGGCAAATTGCATCTAGGACACTCATGTCCCTCAGCATGCTTCGTGGAGTACCCATCAACTGTCTTTAGGGTTATCCAGTTACGGACAATGTTGGATCAGCAATAAAGCACTCGACTCTACATCTAGGATCCATAGTGGTTTCAGGTCGAAGAGTGGTATACACTATTATCACCATGAGAATAACTTATGACACTTTGCATAACTTTTTATATAGTATTCTCATAGCGGGTCAATCCGGTATAGATATTACTCCTAATATTCATACCTATGTTTAAGACTTGATAACTCTTTATCCATGATCCATGAGATGTGATCATCAGTTTACAAACATAATAGTCTTAATGCTTTAATGTTATCCCACTCCACATTAAAGCTCGACTACGGATACTTTAAGAACAATGCCCTTATGTTTAATGTGTTCTCATGATTAAGTCACACTTAATACATTAAACGGACTATCTATTCTAGGGACTTTATTAATCAACCATAATAAAGAAAATGCCTTTTTTTATTAATAAATAATTCGATACAAGTACCAAAAATATTGGCCTCTAGGGCTTACACCAACAATCTCCCACTAGCACTAGAGCCAATCAGACATACCCCGTATGCCCATTGATCTAGTATGGCCATCATGCTTCTGCTGCGCAAGAGGCTTTGTTAGTGGGTCAGCTATATTGTCTAGTGTAGGTACTTTACATATTTTCACATCTCCTCTATCTATTATCTCTCGAATGAGATGATAACGCCTAAGTATGTGTTTGGATCGTTGGTGAGATCTAGGCTCCTTAGCTTGTGCGATAGCACCATTGTTATCACAGTAGAGACCAATGGGATCCACAACGCTACGGACTATGCCAAGTTCACTAATGAACTTCCTGATCCAAACAGCTTCCTTTGCTGCACTTGAGGCAGCAATATACTCGGCCTCGGTTGTAGAGTCAGCAACTGTATCTTGCTTCGAACTTTTCCAGCTCACAGCGCCACCGTTCAAGCAAAACACATAACCAGATTGCGATCTAAAGTCATCCTTATCTGTCTGGAAGCTAGCATCAGTGTAACCAATTACAGCCAACTCTTCCTGACCTCCATATATCAAGAATGATTCCTTAGTCCTTCTCAAGTACTTAAGGATATTCTTAACAGCTACCCAATGGGCATCACCAGGATCAGATTGGTACCTACTCGTTGCACTTAAAGCATACGAGACATCTGGTCGAGTACATAACATGGCATATATGATAGATCCTATTGCAGATGCATATGGAATCTTATTCATGCGTTCCCTTTCTTCTTTAGTTGAAGGGGATTGTGTTTTTGATAGACACAGGCCATGTTGCATAGGTATGAATCCTTTCTTGGAATCATGCATATTAAAGCGTCTCAGCACTTTGTCTATGTATGTACTCTGACTTAGGCCAAGCAGTTTTTGTGATCTATCTCTATAGATTCTGATTCCTAATATATAGGCTGCTTCACCTAGGTCCTTCATAGAAAAGCATTTCCCCAACCAAGTCTTTACTTGTTGCAGGGTAGGGACATCGTTTCCAATGAGTAATATGTCATCTACATATAACACCAGGAACACGATCATGCTCCCACTAACCTTCTTGTAGACACAAGGCTCATCTTCGTTCTTGATGAATCCATATTGTTTTACCGTTTCATCAAAACGAAGATTCCAGCTTCTGGAAGCTTGCTTCAATCCATAGATTGATCTTTGTAGCTTACATATCTTATGGGCTTCTTCTGGTATGTCAAATCCTTCAGGCTGTGTCATGTACACATCCTCAAGAAGATTCCCATTAAGGAAAGCAGTTTTGACATCCATCTGCCATATTTCATAATCATGATATGCAGCGATAGCAAGTAAAATCCGAACAGATTTAAAAATTGCAACTGGTGAAAAGGTTTCATCATAGTCAACACCATGAATTTGTTTATATCCTTTTGCAACCAGTCTTGCCTTATAGGTATGTACCTTACCATCCATGTCAGTCTTCTTTTTGAAGACCCACTTGCATCCTATAGGATTAACTCCTACAGGAGGCTCTACCAAGTTCCAAACTTGGTTCGTGTACATGGAATCTATTTCGGATTTCATGGCCTCTAGCCACTTCTCAGACTCGGGACCAGTTATGGCCTCTTGGTAGGTCACAGGCTCATCTTGATCCATGAGTAATACATCACCTTGATCTGTTATGAGATATCCATATCTCTCAGGTAGGTGACGTATCCTGCCTGACCTACGCTGGTCTTGTTCTACTTGAGCAGGTTGCTCTTGCACAACCATTTGTGTTTCCTGCTCTAATTCCTCCATAGGTGTATCGATGCTTTGTGATTCTTGAATTTCTTCAAGCTCTACTTTCCTCCCACTGGTTCCTTTGGAAATAAAATCCTTTTCTAGGAAAACTCCAGTTCGAGCGACAAACACTTTGCCCTCAGAAGGATTGTAGAAGTAATATCCTCTTGTTTCTTTAGGATATCCCACAAATAAGCATTTGTCAGATTTGGGCTCAAGCTTAGTTGAAATTTGTCGTTTCACATAAACTTCGCAACCCCAAATCTTCATGTAAGACATATGTGGTTTCTCACCACTCCATATCTCATATGGTGTCTTATCAACCTTTTTGGATGGAACACGGTTAAGTGTGTAAGCTGCGGTCAACAGCGCATGTCCCCAAAAGGAGTTTGGAAGATCGGCTTGACTCATCATGGATCAGACCATGTCCAACAGGGTTCGATTTCTTCTCTCAGACACACCATTCCATTGGGGTGTTCCAGGAGGAGTGAGTTGGGATAGGATCCCACACTCTTTCAGATGATCATCAAACTCTAGGCTTAAATACTCACCACCTCGATCTGATCGAAGAGTTTTAATATTCTTACCCAGTTGGTTTTGTACTTCATTCTTGAATTCCTTGAACTTTTCAAAGGACTCTGATTTGTGTTTCATTAAATACACATAACCATATCTACTGAAATCATCAGGGAATGTGATGAAGTACTGAAAACCTCCTCTGGCTGGTATGTTCAGTGGTCCACATACATTAGTATGTATGAGGGCCAAAAGATCATTAGCTCTTTCACCTTTTCCTGTGAATGGAGATTTTGTCATCTTTCCAATTAAACAAGATCTGCATGTCTCATATGATTCATAATCAAAAGAGTCCAACAATCCATCTTTATGGAGTTTGGAAATGCGTTTCTCATTTATGTGGCCTAATCGACAATGCCAAAGGTAAGTTGGATTTAACTCATTAGGTTTCATCCTTTTAGTATTAATGTTATAAATTGGCACTTCAAGATCAAGGACATATAATCCATTGTTCATTTGAGCAGTAGCATAGAATATATCATTCAAATAAATTGAACAACAATTGTTCTTTATTATGAATGAAAAACCGAACTTGTCCAAACAAGAAACGGAAATAATATTCCTGCTAATTGCTGGTACATAATAACAGTTCTCTAACTGAATTATTAAACCACTAGGTAAAGTCAATTCATAAGTTCCTACGGCTAAGGCATCAACCTTTGCTCCATTGCCAACTCGTAGGTCGACTTCACCTTTTGCCAAAACTCTACTCCTTTTCAGTCCATGCACATTTGTACAAATGTGAGAACCGCATCCAGTATCTAATACCCATGATGCAGAAGTAGATAAATTAATTTCAATAACAAAAATACTTGAAGTTGGAGTCTCTACTCCTTTCTTCCTATCTTCCAGGTACTTTGGGCAGTTCCTCTTCCAGTGTGCGGTCTTACCGCAATGGAAGCAGGTGCCTTCCTTTTCTATGCTTCCACTAGGCTTCAAGGCAGCACTAGTGGGTTTGGGTTTGGCAACTTCCTTGTCTTTCCCTTTATCATGTTTGAGGACAGTCCTCATGTCTCGGTACCAATCTAGAAAATTTGTCCCAGACAATTTTTCTTTCTCAGGGTTTGATCGCAATATGTTGTTAGAGGTGTTTGTTGTCATGGTAATCTACACAAGGATTAATGAAAATATAAGTATCATTGACATATTTAATTAGGTCTTTAATTAAACATGCTCCCACTATTTTATTCAAAACAAATGACCCTCATCATTCGATTCGGAAAATCCCGTTGGAAGATTTCTAGTGGGTCGAGATCCATATTTCACTTCGTTCTAAGTCCGCGTAGGCGGATTACACAAAACTAGGTTATTTAGGTAGGAACTCCTTCCAATTGTATCTCATACAACTCTCGAAAATTTCAGTTGGGTGAATAACTCCTTATTCCAATCCATCATATGGATCATTCCCAACTCTTGCTTCTAAACATATATATAATCTTATTATAATTTGTTTAGTTAAGTTTGACCCATTGTTTTAACAGTTGGATATTACAATTATCCCATCGCACCTTACTAATATAGAACATGCACCTCGCGTAGGCGAAACCTACATTATTCGATACTAGTCTTGATGAGTGTTAAAACTTGGAAAGCTTAAAACTTAATATTTAGTTTTGAGGGAATTGCAATTTTCTGATCTCACCGGCTTGTTTATCATATAAACCGTCTCTCACATGCATCAACATACATTCACATGCATCAACATACATACATACAAAATGAAACAGTTATGGCCCCTAGCGCAGTTGTTCTCCCAAGCCAATGAGAGAACCTAAGCTAACCTACAACGATCTAAGCTTCTCCAAGCAAGATCTTCAAGGTTGTCCTCCTTTGGCACTGACTTCTTTGCTTTCTTCATATCATCACATTACATGAAAGAAACTCGTTTTACATACGAGGGAGTGAGATGAGAAAAGAAGTTACATTTGGGAGATTAAGAGAGAGGCACGACACGCAGGTCGTAATTTAAAAACCCAAAATAAAACAAAGGAAAACTAAGGCCATAACCGATCACCACAAGACAATAATAAACACTTTATTATTATTATAATTAATTCCTTTAATTAATTAAAATCAAATTAAATTTCGACGACCGATCATCACATTTTAATGAACAATTCATTTAAAATCGATGTCGCTTTTCGTATCAACACTTGACACCTTTAAAGCACTGAGTTAGCCGAATGGGCGAAAATTTCCTTGCGTTAACCGGTTAACACTGTTTTGAAATCTGAAAAAATTGTTTTCTGCCTTGCGTTAACCGGTTAACCAAATGCGTTAACCGGTTAACACTGTTTGAAAATGTCTTGGAAAACTGTTTTCTGCCTTGCGTTAACCGGTTAACCAAATGCGTTAACCGGTTAACACTGTTTGAAAATCTCAAAAATTTATTTCGCATTCCGTTAACCGGTTAACCATACGCGTTAACCGGTTAACACTGTTCCAAAAAGTGTTTAGGAAGCACAACTCTTGTGCGTTCAAACCCCAATCGCATAACTCTCTGACAACACAACCCTTGTGCCGTCACTAACCCTAATGCACCAGTTTCAGACCGTCAAACACGTCTCGATTGTTAATTCAGTATGATTGATCAACACGTCATTGCTTCACCATACTAATGTCGGATCAAGAAGCAAACGACCATTGATCGCTCAAAGGAAAACAATCATCGAGGTTTTTGAATGAACGAAACAAGAACATTATATCATATATAATGTATTTTGCATCAGGGTTACATATATCACATATATGTAACTTGATCGATCTCAATTTAACCTATGATTCATTCTGTTTCAATCATATTATTACATAACAAAAATAGATATCAGATTCATGGTTTCGTAAGTGGCTCTGATACCACTGTGGGGAATGGCCATCCAAGGCGCAGCGGAATTTAAAAATTTCTCCATTTAGTGATCCTTACGAATGGGCATGATCAGTGATAGAATCGTTACCTCTTGTGGCGATTCAAACCTTTGGTGCAGATCTCTGATAATGATCAAAACCTTTGATACAGATCCACGGGCGATCACGAACGTTGAACGATGACAACGTCTCTACTCAGTCCACACGAACGGATTCCTTCAATCGCAGTGCTAGCTGTTATGAATGAAGGCTTTGAGTGAGAGAAAGAGGGAAACAAAATTCCAAGTCTCTACTTGAATTTCTGTCTGAGTGGAGTAACAATGCTTCTACCCAAGGGGTTCTATTTATAGGACCACTTGTGTGGGCTTCAAGCCAAAAAGCCCACTTAAGTGTATTTTGCCCATATCTCATAATATGCCAAAATCACTTAAGTATTTGGTACCTTACCATATTTCGTTTCCACTTAAGTGCACCATACCTTACGATGTTCCTTAATTATTCTATCTCTCATCAATCCGTCCTTTGTGTGTGACCCTATAGGTTTTCGCGACGTTGACAATTATATTAAATCACACATTTAACATAATAAACAGTGAGCGGTATCTAGCAACACATCACTGCTACCTAAGTCACGAAAATGTCATGTGATCTGACAAAACCTCCTGTGATAATAATTATGTGTATAATTACCCCTTTGCCCTTATGTCTATATTGAACACAAGGTATAGACCGTGTCACCCTTGTCCAGTTCAATATTGGGCCCATAGACATTTATCCTGTTACGCAGGATTGGCAAATTGCATCTAGGACACTCATGTCCCTCAGCATGCTTCGTGGAGTACCCATCAACTGTCTTTATGGTTATCCAGTTACGGACAACGTTGGATCAGCAATAAAGCACTCGACTATACATCTAGGATCCATAGTGGTTTCAGGTCGAAGAGTGGTATACACTATTATCACCATGAGAATAACTTATGACACTTTGCATAACTTTCTATATAGTATTCTCATAGCGGGTCAATCCGGTATAAATATTACTCCTAATATTCATACCTATATTTAAGACTTGATAACTCTTTATCCATGATCCATGAGATGTGATCATCAGTTTACAAACATAATAGTCTTAATGCTTTAATGTTATCCCACTTCACATTAAAGCTCGACTACGGATACTTTAAGAACAATGCCCTTATGTTTAATGTGTTCTCTTGATTAAGTCACACTTAATACATTAAACGGACTATCTATTCTAGGGACTTTATTAATCAACCATAATAAAGAAAATGCCTTTTATTATTAATAAATAATTCGATACAAGTACCAAAAATATTGGCCTCTAGGGCTTACACCAACAGAGTCCTTAGTGGACATCCTCACCTGAGTCCGGATTTTTATCCGAAGTATCCATTGTGGACAATTTTGGCTGTATTGGCATATTCCCCAATACAGACGTCTTCGAGTCAGCTCGAGTCTTTCCATTGGATTTATTCCCATTGGAATTCTGTTCCCCAAGCTTTGAGTCGTGACCTGCTCACGCGTTTTCGTCCATTTACTCCCTATTAGAGTCTATGCCCCATATAATGAATTATTCATGGGAATTGTTAATTCTTCTCCTAATCTTTTCCTTTGTGGACACATACCCCCACTGAGTGTTACCACTTCCATGCATACATCTGCATCATGAGGTCTCTTAGGGACCAAAATTCGTCTCTTTGTTATTATTTAAGCCCATTCTACCCCATCGAGACGAAGATTTTAACCTTCATTTATCCAGTTAGAATGACCTTAAATAGGGGCATCTGTAAGACCCCAATTTTGTCCCTAAGATCCCTCATGGCATCATAACATTGCATTTGGAATTGCCTCAAGGATCATAAGCATCTTGGTTCCCTTTGCCTTTGGGTGGGACTCCTTGTGAGTGGTTTGAGATCACCAAGCATGTTTGAATTGTATATCATTGCTTTTCTTATTTTATTTACTAACCAAAAGCACAAAAATATGTCACTAACATCTTTTGTTTGTAGCTTGAGCAATCACAAGGTCAAAAGCTTCAAGAAGATCATTGGTACAAAGACATGGTCAAGAGGAAATGATAGCAAGCATGGTAATGGTTGCCAAAGCTCTCATCCATCAAATATTCCCCCCAGTATCTCAATTCATCATTTTGATCAAAGCAAGTCAAAGGGTTTGAGGTTTGTCCCCCAAAGAAACCCTAATTCATCTGTGCACCACAATGCCTTGCTCTTGAAGCAACCTCAGCCCATGATCAAATACAATCAAGGGAAGTTCTTTAATTCATCATTTCATGCATATTTGAACTTATTTGAGTGTCCTCAATCATCAATTCATCAAGATATGGGTTGTGGACTTGAGAAGTTGATCAGTCAATCCATCTGACTATTTTGAAATGCACTGAGACCTAACTTTTTATGTGTTGGTCAAATGGAGATGGTTCCAAACGAAAAAATGTTCTTAAGGACAATATTAACAACTTTCATGTTCATGAAAAATTAATTTGAAGCTTGGAAGGCCATCTCCCATTCCAATACATTATAGGTCATTTTGTCTGAAACCCTAATTTTGGGTCAACTTCCCAAGGACATAGCTCATTAATTTTTTATGATTTTGAGGTGGGATCAAATGAATTGGAAATCTTAAGATGTCTACTTCAAATTTTATGTTGATCAAAATTTCAAAATCTCAAAGGAAATACATGTGATAATGCAAGACATTATAAGTCCTTTTTGACCAAATGCATTAAAAGGCAAAAAAGTCCAACTTGAAGTGCCCATAACGTCTTGATAAAAACTCCAAATTATGCAAAATTTAAGTCCATCTTAATTTTCTTGAAACGATATACAACTTTGATGTTGGAGGTGTTTTCATTTGAGGCTTGCATCATCATAATAGAAGGGCTTGAACATTGGCCAAATTTGGAAACTTTGCATTGACATGTTTTGCACATCACACTTTAAACTCAAATTTCATAAATTTCCACACACCAAATGGATTTTTGCCCAACATAACAATTGTTCCTTACATTAAGAACTTTCCAACCATTACTCACATGATCACATTTGGATTTGGCAAATGGTATTTTCGAAGAGTTGAACATTTAGGCATAATTATGGAATGCACATGAAATCTTGATACACAAGAAATTTCCATTCAAACTACACGTCCAATTCAACTTGGTTTGTGTTTAGCATGCATTTGCATCAGCTTTTGGGCTTTGCACGCGCCTGTACAGGCCCATGCATGAAGGATCCAAATTCCATGCACATGAGAATTCACCTTGCTTGCGGTTTGTTTTGCTATAAATAGAAGGGTTCAGCTTCATTCAAACTCAACCTAAAGGCGCCTGAAACCCTGCTGAAGTGATTCCCCAACCTCACCAAAGAAGCAATTTCCACTTTTCTTCAAATTTTTCAGATCCAAAATTCAACTTCCTCTGGTTGAATTCTTAGATCTAAAGCTTCTAAACCTTCATCATTTATCTCACTGATCTTCTGTTTTGGCAAAGCAAGGAAGGAATTGAGCTCAAGCTACCAGAATTCAAGCTTACTCTTCAACTGGTATTTCATTCGAATCTCATCATCCATTGTCCTATTGGCTTAGATCTTGTGTTGGCTGAAGTCCTCTCAATAGAGGAATCATGATTATGCATTCAATTTTTGAAATCCATTGAGTTCATGATGAACACCGGATTTTTCAACGTCTGATTTCTGACACCATGGAAATCTAGAGTGAAAATGGATGGTACAGGGATGATGTACATCATCCCAGCTTTTCAAAGATGTATAGATCGTGCATTTTCATTAAGGTTTGGATCTCTGCAACTCTGGCCGAAATTCTGAGACTCACCGGAGAAGACGGTGGCTCCGGTGGCCATCCCAACTCCAGATCAATTCCTGACCACGCGATTTTGTTTCCAGATCTAATCTGGACCGTTCCATGTTATGACTTGTTTTAATGTTGCGTGTGGTTCAGTTGACCAAGGTGTATGGTGGGAGCGCATCTCTGGAGCGTATGATCTGCCAACTCAATTAATGAGCTCATATCTAACCCTCCTTATTTTTTTGCATTTTTTATTTTCTGATTTTATTTTCTTTAATTCCTTTTTATTTCAAAAATTAATATCTCTTTCATTTTTAATCCAAAAATTATGGGACCAATTGCATTAGTCTCCAAATAAATTCTAGTTTCTATTTCTGATTTTTTTTATTTTTTATTTTGTCATTTGATATTTTTTGTGAATTTTCTCTTTTCTGGTTATTTTTAATTCATTTTTAATAGTTTTTGATATTCAAAAAATACAAAAATATTTTCCTAACCTATTTGAATGATGATGGATCTATGAAAAGTATTCTCATCAATTTTTAAATTGATTTGAGATTTATTTGAGATTTTAGTTCAATTAGTTTATTTTTATTCATTTTTAATTGATTAAAAATAGTTTCTGACTTTTAAAAATGCTGAAATTTTTTGTCAAACTTTGTTTGACCTTGTTGAACTTAGGATAAACTACTTGGACCTTTCAAGGTTGATTTGAAGTAATTTTGAAGTTTGACCTTTCCATTATTTTAAATTCAAGTTTATTTTAATATTGAAAATGCCAAAAATATTATGCTTATTGTTTGATCTCCAATCTTCATCTCATTTCTGATATATCATTGTTTGACTTTGACCTTCAATGTCATTTGGTCAATACATATGGATTGGTACATATTATTTCATCTTATGCATTTTGATCTTTCCATTTCCTTATCCTTTTTTCATCTTCTTCTTCATCTTCTTCTTCTTCTTTCCTTTTGATCAATGAGTTGAAGGTTGATAAGTTGGCATTGATTAGGGAGACTTAATCTTCCTTGATTCAAATCTAATTCATCTTGATCAATTGATCAAGTGAATGGATTTGCATTAAGGATAAGTTGTCTTCTAAATCATGCAAAAGGCTTAAATCAATACAAGATCAATTCTCTTTTTCCTTTTGGCATGGCAAGTTGTTGGAACTTGGTTCACTAATCAAGACTTCTAACTTGTTTTGTTGCCTACATTATTATTGACCGGCCTCAGATAGTTGTGACTTCTACATAAGTCCAATTACGATTGCTTAACATAGCGCTAAATTTGCCTTATGGCACACTAACTACTAACTCTAACTATTGACAATTAACATTTACTTTTTGCTCTTTACTTTTATGCAATTTACTATTCTTGCATATATTATCCATTTGCTTTTCTCTTTGCTCACTTGAGCACATGTTTATGTTAATGCCATTTGCCTTTTGCTCACTTGAGCACATAATTGTGTATATATTATTATGCTTGTGTTTTGTTTTGATTGTTGTGAACCAAATGCAAAGAAATGAACTTAGTTTCTAGGACTTTCCCTATGCAAAGAATGGAGAATTGGACTTAGATTCTAGGACTTTCCTTATGCAAAATTGGAGTAAATGGACCTTAATGAAGAAGATGGATTAGAAGGACCAAATCTCTAAACTCACTAGCATGTTGAAGCTATCCTCACATGGTGGATTTGTGGTTTGGTTGAGTTTTCTCCCTTTGATAACAAAAGACCTTAAGGCTTTTAGACCAATCAATTCACCAACTTGTTTTGAGATTTTTACCCCGAACTACGAGGTTTTGATCCTAATCTTTTTTAAGATGGTACGTAGGCAATGGGTTTATCCATCCAAACACAAAATGTAAATAATTTGTACATTCTCTTCTCATCTCTTCAATCATGTTTGCACAAACAAAATTTTCCACAAAATAAACAACCTTCACAACAAGTATGAAAAGGGCTCCCTAGGAGTACCTAGGATGTTTTGGGTGCCTAACACTTTCCCATTGCATAACCAACCCCCTTACCCAGATCTCTATTTCTTTTACTAGTTTTTGTTAAAAACTATTAGGTTTTTGTTCACTTTCTAACCATTCCTTTGGATAAATAGAAGTGCGGTGGCGACTCGACTTGTATGATTTACCTTGGATTTAGTCAATATCTCTAATGGTAACGAATACCCCGCTACACATGAAAGAGGGGAGACTTACAATCTCACAAACTAGAATGCTATGCCTTTTGTTTTACAAATTTAGGGCTACATTAAGCAATCGTAACTGGACTTATGTAGAAGTCACAACTATTTGAGGTCGGGCAATAGAATTTTGGTGTTAATGCATGTTAGAGACATAGTATAATGGACTATGCTCATGAAACATACCACAGACAAAAAAAAGAAATATGCAAAAGAAGTGGCCTAATCTCATCCATACTCATGTTAATTTTTCAATCAACTAGCTTTAGGACTTTGAGATATCATAGGCCAAATGAGATGAGTGCATAAAGAAGGGGAATGAGATGAAGAGGGAGGGGAGTGGATCAAAACTCAAATTGGTCAAAGGAGGACTTTTACCAAATTAATATCATCCATTCATTTTGGGAGATGGAATGTACATTCCATCAATCCCCTAAATCCAATGATATTAACTTGACAAAGCCAAATCAACCTTGACCAAGGCCCAACAATAAGAGTCAAACTCAAACAAGTCATCACAATTGGTCAACAAAATTATTTGGCATTTATTCAAATTAAAAATACTAAAATGAGGCATTTAAATTAAATATGGTTTGTCAAATTCCTAAAACCTCATCAAAACACCAAATAAATGGCCGTGAGATTTATCATAGGTCAAACAAGGTCAAAGGACCTTGGAGAAAAAAATTCAGAATTTTCAAAGACTTAAAAGTATTTTGAAACCATTAAAAATAAATGCAAAATCAATTAAATCATGAAAAATATTAATAATGATCCAAAAAATAATTTTAATTCAGAATATGAAAGTGGAAATTATTTAAATTTTTTTGGTGAAACTCTCATATTTTTTGGATCAATATTAAAATTAATATGAATTAATGAAAATAAAACAATTAAAATGAAATTCAAATAATCAGAAAAAACGTGGACCACTTGATCTCCCTCATTAATTGAGGTGGTAGATCAAATGGCCATCAACGCGCTTTCCACCATAGTCACGAGTCAATGCGTAACACAAATGGTAATTACAAGCAACGCGTGAGATTAAAACAATTCAAATGACATCAACGGCTCAGAACCTGTCCAGCATACCACTGGCGCTGGACCTTCGGTCACCTTCTCAGGCGAGGTCCACCGGACTGGTTCACTCATCACCATCAAGAAAATAAAAAAGGAGGACATCATCTAAAAGAAAAAATGGCGTAGAGCACGAATCTGACCTCAATTTTAACTAACTCCACATATATAGAAAGATATGAGGAGTTGAATTTTGAGGAGTGTCAACTGAATTGCTGCGATTTGACCTCTAAGCAACTCAATCTTCTTGCCTACATTGGTAGGACTTCAAACAACAAAAGATCCAAGAGAATTGAATGGAATTGAGAGAGAATCGAAGATATGAAATTTTCTAGAAAATACCTTCAATGTAGGTCTGGATTCACTTGTTCTGGCTTTGGCTCGTGCTTGATCTTGCTCAGGATGCTTGCAGAAGTAGATTAGAATGCACAAAAGGTCTTGGATCCCTGGAGTTTTGAATCTCAAAACATTGAGATTCCAACTCAATTTCCAAAGGAAATTTTCAGGATTATCCTTTCAAATGGAAGGGTTTGGTGTTTAGGATCAAAGCTGGCGCGAAGGGGTTCTCAATTCTGAGCATATGGTGCTCTATTTATAGCTTAATCACATGATATTTGCACCTTACAATTGAGTTTCCAAAATTGGCAATGAGTGATGCATGTGTGCATGGGCGTGTACAAGCCCATGAAATAATTCCATTTGATCCATAATTGAGTGTGAACAAGTCTGAAATCAAATTGGAGTGCTAGGCAATTGTACATGGAAGCTTGAAGTTTGATTTTTGCCAAATGTGATGCAATGTTCCAGCCATGTGCAGCCCTAGCAAATCTTGTCCAAAATGGATGAAATTGGACTCTTTGGAAAGGCTAGATCAAAAGGAACAACTTTCATGTTCAACACTTTTTCATTTGGAGCTTGGAACATGAAGAATTTTGAGGTGGAAGTTTGGAAATTTCAACATGTTAAATTTTTTTCTAAGTGTCAAGCCATATATCTCAATATTCCACCATACTTAACTTTTTAAGTGAGCTTCAAATGAGAAAATTTTCTTCATCAAAGTTGTATATCTTTCAAAGGCCTTCAAAGTGGTCACAAATTTCATGTCATTTGGATTTATAATGATAGAGTTATGCATTTTTGAAGTTTGGAAAAATCACTTGTTCAATGGTATAGGTCAAAAGTGACCTATAATGTAACCTCATATCACATGCTCATAAAAGTTGAATTTTCTCTCAATCCAAACATAAAAGTTAAAGTAGACACCTTGAACTTGATTGTGCAACCTGGAAATCTTTCATCTCATAAACATTGAGCAAATCATGGCCTTGGGAAGTTGACTTTCAAATTAGGGTTTAGACAAAATTACCTATAATGTTTCAAGATAGAAAATGATTTTACAAGCAAAACTAGGTCTAGGTCTAAACATGAAAGTTGTTTATAATGTCGTTTAGAGTAACATTTCTCTGGGAATAATTTTCATATGATGAAAATTGTAGGAGATAGGGTCTAGGGGGTCTCAGTTTTGATTAAATGAATTCATCTGGCCAACCACCATCAACCAACTTGCTAACTTTCAATTCCTTTTACTTTCTTGGCTCATGGTAAATCATATATGCATAAGATTATGAATTTTGAAGTGTCCCTTGATAAATTCGATCAATTGGTGAGATAGCTTATTGAAGAAGTTACTCAAGATACCCAGTCAAACTAGGGTTTCCAAGGCAAATCACCTACAAACTCTTGAAGAAAACTTGACCAATATAACATGTAGGAATCAATGGAAATGATATATGATGCTCATAACCATTCTTGTATCAATTCATGGTTGTGCTCTTTGTCATGAGGGTCTCAAACCCTAGATATGAACTTGATGAACCAATGATGATCATGCCCTACCTACAAAAGAGTTAGGCAAATGTAAAGGCATATTTTTTGGTATTTTGGTTAGTAAAATAATAATATAAAAGTATGATACAATTACATGGTGCTTGGTGATCTCTCCCAAAATAAACCCAATGAAATAGGGGTAAGGAGGATGCCAAGGTATGATCCTAGTGCTAATGCTTATGATGAAATTGCAGAGGGATCTTAGGGTCAAAATTTGGGGTCTTACAGCTGCCCCTATTTAAGGACATTCTAACCGAGGAGGCGAAGGTTAAAATCTTCATGTCGACTTAGTAGAATGGGCTTAAATAACAACATATAGAAACAAATTTTGGTCCCTAAGAGACCTCATAATGCATATGGTATGAATGTAAAAGTTAATGCTCTGTGGGGAAATATTGCCACAAAGGAAAAGAAATCAGAGAGACCGAAAGTCCACAAGAGTATAATGTATTCCGTAAGGAAAACTCACTGGGGAGACAAAGACTCTAGAGAAAAAAGGAATTATACGTAGGCCAGGCTGTGACTTAAAACTACTGGGGGACTCGAGGAATTCCATACAAACATGGAAAGACTCAGTCGGGGAAACAAAAACATCTGCAGGGGATACGAGTAAGTCAGGATAAAACTGAAGTACTTGAATCATGCAGGAAAAGCAATTTCACTAAGGAAATGCGCACTCAACTCAACTAGTGAAGAAATAAACTGTAACACAGGAGGAGCAGAAATCTATTATCCACTACCTGTTACTGGGTAAGAAGATAATAAAGATCTAACAGAGAGGACATCCATCATCGGTTAGGATGAACATATCAAGGATGACTCACTGGGCACCAACAGAAGGGAATATTCATTACCGGTTACTGGGTAAGAAAAACCTTGTTGGGGAAAACTGCAGAAAATAGGATTTACAGCTACCAGTTACTGGGTAGAAGACCAAAGGATGAGAGTATCTGTCATCGGTTAGGATGAACATATCAAGGATAAACTCAACAGGGAAGAAAATCCGTCATCGGTTAAGATGAACATATCAAGGATAAACTTGCCTGGGAAATGTCAAGGAGGATACTCGTCATCTGTTAAGATGAACATATCAAGGATAAACCAACTAAACAAAAAGTAGGAATTACATCTATCGAATGCTGGATAGAAGACTATCAAAGAGAAAATCCGTCACCGGTTAGGATGAACATATCAAGGATAGACTCTGAGAGGGGAGAAAATAGGAATTACATCTATCGGTTACTGGATAGAATACCACGAAAGAGAAAATCCGTCACCGGTTAAGATGAACATATCAAGGATTAACTCTGCGAAGGGGACAAAAGCAGGATTTATAACTACCGGTTACTGGGTAGAAGACCGCAAAGAGAAGGAAACATGTCATCGGTTAGGATGAACATATCAAGGATTAACTCTTCGGGGAACAAGAATAGGGATTGCAACTACCTTTTTACTGGGTAGAATACCAAAGGTGAGAGTATCTGTCATCGGTTAGAATGAACATATCAAGGATAAACTCAGGCAGGGGAGAGAAAGATATATGTCACCGGTTAGGGTGAACCTATCAAGGATATACTTTTCGAGGAATATATCCACTAGGGACTCTACTGAGGAGAAAAACAGGGGTACTTTTGCCGGGTATTGGGCAAGAAGTAAAAAACTAAGAAGAATATTACCAGTTACTGGGCAATAAACTCTTAGGAGACTCGAAGCATCTATCTAGGTAAAATCTAGACAGAAACAATTAACCAAGACTCAACCCAATGAGAATATAACTCAAAGGGAGTGATTCCATCCAGATAAATAACTGGAAAGGAAACTGAGATAATAATCATCCACGAGGAAACAAACTCAGTGGGGAAGAGGAGAAAGGTTAAAGTTTTTCTGCCTAAGGGGCTGACGCTCTACAATTGAGGGAGGACAGACACCGAATTTTGTATGGGGATAAAGTACCGCCATACAGAGAATGAGAATATCAAATCAACAAGATCAATCAAATATGACGATGCAAATATGCAAATTATGAAATTATATGAATGTATATGTATATGTATATGTATATGTATATGTATATGTATATGTATATGTATATGTATATGTATATGTATATGTATATGTATATGTATATGTATATGTATATGTATATGTATATGTATATGTATATGTATGATGATTATGTTGACAAAACGATCACAAAGGATACAAAGGTGTCGCAAAGAAATTGAATCATCGGTACAATCCTCGGTCAATCCGCAAAAGAGGGAGACAACTGCTGGAGAACAGAGAAATTAACATCCCAAAAGCTCAAACCTAACCAAGGGAGGAGATTTGCTGAGGAGAGGCAAAATTATCGAGTCTGCAAGGAATTTTAGGTCTACGCCATATCAAATGGGAGACAACCATACAGAAGATAAACACAAAACAGCTGCTCAGAAACCAGGAGGAAACTCTGACTGGGAGAGAGTCGGATAGCGACTGGTGGGGAAACCAATGCGGTCTACTGGGGAAAAGATCTTACTCTGCTGAAGATCAACCCTGTTGGGGAAATACAGAAACACTGTCGGGAAATAACACGCCGTAAGGTACTGAATCAACCAACTTAGTTGGGAAAAAGAATTGGAACTCCGCTAGGGAACAAACACTTCGTAGGGGAAACAAATCAACACAAACGATTAGGGATACCCGAAGGGTCAACTGCTTAGGGAACCTCTAATGCTTAGCACTTAAGGACTTGTTGCTCTTTAAAGTGCTGTTGATACTTGCTTTTTAATTTGTTTTGAAAATTTCTTGTTTTTATATGTTTTAAGAAAAAGATTTTGATTAAAAATTTTAGATTTTCAAAATGATCATAATAAAATTTAAACTATTGGCTGAAGTAAATAAGAGTAGAAACAATTGGACAAAAGCTCAACTTTATTTAATGGGATGGTAGTCTGTAAATGACAAGACTCCATAGATTTTTACAAAGTTGAAAATGTTAATTTACATGGAAAAGGGTTTCATTGAATACAAATGAACCTTAGTCCTTCTACCAACTCTTGATATTCATTGTGCTCTTGACCGCTGCTGGGATGATGAATCGACGTCAACCCTTGTGCTCAACAAAATCTCTCCAAAACTGGACGATCATCAGACTGCAGTTACTTGCCATAATCCCTAATTTTTGTATAAGCTTCCCCAAGTTGGGGTACTCAACTTATCGGGAAATTCTGTCAGTTTTTTATGTCTCTAACTTTTGCCTGGACCGCCCTTTCGGGTTTTCAATCCACCGAGACGCTCTTGTTTGCCTAAGCCGCCCTTTCGGGTTTTCAACTTAGTCAGCTATTATTTTCTTTTTAGGCTAAGTATTTCTTGACTGCATCTGCGTTCACAAGACGAGTGAACTCTTCACCATCCATAGTTGTAAGAATCAGAGCACCACCTAAAAAGGCTCTCTTAACAACATATGGGCCTTCATATTTAAGAGCCATTTTCCCCTAGAATCTGGTTTGAATGACAAGATCTTTTTGAGCACAAGGTCACCTTCTCTGAACACACGAGGTCTGACCTTCTTATCAAAAGCTTTCTTCATTCTCTGCTGATATAACTGACCATGACACATGGCACTCAATCTCTTCTCTTCAATCAAATTCAGCTGATCAAACCTGTTCTAACACCATTCATACTCAGTCAACATGGCTTCCATGAGCACGCGCAATGAAGGAATCTCAACCTCTACGGGGAGCACTGCTTCCATACCATATACAAGTGAGAAAGGGGTTGCCCCTGTTAAAGTGCAGACGAATGTACGATACCCATGCAAAGCAAACAGGAGCATCTCATTCCAATCCTTATACGTGACAACCATCTTCTGAATAATCTTCTTAATGTTCTTGTTCGCAGCTTAAACAACCCCATTCATCTTGGGTCTGTAGGGAGAAGAATTATGATGTGCAATCTTGAAGTCTTTGCAAAGAGCTTCCACCATATTGTTATTCAAGTTCGATCCATTATCAGTAATGATCTTACTTGGCACACCATAACGGCATATGATCTGATTCTTGATAAACCTCATAACAACTTGCTTGGTTACATTTGCGTATGATGCCACTGCAACCCATTTTGGGAAGTAGTCAATTGTCACCAAAATGAAACGATGTCCATTTGAAGCTTTGGGCTCAATCATCCCAATCATATCAATTCCCCACATGGAGAAAGGCCATGGGGAAGAGATAACATTCAAAAGTGTTGGAGGAACATGAATCTTATCAGCATAAATTTGACACTTGTGGCACTTCTTCACAAACTTGCAACAGTCAGGTTCCATTGTCAGCCAATAGTAACCTGCTTGCAACATCTTCTTTGCCATTGTATGTCCATTGGAATGAGTACCAAAGGAAACTTCATGCACTTCAGTCACCAATAGGTCTGCTTCGTGTCTATCCACGCATCTGAGCAAGACCATGTCGAAGTTTCTCTTGTACAGTATATCTCCATTCAAGTAGAAATTACCAGCTAATCTTTTCAAAGTCTTCTTATCTTTCAAAGATGCCCCAGGCGGGTAAATATGACTTTGGAGGAAACTCTTGATGTCGTAATACCACGACTTCTCGTCTTTGATCTCTTCAACAGCAAACACATGAGCTGGCCTATCAAGACGCATCACAGACAAATTGGGAACTTTATTCCAATACTTTACCATAATCATTGATGCCAACATTGCAAGAGCATCTACCATCCGGTTCTTATCTCGAGGGATATGATGAAACTCAACCTTTATAAAGAAAGTTGAAATCCTCCTCGCATAATCTCTATATGGTATTAAACCGGGTTGATTTGTCTCCCATTCACCTTTGATTTGATTCACAACCAAAGCTGAGTCTCCAAAGACATCTAAATACTTGATTCTGAGATTCATGGCCTCTTCAAGCCCCATAATGCAAGCTTCATATTCTGCCATATTGTTTGTACACTTGAAAATCAATCTAGCTGTAAATGGTAGACGCGTGCCTTGTGGAGTAATGATCACTGCCCCAATGCCATTTCCATATTGATTAACAGCTCCATTAAATACCATGCCCCAACGGGAACTAGGCTTTGGCTCTTCTTCAAGCAATGGTTCATCACAATCGTTCATTTTTATGTACAAAATCTCTTCATCTGGAAAATCATACTACCTTTGATTGCTTTCTGAGATCGGTATTCGATATCATACTCTGATAACAACATCTGCCAACGGGCAATCCTCCCAGTTAAAGCAGGCTTTTTAAATATATACTTGATCGGATCCATTTTGGATATCAACCAAGTGGTATGATTCAACATTTACTGACGCAAACGCTTAGCAGCCCAAGCCAATGCGCAACAAGTTTTCTCAAGCATAGAATACCGAGTCTCATAGTCGGTGAACTTCTTATTGAGGTAGTAGCTTGCAAATTCTTTCTTTCCAGTCTCATTTTACTGACCAAGGACACAACCCATACTATCTTCAAGCACAATCAAATACATGATCAACGGTCTTCCTTCAAGAGGTGGAGACAAAATCGGAGGTTCAAGCAAATATTCCTTGATACTGTCAAAAGCTTTCTGGCAGTCTTCAGTCCAATCACAAGACTGGTCTTTCCGAAGAAGCTTGAATATAGGCGCACATGTGGCAGTCATGTGGGAAATGAATCTGGAAATATAATTCAAGCGGCCGAGAAAACCTCTGACTTGCTTCTTTGTTTTGGGTGCAAGCATCTCTTGTATTGCTTTGACCTTGGCAGGATCAACCTCAATACCCTTCTCGCTGACAATAAAGCCCAACAACTTACCAGAACGAACACTAAAAGTACACTTATTGGGATTCAAGCGGAGTTTATACTTCCTCAAACGCTGGAATAGCTTCAACAAATGCTCAACATGTTCCTCTTCATCAATTGATTTAGCAATCATGTCATCGACATAAACTTCAATCTCTTTATGCATCATATCATGAAAAAGAGTAGTCATTGCTCCTTGGTAAGTTACACCAGCATTCTTTAGACCGAAAGGCATCACTCTATAACAAAATGTTCCCCAAGGTGTAATGAATGTGGTCTTCTCCATATCTTCGGGTGCCATCTAGATCTGATTATATCCGGAAAATCCATCCATATACGAAAAGATATTGAATTTAGCAGTATTGTCTACCAACATATCTATGTGTGGCAGAGGGAAATCATCTTTCGGACTGGCTTTATTCAAATCTCTATAATCGACACACATGCGGACTTTTCCATCTTTCTTCGGCCCACGCACAATATTGGCCACCCATTGCAGATACTCAGCGGTCACAAGGAAACCAATGTTAATCTATTTTTGCACTTCTTCTTTGATCTTCACTGCCATATCATGATGTGTTCTTCTCAACTTCTTCTTGATTGGCGGATATTCTGGCTTCAACGGCAATCTATGCTCCACAATCTCAGAATCCAAACCAGGCATGTCTTGATAGGACCAAGCAAACACATCTGAATATTCTCGAAGAAGATCAATCAACCCCTTCTTGACATCTGGACAGAGGCGAGACCCAATCTTGACTTCCTTCACATCATCCTCGGAACCCAAGTTGACTAGCTCGCTCTTCGAACGACTGAATGATCTTTTTATCTTGCTCAAGAAGACGCGATAATTCGTCACTCACTTCTACATCACTTTCCTCCTCGGCCTCAAACATAGGGAATTCAAAATTTTGAGAAGGAGAAGGATCATTATATTCAATGGGGTTAGGAACCAACCTGCATAATGATTTGATATTTTGATTTTAGAGAAGTGAATTTATGACCAAATATTATGCAGATGGACAATTATATTATTTATTTGTTTTTTTTTTGTGATTACCATTTTCAGAATAAAACAAAAAGTAAAAACAAGACATCATAGGTGTGGATGAATAGAATTAATTTTATTAATGATCAATTTGAAAATTCCCAAACAATGTTCACTTCTCCCTTAGGCATAGGAGAAGGATTTTGAAAACATATAAAAGCAATTACTTAGACCGATGCAAAATATCAGGAACATCAACAGTAGTCCAATTGTTGCAAGCCTTTCCATGTGGCACAAAATTGGTGCAGTCTTCCTCTTCGTCATCCTCTAGCACAACAACTAAGTGTTGTTCATTGCCATGAATGAACCCTTCGTTATGGAAGCTAAGTTGCATATCTTCAGTCATTGCAGTTGATGAACCTTTATGGAACCCCAAACCAATTCTGCCTTTGTTGTTAGAGACCTCTACCATGTGCCCCCACTGATCAACATTGCCTTCTTCCACAATCTTCTTAGCATCTTTCAATGAGGACATAGGTGCCCCAACTCTCTTTTCAGCAGGAATAAATAAGGCTTGGAACGGAGTTCCAACCTCATCCTCAACTTCAACATAAGAGAAAGATGATAGGTGGCTAACCAACAATGCTTTCTCTCCACCGACAATCATAAGCTTGCCATTCTTCACAAATTTGAGTTTTTGGTGCAAAGTGGAGGTGACAACTCCTGCCTCATGAATCTGTGGCCTTCCCAACAAGCAACTGTAGGCTGGGTGGATATCCATTACTTGAAAAGTAATTTGAAAATCACTCGGACCTATCTTAACTGGAAGGTCCACTTCACCAATAGCTGTTTTGCGTGAACCATCAAAGGCCTTGACGATTACACCGCTACACCTCATAGGCGCTCCTTGGTATGATAGCTTTGACAGGGTTGACTTCGGAAGTACATTCAGCGACGACCCAGTGTCGACAAGAACATTTGACAAAACATCCTCTTTGCAATTCATAGAAATGTGCAAAGTTAGATTATGATTCCTCCCCTCCTCGGGGAGTTCTTCATCACAGAAGTTGAGATTATTGTAAGAAGTGATGTGAGCCACAATATGATCGAATTGGTCTACTGTAACATCGTGTTCTACAAAAGCTTGTTCTAGAACTCTTTGCAGTGATTCTTTGTGAGCTTCAGAATTCATGAGCAGAGACAACACTGAGATTTTTGAGGGGGTTTAGAGCAACTGCTCCACCACATTGAACTCACTTCTCTTGATTAACCGAAGTACCTCATTATCATCGTTAGCTTTCAAATTGTTGGATTCACCAGACTTACCCTTTGAAACACCAACTGGATCTTTAACAGGCATTTCCACCTTCTTACTCACAACTGACTCTTCCTTATCCTTTGGGAACACCGGCCTATATACACGACCACTGCGGGTCACCTTAGTAACCTCAACAATGCTTACTACAGAGCTAGTCATAGGCAGCAGAACCTCTTAACCACCCTCTATCATTGTAGCATTATACTGATACGGAACAACTTTATCAGATGAATACGGGACTGGGCCCGCTAACCGTATTACCAACGGTGATACTGATCTATTGCTGACATTGTTACTGTTACTGCTGTCATACTGGATTACCAATCTCTTTGGCTGCTTGAAAATGGGAACTATGACATTTACATCGTCATCTACATGACAGGATTGAACAATTTGAATCATGCCTTCATCCATCAGTCACTAGATGTCCCTTTTCACAACTTCACAACCCCTCGGGTTAACACTACAAACAGCACAACCATCATGGTCGTGCTCACAATCACTTACAAAATAAACATCCTTATGCATCTGCACTAAGGACCTCATGATAAAACGCACATCAAAAACTTTAAACTCACCAGGACAACCATCCACCATATTCACAGAAGAGTTCCCATAGGCGGGCAACGAATTTGCTTTCACATTCGGCACACGGTCTTCGAAGGACACCATTCCAATCTTCATCAGTTTTTGAACCTCATATTTGAGTGGATAGCAGTTTTCGATATCATGTCCGGGTGCTCCTTGATGAAAAGCACAACAGAGCTCAGGCTTATACCCCCATGGAAGTGGTTCTGGGATTTGAGACGGGTTTCTCTATTGGATCAGGTTCTTGAGAACCAAAGACGGGTAGAGTTCTGCATAAGACATAGGAATCGGGTCGAAAGAGACCTTCTTCCTCTCAAAGTTTTGTTGATGATGATTGTTGGTAGTATTATTGTTGTAGGTGTTTGTTCGTTGTTGCGGTTGTTGTTGTTGACGCTGTGGTTGTTGAACTGGTGTTGATTGTTGATTAGAATAAACCGGAATAACAGAAGATACTTGATGGTGATGTTGACGGGATGTTGGATTCCTTCTGATTTGAGGCCTCCTCTGGCTCCCACTGCTTATTGCATTTTCTTCATTATCCTTTTTCTTGCTGAAGCTGTTGTTATACCTCTTGCTCGTTGATGCCTCATCTTTCGACAAACGCCCATCTTAGACTCCTTCCTCAAGCCTCATCCCTGTGTTTACCATTTCGGTAAAGTCACTGGGGGTATTAGCAATCATTTGTTCATAATAAAATGAACTCAGGGTCTTTAGAAAGATCTTTGTCATCTCTTTTTCCTCCGAAGGAGGTGTGATCTGGGCAGCCAATTCCCTCCATCTCTGCGCATACTCTTTAAATGTCTCTTTATCTTTCTGAGACATATACCTCAGCTGGTCTATATCAGGCGCCATGTCCATATTGTACTTATACTGCTTGACAAAAGCCTCTCCCAGGTCATTGAAAGTGCGAATGCTTGCACTCTCCAACCCCATATACCAACGGAGCGCAGCACCAATCAATCTGTCCTGGAAATAATGAATCAATAGTTGATCATTATCAGTCTGAGTAGACATCTTGCGAGCATATATCACTAGATGACTGAGTGGACAAGTATTCCCCTTATACTCTTCAAAGTCAAGTACTTTGAACTTCATCGGGATCTTGATGTTAGGCACTAAACACAACTCAACAACACTCTTCCCAAACAGATCCTTACCCCTCAGCGTCTTCAATTCCTTGCGCAGCTCAAGAATCTGATCTTTCATTTCATCCATTTTCTCGTAGACATCCGGACCCTCAGACGGCTCAGAGTGATAAACGGTGTCCTCCAAACGAGGTAAGGTGTGCACAACGGGAGTTGGCACGGACATGACCGGGCAAGATTCCGGCATGGAAGCAAATGTAGGCGCAAAGCCTTCAAGCATAAAGTTAGACGGAATTCCCCACCGGAATCCGGCTGGCATAGTGGGTGCAAAATGAGCGGTAGTAGCAGGCATGGTAGAGGTAGCCACCTTTGAAATAATTGTCCTCGCAGGAGGAGTTGCAGGCATTGGAAAAGATTGACTCTGAGCAGCAAGAACTGACTCCATCATGGCAGTCAGGCGAGCGATCTTGTCCTTCAGCTCTCTGTTCTCTTGCTCTAGATGCTCCATAATTATGAGATGATTAGCGCGGATGTTGTACCGGTGAGTCAGTTTGGATAAAGCACAGAAGAAACATTAATGAGACATCTGGCGAAAGAGAAACCTGCTTATGCAAATGATGCATGAAATGCAATGCTTGATTATTTATTTTTGTTTTCAAGGAACTTACTATATCGTTTGAAACATATATATCAACAATTGGAATAATTTTTATATGATCAAAAACCTCTTTTTTCATTTATATAATTGGAAGGATTACACTGAGTACAATTTCAGAAACCAAATGAAAAATACAAGAGAAAAAGAGACTAGTCATCCTAAGGATCCCTAACAACGTCAGAAGATCGGGATGAAGGCGCGTACTTCCTTCAAATGCGTCGGATCTCGGTCTTAAAAGAAGCCTTCATCTGAGTCTTCTCGAGGACAAAGAGGTCAACAATCTTCTTCCAAGCAACGAAAGGCTGAGGCATGCAAGAAGATGAAACCTTCGACTTTCTCTGTCTCTTCGTCACTCGGTCTTCAAGTAGCTTAATAAGTGCATCTTTGTCCTTAGACTCCAACTGTAACTCTTCATGCTTTTTGCTCAAAGCACGGATACACTCTTACCACATGTCTTTCTCTTGCTTCATCTAGGCGAGCACGTCTTCCAACTCCTCTACATCTTGGTTAGGGAGAGTTAATGGCTCAACCACAACCATAGACATAGGTCTTTCATAAGGATAAGGCATCTTCAATTCCAAAGCTCTCTTCTTTACCCAAAGAGTGTAAGCTTCCAAAGCTACACAATTGCGTGGACCAAGCTTGGATCTTCCTTTCCTATGCACATTATGCCAACCATGCATAATCTTCTGCTTCAAATGTTGGGTATCTTTACCCTCTTGATATAAAATACCTTCTAACAAAGTGTTATTAGGTTTGTCTCTCAAGGGGAACCCAAGCTGATGACGAGCCAAAGCTGGGTTGTAGTTAATTCCTCCTTGTGTACCAATGAGAGGCACATTAGAGAATTCACCACAACTATCAATAATCTCCAGTCTGCTTAAAGAAGGATCATACCAAACTATATCATCATTAGTGAGAGACATAAGTCTCTGAGAGAACCTTAGACATTGTTTGTTCTCCACAAAAGAAGGTGTCTGAGGCAAGTGCGAAATAAACCACTTGTACAGAAGAGGAATGCAACAGACAATAGTTCCACCACCCTTAGAATTCCTTAGATGCAAAGAGAAATACATATCACCCAACAAAGTAGGCACATGATTCTCAATCAAGAAAAGTCTAATGGCGTTAATGTCAACAAAACCGTCAATGTTAGGGAACAAAGCTAATCCATAAATGAGTAATACAAAGATAACTTCAAAAACATCCACACTACCGGCTTGAGCAAAGGCAGTAGCTTCCTTGATGAGGAAATCAGATGGAAACCCAAACAATCCTCCTTTCTTCACCCAATGAGCCTCTATCTCAGACTTCTTTAAGTGAAGAGCTTCAGCAATAAGATGAGATCTGGGAATCTCTTCCAATCCACTAAAAGGCACTCTGCTAGAAACAGGTATCCCCAAGAGATGAGAATACTCCTCCAACGTAGGCAGAAACTGATAATCTGGGAAAGTGGAACAACGATAAAGAGGATCATAGAACTACACTAGCACACTCACAAGTCCTTCAACCACATCAGCAGACAAGATGGACAAAAGCTTCCCATGACGTTGCTTGAAGTCCAAGGGATCTAATACAAAAGATGCTAACTTACTTAACTCTTTCAAATCTGGACATCTGAAACTATACTTCTTAGTGTTCCTTCGTCCACAATCCATGGTCTGAAAATATTTGCAAATGACACCTTAGTTCCTTGAAATTTTCGTGTGATGGATGTTATGATGCACATGAATGCATGAATGCAACAACCACAAATAAGGGATCATACACAAGGAAAATAAAGGTCAAGGGATGAATCAAATCATTGTCAAGATCAATCATCCATTTTGGTGGATAATGGTTTACACCTTATCAACACCCAAGTTCCATTGATATTGACAAGACCTGATTGGATCAACCAAGAATCAAGGGTTTGTTGTAAATCACGAGCATGGGGTCTGGGTAAAAACCATACCAAAGGAGTGAACTAAGGATAAAAACCTGTAGATCATGTTCTAAAAAGTTCCTAGAGTCTTAATTCCATCTATCGGATATTACAAGTTAAGATGACTGACTCATCGACCCATAATATTATCAAGAGAAACTCGTCTGAATGTAGTATCACGTAACAACTGTTATCAAGTCTACACTTGAACAGTTTCTACACTACGTCCTAAATAGGCCAAGAGGGGGTATATGATCTACGGTCCTCAGTTTCTTAGACCCAAATTAGAGGTAGTAATGCCTAACCACAAATACTTGTGTGACATTTCCAAATCTAAAAGAGTCACCACTGAGCAGATGGATCTCAAGCCAACTTGTTAAGGACTACTCCACACAAGTCGAACATGACTATACCATCCTCCTATCTTAATTGCACTCAAGTTCGGGTTAGAACTTATCTCACCACTCAGAGATCACCAAGCACAACAAGAAGATTATATCACACATACATATATATAAAAATCACATATATACAAATATATACACATAAAAAGTAGGCTAAACCCACTGGAGACTAATCCCCAGCAGAGTCGCCACTTAATTTCAGGAGCGGTAAATTCATGACCATCAAGCTACGGATAAGCTAGAGATCAAATAACAAGAGTCGTCACCGCACTTTTATTGTTTCCAAGGGAAAAGGGAAAAAGTACGAACAAAACCCAAAGTAAGAAGTTTTCAAATCAAAACTAATAAAATGTCAGAGATTACGGGTAAGGGGGTTGGTTACACAGAGGGAAGGTGTTAGCACCCAAAGTGTCCTAGGTACTCCTAGGGAGCCCTTTTTGTGTGCATATGTATTTGGTACAAAAATGATGTTTAGAAACAAATATAATGGGGGGATGAGAAAAGAATTCATTAATTATATTTTTTTTTGTGTTTGACAAGCCCTTCGGATTTGTGCCTACGTACCAACATAAAAATGAGGGATCAAAACCTCGTAGTTCGTGATACAAATTTCAAAGTGGATACATTGCTTTTAACAAAAATTAAGTTTTGAAAGGCACAAAGGCCTAAAAATGGTTTGAATGAGTTAGTTCTTTTTGGCTTTTTGAAAGTTTAAGTCAAGTATAGTTAAGTTTATTTACAAGTTTTATTTAAGAAAGAGAAGTTTGAAAATGCAATGGCATAAGGCCAAAGTTTCTACCTTTTTGCAAAGTGGTCAAAGTTTAGAACAAAACAAGTTCAATCAAAGAAGATTTTGAATAGGGAGGGAGAGATTTTGAAATTAAAGAAATGGGGAGAAGATGAAGAGACTAATCTTATGCACGAAATTAAAAGTTAAGAGTTGAAAAGATCTGACTAAATGGGTAGCAATCCAATAGACAAGAATGTCAATAGAAACCCAGAATTCCCTTGGACATTTAGAAACAAGAAACACACAAATGCACAATTATATTATCTTGAAGAGAAAAGGAATCGAATAAATATATCCACATCCAAGCTTTAGCCACTCCACGATCTTCTTCAAATTAGCCCATGTAACAGATGAATTCCACAAGTAACAGGTTCAAAATAACAGGTTCACAATGATCATGTTGCAGATGAACTCAAAGGGATCTTGAATGATGTATCAGATGAAGTTTCAAATTACAAGCACTTGGTTTCTCGATAAGTTGGCATTGGCCAAGTCCTTTAGCATAGGAATGTTGCTTAAGTTCTAAGTCCATTTGTCCAAGATCAAGCCAACAGTCCACACAAAAGTTTTTTAGGATTTTTGTTGTTATTATGTACATTAATGGTCAAAGACCATACAAACAAGAAAAGTATATACAAACAAGAGATATCACACAATATGGTCCAAGTGGACAAAGTGAAAATTGCATTAACATAAACAATTAGAATGATATGAATAATGGCAAATGAATAAAGGCTATAATTAAATGACATTAAAGTAAATGTCTTGAAATTAAAAGTTATTTGTTAATGGGTTAGAAGTTAGTATTGTTTTTCTTTTGCTTTTCATTTTAAGACATTCTTTGGAGAACACTCAACCCACTTATCACAAGCATGGATCCTTGAGCCAAGAAATCTTCCAAAGGAAGGAAAAAAGGCCAAGTTTCCATACAATACCATGAAAGAGGGGAGACTTACAATCTCACTAACTAGAATGCTATGCCTTTTATTTTACAAATTTAGCGCTATGTTAAGCAATCCTAATTGGACTTATGTAGAAGTCACAACTATTTGAGGTCGGACAATAGAATTTTGGTGTTAATGCACGTTAGAGACATAGTATAATGGACAATACTCATGAAACATACCACACACAAAAAAAGAAATATGCAAAAGAAGTGCCCTAATCTAATCCATACTCATGTTAGGACTTTGAGAAATGCCATTGCAAAATAAGTGGCCTAATTCAATCAACTAGCTTTAGGACTTTGAGATATCATAGGCCAAATGAGATGAACGCATAAAGAAGGGGAATGAGATGAAGAGGGAGGGGATTGGATCAAAAGTCAAATTGGTCAAAGAAGGACTTTTACGAAATTAATATCATCCATTCATTTTGGGATATGGAATGTACATTCCATCAATCCCCTAAATCCAATGATATTAACTTGACAAATTCAAATCAACCTTGACCAAGGCCCAACAACAAGAGTCAAACTCAAACAAGTCATCATAATTGGTTAACAAAATTATTTGGCATTTATTCAAATTAATAATACTAAAATGAGGCATTTAAATTAAATATGGTTTGTCAAATTCCTAAAACCTCATCAAAACACCAAATAATGGCCATGAGATTTATCATAGGTCAAACAAGGTCTAAGGACCTTGGAGAAAACATTTCAGAATTTTCAAAGAATTAAAAGTATTTTTAAATAATTAAAAATAAATGCAAAATCAATTAAATGATGAAAAATATTAATAATGATCCAAATTTTCTTTTTAATTCAGAATATAAAAGAGGAAATTATTTGAATTTTTTTGGTGAAACTCTCATATTTTTCGGATCAATATTAAAATTAATATGAATTAATGAAAATAAAACAATTAAAATGAAATTCAAATAATCAGAAAAAACGTGGACCACTTGATCTCCCTCATTAATTGAGGTGGTAGATCAAGTGGCCATCAGCGCGCTTTCCACCATAGTCACGAGTTAATGCGTAACACAAATGGTAATTACAAGGAACGCGTGAGATTAAAACAATTCAAATGAGTTCAAAGGCTCATAACCTGTCCAACACACCACCGGCACTGGACCTCCGGTCACCTTCTCAGGCGAGGTCCACCGGACTGGTTCACTCATCACCATCAAGAAAATGAAAAAGGAGGACATGATCTGAAAGAAAAAATGGCGTAGAGCACGAATCTGGCCTCAATTTTAACTAACTCCACATATATAAAAAGATATGAGGAGTTGACTTTTGAGGTGTGTCAACTGAGTTTCTTCGATTTGACCTCTAAGTAACTCAATCTTCTTGCCTACATTGGTAGGACTTCAAACAACAAAAGATCCAAGAGAATTGGATGGAATTGAGAGAGAATCGAAGAGCTGAAATTTTCTAGAAAATACCTTCAATGCAGGTCTGGATTCACTTGTTCTTGCTTTAGCTCGTGCTTGATCTTGCTTAGGATGCTTGCAGAAGTAGATTAGAATGCACAAAAGGTCTTGGATCCCTGGAGTTTTGAATCTCAAAACAGTGAGATTCCAACTCAATTTCCAAAGGAAATTTTCAGGATTATCCTTTCAAATGGAAGGGTTTGGTGTTTGGGATCAAAGCTAGCGCAAAGGGGTTCTCAATTTTGAGCATATGATGCTCTATTTATAGCTGAATCACATGATATTTGCACCTTACAATTGAGTTTCCAAAATTGGCAATGAGTGAGGCATGTGTGCATGGGCGTGTACATGCCCATGGAATCATTCCATTTGATCCATAATTGAGTGTGAACAAGTCTGAAATCAAATTGGAGTGCTAGGCAATTGTACATGGAAGCTTGAAGTTTGATTTTTTTCCAAATGATGATGCAATTTTCTAGCCACGCGCAACCCTAACAAATCTTGTCCAAAATGGATGAAACTAGACTTTTTGGAAAGGTTAGATCAAGAGGAACAACTTTAATGTTCAACATGTTTTCATTTGAAGCTTGGAAAATGAATAATTTTGAGGTGGAAGTTTGGAAATTTCAACATGTTGAAATTATTTCTAAGTGTCAAGCCATATATCTCAATATTCCACCTTGCTTAACTTTTCATGTGAGCTTCAAATCAGAAAAATGTATTCATCAAAGTTGTATATATTTAAAAGGCCTTTAAAATGGTCATAAATTTAATGTCATTTGGATTTATAATGATAGAGTTAGGCATTTTTGAAGTTTGAAAAAATCAATTGTTCAATGGTATAGGTCAAAAGGGACCTATAATGTAACCTCATATCACATGCTCATAAAAGTTTAATTTTCTCTTACTCCAAACATGAAAGTTGAAGTAGACACCTTGAATTTGATTGTGAAACTTGGAAATCTTTCATCTCATAAAAATTGAGTAAGTTATGGCCTTGGGAAGTTGACTTTCAAATTAGGGTTTAGACAAAATGACCTTTAATGTTTCAACATAGAAAATGATTTTCCATGAAAAACTAGCTCTAGGTCTCAACACGAAAGTTGTTTGGAATGTCATTTAAAGTAACTTTTCTCTTGGAATAATTATCATATGGTGAAAATTGTAGGAGATAGGGTCTAGGGGGACCCAGTTTTGATTAGATGAATTCATCTGGCCAACCACCATTACCAACTTGCTAACCTTCAATTCCTTTGACTTTCTTGGATCATGGTAAATCATATATGCATAAGATGAAGAATTCTGAAGTGTCCCTTGATAAATTTGATCAATTGGTGAGATAGATTGTTGGAGAAGTTACTAAAGATACCTAGTTAAACTAGGGTTTCCAAGGCAAATCACCTTCAAACTCTTGAAGAAAACTTGACCAATATGACATGTAGGAATCAATGGAACTCATATATGATGCTTATAACCATTCTTGGATCAATTCATGGTTGTGCTCTTTGTCACGAGGGTCTCAAACCCTATATATGAACTTGATGAATCAATGGTGATCATGCCCTACCTACAAAAGAGTTAGGCAAATGCAAAGACATATTTTTTTGGTATTTTGGTTAGTAAAATAATAATATACAAGTATGATGCAATTACATGGTGCTTGGTGATCTCTCCCAAAACAAACCCAATGAAATAGGGGTAAGAAGGATGCCAAGGTATGATCCCAATGTTAATGCTTATGATGAAATTGCATGAGGGATTTGAGGTCAAAATTTGGGGTCTTACAGCTACACATTCATACTCGGCGGTAGAAAGAGGAACATTATGTTGCTTCATATTGTGCCAAGAAACTAAATAGTTTCCAAACAGATGACAAGTCCCACTAGTGCTTTACCTAACCGATTTGCAACCAGAAAAATAAGAGTAAGAAAAACCTATTAAGCTACATTCGCTTCCTTTGGGAAGCCAAAGACCGTGAGGCGAGGTTCCGTTAAGACACCTCAAAATCATTTTTATGGTCTTAAAGTGGGATTCCCTAGGACATGCCTGAAATTTATCACACACACACACACTAAACATAATATTCGGCATGATCCCCGTTAAATAGAGTAAGGATCATATTGTACCTCGATATTTGGTAGTGTCAATCTACACTCCACTTTCATTTTTGTCTATCAACACATTTGATGCCATGGAATTGAAATGCTCTTCGAATTTTTCATATTGAACTTCTTTAGAAGATCCAATCAATAATTTGTTAGGCTTATGAAAGTTCTATCTTTGTCTTGCTTAATTTGCAATACAAGAAAATATGTAAGCTCTCCCATTAAACATATCTCAAATTCACCCTGCATCAAATTAGCAAAGTCCTTGCAAAGGGATTCATAAGTAGATCCATATATAATATCATTTATGTAAATTTGAACTAAAATAATATGCTTTGATTTAACTCTAATAGACAAATTTATTTCCATTTTTTCACGATTAAATCCATTTTTGATTAAAAATACACTAAGGCACTTATACCAAGCTCGGAGACTTTGTTTGATAACATAGAGGGTTCTTTTTAGTTTGAAAAAATAAAAAAGAGTGTGTGTATGTGTGTGTGTGTGTGAGAGAGAGAGAATGAGAGAGAGAGAGGGAGAGAGAGAGTGAGTGAGAGAGAGAGAGAGAGAGAGAGAAAGAGAGAGAGAGAGAGAGAGAGACAAAGAGAGTGAGAGAGAAAAGAGTGAGAGAGAAGTGTACACTAGGATTTATAGTGGTCTGGCACGTTGTACACTAAATCTACTCCTAATTGTTTCCCATTGAAAATTAGTTGTTATTCAACTACGACCTACAACAATATTACAAGAGTTCGTACAATCATTATGTGAGTGCATTCTTCTGTTTACATATGTTTTGCATGATGTCAAATCTAGGAAGTAGCGTTTATGTACATTGGACGGTATCATCTGAGTCTAGTTGTGCATTTTAACGCTCTTGAGTTACGAAACATGTCAATATTTTTGGAAATGATCTTGAAAATATTTGTGCATCAAAATAGTGTGTTATGCCTGAGAAACTTATTTTAAGTGAAAAAACCTAATTATAGGTCGACCCATATGACTACAGGTCGATCTATAGATGAATTTTTAAAACTACAGGTCGACACATAGATGGTATAGGTTGACATTATGCTGCAGTATTAAAGCATGCAACTTCTGTCTCATGTGCTGAGTCTTCAGGTCGGCCTATGGGCAGCAAGTAACCTTATAGGTCAATACATGCTTCCAACAGGTTGACACATGTGTCGCACCTCGAAAAAATACGATCCCTCGCGATGGATGCGACAAAAATGTTATGTTCGAACAGAGTCGCCACCGAACTTTATTTATCCTAATGAAGGAATAGGAAAATATCTATAAAACCTTTTGAAATAGAATAATGGTCGTCGCAACCATATTCGGGTTCGGGAGTCGATTACGCAAGAGGAAGGTATTAGCACCCCCCACGTCTGTTGTACTCAACGGGAACCTTTTAGTACTAATCTATGATTTGAATGTTAACTTATGTTGTTTCTTTTCTTTGAGTGACGAAAAGATTGAAAATAGAAATGGATGGGAACCTCAGAAGGTGAGAAAGGAGGTTTTTTTATAAGTGTGCTCGCGAAGATACAACAATCTCCTACCTACGTATCCTTATGGTGCAATAAGGAAATCAGAGCATTCGTAGTTCAGGGAACTACGATTAGTTGGTTTGTTTTTTTTTATGAACGACAGTGTAGGTCGGCGTTCTAACGGCTAAACGTTGGCTGTATACTCTCGGCTGAGGCTTAAGCACTGGTTTGTTGTGCGCATTAGAAAGGATTAAACATTGTTCTTTTGAAGAAGGGTTTTGGTCACACGGGGGTGATAAGTTGAATTAATATGTTTTATGTTTTGTTTGATTGGTTTTGATCGCACGTGGGCAAAGAAAGATAGATTTGATGGGTTGAGATATTTTGTTAGATGACGATTACTTAGATAGTCGAGTAATACAACTCATATCCTAATAGTCGAGGAGAGGAATCAAATGCTCTAGACCATCTCCCATTTCATCCTTAATTGAAAAAGGATTTTGATAATAGTTAGGGTGTTCTGAGTGGATGACGAACACTCGGATAGTCGAGTAAGACAACTCGTATCCTAATAATTGGAAAAGGGAATAAAAGACTCTAGACCACTTTCTTTTTCATCTGGGTGATTGCAAAAATAGGATTATGTATGGTTGATGTATTTTTAGAATGAACGACAAGTACTCGAATGGATGAGTAAAACAACTTATATCCAAGCATTTGAGGAGAGGATTCGAAGGCTCAAGACCATCTCCCTTTTCGTATAGTTTATTGTGAAAAATGATTTGATTAGATTATAAATTTGGGAAAATGACAATTGTTCGACTGACTGAGTAAGAGAACTCGTATTCCAACAATTGGGGAGAGGAGTTGAAAACTCAAAACCATCTCCCTCTTCATTTCGCTTATTATAAGAGTGTTTTGATTTAATCGAGTTTAGAAGTTTGTAAAGAAATGACGAGTGTCTAACTGACCGAGTAAGAAAACTCGTATTAAAACAATCGAGGGAAGGAGTTAAAGGCTTAAAACCATTCCCCTTTTCATTTCCCTTGTTGTAAGAATGTTTTAATTTAATTATGCCTAAGCGGATTAGAAATGATGATTATTTGACTAACCGAGTAAGAGAACTTGTATTCAAATAATCAAGGAGAGGAGTTGAAAACTCAAAACCATCCCCCTTTTCACTTCGTTATTATGAAATGGTATTTAATTGTACTTAGGTATTTTTTAATTAATTTTGAATAAAATACTCGATATTGGATCGAAGTTTTAATTTTGTGGATAAATTGTATTTTTAGTGAATCAGTCATATAATCGATTAATTAATAATCGAATAGGTCTCATTGTAAGAAAGCCCAAGAGTAAGCTATGTGAGGTTGATGGCGACGCATAAAGGCGATCGACTTACAAGGTTATGGAAGGATGATCTCAAAATTGAATTGAGAGATATGAAATTTTAAATGACTTAGTATGACGATTAGATTGATTAATAGATGACGGTCATTATGAAAATATAACTTAAGTCGTGGTTCAAATGAACTTAGGAATTGCACAAGTGAGTTTAATCAAGCACATTCAAGAATGATATCTCAAACAAATTCTACAAATCGAAATAATGAGTGATTTTAAATTAACAAGTAAAGAATTAAAATAAAAGTTGATCAAATAAAAACATTATTTTTGTAGCAATAATACTCTAATATATATCTTACATGTATCCATAAAAAATGAAATAAAGAAATAAATCAACAAGCAAGAAATAAAAGGAAATGGGTTGAAAGTGAGCAAAAGCCCAAATCTGGGTGCACTGCATAATAATAAAGGGGGTTCAATTAGCCAAAAGACTTTGGGCCCAATTCGGAGGCCCTAAACCACAACCCACAAATTCAGTGGAGCACCCGGTCAACGGATTGACCATGAAGCAAGATCCAGGATCGTTGGGTCTTGTGACCTGACCAGGTCAACACATGTGGACGGATGATGAGCATGCTATTGACACAGTAAGGGTATGTGAGTGCCACACGATATCAATTGGAATAGACCAACCGTCTGGTGACAAGTGTCCATGGTGGAGACGCTTGTCACCATCAAACTTAACCAACAACCAAGCTTTAAGTTCTTACTTTCATTAGAACAACGCCATTCTTCACAACATATTCTCTTTATTCAGTTCACAAACCAAAAAAATCATTGCAAATTCCGACCATCCCTTCCGGTTGCGACCTGTCGGAGAAGACGGTGGTTTCCGGCCAACGACGGCGGCGCCACCTTCTTCTCTGGCGAACCACCGCTCCCAAAACCTAAATTCCAAACACTAACCCCCATTTACTTTTCCCCTACAATCCAAATCCGGACGCGTTTTCTCTAAAATCCCAACCCAAGCGTCTAGATATACACACAATAGATATGAAAACCAAAACATACAAATCGAAACTCCCACCAGTGTTCAACCTCAGACGCCCTCTACAGCAAGAGCTTTTGAAAAAGAGAACAAAACAAGTGGAAACCCTAATTCGAAGAAACAAGGCGACTAGCACAGGGGCCTCTGTCTAAATCACAATGAGAAGAGGCTAGTACCTCCTGCTTGAGGAAAAGAGTAAAGGCTTACCCAAACGGAGCTAATCCAAGGAGATCTCTTGGTGGAAATAGATAAGTCTTCTCCGCTTTCTCTTTGTTTAAATTTCCTCCTGTCTTTGCTTTCCGAATTTTGTTGTTGTTCTGCTTGATGTTAGGTTTAGCTCGAATTATCTCATAGTTTTTCATAGACTCTGAGTAATTCGTCAGTTTTTGAGATTTTTCTTTTGAGGTTTTGGATCTGGTAGCGTCTTTTTCGTAACCGTAGGGTTCTAAAAAAAATCCCTTATTATGCGTATCGTGATCATTTTTATATTGGGAAAATCTTTCGTGATGGTGAGGTTGAGGTTTCTTATTCGGATCAATCCGTTTAGAAAGAAAATCCCTGATTTTACGGGGATCCTCTTGAGTGGTATCGCAACAATCTTTTGAAAAAAAATCCATCTTTCGTATCGTGGAGCTTTGCCAATATTTTGTGGTCCCAAACGTATTTCTTAACTGAATTGAATTTATCTCCTTTTCTTACTAGGACACTATATCTTAACTCTGAGTTTTTTTTGATGCTATGGTAGGTCTTCATCATATGAACGCTACCGACTTTAGTTCCTCTCTTGCCTTTGGTTGTTGTAGCTTAGAAACGCTTTACAATAGGGCTTCTTTGTAATGCTTAGAAATAACTCCTCTTTTTCTTAACAGGTTATGGTAGCAAGGGTCATCCAAGCGAGAAGATGGGCTTAACGTGGGAGTTTTGATGATGTCGTTTTTAATCAAGGGTAAACAAGATGCTCTAAGATTAGGGATAGGTTGATGTCAAAATGGATAGAAAGGTCTAAAAAATGTATCTTAATGCTACTTTGTACGTCCAATGATTTCTTTGTATTTTTATTTATTTTTCCAAGTAAGATTCAATGTAACTTTGAAAAAGGAATCTTAAACACAATTGTTTCTCTTTAAATTTGGATTTAACGAACTCTTCAAGACAATCCCTTAAGTGCAAACGAAATTTTATTGGCAAAGGATGAAACATGTTCATTTCTTCCCTATACTTGAAGTTAGAAATCAAAACACATGCCATAAGTTGAAAATGACTCTATTAGAATGACCAAGGCCACACACGCCCTAACTTAAAACAAAAAACAATCCCATAATCAAGTTCATGTGCCTTAGAATAGGAGACTCTAATACATGGCTTAGATTTTTTATAAAAAAACCTTTAAATTAATTAACAAAATTTCCTTTTTAAGGAGGAGGGAAAATAACTCACACGGATCTTATTATGGAAAAGGAAGGATGATGGAGTTAGATGAAATGAGTGAAATATGTGGATGAGTTTGCACATATTTTGATATTTGGATGCAGGTATTGACTAAATCAATAATCAAATGGCGAACCAAATGTTGACTTTCCTTAATCTTTATACCAAATTGGCCAAATGCACATCTCTTATGAGGGTTCATAACCAAACGAAGTGGTTATGTGATAATGAGGAACAAATGGAGTTGTGGTTGAAATAAATGCCATGATCAAGACCATAGGGTTAGACCAATGACCCAATACATGAAGATTTAAAAAAGCGTTAGTGGATGAAATGATTATATGAATGCAAATGAATGTAATGCAATCAGAGCAGGACCAATCTATGCATACACATAATCAAACTACAAATAATCATTTTTTGATTGGGTGCCATCAAGATTAGAATTGATAACGTCCAATTAGGTTTGTTGTACCGAGAATATTTGGTTGCGATCTTTGAGGGATTCAAATAAGAAAACAAATATGGGTTTTCCTTCAAATCTTTAGGGTATGAAGGTTTTTGTCAAGATTGTGCAATTTAAATCCGATTGAGTGAAAGCCTTGAGACTAAGTGTGTCGGTAAGGGAGTAGCATGAAACGGTGGATCGCATTGACAAATCTTGAGTTCAAAAAGTGTGTGCTTGGGATTAATTCAGTCAGGTGAAAGCGTTGAGACAAGGAGGTCGTGCAAGGAAGTAGCAACAACAGGTGAATTGAAGCGACATTATTAGTGACTTGATCAATCTTTGATCATGGTTTTTGGAGGTGCTAGAGTCAAGAACAAACTTAGTATTTGTGGGATTTGATTTCTCATCTCTTGTATAGATACTTTTTCAAAGTAAGATTTATTATGTTAATATCTCAATTTGGATTCGAAATCAGAGCAGACTAGCGATGTTGATTGGGGAACTGCCTAAACAAATCCTTGCTTACCCTCTCTCTCTATCTCGTTTATTTTTCGGTTCACAAATTGTTAATTACTTTGATCTCTTGATCAACATTGTTTGGCTAATAACTTTTGAATTATTTGTTAAATTTTGTTGTTGTATTAATCACTTACCATTTGGTAGTGATTGGTTTTTAAAAACTACAAACACTATACAAATATCCAAAGTTTGTTGATTGCAAGCAAAGTGTTTGACAAATTATGTCAACTAGTCTTTAGTGTGTTGTTGAAATTGGAGATAGATAGTTACTATGGTAGAGTATTCAATTTAGTTCTTGAAGTATTGATAAACCAACCTGTGAATTATTATCATACCATTGGTACTCATACACATATCCGAGTTTTTCAATAGAAGGTTCGGATAGACGATTTTAGATCCGGGGAATATTTTAAACTTGCTTCCGTGCCATAAATTTTTTTAAATAAAAGTTTCAAATAATTTTTTAATTTGGGATCTCTTCAACCCCCCCTCTAGATCTAGTCCTATCGTCTAACAAGTGGTATCACGAGCCCCAATTTTTTCCGGTCTTAAGGTTTGCTTATTAGATAATGGCTATCGAACCTAAAGGGGCGTATAATAGAACCCCTATTTTCAACGGAAAAAATTATGGCTATTGGAAAGCTTGTATGCGTATCCATATCAACTCCATTTATAAGGGTGTATGGGACGTCATTTCCAATGGTCCTAATCAAATTACAATTACCAATGGTGAAGGCGTCATCGTATTAAAACCAGAAAATCAATGGAATGATAATGATAAGAAGTTGCGGTATCATGATTGGAAAGCACAAAATATTCTCATATCCGCATTAGGTGTTGATGAGTATTATAGTGTCTCTCATTATGAAACCGCCAAGGCTATGTGGGATGCATTAGAAGTTTCCCATGAGGGAACTAAT
The DNA here is from genome assembly GCF_024323335.1 of Lathyrus oleraceus. Lineage (NCBI taxonomy): Eukaryota > Viridiplantae > Streptophyta > Magnoliopsida > Fabales > Fabaceae > Lathyrus > Lathyrus oleraceus. The sequence goes on from NC_066582.1 coordinate 403,912,824, forward strand.
GAAGTCAAACAAGCTAGGATTAATAATTTGAACCAAGAGTTTGAACTCTTTCGTATGAAGCGTGGTGAAACCATTGCCGACATGCAGAAGAGTTTCAGACATATTATTAATAGGTTGAAAGATCTAGGTAATCCTATCTCCAATGCTATTTCTACTAAAAAGGTTTTAAGATGTCTTAACAGGGAGTGGTAACCCAAGGTTACCGCTATCAAAGAGGCGAATGATCTTAAAGCACATGATCTTACTACCTTGTTTGGTAAATTGGAAGAACATGACCAAGAACTCACTTGCTTGGAAAAACATGAAAAATAATATGAAAGGAATATGACGAAAGAGAAAGGTACAAACAAGGTGGAAGATAAGAAGTTCATTTATCTAAAGACTTCTAGTTTAAAATCCTCAAATAGTGAGTTTAGTGGTTGTGAAACTAAAGATGACGAAGACTCCGATGAAGAAGACATGGGATTGTTCATCAAAAGGTACAATAGATATATGTATGAACAAGCAAATAACCACTCCAAGAAGAAAGATTATGGAAAATCCAGAAGGTTGTCAAATTCCTCAAAGGAAGGTGAAAAGAAGAAAAGTAAGGGTAGAAGTACATGCTACCATTGTGGTAAAGACGGTCACATTAGACCAGAGTGTCCTCAAATCGTGAAAGAAAGTGAAAAAGGTCATTACAAAAGATCAAATAAGCATAGAAGGGCTAATGTTGCTCGGGAAAGCGAAAGTGGTTCTTCAAGTGGAGAAAGTTCTAGCTCAAGCGACGAATCGACAAAGATGTGTTACATGGCCAACAAAGGAAAGAAAAATAATGTAAGTCACTTTAAGCCTAAATTTACTCATGACTTATCTTATTCTAAATTGCAAGAATCTTTTGAAAATCTATAAATAAAAGCCATAGAAGCCTTCAAAAAGCTTGCTTTGAATAAAAGATTTTTCTCTCATTTGCAAGCTAAAATGTTAGAAAATGAAAAGAATATGAAAGATCTAAGGAAATCTATGATAGACATTTTAAAAGATAATTGCGATGATAATAAAACCTCTTGGTTTGGGTGTGATACATGTCATTTTGGCAAAAAGAGTCAAAAGATCTTAAAGCCAAGTTGAACAAGGCTTTATAACCCAAAGTCACTTTTGCTATTGAAACTTCAAAATATGATATGCCTTCTCATAATCCTTATAGAAGGTATGGTTATGTTGAAAATATTTCAAATAGAAAAAGAGCCTTTTCTCACAATATTTATTGCCATTACTATTGCATGAAGGGTCATACCATTGCAAAGTGTAACTTTAGGAGACTCTTGGTCCCTAAAGGAACTCATCAATGGTTGCCTAAGTGCAACCAAGTTTTCACTAATCATCAAGGACCCAACAAAGATTGGGTACTTAGTGTAGCGGGGTATTCGTTACCATTAGAGATATTGACTAAATCCAAGGTAAATCATACAAGTCGAGTCGCCACCGCACTTCTATTTATCCAAAGGAATGGTTAGAAAGCGAATAAAAACCTAAAAGTTTTATCAAATCAAAAACTAGTAAAAGAGAGTCAGAGATCTGGGTAAGGGGGTTGGTTATGCAATGGGAAGGTGTTAGGCACCCAAAACATCCTAGGTACTCCTAGGGAGCCCTTTTCATACTTGTTGTAAGGTTGTTGTTTTTTGTGAAAAAATTTGTTTGTGCAAACATGATTGAAGATATGAGAAAAGAATATACAAGTTTATTTACATTTGTGTTTGGATGGATAAACCCATTGCCTATGTACCGTCTTAAAAAAGATTAGGATCAAAACCTCGTAGTTCGGGGTAAAAAATCTCAAAATGAGTGAGTGGATTGATTGGTCCAAAAGCCTTAAGGTCTTTTGTTATCCAAGGGAGAAAACTCAACCTAAAACCACAAATCCACCATGTGAGGATAACTTCAACATGCTAGTGAAGGGTTAACCCTATAATAAGCATGGAAGACTCATTGTCCATCACTAAGGATATAGGAGAGTATTACATCTACCACAAGGAAAACTGAAACCTAATAGCTAAAGGTTATGAAAAAGTTTTGATTAAGAGAGTGGCCATTGAAACCACAAAAGACATTTGAATGGGTTATATTTACCAATGGAAAGTATGTACAAAATATGGTCAAAGTTGACTTAGAGATTCAATTCAAAATGAGTATTAAGAAAAGAGAGTTTGAAAATCAAAAGCATAAGGCTTAGGTTTCTAATGTTGAAAACAAGTTTTAGATGTTTGCACAAAAGTTTTGGCTTGGGTTAGAGTGGAGGGAAGAAGAAGAATGGCTAAAGTCCTAAGAAAAACAAGAGGTGAGGGATAAGAAACAAAACCACAAAAGGAGTTCCTCTCTTGAGATCATATTGATGATCCAAGTAGCTCCCATCCTTTGGAATAAGCAATCACATAAGCATAAACTCAAGCAATCAACAATCAAATGAAGCTCTTGGAAAAGTTCCTCAAGGTATCTTGGATCTCTCTCTCTTGGAAGCCCATGGCAATGTTTCCCCAAATTGGCTCAATGTTAGAGTCCCTAGCACAAAGACAATACACATCAAAAAGTTCTATTAACAATCAAAGAATGGACAAGAGGGAGTTTAGAATATGGTCCTTTCAATGTTCATCTTCAAGCTTTAAGCACTCTAAAGGCATGAGGCCTAGTTGCTCTTTGACATTTATAGCACTCTAAAGGCATGAGGCCTAGTTTCTCTTTGACTCCAATTTGCATAGGGAAGGTCCTAAAGTCTAAGTCCTTTTGTCCATTTTTTGCATTTGGTCCACAACAATCAAACAAAACACAAACACAATAGTATATACACAATTATGTGCTCAAGTGAGCAAAAGACAAATTGCATTAACATAAACATGTGCTCAAGTGAGCAAAGGAAAAAATAAATGGATAATATGTGCAAGAATAGTAAATTGCATAAAAGTAAAGAGAAAAAGTAAATGTTAATGGTTAATAGTTAGTGTTAGTAGTTAGTGTGCCATAAGGCAAATTTAGCGATATGTTAAGCAATCGTAATTGGACTTATGTAGAAGTCACAACTATCTGAGGCCGGTCAATAATAATGTAGGCAACAACACAAGTTAGAAGTCTTGATTAGTGAACCAAGTTCCCACAACTTGCCATGCCAAAAAGAAGAAGAGAATTGATCTTGTATTGGTTTAAGTTTTTTGCATGATTTAGGAAACAACCTATCCTTAATGCAAAGCCATTCACTTGATCAATTGATCAAGATGGATTAGATTTGAATCAAGGAAGATTAAGTTTCCCTAATCAATGCTAACTTATCAACCTTCAACTCATTGATCAAAAAAAGAAAAAGAAGAAGAAGAAGAAAGAGATGAATAATGGAAAAGGAAATGGAAAGAATAAAGTGCATAAGGTGGAATAAAATGTACCAATCCATGTGTGTTGACCAAATGACATTGAAAGTTAAAGTCAAACAATCAGAAACCAGAAATGGGATGGAGATTGGAGGTCAAGCAATAAGCAGAATATTTTTGGCATTTTCAATATTAAAAATAAACTTGAATTAAAAATAAAAGAAAGGTCAAACTTTAAAATCACTTCAATTCAACCTTGAAAGGTCCAGGTGATTTATCCCAAGTTCAACAAGGTCAAACAAGGTTTGACAAATTTTTTTAGCATTTTTGAAAGTCAGAAACTATTTTTAATCAATTAAAAATGAATAAAAATAACCTAATTGAACTAAAATCTCAAATAAACCTCAAATCAATTAAAAAAATTGATGAGAATATTTTTCATAGATCCATCATCATTCAAATAGGTTGAGAAAATATTTTTGTATTTTTTGAATATCAAAGACTATTTAAAATGAATTAAAAATAACCAGAAAAGAGAAAATTCTCAAAAAGTATCAAATGACAAAATAAAAAATATTAAAAATCAAAATTAGAAACTAGAAATTATTTGGAGAAGAATGCAATTGGTCCCATATTTTTTGGATTAAAAATGAAGAAGATATGAATTTTTGAAAATAAAAGAAATAAAAGAAATTAAATCAGAAAATAGAAAAATCAAAAAAACCAGGAGCGTCTGATCAAGCCTCATTAATTGACGTGGCTGATCAAACGCTCCAGATGCGTGCTTCCATGGTACGTCCAAGTCAATGCGTCACACAAACATTAAAACAAAGTCATAACATTGGACAGTGAAGATTAAATCTGGAGATCAGATCCAAGGGCTCACGATGCATCTGGCAAAGGGATGGTGACCGGAGCCACCGTCTTCTCCGGTGAGCATGAAGATTCCGGCCAAAATTGCAGGTTTCAAAAGCTTAACCAAAATACACGATCCATACATCATTGGAAAGCTGGGGTGATGTACATCACCCCTATACCATTAGTTTCTCCTATTGATGCTCATAGAGAGAGAAATCAGAGAGAGAAAAGCATGGTGTTCATACTGAACTTCATGGATTTCAACAATTGAGCACTCAAAACAATTGCCTCTATGAAGAGGACTTCAGCCAACACAATATCCAAGCAAATAGATCAATAAATAGTGAGTTACGAATAAAAAACCAGTTGGAGAGAACCTTTGAATTGTGGTGATCTGAGCTTGTTTCCGTGCTTCCTTTGGCCAAACAGAGCTTCAATGGATTATGAGAGAGAGGTCTAGGAACTTTAGATCTAGAAATTCAACCAGATTTAGTTGAATTTCAGATCTGAGAAATTTGAGTGAAAATGAAATAGTTCCTTTGGTGAGAGGTTTGGTTTTCAGTTCAGCAGCATTTCAGGTTGATTCATGGATGATTTCAAGTGAAGCAAGCAAGTGTATTTATAGTGGAAGCTGATGCAAGGAGGTGGAAAATCCGTGTGCATGGTAAGAGGATATGCATTGCATGGGCTTGCATGATCATGTAAAAGGCCCAAATCCAATGCCAAATGCAATCTGAAGTATAATTGAGCTGAAATGGACGTGTAGTTGGCAATGCATAGGCTTGTGTAATGAGTTCCAACATGTTATGCACAATTATGCCTAAAACTTCTCCTCTTCGAAAATGCCATTTTCCAAATCCAAACATGAGCAAGTGAGTAATGGTTGGAAAGGTCTTGATGTAAGGAACAAATGTTATGTTAGGAAAAAATCCTTTTGAAGTGTGTAAATTAGTGAATTTTGAGTTTAAAGTGTAAGGTGCAAAACATGTAAAGGCAAGGTTTCCAAATTTGGACAATGTTCAAGCCCCTCTGTTTGGATGATGCAAGCCCCAAATGAAAAGCCTCCAACATCAAAGTTGTAGATCTTTTCAAGAAAATCAAAATGGACTTAAATTTTGCATCATTTGGATTTTTGATGAAAGAGTTATGGGCACTTGAAGTTGGACTTTTTTGCCTTTCAATGCATTTTGTCCAAAGTGACCTATAATGTTTTGCATTATCACATGTATGTCCTTTGATATTTTGAAATTTTGTTCAATATAACATTTAAAGAAGTCATCTTAAGCTTTCCAATGCATTTGATCCCACCTCAAAATCATAAACAATGAATGAGTTATGTTCTTGGTAAGTTGACCCAAAATTAGGGTTTCAGTCAAAATGACCTATAATGTCTTGGAATGGATGATGACCTTCCAAGCTTCAAACAAATTTTTGATGAACATGAAAGTTGTTCTTATTGTTCTTAAGAACATTTTTACTTTTGGGATCATCTCCATTTGACCAACACATAAAAAGTTAGGTCTCAGTGCATTTCAAAATAGTCAGATGAATTGACTGATCAACTTCTCAAGTCCAAGACTCATATCTTGATAAATTGATGATTGAGGACACTCAAATAAGTTCAAATATGCATGAAATTATGAATGAGAGAACTTCCCTTGATTGTATTTGATCATCGGCTGAGGTTGCTTCAAGAGCAAGGCATTGTGGATGATCTGATGAACTAGGGTTTCCTTGGGGAACAAACCCCAAACCCTTTGACTTGCTTTGATCAAAATGATGAATTGAGATGCTAGGGAGGCATATTTTATGGATGAGAGCTTTGGGAACCATTACCATGCTTGTTTTCATCTTCTCTTGGCCATAGCTCTGCATAAAGGATCTCCTTGAAGCTCTTGACTTTGTGATTGCTCAAGCTACAAACAAGAAATGTTAGTGACATATTTGTGTGCTTTTGGTTAGTAAACAAAATAAGAAAAGCAATAATATACAATTCAAGTATGCTTGGTGATCTCAAACCACTCACAAGAGGTCCCACCCAAATGCAAAGGGAAACAAGATGCTTATGATCCTTGAGGAAATGCAAATGCAATGTTATGATGTCATGAGGGATCTTAGGGTCAAAATTGGGGTCTTACGCTTAGCACTAGTCGTTAATCTTGCAAGATAAATGTCTTGACACTATGAAGAGAGTATGGGATCTTTTTCATGGAAGCTCATGACATAATATTTGTAACACTTCTCTATATCTTGACTTTGTGACAAGAAAGATAGAATGTGTTAATAAAGAGGTTATCGTTTAATGTTCTTTTAATTGGTAAAAGTGTGTTGATTATTACTAATGTGTTCTATCCAAAATGTTTCATAAAAGGTATTGTTCTCAATGGTGTAGGTTATCTTTGAAAATACATACTCAAGTTCATCAAATTAGGGATTGATCAACCTAAGATGATAAAATTTGAGGAGGAGCAAGATGACTATCATAATTGAACAAGATTGAAAATCCAAGTATTAGGGTGATCATCAAGTCAATGAGACTCTTGTGCACATTATTAATAGCACTTTCAAATACTTGTAGAAAGAGAAAAGTGGTAAGAGAGGATTGGTTCCTTTTGTGTTTGTGGCACTTATGGCATTAATTTCATCTTTTGTTCAAAAGTTTCTCGTGGAATGCTTGTGCATCCTCCGTCTTCCGTACGGTGAGGTTATATCGTTTCAATCTCTTTTTTTTATTTCGTAAGTGAGTATTCCTTTTACCTGGTTATTTTTCAAAGATATATGATGTAGTATGTGTATGATACGTGTAATGTTTGTTCACTTCCAAAAATCTTAATGTAACCATTGTGTGTTTCATTTCATATATTTATAGTGACTTCATACTAAATGTCATCATACGTAATCTATATTTTTTTTCTAACTCATATTACTCTTATGTTTGCACGTTAATTGTTTTCAAACCATTAAATCATTGCATATGCATAGTCTCTTATTAATTAGTCATTCATAAGTCATTATGAGTCATCAAAAATCATTTCATAAGTCATAAATGTAAAGTTTTGTCAAGCTTTGTCCTTCATGCATCAACACATGGTCACATAGGTCAATGCATAAATTGATTTTATTTTTATTTGTCAAAAACGCTTCAGTATGTGTCGACACATTTGTGGATAGGTAGACATGTGTAATTAATTTTTCTATTCTTTATTAAACGTTTTAGTGTATGCCGACACATAACCTTAATAGGTCGGCACATTAACTCAGAGGTCGACTCATATTCCATTTTTGGTCCAAAAAAATTCATTTCACATTCATGCACTAAAATCCCTCAAGTCTCCAAGCTTCATCTCATCTCATAAAAGTCATTCATTTTCGTCAAATCTTGTTTGTCTCTATTAAAGCATTTCACCTTCATGCACACCTTCATCAAGTCTCCTACATTCCTCTTATTTTTCTTCTTACTCTTTCAAAAACCCTCTTTTCATCCTTAGTCACAAAAAGTTTCAGATTTTCACTTGTTTTTGGATTATCTTCTCATTATTGTGTGTTGTTGTGTTTGTGTGTTCTGCTTAAGTGTGTAGGTATTCAAAATATTTCCTTCTCATTCACTGTTCATTCAAACTTTTCATCAAACATCTGGTGTGCATACCTTTGATTCAATTTTCTTTATGGCTTCAAAGATTTTTAAGTCCAAGAGTGATGTAAAGGGTAAAAGCAAGGCTATTGCTTCTACTACTGCTGCTAAAAATCCATTCACTTTGGTTTCCAAGAAGTATGTCAAGGATTTTGAGTTAAAGCATCAAAAACGTCTTGTAGTGAAACAATTTATATGAAAGTAGATTATTGTTGGCTATTTGGATATACATGGCAGTGTTAAGCTCGTTGAGCATCAATAGATTGACTATTTCCTACATCTTGCTCAGGATTACAATGAGGATCTTATTCGTGTAATCTATTAAGGTCTACGTGAAGAACAAGGTTCTTGCTTCAAGTTTTCGATAAGTAACAAAGTTTATCAGTTTACTAATGATTTGTGGAAAACTCTATTTGGAATTACTGTGAGTGATGTTGATGAGACTGACAATGTTGATCTGTTGGTAACAAATCTTTACACTCATGTAGACTTTAATTGGAATGTTCATTTGAATGAGATACTCAAGGATCCTCGTACCGAGGACTATTATGAACCAATTACCACCGGTCATTTGAAGATGGTGCCAATAATTCTGCTATGGGTGGTGTCTCATATATTACGACCAAAGAATGGTAGAATTTCTAGAATTGACTATGTAGAGATTCATTTGGTATACATTTTATTGCACAAGGCCAAAATCAATTAGCCTCACTATTTTGTATCTCGTATGTTCTCTATCAAAAAATGCAACAAGGGCACTTCTTTCTGATATCCCTCTATGATTGCTAAGATTCTAAACTTCTTTGACAGTGGTTTGCTGAATCTCAACTACAAATCTCCTGGTTCTTCTCAAGAATTCTCTCACCGCACATTAGTTAACATGGATTACTTTTGGGATGTAAATCGATGTGTGTACTATCTACGCTTAAGTAAGCATGGCAGGAATTTGTATAAGTTTGATGATCCTATTGAGTGTGGTGATGACGCAGTTGATCTCCCATGAATGATGAGCAACCTATAGGGGTTCATCATAATGTTACGAAAGAAGATGATGTAATGCATAATGCTCCTTGTGGTGACGATCATGGGGCAGGTTTTGGTACTAACTATCCTGATACTGCCTTGTAGCGGGGTATTCGTTACCATTAGAGATATTGATTAAATCTAAGGTAAACCATACAAGTCGAGTCGCCACCGCACTTCTATTTATCCAAAGAAATGGTTAGAAAGCGAACAAAAACCTAAAAGTTTTATCGAATCAAAAACTAGTAAAAATGTCAGAGATCGGGGTAAGGGGGTTGGTTATGCAATGGGAAAGTTTTAAGCACCCAAAACATCCTAGGTACTCCTAGGGAGCCCTTTTCAGACTTGTTGTAAGGTTGGTATTTTGTGAAAATTTATTTGTGCAAACATGATTGAAGAGATGAGAAGAGAATATACAAGTTAATTACATTTTTTGTGTGTTTGGATGAATAAACCTATTGCCTACGTACCATCTTAAAGACAATTAGGATCAAAACCTCGTAGTTCGGGGTAAAAATCTCAAAATGAGTTGGTGAATTGATTTGGTCCAAAAGCCTTAAGGTCTTTTGTTATCAAAGGGAGAAAAATTAACCTAAAACCATAAATCCACCATGTGAGGATAGCTTCAACATGCTAGTGAGGGGTTAACCCTATAATAAGCATGGAAGACTCATTGTCCATCACTAAGGATATAGGTGAGTATTACATCTACCTCAAGGATAACTCAAACCTAATAGCTAAAGGTTATGAAATTTTTTGATTAAGGAAGTGGCCATTGAAACCACAAAAGGTATTTGAATGAGTTATATTTACCAATGGAAAAAGTATGTACAAAATATGGTCAAAGTTGACTTAGAAGTTCAATTCAAAATAAGTGTTATGAAAAGAAAGTTTGAAAATCAAAAGCAGAAGGCTTAGGTTTCTAATGTTTGAAAACAAGTTTTAAATGTTTACACAAATGTTTTGGCTTGGGTTAGAGTGGAGAGAAGAAGAAGAATGGCTAAAGTCCTAATCATACAAGAGATAAGGGATGAGAAGTAAGACCACAAATGGAGTTCCTCTCTTGAGATCATATTGATGATCCAAGTAGCTCCCATCCTTTGGAATATGCAAACAAGATAATAGTAAGCTCAAGCAAGCAACACAATCAAACAAGCTCTTGGAGAATTCCTCAATGGATCTTGGATCTCTTTGTCTTAGAAGCTTATGGCAATGGTTTCTCAATTTAGCACAATGCTGGAATTCCTAGCACAAGAACACACATATCAAAAAGTTCTATCAAACAAATAAAGAATGAACAAGAAGGAGTTTAGAGATTTGTCCTTTCAAAGTCCTCTTCAACATTCATAGCATTCTAAAGGCTCAATTTCCTAGTTGCTCTTTGACTTTTATAGCATTCTAAAGGCATGAGGCCTAGTTGCTCTTTAACTCCAAATTTGCATAGGGAAAGTCCTAAAGTCTAAGTCCATTTGTCCATTTCTTTGCATTTGGTCCACAACAATCAAAACAAAACACAAACACAATGACATATACACAATTATGTGCTCAAGTGAGCAAAATGCAAATTGCATTAACATAAACATGTGCTCAAGTGAGCAAAGGAAAAATCAAATGAATAATATGTACAAGAATACTAAATTGCATAAATGTAAAGAGCCAAAAGTAAATGTTAATAGTTAATGATTAGTGTTAGTGGTTAGTGTGCCATAAGGCAAATTTAACGCTATGTTAAGCAATAGTAATTGGACTTATGTAGAAGTCACAACTATCTGAGGCCGGTCAATAATAATATAGGCAACAACACAAGATAGAAGTCTTGATTAGTGAACCAAGTTCCAACAACTTGCCATGCCAAAAAGAAGATGAGAAATGATCTTGTATTGGTTTAAGTCCTTTGCATGATTTAAGAAGCAATCTATCCTTAATGCAAAGCCATTCACTTGATCAATTGATCAAGATGAATTAGATTTGAATCAAGGAAGATTAAACCTCCCTAATCAATGCTAACTATCAACCTTTAACTCATTGATCAAAGAGAAAAGAAGAAGAAGAAGAAGAAGATGGATAATGGAAATGAAGAAAATAAAGTGCATTAAGTGAAATGGAATGTACCAATCCACAAATGTTGACCAAAGATAGGGAAGATCAAGGTCAAACCATAAAAACAGAAGTGAGATGAAGATTGGAAGTCAAGAAATAAACAAAATATTTTTGACATTTTTAATATTTGAAAATAAACTTGAATTAAAATATTAAAGAAAGGTCAAACTTCAAATTCACTTCAAATCAACTTTGAAAAGTCCAAGTGAATTATCCCAAGTTCAACAAGGTCAAACAAAGTTTGACAAAAAATTTCAGCATTTTTAAAAGTCAGAAACTATTTTTAATCAATTAGAAATGAAGAAAAATAACCTAATTGAACTAAAATCTGAAATAAATCTCAAATCAATTAATAAATCGATGAGAATATTTTTCATGGATCCAACATCATTCAAAGAAGTTAGAAAAATATTTTTGTATTTTTTGAATATCAAAAACTATTTAAAATGAATTAAAAATAACCAGAAAAAAGAAAATTATTTAAAAATAGAAAATGATAAAATAAAAAATATTAAAAATCATTTTTAGAAACTAGAAATTAAAGGAGAAATAATGCAATTGGTCCCATATTTTTTGGACCAATAATAAAAGAGATATGGATTTTAGAAAATGAAATGTAATTAAAAAATGAAATAGAAAATAAAATCAAAATTAAAACAATGGAAAAAAACACGAGCCCTTGTATCTGAGCTCATTAATTGAGCTGGCAGATCCAAGGATCCACAAGCGCACACCTAGTGTAGTCCACAGTATATGCAACCACATGGATACCAAGAAAAAGTCATAACAATGGAGCATGGAGATTAAATCTGGAAAATGCATCGTGTGGCTCAGATTGGATCTGGAAAACAGACGGTGGCCAGCGCCACCGTCTTCTCTGGTGAGCTCCGGTGGAGACCAAAAAATGCAGAGTTTCAAATGTTAACTAAAATGCATGATCCAGGCACCATTCGAAAGGTGAAGTGATATACATCACTCCTATGCCACTCAACCACTCTAGATTCCTATTAAGAGGGAAATCAGAGATGGAAGTTTGGTGGTGTTCAACTGAACTTACTCGATTCCAACAATTAAACACACAGTAATGATGCCTATATAGAGAGGACTTCAGAAAACACAAGATCAAGGCAAATTGAGCAAAGTATAATGAGATTCGAAGCAAATTTTAGTCAAGCAAAACCTTTGGATTGTGAAGAATTGAGTCACTCTCTTTGGTTCCTTTTGCAAACAGAAGCTTCAATGGATCAAATCATGAAGGTCTAGGAACTTTAGATCTTAAAATTCAACCAAATGCAATTGAATTTCAGATCTGAAAATTTGGAGAAAAATGGAGTTTGTTCCTTTAGGTATGGCTAGGGATTCAATCTTGCAGCACTTCAGGCGCCTTCGGATTACCTTTCAAGTGAAGCAATGCATTCTATTTATAGCTGGAGCTGCAAGGAGAGTGTGATGAAAACCGTGTGCATGAGAATTGGGTCCTCCATGCATGGGCCTGTACAGGCGCATGTGAGGCCCAAAATCAAATGGTTTTGCATGCTGAACTCAAGTGAATCAACTTTGGACGTGTAAATTGAAAGGCATTGGCTTGTGCATGAAGATTCATCATGAAATACATAAATGGTCACAAAACTTCAAGTCTTCGAAAATCCCTTTTGCAAAATGGAAACATAGGCATGTGGGTAATGGTTGGAAAGGTCTTGACATAAGGAACAAATGTTCTGTTGGACAAAAAATCATTTGGAGTGTGGAATTTTATGAAAACAGGCCATGAAGTTCAATGTACAAAATATGCCTTTGAGAATTTTGTCAAAATGAACCACCTTCAAGCCCTTCTGTTTTGATGATGAAAGCTTAAAATGGAAACTCCTCGAACACCAAAGTTGTATATCTTTTCAAGACAATCAATTTGGACTTATATTTTGCATCATTTGGATTTTTGATGAAGAAGTTATGGGTACTTGAAGTTGGACTTTTTCACATTTCAATGCATTTGGTCCAAAGTGACCTATAATGTTTTTCATTATCACATGTATTTATTTTGGGATTGTGAAATTTTGTCCAACATAAAATTTGAATTAGACATCTTAATCTTTCCAATGAATTTGATCCCACCTTAAAATCATAAAAAATGAATGAGTTATGTTCTTGGGAGGTTGACCCAAAATTAGGGTTTCGGTCAAAATGACCTATAATGTCTTGGAATGGAAGATGACTTTCCAAGCTTCAAATAAAATTTTGATGAACATGAAAGTTGTTCATATTGTCCTTAAGAACATTGTTTCTCTTGAGGTTATCTCCATTTGACCAACACATAAAAAGTTAGGTCTCAGTGCATTTCAAGATAGTCAAAGGAATTGACTAATCAACTTCTCAAGTCCACAACTCATATCTTGATGATTGAGGGCACTCAAATAAGTTCAAATATGCATGAAATTATGAATTAAAGAACTTCGCTTGATTTTATTTGACCATGGGTTGAGGTTGCTTCAAGAGCAAGGCACAGTTGATGAACAGATGAATTAGGGTTTCCTTGGGAAACAAACCTCAAACCCCTTGACTTGCTTTGATAAAAAGTGATGAATTGAGATACTTGGGAGGCATATCTGATGGATGAGAGCTTTGGGAACCATTACCATGCTTACTTTCATTTTCTCCTGACCATATCAATGCACATAAGATCTCCTAGAAACTTTGGATCTTGTAACTGCTCAAGCTACAAACAAAAGATGTTAGTGACATATTTTTGTGCTTTTGGTTAGTGAATAAAATGAGAAAAGCAATAATATACAATTCAAGCATGCTTGGTGATCTCAAACCATTCACAAGGGATCCCCCCCAAAGGCAAAGGGAACCAAGATGCTTAGGATCCTTGAGGCTATGCAAATGCTATGTTATGATGCCATGAGGGATCTTAGGGTCAAAATTGGGGTCTTACAGATGCCCCTATTTAAGGTCATTCTAGCCGGAGAAGTGAAGGTTAAAATCTTCGTCTCAACGAGGTAGAATGGGCTTAAATAATACCAAAGATACGAATTTTGGTCCCTAAGAGACCTCATGATGCAAATGTATGTATGCAAAAGGGTAAAACTTTATGGGGATATGTGTTCACAAAGAAGGAAAGAAATCAGGAGGAACTGACAATCCATATGAGTAATTCACTCCACGGGACAGAGACTTTAAGACTCTTATGGGGATAGAGATGGAGTAAATTGCGTGAGCAGGGCACGACTTAAAACTTGGTGAAAGACACGAGCAGGATTCCAAATGAATCAATCAATGGAACGACCTGAGCTGACTCAAAAGCTCCCGTATTGGGAATATGCCAATACAGCGGAACTATCCATAAAGGATACTTCGAACGAAAATTCGGATTCAAACTGGGGAATCCTACAAGGAATTTCGCTGGGGAAATTTCCAAACAAGATTCCTCCGGGGGGAAGCACCGGGATAAGGTATTACCGGTTATTGGGTAATAAGCTCGAAGAGACACGTGATCCGAACACCGGTATAAAGGTGAGAGAACAACATGCTCGGGAAGAATGAATATCTCAGACCGGTATAAAGGTGAGAGATATCAAACATCCAAAAATCATCTGAGGAAGACCTAAAAAGGTATATTTCAACTCAGGAAAGTCTGACTCCACAGGGGGACAAAAAGTCATAATAGGGAGCAGAGAGGAAGGAACACCAGGGATACCGGTTATTGGGCATATAATAGGTGACCGACCAGGGCGTGAATTGGGGAATATTCCAAGACACTCATCATCCAAAAGAGGGAAAAGATGGACGATTACTGGTTACTGAGCAATCATTCATCTAAACTACGGGGAAGTGCGGGAAGCCAATCTAGGCTCAAACTAGAGAAGCACGATGAAACAAGACTCGTCCCAATGAGGATATAACTCAATGGGGAATTCCATCCCAATATATATGTGTTGGGGGGAAATAGAAACAATCATCATCCACGAGGATATAACTCGGCGGGGACTATGGAAGAAAGGATAAACACTTTCTGCCTATGGGGCTGACTCTACAAGGAGAGATCAAACACAAACATCTGCTTGGGGAAGCATATTACCCACTAGCAATAGATAGCAAGCAAAGATATATGGTAAAGAATGCAACATGAATATCTGAATGTTTAGAATTATATGCACATATGCGTGTTTTATGTATGATGAATGTTGACAAACAGACATTTCTAACACAAACAGGTCCAACGAATGATGAACAAACATGCGGTACTACATATCAAGAGAGAAAGCCAGGCCCAGTGAAAAAAACATCCAACATGATGAGGGGCAAGAGATACCAGGAAGCGGAGATCTCTGCAGGGAAAAGAATATCATCACTCCAGCTGGGGACAGTATTACACAGATAAAATCCGCCGCGGAAACAACTCTTCTGGGGAAATTATCATAGGAGGGGATGGATCTCTGTGGGGAACAACCACCAATCAGAAACTTCCAAAGATCACCAAATATTGTCCTACCAAAGAGATCACATCTGCTGAGGAGTGAGGGATGAATATCTTTACCAAACACTCTGCTCGAGAGAAAAAACCACAAAAGGCTCCAAAGGAAGAGGACACAAGCATGCCAGGAATATGACCAAATGCCTTACCTTGTTGAAAATCATACCATCTTTGGGAGAGCACTGAAGACATCTCCAGTATCCTTTTATCATTGTGAATGTTCACTTTGTTTAAAAACAAGCTATGAAAAATTTAATTATTTAAAACAATGATATTTCTGAATTAAGACATGCAAAAAATTTGTTGGATAGAAACAAATAAGAGTGCGAATAATTGGACAAAGGCTCGAATTTATTTGATGGAATGGTAGCCTGCAAATGGCAAGACTCCGTAGATCTTTACAAACTTAAAGTTGGTGATATATATTCGAAAAAGGGCTACATTGAACATAATGACCATTTCTCCACCAACTCTGAATCCGATGTATTCGAAGCTTCAGCTGACGATGGTTGAACGAGGATTTCTGATAGATGATAGTTTGTAGAACAAAGTCTTGTCAGGATGCAGTTACTTGCCAAATCCCTAATTTTTTGCCTAGATTGTCCCAGGGTGAGGTACTCAATCTAGAGGGATACATATTTTTTTTTATGTCTCTAACTTTTGCCTGGACTGCCCTTTCGGGTTTTCAATCCACCGAGACGCTCATTTTTGCCTAAGTCACCGTTTCGGGTTTTCAACTTAGCGAGCTATTCTGTTTTTATCTTTAGGGGAAGTATTTCTTGACAACATCTGAATTCACAGGACGAGTGAAATCCTCCCCATCCATAGTTGTAAGTATCAAAGCACCGCCTGAAAAGGCTCTCTTAACAACATATGGACCTTCGTAGTTTGGAGTCCACTTGCCCCTGGAATCGGGCGCGAAAGACAAGACTTTCTTGAGCACAAGGTCACCCTCTTGGAACACACGCGGCTTGAACTTCTTATCAAAGGCTTTCTTTATCCTTTGTTGATATAACTGGCCATGGCACATGGCAGTTAACCTCTTCTCTTCTATCAAATTCAATTGGTCATAACGACTCTGAACCCATTCAACATTAGTCAACTTGGCTTCCATCAAGACTCTCATTGATGGGATCTCCACCTCTATTCGGAGCACAACCTCCATGCCATAAACAAGAGAGAAAGGGGTTGCCCCTGTTGAAGTGCAGACATACGTACGATATCCATGCAAAGCAAATGGCAGCATCTCATGCCAATCTTTGTACGTAACAACCATCTCCTGAATGATCTTCTTGATATTCTTATTAGCAGCTTCAACAACCCCATTCATATTGGGTCTATAGGGGGAAGAATTATGATGTGCTATCTTGAACTCGCTACATAGTTCTTTCATCATCTTGTTGTTCAAGTTAGATCCATTGTCAGTAATGATCTTATCTGGCACACCATAACGACATATGAGTTGATTCTTGATGAACTTCACAACCACCTGCCTGGTCACGTTTTCATATGATGCTGCTTCAACCCACTTGGTGAAGTAATCAATCGCTACGAGAATAAATCTGTGACCATTAGACGCTTTCGGCTCTATCATACCAATCATGTCGATTCCCCACATGGAGTAAGGACAATGTGATGAAATCACATTCAGAAATGTCGGGGGAATATGAATCTTATCCGCATAAATCTGACACTTGTGGCATTTCTTCACATATTTACAGCAATCAGACTCCATTGTCAACCAATAGTAGCCTGCTCTCAGCATCTTTCTAGCCATGGCATGTCTAATGGAATGAGTACCAAATGAACCCTCATGGACCTCAGTCATTAATAGGTCTACTTCGTGTCTATCCACGCATCTGAGCAGCACCATATCAAAATTTCTCTTATAAAGCACATCGCCATTGAGGTAGAAACTTCCAGATAATCTTCTCAAAGTCTTCCTATCTTTCACAGATGCCCCAGGCTGGTAAATATGACTTTGAAGAAAGCACTTGATATCAAAATACCACGGCTTATCATCTTTCACTTCCTCTACTATAAATACATGATTCGGTCTATCCAAGCGCATCACAGTGATATTGGGAACTTCATTCCAAATTCTGACCACAATCATCGAAGCAAGTGTAGCAAAAGCATCTGCCATCCGATTTTCGTCTCGAGGAATATGATGGAAGTCAACCTCGGTGAAGAAAGTTGAAATCCTCCTTGCATAATATCTATATGGGATGAGGCCATGTTGATTCGTTTCCCACTCACCCTTAATCTGATTAACAACGAGGGCCGAATCACCAAAAACATCAAGATGGTTGATCCTAAGATCAATACACTCTTCCAGTCCCATAATACAAGCCTCATACTCAGCCATATTATTTGTGCATTTGAAAGTTATCCTTGCTGTAAACAGAAAATGTGTGCCCTGAGGGGTAATAATCACTGCCCCAATACCATTTCCATATTGATTCACAACGCCATCAAACACCATGCTCCATTTGGAACCAGGCTCTGGCCCTTCGTCGAGCGTAGGCTCATCGCAATCTTTCATTTTCAAATACCAAATATCCTCATCTGGGAAGTCGTATTGAACTGACTGATAATCCTCAATTGGTTGATGTGCCAAGTGGTCAGCCAAGATACTACCTTGAATAGCCTTCTGAGCTCGATACTCAATATCATACTCAGATAACAACATTTGCCAACGGGAAATCCTCCCAGTTAAAGCAGGCTTCTCAAAGATATACTTGATCGGATCCATTTTGGATATCAACCAAGTTGTATGATTTAACATATATTGGCGTAAGCGCTTAGCATCCTAAGCCAAAGCACATCATGTTTTCTCAAGCATGGAGTATCGAGACTCACAATCAGTGAATTTCTTACTCAGGTAGTAGATAGCATACTCTTTCTTTCCTGATTCATCTTGCTGACCAAGGACACAACCCATAGAGTCCTCAAGAACTATCAGATACATAATCAACGGTCTTCCGTCCACAGGCGGAGATAGAATCGGAGTTTCAGACAAATATTCTTTAATACTGTCAAAAGCTTTTTGGCAATCCTCGGTCCAATCATGAGATTGATCTTTCCGAAGGAGCTTGAATATCGGTGCACATGTGGCAGTCATGAGGGATATAAATCTGGAAATATAATTCAAGCGGCCAAGAAAACCTCGGACTTGCTTCTCAGTTTTGGGCGCAGGCATCTCTTGTATTGCTTTGACCTTTGCAGGATCAACCTCAATACCTCTTTCGCTGACAACGAAACCCAATAACTTGCCGGAACAGACTCCAAATGTACACTTGTTAGGATTCAGACGAAGCTTATACTTCCTCAAACGCTGAAAAAGCTTCAATAAGTGCTCTACATGTTCAACTTCCATTCTCGACTTAGCAATCATATCATCAACATATACCTCGATCTCCTTATGCATCATATCGTGAAACAAGGTAGTCATAGCTCGTTGATACGTGGCTCCGGAGTTCTTCAAACCGAAGGGCATCACTCGATAACAGAATGTTCCCCAAGGTGTGATGAATGTTGTCTTCTCCATATCCTCGGGTGCCATTTTGATCTGATTATATCCGGAAAATCCGTCCATAAATGAGAAGACCTTGAATTTAGTTGTATTTTCTACCAACATATCAATATGTGGTAGAGGGAAATCATCTTTCAGACTAGCTTTATTCAAGTCTCTGTAGTCCACACACATCCGGACTTTTCCATCTTTCTTAGGCACGGGCAAAATATTGGCCACCCATTGAGGATATGTAGAAGTCACCCGAAACCCCGCATCAATTTGCTTCTGAACTTCTTCCTTGATCTTTACTGCCATATCGGGATGAGTTCTTCTGAGTTTCTGCTTCACAAGCATGCACTCAGGCTTCAAAGGCAGGAAATGTTGCACGATATCTGTATCTAGACCAGGCATGTCTTCATACGACCAGGCAAAGACGCCGACATATTCTCGTAGCAACTCGATCAACCCCTTCTTAACAGATTCTTCCAGGAGTGCCCCAATCTTCACTTCTCACACACAATCTTCAGACCCCAAGTTGACTGTTTCCAGATTCTCAAGATGCGGATGAATGATCTTCTCCTCATGCTCAAGTACACGGGTAATCTCGTCAGGAATCTCTTCAACATTATCTTCCTCCGCCTCAAATATAGGGAATTCATAGTTAGGAGATGGTGTTGGATCATTATGTTCAATGGGTTTGATTAACCTGCATAATGATTTTGGATATAAAAGAGATTTTAGAATTCAAACAAGGCAAATCATTATGCAGATGAAAAGATTGATTTTATTCTTATTTTAAGGGTTTTATGTGATCACCAATTTCATGCAAAAAAAGCGAAAAGGGAAAATAATTAGAAAAACAAACATTTAACATGAATTTATTGAATGAAAATATCATTGTATTTATGCGCCAACAATGTCATCACTTCTCCTTTTGGCATGAGAGAAGGGTTTTTTAAACACTGTGATCATTACTTTGACTTATGGATAACTGTCGGAATATCCACAACGACCCAATTATTGCAGATCCCTCCAGGGATGATGAAATTGCCAGAATCCTCTTCATCTTCTTCCAGAATGGCAGCAGCCTCTTCGTCTTGACCGGTGTGGATTGATCCACCACTCTTGAACAACCCTTGCTTGTTGAAGACCCTAGAAGAATAGCCTATGCCAGCCCGGGACTTGTTGTCTTCTATCTTAATCATTTGCCCCAATCCAGTAGTTGCACCATGCTCAATGGCCAACTTCGCATCTTTGTAGGAAGCAAACAAAGAAGTTCCCTTCTTAATAAGTTCAGCGATAGATAAAGCTTGGAACGGGGTTCCAACTTCATCCTCAACATCTATATAAGAGAAGGAAGACAAATGGCTAACCAGGAGAGCCTTTTCTCCCCCTACCACCACCAGCTTCTTGTTTTTCACAAACTTCAATTTCTGGTGTAGGGTGGATGTCATAGTGCCTGCCTCGTGAATCCATGGTCTGCCTAAGAGACAACTATATTATGGGTGAATGTCCATAACCTGGAAGGTAATCTGGAAATCACTTGGTCCAATTTTGACTGGGAGATCAACCTCTCCAATCACAGTTTTACGCAACCCATCAAAAGCCTTTACAACTACTCCACTATGCCTCATGGGAGGCCCTTGATATGATAACTTTGCAAGAGTGGACTTTGGAAATACATTCAATGATGACCCAGTGTCCACCAGTACATTGGACATGGCATCATCCTTGCAACTCATAGATATGTGTAATGCCAAGTTGTGGTCTCTTCCCTCCTCGGGGAGATCAGCATCACAAAAACTCAAATTGTTACAAGCGGTAATGTTTGCAACAATGCTGTCAAATTTTTCAATTGTGACATTGTGATCCACATACGCCACATCCAACACCTTCTGCAGAGCTTCTCGGTATGGTTCTGAATTCATCAGCAAGGATAATACAGAGATTTTGGATGGCGTTTGTAGAAGCTGATCTACCACGTTGTACTCACTTCTCTTGATGAGCCTTAGCATCTCATCACAGTCTTCTTTCGCATTGCCACTCGGGCCAGCAGAAGCAGGAGTTCTCAATATAGAGGTGGGCTTAGCAACAAGTGCCGGATTCGGAGCGTTCACAGCATTCCCAGTCGGGCTTTCAGCATAATCAGCATTGTCGTTCCTTCGAGCGTCAGCTTGCGGCTTTGGCGGAGCCGAGAAAACACGACCGCTGCGGGTTAGGCCGCTGACGTCGGCAATATTAATGACAGACGAAGAGGGCAGGGACACCTCTTTCCCATTCTCCAATGCTACAACATTGTAGCGATAGGGGACGGCCTTCTCAGAAGAGTACGGTATAGGCCGGCTGGCTTAATAGTCAGAGCAGGAGAAACCTTCTGCTTGCTACCATCATACTTGATGACAACAGGCTTAGGTATCCGGAATACCGGAGAAATTACGTTGACTTTAACAGCATCTTCGTCAACATTTCTGTTTTGAAGGATCTCAATGACTCCCTCATCCAACATTTCCTGAACATCCTTGCGCACCTGGCGACAACCTCTCTGATTAACAGAACAGACTCGACATCTATCGTGGTCATGTTCATAATGGCTATAATCACACAGCAAACGATGCATCTCGACCAGCGATTGTCGAATATGACTGACGTATTTGACCTTGTACTTGCCAGGACAGCCCTGGACCATATTGACAGATTTCCCATGCTCGGGCAATGGGTTCTTCTTCACATTCGGACCTACGTCCTCGAAAAACAAAATCCCGCTTCTCACAAGGTCTTGCACCTTGGTCTTTAAGGGATAATAATTCTCCACGTCATGTCCGGGAGCACTAGAATGATATACGCAGTGAAGCTCAGGCTTGTACCACCACTGGGGGTTGGTAGGCACAGCGGGAGGGTCTCGTTGAGTAATTAACTTTCTATCAATCAAAGATGGATAGAGTTCAGCATAAGTCATCGGAATTGGATCAAAGGTGACCCTCTTCCTCTCGTAGCTGGTGCTGGTATTGTTGTTGTTGTTTCGAGACTGGTGGGCCTGTTATTGTGGACGATGTTGTTG
Organism: Lathyrus oleraceus; assembly: GCF_024323335.1. Lineage (NCBI taxonomy): Eukaryota > Viridiplantae > Streptophyta > Magnoliopsida > Fabales > Fabaceae > Lathyrus > Lathyrus oleraceus. The sequence goes on from NC_066582.1 coordinate 403,934,820, forward strand.
TTGCTGATATTTCTGAGACTGTTATTGTTGATAATGTTGGGTTTCTCTGAAAACAGGTGCTATATGAGCCACCTGATGCTGGTTGTTAATGGGGCGGGCAATCTTCCTCTTCACAGAGGGTCTTCTCTTGACATGGGAAGACACAACATGTGCCTCTCCCTCCTTTTTCTTTGCAAAGCTTCCATATCTCTTTGCTGAAGAGCCTTCATCTCGAGTCAAACGTCCTTCACGGACCCCCTTTTCCAGTCTCATTCCCATATTCACCATCTCGGTGAAGTCTGAGGGAGCATTGGCTATCATTTTCTCATAGTAGAATGAACTCAAGGTCTTCAAAAAGATCTTGGTCATCTCTTTCTCCTCAAGGGGTGGCACTATCTGAGCTGCTAACTCGCGCCACCTCTGGGCGTATTATTTGAAGGTCTCTTTCTCCTTCGGGGAAATTGCCCTCAACTGGTCCCTATCAGGAGCCATATCCATATTATATTTATATTGCTTGACGAAGGCCTCTCCAAGATCGTTGAAAGAGCAGATGTTCGAACTTTCCAGACCCATGTACCACCGGAGAGCGGCACCAGACAGACTGTCCTAGAAATAGTGGATGAGCAATTGGTCATTATCAGTTTGCGTCGACATCTTGCGAGCATACATCACAAGATGGCTGAAAGGGCATGTGTTTCCCGTATACTTTTCAAATTCAGGTACTTTGAATTTAATAGGGATCTTCACGTTGGGCACAAGGCACAACTCATTGGCACTTTTACCAAAAAGGTCCTTCCCCCTCATAGTCTTCAGTTCCTTGCGAAGCTCAAGGAATTGGTCTTTCATGTCATCCATCTTCTCATAAACATATGGACCTTCAGATGGTTCAGAATGGTAGATGGTATCTTCAACTCTTGGTAATGTGTGCACAACGGGAGGTGGCACTGAAAGGACCAAGCTAGATGCCGACAAAGAAGCAAGAGTAGGAGCAAAACCTTCTGGCACAAAATTGGCGGGCATTCCCCACGGGAACCCGGCCGACATAGATGGCGTAAAGTGGGCTGTTGCAGCAGGCACAATAGAAGTTGCGATCTCAGAAATGACTGTCCTCTGGGGAGGAGTTGAGGGTGTCGGAAAAGACTGGCTCTGGGCAGCCATGAATGACTCCATCAGGGCAGTCAATCTGGCTACTTCCTCCTTCAGCTCACGATTCTCTTGTTCCAAATGATCTATCAGTTTTGATGAGTTGGCTATGGTGTAGTACCGGTGAGTCAGCTTGTCTTCAAAATAAATGAAGAACACAGAGTTAGACCATATGACAAGAAGCCTGGAGCAAAACCTACTTATGCGCATGATGCATGCAATGCTTGTGCAAATATTGGAAATATTAAACATTTATCACATATGGAAATACAATATCAATAATATCTGGGAAATGTTTTTACACCAAAGAAGTACAACATTGGTAACCAAATATAATACAAGAGAGAAGGAAAACGATCATCCTATGGATCCCTAGAAACAATCATCTAAAGCTCGAGTGACTGGAAGATAAGATGCACGAAGCCTCTTCACCTCCTCCTCATAGGCTGCCTCCATATCTGCCTTCTCCTTGGCGAGCCGATCGTACTTCCTCTTCCAAAATTTGGAAGACTGAGGAAGTAGAGAAGTCCACGCATCATCAGGATCATCAATGACCTGATGCTCGAGGAATTCAATCAAAGCATCCTTCTCCTTGATCTGCTGAAGCAACTCCTCTCGTTCACGAATCCAAGCACGTGAACGGTATTCATCTTTCAACTCCTTTACTCCTTGGTCAGGGAGGGTTGAAGGCCCAGCCACAACCAAAGGTGTAGGTCTCGGATACTCGTAAGGCATGAGGTACTCAGAAGCTCTCCTCCTAACCCAAGAAGTATAAGGCTCCAAAGCGATACAATTCTTCGGACCTAGCTCCTTCCTTCCTTTCTTATGGATCTTGCGCCAAGCGCGGACCATCCTGCCCTTCAAGCCTTGGGGATCTTTACCCTCCTGAAAGAACACACCCTCTAACAGAATGTTATTGGGCTTATCCTTTAGGGGGAACCCAAGCTGACGACGTGCCAAAACAGGGTTGTAGTTAATCCCACCACATGTACCAAGAAGAGGCACATTGGAGAATTCACCACAAGAGTCGATAATCTGCACACCATCATACACACGGTTGTACCAGAAGATATCATCATTAGTGAGAGACATAAGTCTCGTGGACCACCGTAGACATCCTTTGTTCTCCTTGAAGGCGACCGTCTGTGGTTAGTACGAAATAAACAACTTGTACAACAGAGGCAGACATCACACAATGGTACCACCACTCTTTGCATTCCTCATATGTAAAGAAAAGTAAGTGTCACCCAACAAAGTCGGAACGGGATTAAGAGTAGAAAAAATCCTAATAGCGTTCACATCCACAAACTTGTCGATGTTGGGGAACAATACTAGCCCATAAATGAGAAGTACAAATATGGCCTTGAAGGCGTCCTCACTCATGGCCTTCCCATACATAGTAGCTTGAGCGATGAGGAACTCAGAAGGGAGACCTTGAATTCCACCTTTGGTAGTCATATGAGTACCAACCAGAGATTCATCTATATGCAACAGATCAACAATCTCTCGAGAAGTAGGAATGCTCTCTGAGCCATTGAACGACAACTGGTCTAGAATAGGTATTCCCACAAGGTAGGCATATTCCTCAAGTGTAGGCAAAAGCTGGAAATCCGGAAAAGTGAAGCACCTATACAGAGGGTCGTAGAACTGCACCAATACACTCATCAATCCTTCGTCCACCTGAGTAGTCAGAAGAGAAAGAAGCTTCCCAAAACGAGATTTGAAACCCAAAGGATCTCATATATAGGATGTCAAATTCCTTAGCTCTTTCAGGTCTGGTTGTTTGAAGACGTACTTCTTTGTATTCCTTCTTTGTCTTTCCATGTCTGAAAATTTGCAAATAAACCCCTTTAGTTCCTTGAAAATTTTCTTATTGTTTTGATGATATGGATGCAAATGGGTGCATGAATGCATGTATGCAACAATCACACTCAAGGATCAAGCAAAGAACACCAAACAAAGGTCATGGGATGGATCATACCATCCTTAATATCAATCATCCATTTTGGTGGATTATGGTTTACACCCTATCAACACCCACGTTCCATTGATATTAAGGATACATGAACGGATCAACCATGAATCAAGGGTTTGTTGCAAGTCACGAGCAAGGAGTCTCGGTTAAGAACCACCCAAAGGGAGTGTACTAGGGTTTAACCTACCAAACATGTTCTACAAGTGGTTCCCATAGTCATCATCCCATCTTTCGGACATTATCGGAGAAACGACTACTCGTATTCCAAAATATTCTCAAGAGAGACTCTTATGAGTGTAGTATCGCGTAACAATCGTATCAAATCTTACACTTGAACGACTTTCGCACTACATCCTAAGAATAGGACAAGATGGGTTTGGTAAGCTAAGGTCCTTGGCTTCTATGGCCTATATTGGAAAGAGTAATGTCTAACCACAACTACTTGTGTGACATTATTGGTCCCAACATGACCTCCACCAAGTGAATGGACTTGCAAGTCAACTTGATAAGGAATAACTCCACACAAGTCAACAAGACTATGCCATTCTCCTATCCTAAGTGCACTCGAGTTCGGGTATAGAACTCATCTCACAAAGATCACCAAGCATTCAAGGAATTAATATTCAAGCAATTCAATCATTACATACAATACAGTAATCCCAAATTGCACAAAGATATGTCACAAAACAATATACAATACAATACAACACAATATGAAAAGTAGGCAAAACCCACTAGACAAATCTCCCCAGCAGAGTCGCCACTTTTTTGTAGCAGGGTATTCGTTACCATTAGAGATATTGACTAAATCTAAGGTAAACCATACAAGTCGAGTCGCCACCGCACTTCTATTTATCCAAAGGAATGGTTAGAAAGCGAACAAAAACCTAAAAGTTTTATCGAATCAAAAACTAGTAAAAATGTCAGAGATCGGGGTAAGGGGGATGGTTATGCAATGGGAAGGTTTTAAGCACCCAAAACATCCTAGGTACTCCTAGGGAGCCCTTTTCATACTTGTTGTAAGGTTGGTATTTTGTGAAAATTTATTTGTGCAAACATGATTGAAGAGATGAGAAGAGAATATACAAGTTATTTACATTTTTTTTTGTGTTTGGATGGATAAACCCATTGCCTACGTACCATCTTAAAGAAGATTAGGATCAAAACCTCGTAGTTCAGGGTAAAAATCTCAAAATTAGTTGGTGAATTGATTTGGTCCAAAAGCCTTAGGGTCTTTTGTTATCAAAGCGAGAAAACTCAACCTAAAACCACAAATCCACCATGTGAGGATAGCTTCAACATGCTAGTGAGGGGTTAACCCTATAATAAGCATGGAAGACTCATTGTCCATCACTAAGGATATAGGTGAGTATTACATCTACCTCAAGGATAACTCAAACCTAATAGCTAAAGGTTATGAATTTTTTTGATTAAGGAAGTGGCCATTGAAACCACAAAAGGTATTTGAATGAGTTATATTTACCAATGGAAAAAGTATGTACAAAATATGGTCAAAGTTGACTTAGAAGTTCAATTCAAAATAAGTGTTATGAAAAGAAAGTTTGAAAATCAAAAACATAGGGCTTAGGTTTCTAATGTTTGAAAACAAGTGTTAAATGTTTGCACAAATGTTTTGGCTTGGGTTAGAGTGGAGGGAAGAAGAAGAATGGCTAAAGTCCTAATCATACAAGAGATAAGGGATGAGAAGTAAGACCACAAATGGAGTTCCTCTCTTGAGATCATATTTATGATCCAAGTAGCTCCCATCCTTTGGAATACGCAAACAAGATAATAGTAAGCTCAAGCAAGAAACACAATCAAACAAGCTCTTGGAGAATTCCTCAATGGATCTTGGATCTCTCTTTCTTAGAAGCTTATGGCAATGGTTCCTCAATTTGGCTCAATGTTGGAATTCCTCGCACAAGAACACACATATCAAAAAGTTCTATCAAACAAACAAAGAATGAACAAGAAGGAGTTTAGAGATTTGTCCTACGCAAACAAGATAATAGCATTCTAAAGGCATGAGGCCTAGTTGCTCTTTAACTCCAAATTTGCATAGGGAAACTCCTAAAGTCTAAGTCTGTTTGTCCATTTCTTTGCATTTGGTCCACAACAATCAAAACAAAACACAAACACAATGACATATACACAATTATGTGCTAGAGTGAGCAAAATGCAAATTACATTAACATAAACATGTGCTTAAGTGAGCAAAGGAAAAAGCGAATGAATAATATGTACAAGAATAATAAATTGCATAAATGTAAAGAGCCAAAAGTAAATGTTAATAGTTACTCCCTCCGTTCCTTTTTAAGTGTCACTTTTTTCCTTTTTACACATACCAAGGAAGCTAATCATTATTGTTACTTTTCAAACAATAATTCCTCTTTTACCTATAATACCCTTAATTATTTATTACATTCACTTTACTTTTTCTCTCTCTGCAATCATTATATAAGGGTAATTTTGACAAAATAGCAATTAATACTACCTTGAACTTTGCAAGTGACAATTAAAAAGAAACAATTTTTTTTCAAGAAAGTGACACTTATAAAGGAACGGAGGGAGTAATGATTAGTGTTAGTGGTTAGTGTGCCATAAGGCAAATTTAGCGCTATGTTAAGCAATCGTAATTGGACTTATGTAGAAGTCACAACTATCTGAGGCGGTCAATAATAATGTAGGCAACAACGCAAGTTAGAAGGCTTGATTAGTGAACCAAGTTCAAACAACTTGCCATGCCAAAAAGAAGATGAGAAATGATCTTGTATTGGTTTAAGTCCTTTGCATGATTTAAGAAGCAATCTATCCTTAATGCAAAGCCATTCACTGGATCAATTGAACAAGATGAATTAGATTTGAATTAGGGAAGATTAAACCTCCCTAATCAATGCTAACTATCAACCTTTATATCATTGATCAAAGAGAAAAGAAGAAGAAGAAGAAGATGGATAATGGAAATGAAGAAAATAAAGTGCATTAAGTGAAATGGAATGTACCAATCCACAAATGTTGACCAAAGATAGGGAAGATCAAGGTCAAACCATAAAAATAGAAGTGAGATGAAGATTGGAAGTCAAGAAATAAACAAAATATTTTTGGCATTTTTAATATTTGAAAATAAACTTGAATTAAAATATTAAAGAAAAGTCAAACTTCAAATTCACTTCAAATCAACTTTGAAAAGTCCAAGTGAATTATCCCAAGTTCAACAAGGTCAAACAAAGTTTGACAAAAAATTTCAGCATTTTTAAAAGTCAGAAACTATTTTTAATCAATTAAAAATGAAGAAAAATAACCTAATTGAACTAAAATCTGAAATAAATCTCAAATCAATTAATAAATTGATGAGATTATTTTTCATGGACCCATCATCATTCAAAGAAGTTAGAAAAATATTTTTGTATTTTTTGAATTTCAAAAACTATTTAAAATGAATTAAAAATTACCAGAAAAGAGAAAATTATTAAAAAATAGCAAATGATAAAATAAAAAATATTAAAAATCATTTTTAGAAACTAGAAATTAAAAGAGAAATAATGCAATTGGTCCCATATTTTTTGGACCAATAATAAAAGAGATATGGACTTTAGAAAATGAAATGTAATTAAAAAATGAAATAGAAAATAAAATCAAAATTAAAAAAATGGAAAAAAAACACGAGCCCTTGGATCTGAGCTCATTAATTGAGCTGGCAGATCCAAGGATCCACAAGCGCGTGCCTAGTGTAGTCCATAGTCAATGCAACCACATGGATACCAAGAAAAAGTCATAACAATGGAGCATGGAGATTAAATCTGGAAAATGCATCGTGTGGCTCAGATTGGATCTGGCAAACAGACGGTGGCCAGCGCCACCGTCTTCTCTGGTGAGCTCTGGCGGAGACCAAAAAATGCAGCGTTTCAAATGTTAACTAAAATGCACGATCCAGGCACCATTAGAAAGGTGAAGTGATGTACATCACTCCTATGCCACTCAATTCCACTCTAGATTCCTATTAAGAGAGAAATCAGAGATGGAAGTTTGGTGGTGTTTAACTGAACTTACTCGATTCCAACAATTAAACACACAATAAGGATGCCTCTATAGAGAGGACTTCAGACAACACAAGATCAAGGAAAATAGAGCACAGTATAATGAGATTCGAAGCAAATTTCAGTCGAGCAAAACCTTTGGATTGTGAAGAATTGAGTCACTCGCTTTGGTTCCTTTTGCAAACAGA